>NC_081208.1:1326236-2526236 GCF_902713425.1 Acipenser ruthenus
GAAAGGTTACATACATTTAAACTTTAACCTTGAGTACTCCGCAGCTACTTTTGTCTTTCAATTGCAAGCGAATAAGGATCTCAGATTACATTTCGATGAAAAGTAAATAGCTTTAATGATATACAGAAGGTTTTAACTGGCTTTCCATTTTAATGCATGCATTAAACTAACAGCAGTTGAAAAAGACACGTGGTAAAAGTTTTTTTTTTTTTTTTTAGGCAAAGGGGAGGGACGGGGTGTTTGCTCAATTTGAATTGTTATTATTATTATTATTTGTTTATTTAGCAGACGCCTTTATCCAAGGCGACTTACAGAGACTAGGATCTGTGAACTATGCACCAGCTGCAGAGTCACATACAACTACGTCTCACCCGAAAGACGGAGCTCAATGAGGTTAAGTGACTTGCTCAGGGTCACACGAGTCAGTGGCTGAGGTGGGATTTGAACCGGGGACCTCCTGTTCTATGGTTATGTAAGACGAAAGATAAATTTATTCTACGACAGAGCAGTAGGTGACCAAGGGTAGCTAATGCGCCATACTTATGTCTAATAAGAACACTTTTTTCCTGCATTATCTGCATTTAACTTTTCTGTTTTATCCCTGGATCACTTTCTCAGAAACTCGTCTCCGTGCCTGTATTATATAAACGGCTAGATTTCGGATTTCAATTGCATAGCACGTTAATCTGCTTCATGGTTTGTTGCAAATTCAGTTACTTACAGTGTGCCCACAACTCATAAAAAAACAATGGAGCAAAGTGTTCTGCAGTGAGGGCTTATGTCCATCCCTTTTGCAGTTATGTGATCCTGAAAGTGCTTTCTGGGGAAGTGGTGCACCTACACGCGGAACGTACTGTGCTTGTTTTAAATTCATGGCCGGAAGCTAGTCAGATCAAAGTGTCTTAAAACGGAATGCAAAAATAAATAAGGTCACGATCGTTTAAATGTAGATTTACTTACACAAACTATTTGCAGAACAGATCCCTCCCCCCCCTAGTCTAGTGCTGAACTTGTCTCTTCCCTCCTGTCTTCCGGGTCCATTAATTTGAAAAGCATCCGTGTCGATAACTCCACAGCCCGGCATTGATTAGATGCTCATTCTGTGATGCTGGCTCCACGTAAGCCCATTTGAACAAACTGCCTGCCTGTAGTACCGATCTTGCCTGACTCAGTTCTCTCTCTCTATATATCGGCGGCTCAAGTCAAGCACACACCTCCAGCTTCCAAACGGCTTAAATACCGGCATGTCTCTCACCAGGACCCTGTCCTTTTCATCCCCTATCCAAATATGCAGGTAAGACACTTCAAACACCATCACTTGAATTGTGTTTATTTATATTAAGTAATTTTGGCTGAAACGCGAGCAAGGGTGCAGAAGTCGCCGGCCTAGGAATCCGCTGAATTTTCTCGGGGCAGAACTGCATTGCATCCCGCCTCTTTTTCGGAACAGTGTGTGTGTGTGCTGTAGTGGCGCATCATGTCAAATTCATATAGAGCGTTCAGTCTGTCGAGTTTAATAATTTTAACCACATATGTTAAATAACATGTGTTTAAGAATACTGCCGCGGCAAAATGACCGTGGAGGTTTGACGGTGTTCCTATAGAAGGGCGTTTTAAGGTCATTAATAAAAACCGGACTGCATGTTTTCTGTTCGTTTCTGAATACGCATAGCTAAAAGGATACACGCAGGCGTTTGCAGGCTACGCGCTGGGTGACTCAGTACTTTCATTTTGCACACCTCTCAGATTGAATTTACTGTCAGCTACTAAAATTATCATTAGCATTTAGTTTATAAGCATACTGGCTAATACAATAACTTTAAACCCCAGCCAAAACTAAACAGCCTTGTCTTACGGAAATATTTTTAAATGTATTTCTCTCAGCTCCGTGTTTTGCTGAGCATTGCAGATCGTCCTGCGCTGAGCTGATTCAACAATGCATTCTGGGCCAGGTGTCTCATTTTTGTTCCACTACCGGCTGCACGAGAGCTGACACGTTCCTCTTGTCTGGTGCAGTGCATCCAGTATTTTGGGTTGCATCTACGTAGACTTGAGCGTTGAGGAAAGATTCAGACAAATGGATAATTAAAATACCCACGATTCAAAATGAACCAACTATTTTGTTGCTTAATATATAATACATGGATGAAGGCTATATTTGCATCCTGAGCCATTCAAAAAAAGGCATAATACCACAGTAGTGACGTCAAAAAGTGTTAATTCCTCTAGAGGAAAATATACTTGAACTTTGACCCAAGATTGGAAGTCAAGCCATTGAGAGAGGAATCTATTTTTGCTTGCCTGTCGATGTTGTTCTTTGGACACTAGAGGGCAGCATTTATGACTGGACTCACATGCAGTGCTGATGTCATACTGTTGCAACAGGAAGTGATGTGAAAACTGAAGTTTACAATACACGACCATACACCCCACAGTATTGGAAAAAATCCGACTTCCTGCAATTTGGAAGACTTTTGTTCAGTTTAGCAAAATTACAACCAGCTATTGTAGTAATTAAATGAATGATCATATCAAATACATGCATAAATAAATAAATAGTGCATTTTGTTTTATTTCACTCAGGTATACCTTTTGTCTATGGCAGTGGTTGCCTCATCATCCTCTGATTGGCTAAGGTTACATACAGTATTAGCAAATGATTACTACAGTTGACTCAAAAATGGTGGTTTCTTACAGGGTGAGAGATAGGATTCAGGGCTCCAGACAAACTGTTTGCCACAGGATCCAATAGTACCAAAGTACAAATCCAATTGTTGGATGATGGTTCAGGTGCAAATTGGTTGCTACCATATTCAACAGCTTAAAATACAAGGCACTGTTGAGACACTGAAGTGATCCTGAAACAGTAGCTTCATTTCTGTCCTCACTTGTTTGTGACCTCACTCGGCTGCTCTGTTAATCTAAGCAGCTGATGACTGCAATGAAGTCAGCATGTTAATATCTGAGATATTCTGCAAGTGTTGTGTATGCAATAGATGGTTGCAACATTAATCGCGTATAATTGCAGTATGGGGAATAGTGTCCTTAGTGTTAGTGAGTGAAGTCCTGATCTGAAAGCATGTAAAACACAGACAGCTTTTAATGCAAAACATTTACACAACAGTATTTGCACACGTTTGGTCACCATCACTCCTGTTGCATGAAACTGGGGTCGCCCGTATTCTGCTGGTGTTAATACAGCACCTCTGGATTTCCAGGCATTTGTATCTGATTAGATTGGCGGTGATGCAGGCAGAAACAGATGGCACAGTGTCCCAGTACATTCAGAGTGCTGAGCTGATACACTGTACGCTGTAGAGAATCTCTTCCTTACAGTAGCACTGCATTGATGTGTGATACACAGGACCAGTTGGTTGCTTTATACAAGCGAGACGGGTCTCATTAAAATGTTACAATTATTTGGAAAAGTGAAGGAGCTTCGTCTGTGGCTACAGCGCTTTCAGAGCGTGATACCAGAGAGGTAAAAACTTTTTACTTGTTTTTTTTTTTTCACAGAATCATTTTGTTTTGTGATTAACATGTGATTAAATATCAGGGCATGTTTCAGGGACTGGAGTATAGGCATGGTGTAATAGGCGTTGGCAGCTATACATTAAAAAAAGGGGGTTCCTGCATCCATCTCTTATACGTTTGACTTTTGAATCGATTATAGGCTAGATAGATTACTATAAAGAAACCTGCAGTGGTTATAAATTCAGACATTGCTTTACCAAGAAGTCTTTATCAGTATCCTGTTGTGTTATTGTTATCTATCTAGTCTATAATCTATTCAAAAGTCAAACATATAAGAAGTGGATGCAGGGTTTTAGCCCATGGCACTGGCCACAATTGCACAAACGAAAATACATGTTTAATTAAAAAGAGAAAGAAGAAAAATCCATGTTAATGTAATAAACAAAACGACTTGAGAGTGGCCAAGTGACCTTGGGGTGTAGTCTCACAGCCCCCAACTAAATAAGGTAACATCATAATTCAAGATTGGGGTTAAAAGACATTACACAAGACATCCTGCTTTCCCAACAACAAAATATTAAACCCAGTTTGGAAGTGTTCTACAGGCAGAAGCTTGAATTGGATTACTTAGTTCTTTGGTTTCGTATGTTGAAAAAAATCTAGGAGTTAATTAAACACTAGAGGTATTGCTTGCCTTTTAGTTTGTAATAGTTTTAGTATCAAATCTGTGGTTCACTGTTTGACGTTAAGCAATCTATCACAGAAGACTTGTAACGACTTCCCCCAGAACCAAAGGCAGCTTTATCTGTGGTATGTAACCATTTCTTTGAAATACACACTGTTCCAGAACTAGTTATAATATTCAATCCCGAAGCTGAAGGAATTCATTGATGCCAGGATGTACCTTAAAACTGATACTGTCTTCTTGTTTTCCAAGTTTTATTTCCAGCACATTCACCCTGAAACAACACTGTTACAAATGTTTCCAGGTATTAGGAGCCCCATTGCCTCTTGAACAGGAAGTGGTCTGGACAGGAAACAGAGTGTTTATCCAGCTATAACTGGGCTCAGCTAGGGGTCAAAGTAAAAAAAAAACGATATCTGGAAAACGTAGAGGACTTCTGAGGATGTGATATATTTGGAGTAGTATATTATATTGTGTATCCTGTGTTTTTCTGCTAAGGCTGCATGCCACCAGTAGATATGTTAGCAAAAAATAATAAAGATCTAAGACGATGTTAAAGCACTGCTTTAATTTTAAATGCATCGCTTGTGAGTTGCTCGGGGTAAACATACACAGCTATCAATCTTGCAGGGTTAACAGCTTGCAGACAGCTGTGTGTTTGCAATGGCTGTTCTGCTAAGTGGTTGTTTTGAGCAGATGAGCGCTGCCGTAGCTGTCGATTTAGCTTCTCGATTGTTTGCTCCGCAGTACCCAGAAGGAGGACAAAATGTTCTTTGGTTGCAACAGCGATGTGCTATACTCGGAGACGGGAGGGATGAACTGCAGCCTCAGCATCCGGCCACCCGTGGAACATCACATGTCAACAAAGTTAAAAACGTGACACTCCTCGATTACGCACATCCGCCTTTATGTTTAGGTTCTGCACCCAAAAGAGACATGATTACAAAAAACGAAACAAAACAAAAAACACAGGCCATTTTCATATTTCCTGTCACTGTCCTTCTAAGACATTTCCATAGCAACCAGAGGTAGCAGCGAGCTCTGATTGGATAAGAGGCTGACTCCATGTCTGACGTGAGAGGGCTAACCGAGAAAGCGGGGGAGGCGCATGGTAACAGCAGTGATGTAATTTATGAATGATACCGGCAGTTTAGTATATAAAGTCCTCTCCTTGTCCAGCTTTGACAGGCTGTCAAATAGATTTTGCTCGCACACAAGCAGCACACAGACTCGCCATGCTGTCAATCGCGCACCAGCAGCTCAGCAGGTACGGCACGTGGAGATTATTGTCTGGGTTCAGGTTGTTTTGTACCGCCTTCCTGTTTTTTTTTTTTTTAATTGTTCTATCTTTTTGGAAAATGTAATGTAGATTAAATGATGCGTGCAACAGGGGCGGCACCAGAAATAATTAGACCTGATTGTTTTGTTTTATCTCTGTAGCTCAAAGGGTCTCATTACTTTCTGATTTCTCTTGAGTCTGACACATGCAAGCACTGTCTGTCTAATGCAATATTTAATACTTGCAGGTCTGGTGACAATGTCATGCATCACGTAGTTGTTTGGGTAGGGAGTTTGTAACGATAGCTGTTATTAGTCTTGTTGCTAATGTATACATATTAAGCGTGCATAATATGTATACTATAGTTTGCAGATCTTCTTATCTCCAGCAAATGCCTGTAGTTTTTCTGCAGTGTGTGCATAGACAGCCTTTCTCTTAGGCTACAGATTATTATTATTATTATTATTTTTTAATATGTTAACAAACCCTTTCTGTGCAGTGTGTTCTTTCTGTATTTAGTTATTGCTACCGTAAACAACTTTTTGTTCATTGGAAATCATCAGACTGATCCCCGGGCAAAAGTGCTCACGTGTTGATAAATCGGTTAAGAACTGCGTTTTTTAAAAAAAAAAAAAATTTGGAGTCAGGGATGGGCTGGGCTGGCCTGGGCAAGAGGAAATGAGCCGCTAAAATACATTTCCTCACACACTGAACTTACTTGGCAGCTGTCCAGTGTAAGAACTTCTCAGCACCTGGATTTTCACAGATTGTAGAAACGCTGAATATTGTGAAATAGATGAGGCCAGGGAACCTACCAGATTGCAGAGAGTGCATTGGAACAGGTGGGACGCCAGCGAGAGAGAAAAATCAAGCCAGGGTTTGCCTGGAAGGGATTGAGTGGAGTCCTGCTGCTTCCAGGACATTCCTGTAAACAAGATGCTTTCATCCTCTCCATCGGTTTCTCCTGATGGACTATTTCTTAGACGGGGTTCCCAAATTGTCTAGCAGTGCATTGCTTTGTCATTGCTCCTCGTTATCACACAGACTAGTTTGGGACCCCTAGTTGGTAGACCATGCTTTTTCATGAGCCGTTTCTCAAACAGCATTTGCTTGTATGGAGTCATCATTGCAAATGATGAATGGCTCACTGCAAATTAATGATGAATGCAGGATGAGCAAGACAAAGTTTCTGACCTGATAAATTTGCTTAAAGCGTGTGCTGGTGAGCAAGTTATTAACAGTAGATGAAAATGAATTGTAACCTTACATTTAAAGCATTACATGCTTTTCATTATGCCTTCTCTTCCAATCCCCCCCTCTCCTTCTTCGCATGAGAGAAGAGACGGGGGCTCACACCAGTTTTGGGGGTAGGGCGTGGTGGCGCGTTGAATGTCTGAATTTTAATAGAGGAGGGAAAGTGGTTTCAGTAGCAGTGAACAGGAAACCTCAGTTCCAGATGTAGATTTTGATCACAGCAAACGCATTTCCTAGTTTTTAAAGACGTAATCTCGCTGCACCAGTTTTTGAAATGCTCATCCTGTGTGTAAGCAAGGAGATGGACAGATAGAGGGGTACAGACCTGTTTAGGTGGGGACTGTGACGTCCGTGTTTTAAATATAAGAGAACAACTAAGTCATCTGGGATTGCAAAATGAGCCAGAGCGGTGATGAAATGTTTTCTTTTGACTTGTTTGTTGGGCCACATTTAAGCGGTGACTGTTGCATTTGAAACACTAGCGATAACAAACTGGAGACGTGTGGGTGGCTCCGTCTAAACAACAGGCTCTACTGCATTCCGGATGCGCCTCACCAAAAGAAATAACCACTTTAAAGTAAAAAAAAAACCACCTTCGTCTGGACCTTTTGAAAACCTGCCTTCAATAGGAGAGCCAAGTCTTCAGCAGGAGAGCGAGGAGACTGCCTGCTGTCTGAGTAGACTGAACCTCAGAACACAGCTGCTTCCAATCTCCTTACAGCAGTACCTGCAGAACAGAACCAGAGGGAGGCAGAGCAGGGGTCGTGTGGCGATGCTGCACGGAGATGCTGTCATCTGTCTGTCACCTCAGGACACCTGCAAGTCAAACAGCTCCGATCGCATCAGCTTGGTTCTGGCAGCTCAGTCTCACTGTGCGAAGTGCGTCACAAAAACAATAAGGATTGAATAAGATGCTCCAAATTACAGAGTGCTGGGAATATTGAAACAGGCCCTGCTTGAAAGGTATTCGGTGGCACACATGACCATGTTTACATGCGTTCATCATATTTATAAATATGAGTGTGCCACCAGGATATATCGCAAAGGAAACCAAATGCATAGATGAACATCTGCAGTAGATAACACACGTTCTGCTGTACAGAAGAGTGTTTCTCTATAGCCTTTCTTTAATAGGAAATGTAACAGGTGCTGCTGCAATGTTAGGAATAACTAATTTCCAGCTAATTCAAAATGAAAGAGTATTCTAGTATGTGTTGTAATATTATATTCAAACCCATGCTCGCCCCAGCACTAAAACAATATGTAAAACTAACCAATGGAGTGGCTTCATTGTAATCCATATCTTACCTACAAATTTCAGACTCTTGTTTGTTTAATTGTTGTGTGCAAGTAAGAGTTGAAGAGCAGGTGGCTTTCTCTTTACTTTCTGTAGAAAGCTTAGGTGTAAAGAGGGGACTTTTACTTTGACAAGACAGGAAGGAAACCTTTTACCCAGATCCTATGATCACCTGCCAACACAACTCATGGGATGCATTCCTCAGAAACTGGTGACTGAAAACTCAAAACCAGAACTGTGATCATGTTGAAAAAGGTGCTAAAAGGATTGGAGCGGTACAGCAAACAGCATCGGTAGGTGGTGAGTGTGCATAGTGTTCAGCGAGGCGTTTCAAAGCTCCTGAAATAAACAGAGGGATATATATATCGGTACAGAGCAGAGCATTTGGCATCCCAGCTTGACAGAAAGCAGGACAAACAGTTTTGTTTCTCTCCCTTTTTTTCACAGGATCATGCGTCCTGATGATGCCAACATTGTAGGCAATGTGCACGGAGGCACCATCCTGAAAATGATTGAAGAAGCGGGGGGCATCATCAGCACTCGCCACTGCAACACGCAGTCGGGGGTGAGTGGGTCAGAAATGCAGCAAACCCACACACAGCTTTATAAGAGTGCCCTTAATACAAGGGGACCAGCGACAAGACAGCATGCTCCGGGCTCCCATTGGCTGACAGAGAAAGAATGAATCTTGGTTGTAAATCTCCCTTCCGACCTGTGAGGGCTCTGTGTAAAGGGAACAGAGTGCCCCGGACTGGATGGTCTGACAGTTCATTCCAAGGGAAAGGTGGAAGTTGGCCATCTAGAAAGGGGGCAGAGATTTATAACCAAGATTCATTCTTTCTCTGTCACACTCTATAATGCCATTCCACCAGCACTTTCGTTCTCGTTATGAGGCACAAACAGCACATAGTCTTGTAACTGAGGCTGACACTGTAATTGTTTTTAGGAAACTACCTGCAGTAAACTAACGGCAACGTTTAAACCATGGGCAGGGCCTTTTCAAGAAAAAACAAACAAAACTACCTTTCAGTTGGGTATTAAACATTATTTCACATTTGCTATTGTACTGAGCAGTACGTAATAGTTTTCTTTTTAAGGCAGAAAAAAAGTTTTTTTGCACACGTGTGCTTTTGTGGTGGAATACAGAGCATTCCGAAAACCTCATAGCTAATTAAGATGAAGCATGATCTTAAGCACAAAACTACTGCTGGTGAAATTTCACTTTGATGAAACATTCTGCAAATCTGCAGGTAACTTACACAAGCAAACTGCTTTAGAGTTACTTACACAGTCTCCTTTTCCAAATACAGATGAAAAAAAAAAAATTTACTCTCCACATGTCAGCCTCTGAGTCGCCATTGGCGGGACGTCCTATAAATGAGCACAGCTCAGCTGACCTTTATACAGTAGTACTGATCTTATTAAGAATACCCTAACCAATATACTGCTGCTGTGCAAGTTTCTGTAATTCGATTCAATCCCCCATACCCTGTGCAGTATTCAGAGAGTCCACTAGATGTCGCTTCAGCGTTAGGCATTTTGCTGTTTGGTTCAGGGTTCTCCTGCTAAAAACAGATCTGTGCTGCTGTAACGTGTGCATTTCGAATCCATATACAGTAATGCCTACTTCAGTAGTTACGAAATCATTACAATACAATACAAATTTGAATTTATTGAACTCAAACGCAGCGCGTAGTAGTTGATTTCGCTATGCTGTTCAACAGCAAGGCATGCATGTATTTTATGTTCAGGGCAAGGTCTAGATTGGAACCGCAGGATAATGGGATAGTTTAATTTTGATGTGCAATTCATCTCTGTAAATCAAAGCTACTTGCTAACCCAAACTGTCTTAAAGGCAGGGGTGTTTTTACAGTCGAAGAAATTGGATTCAAGTGGGATACAATTTGATCCAGTTTATTGGAAGCACAGTTATTTCAATCAAGTAAATGGGATTAAAGTTGTATTGCATTTATGTGCTCAGCGATGCATTTGATATACTAAAAAGACAGCAGCTGGCCTTTATTTAAGAGGTCATTTGAAGGGGTACCGTCATTTATTCCCTAGAATTCATTCCTGCAAATTCTAAGTGAAAGAACATTCGAGTATTATGTTTTGCAGGAAAAAAAAAAAAAAACACATTGGTTCCCGGTCCTAAATATTGTTGTATTTTCAAAAGCATTTCAGGGAGCTGATTGGCGCATGTTTGTGTCTGTTGTGTAGGATCGCTGTGTGGCAGCTCTGGCTCGCGTGGAACGCACTGATTTCCTCCACCCCATGCTGATCGGAGAGGTGGCTCACGTGAGCGCGGAGCTCACCTACACATCCAGACACTCTGTGGAGGTGCAGGTCAACGTCATGGCAGAAAACATCCTTACAGGTGGGCACGGGCCGGCATTGCCCCTCTCTGTTAAACTGGCATCCATTTACTACAGTCTGCAGACCAATCATAGTAACTGAACAGTGCTTAAAGTTTCAGAGTCAGTCTGTCTGTCTAATGTGCACTGGAAAACAACGCCTCTTTAAAAAAATAAATCTTTAGTCAATTAGTTATCCTCCCTAGATTATTATTATTATTTGTTTATTTAGCAGACGACTTACAGAAGGCGACTTACAGAGACTAGGGTGTGTGAACTATGCGTCAGCTGCAGAGTCACTCACAATTACGTCTCACCCGAAAGACGGAGCACAAGGAGGTTAAGTGACTTGCTCAGGGTCACACAATGAGTCAGTGGCTGAGGGGGGATTTGAACCGGGGACCTCCTGGTTACAAGCCCTTTTCTTTAACCACTAGACCACACAGCCTCCTTGATCTCTGCATTCCTTCCTTCCACGGCCATCAACCACTCACGAATCGTATGGAAATGCTACACGAGGAATCGCTTTCCAGTACAAATCAGGTGCCGCGACGGTTAACCAAACAGACTGTGCAGGAACCAGACAGGAGTTTCTTTGACTATGCAAACCGACATGCAAAGGGGTTCAGCCTGTCTGCCTGCGTCAGCAAAGAGGACCTGATTGTTTTAACATTTCCTGGATCCGCCCAGAGTGATGAGGCTCTTCAGCTGGAAAGTTTCTTAGTGTTGTTGTATTATTAGGGGTATGAGCAGTAGAAGAACTAACATTGGCGTTCTGTGTTGTTGATTGCTGGTGTTTATATTTAAAAAGAAAAAGATTTGCTGTGTTTATTTAATCACACCACTGTGTTTTCTGCGGCACATATACTGGGGTCTATTCCATTGAAATACCCGCATTACTTAAATCACACTCCTAAAATACTAACCTTACTTGTTCTGTGCATGTTTTTAACAGACAGAGAGAATCTAAAGAGACTAATCTACACACTTGGACGTTTGTCATATCCTCAAGCCTTGTATTCATTATTTTAACAATGGCAGGATTTGGATCAGTCCCAGCTGTGTCGATGTGTCAGGTGCTGTAGTCAGCTCTTGGTTATGTGTGGGCGCTGTTTCATGTTGTAATTAACACTGCACTGCGGTTATTAAACAGAGTAAAGTCAACACAAGAGGTAAGGGCACTCAACAGAAAAGTTCATCTGAGTTCGCTTCCTCTGATCACTCGGGTGCACGTAGGCACCGACAACTTGAGTAATGCTGAGGAATACAGCATTAACAGCTTGAACCTGTAGGTGGCGCATTCCCCCACGCTCTGTGCATAAAGCAGTAAGATTTGTATTTTTACAATGATATATGCATTGGGCTACACACATTTAGTGACGATCATTGAGTTTGAAATGTACATGCTCCGCTGTTACACTATATTACATTCAGAATACTTCTCCACCTTACAGTTGTTTAATGATATTACCATGAGTTGATCTTTTTTTATATATATATACTATAGTGGCATCATGAACCCTTCTGAAGTGTGATTTCGTAGGGTGCAATGCTACGGGAAGCTGTAGTTTCAATATGTAGTTCTCCATGCCAGTATTTCACCCTCGCTTCATCTCACCATCGCTCATCTTTCACATAATCCACCACGCTCCCACCCCCGAAATACTATGCATCATCTCCCCCTGACAAACACAGCGTCTCCTGCTGGTGAATTAAAGTGGCCCTCCCCTTCTCCATCTCTCCATCTCTCCCTCTCCTCCACCAGACCCTCGCTCCCCGTCGGCAGTTTATTTCCACATCATTGGGATTCGTCCAGCAGCTCAGACTGCCTCCGAAAAAAAAAAATCCCTCTCCCTGGGCACCCCGTCTCCATGGCAACCCGTTTTCATACAGAGCCCGGTACAGCGCTTCTGCACCCTATCGCTATGCCTCTCTGCCTCGTTTCGCATCATCTTTGTCACTCCAGTCACTAATAGTTTGGTAGTTCAGTGAGGTTACAAAACATTTTCATCTGATTTTGTTTAGGAGACGCTTTTTAAGAAAATAACAGTTTGGGCAATTCGTCAGCCGTAGGAACCCTCTGTTTTGAAAGGGACCTTGCACAGCAGCTGTTTGTCACCCGTACGCAAGAACCATGCAAAGGAGGCTGAGAAAAATCCAGGATTAAAAAGGACTAAACTTGGTTGGACCGCCCCGCTGCAACAGAAACCGTTTGTGCAAATTATCTGTAAGTTATCCTGTCTCGTAAGTAGTATAAATCCTAAAGAGGTCACTCATTTGTTCCTTGACAAAAACACAAAATCTAAGTAAACCATAGGGGATTGTGGGACGCTCAGAAATATTTGGTTCCAGTTTCCTAATTGATTTGCAGGCCACTTTCCTAGTTGGCAGCCAGCTCTGGGTGAAGCTCACACTTGATGAATGTGTTAATTGCTTATGTGTGTGGTGTGTGGCATCGCCTCCTACATCTCCTGTAGTACAAGACCATTCCTGGGAGCATTCCACTGCCCAGGCTGCCAGCTGTTTATCAGCTCTATTTAGATGTTACAGCGTTGGCAGTTGGCACTGAAACACCAATCCATTCCCCACAATCAAGTCTTGTTTAACTCTCACAAGGGGTACACAATAAAATAGTTGATTGACTGAGTGGATCCCTGGAGTCTCCTTCCAGCCCCTTGCGGAGTCTATGCCTTGTCATAATCGAGGTTGTGATCGGGGCAAACGACGGTTAAGGTCCCAATAAAGTGGCCAGGCACTGCAGATCTACTCCAGATCACAGATCCTGTGATTGATTTTTTTTTTTTTTCTCAGAAGTCATTTTAAAGTATAAGAAAGCAGGTCGAGGAGGAATACTTGAGGAAGTCAGTCAAAGCTGTGCAGTCATGTCAACACTTAACCTCTAGCTCGGTTTCCGTAGATGATGAAGCTGCCTCTTCAATCAGTTGTGAAAGAGAAAGCTCTTCCATCTGTTCTGCTTGGATGTCGTTTCTAGCAGCCGTCGATTCCACAAGCGCTGGGTTATTCCAGCATGACACCACCCTTTGATCTTTAAATGAAAACCGAGGATTTGCTAAAAAAATAAATTGTTTCTTGGTAGTTTTACAGTATGCTGTTAAAATCAATTTACCCAAACTGAGAATGTGCCTTTGCACCTCCTTGGAGCCCGAAATCAGTTTTGAAACAGTCCTCAGTTCTCGTGGTTCAATTCCTCGCTTTAACCAGAGTTGTTCAATAAATGTTTGTTTTTTTTTTTACTCAAGATGATTCTAAACATTTTTAGCACCATAGTTAATTCAGTTGTGACTTTTTTTTTAAATTGCTGTGCTTTCTAGAGGCTATATTTCTGACTATATGCAAGTTTACCCCAGTAAGCTTTCATCTTTAATAAGGCATTTACTGTACAGTATATGGCACTGTAAAAGTGAATATGTCATTTATATATAATATGTTTTTAAAAAAAAAAAAATGTGTATGATGTTGGTGTTGTTCAGTAACGCACAGTGCTGTGTGCGTGCTGGTGGAGGGGGCACACTGCATCTCAGCATCGCGCTGTGTTGGTGTTGTTCAGTAACACACAGTGCTGTGTGCGTGCTGGTGGAGGGGGCACACTGCATCTCAGCATCGCGCTGTGTTGGTGTTGTTCAGTAACACACAGTGCTGTGTGCGTGCTGGTGGAGGGGGCACACTGCATCTCAGCATCGCGCTGTGTTGGTGTTGTTCAGTAACACACAGTGCTGTGTGCGTGCTGGTGGAGGGGCCACACTGCATCTCAGCATCGCGCTGTGTTGGTGTTGTTCAGTAACACACAGTGCTGTGTGCGTGCTGGTGGAGGGGGCACACTGCATCTCAGCATCGCGCTGTGTTGGTGTTGTTCAGTAACGCACAGTGCTGTGTGCGTGCTGGTGGAGGGGGCACACTGCATCTCAGCATCGCGCTGTGTTGGTGTTGTTCAGTAACACACAGTGCTGTGTGCGTGCTGGTGGAGGGGGCACACTGCATCTCAGCATCGCGCTGTGTTGGTGTTGTTCAGTAACACACAGTGCTGTGTGCGTGCTGGTGGAGGGAGCACACTGCATCTCAGCATCGCGCTGTGTTGGTGTTGTTCAGTAACACACAGTGCTGTGTGCGTGCTGGTGGAGGGGGCACACTGCATCTCAGCATCGCGCTGTGTTGGTGTTGTTCAGTAACACACAGTGCTGTGTGCGTGCTGGTGGAGGGGCCACACTGCATCTCAGCATCGCGCTGTGTTGGTGTTGTTCAGTAACACACAGTGCTGTGTGCGTGCTGGTGGAGGGGGCACACTGCATCTCAGCATCGCGCTGTGTTGGTGTTGTTCAGTAACACACAGTGCTATGTGCGTGCTGGTGGAGGGGGCACACTGCATCTCAGCATCGCACTGTGTTGGTGTTGTTCAGTAACGCACAGTGCTGTGTGCGTGCTGGTGGAGGGGGCACACTGCATCTCAGCATCGCGCTGTGTTGGTGTTGTTCAGTAACACACAGTGCTGTGTGCGTGCTGGTGGAGGGGGCACACTGCATCTCAGCATCGCGCTGTGTTGATGTTGTTCAGTAACACACAGTGCTGTGTGCGTGCTGGTGGAGGGGGCACACTGCATCTCAGCATCGCACTGTGTTGATGTTGTTCAGTAACACACAGTGCTATGTGCGTGCTGGTGGAGGGGGCACACTGCATCTCAGCATCGCGCTGTGTTGGTGTTTCCTCTTTAAGCTGCTCCTGCAGAGCCTGGGGGGAGAGAAGATAATGGGAGCAGGCATTATTTGCTTCTGTCACATTTCATTAGCGTCAGCCTTCACCCAGTCTGCACGGTTCTGCTGCTGATATAGAACAACTGAATGGGTGTCACTTATATTCCAGGCTGCGCTTCCATCCCTCCTGTGCTTTTATTGTGGACTGCACTGGAGGTGTGTGCGTGTGCTTCCTCAGGGTTTGTCTTTACTTTTTTTTTTCAATGAGCTAGACTTGAGTCTTGAATCAAATTTTGTTTTCCTCCCAACCTTCCCCAGTCTTCATTCCGTCTCTTTCGCTGTTTTCTCCATTAATAAAATCTTCCCTTCTTGAAGTAATGCTGAAGATTATTATTATTATTATTATTATTATTATTATTATTATTATTATTATTATTATTATTATTATTATTATTATAGTTCCTTGAGATTGGCTGCTGTTGTCAGTGTACTATGAGGTTAATGCCATATTAATGGTTCACAGTACTGCATTTATACGAAGAGTTTGAGAAGAAGGGGGTTATTATGTCATTTGATAAACTGTAATTCAAGATTATAATTGAACCAATTCCCCAATTTAATAATTTAAATGTATTTAAATCAAGAAAAGCAGAAGTACTTCGTGGGATCGACCCCTTGCCAGTACAGTTTTTGAGACAAATGGAGTCAAAGCGTGTTGTTTTAAAGAAGGCGCTTTTTCTTCAGTGGCACGGTGGGTGAAGCAGGTTTTTGCCCTCTTCCCAGTCAGAAGGCTGGGGCTGTAATGCTGTCCGCGGGCTTGACATTCAGATCTGCTCTCCCAGGTTAATTGCATTCAGTCAGTGCGGATCACATCGCGGAGGCGGGAGCCCTGCTCCTCTGGCACTGAGTGCATCTTTCTGGATTTCAGTCACGCTGGCTCCGCTTCCCAGCTCTCGCACAGAGGACGCTTATCCCTTGGGGGAAGGAAAAGTAGACTCCCAGATTTCCCGCAGAACAGAGCGTTTGGGGAAACTGGGAAAAGAGAAAAAAAAAAAGCTAAAAAAAAAATAATCGACAGTGAAATAAACAATTGGAGAATAAAAATGTGCTGTGTGCCAATGGGTATTATTCATCCGTCAGGAGGGTGGCATGACAATTACTAAACACTAGATGGCACTGTGCTGTAGGTTAACATCTCATTTGAATACAGGTAAGCTTGCTTGAGGCTAAAGTTGGAACCACTCTCTGTGGTAATGTCTGTGTGTGATGCCTCAAATATGGTACAATACTAGAAGTGTAGTGGTATATATACAGGCTAGTTATTGTTTTTATTGCTATTATTGCTTTTATAGCACAGAGGTTTTTAAAACTGAAGCAATAAATCCTGCAAGACAGTCATTGCAACAATCCAGGGATTTGAAATAATGACAGCATGTGCTGATTGCTTCGTTTTTCCGTGCTGCGGTTTGCAGACCTTCTCAAGTTACGACCCAGACGTTAAAGTCCAGTTTGCAGATGATCCGCTTGCATGAAACATTTCATTTTGTTTGTGGTTAACCTTCAATTCCTTTCTCCGGGGAGCGTGTGTGTTTGAAAACAAACCGTGGAGTTATTTATAGCCGTTCTCTCCCCCTCTGAAAGCTGTACTGTGAACATTGCGAATATGCATCTCTCCTGTCTCTTTATCGAAAGTGTGCGATGCAATTAAATTTACAGCACTCTCCACTGCACTGGTATATTGCTCTGGTAGAATCTTTGTGTTGTTGCCATGGGAACTAGCCGGTCAGGCTGGTTATGGCTGGGTGTATAATGCAAATGTTATTCCCAAAAGCAGACTGTCAGAATCGATATCACTCACCTTGTATGTTTTATATATATTATCTTTTATGGTTTATCGTGCGCAAGGCTGTAGGAAGACAACATAAAGCACATGTGGACGTTACTGTACATAGATTTGCTGTGTCTTCGACTGGGCCCTGTAAGGATATTCAGAATTATATGCTTGTCGCTTAGCCGAATCACACGTTCGGTTGATTTCAAACTCTGAAGACGGCATTACATAACTGTAGGATCTCTCTATCACCCCTTACTGTTGCATGGCACATGGATGGAAATAACTCCTATTGCATAGCAATTTCACATATGCCAGGTTTTAATACAGGCTTGAACAGCCCCAGTGTATAGGTGACAAGCTCAGGTGTGCATTATTCAACCCATAGTAAAACCAGGAGTGGATCAACCTGCTGTGCAGTGGGAGTCTCTTTTCCATCTCTGATGGTAGAAGATGCCTAGTTGTGCACACACCGGGCCACATTACTGCTCCTGTCCAACCACGAGACGTCAAAAGGCAGTCTGCCCAACTGTAAAGCACTCATGTAAAGCACTTTGACATGATATAAAAACCTCACTTGAACATTGACAAGTGTTTTCAAAGTGTCCTGTCCTAGACCGAGGGGAAGGTCTCTGGTGGCTTCCCCAGTTAGCACAGAGCCTGATGAAGAGTTATGGTATCACCATTGCCGGGAGCCATTAGCTGCTGTACCGGGGGGACCAATTAATATCCACTCTGCTGATCTCATAATCTCTTTAAGTGCTGATTTGATTTTAATAAATCATTTTATCATCAATTTGAACAGACAACCTATCCCCGGAGAGGCTTAATAATTACAGCTTTTTTCATTGTGTTTAATCTCTACCCTACCCCTAAGACTTGTCCACCCATGTTGCATGCTGCCTTCTATGAATTATAGACTAGATGTGCTGGGAAATGCGTCTCCACAGGTCTTATTTAACATGAGGTAATACATGACATTGAAAGTGCCTTGTGCTGCTTTAAATTTGAGTTTGGAATTGGTGGACATTTAGTTATACAAAAGGTACAATATTTGCATAGATTTTTAGAAACGATTTTGAGTGCAGCTTTTTAATTTGCAAACAAGACGAAGCACAGCACATGCGGTACGGTTTCAGAATCACAGTCAAATGAGATGAAGTACCTGGTGGCTTTAATGTCATTTCTCTCTTTTTACAGGCTCCAAAAAGGTAACAAATAAGGCAACGCTGTGGTATGTTCCGTTCTCCCTTCAAAACGTTGACAAGATCATCGAAGTTCCTCAAATTGAGGTAAGAGGAGGAAAAATAAAAATAATCACTGCTGTAACCGTAGGTTTAGTTTGTTTAATATCGTTTTGAGACATACTGTGCATGTTTCTGGTCAAACCGTTTGAGTCATGGAAGAAAGAAATCAGTCATTGTTACCATCCAATATGTTGGCACGTCTGGGTTCAACAGGCAATAAACAGCTGGACAGCTGCGCAGAGGTGAAATCTTTTTACTGGAATGTGGGTGCTTACTGATTTTTATTATTTTAGTTTGATTTTTGTAAGAGATTTTGCACACCGCTATACCTCAAAGAGCCACTTGGCACAGGTAGGGAATATCTGAATCATCACAACGAATATATTTTGTATCATATTTTGTTTAACTCCTCACATCCCGGGGACTATAAACCAACAGCTTTTGAAACACTCAGCGCAGAAGTTTATTGCCATTGATTGGCATTGTAAAGTCGAGGGAAGGACAGCTTTTTATCTTTTTGAATAGGCAATTACGGGTACAAGTATCAGCACACCCCTTGTTTATACCAGAGTGTCCCTTATGTAAGAGATAGCGTAAGAGACTCTGCGTAAGAGCAGGTGTGCTGTTTCTTACATCCCCTGGGGGTTAGTGTTGCCTGAGGACAGGTTAATGGTGACTCTGGAATATCTGATGTAGTTAGAATGTAGACTTGATTCTGCGAGTTCTATTGAGGTCACCAGGGGTGCTTTAAACTTCTGAGGGTTTGAAGACTGATGCATAGAATGATATACCGTGAATCTAAACAAGAAGAAAAATACATTCGTTCTGATAACTCTGATGTTTGGCAAGGAGGTGTTTTTAAGCTCACAGAAAAACCTGGAATGGATCACACCGCTATGCATGAGGATCTCATCCATCCCTGCTACATATTATATGTGGATCAGCTAACCTGATTGCTCTTTAAATCTGCAGCACAGCCTTTGCGTTCTTCAGTTCAGTTTAATATTTATAGAGGATTGCTGGGACTGACAAAAGCGTTTTTTTGTTTTGTTTTGTTTTTAAGCGCATGGGTTAATAGAGGTCAAACTACCCCAGAGAAAAAATATTCTTGGTATTTGTCTCCGTTGTTTTGTTCTCAGTAAATGATTCAAATAAAATTGGACCAACATTTTTCAAGTTATTTTGGAGGAAATGCATTGTTTATTATCCAACGGAAAATTCCTGAAACACCCATCACAAAGTTGTGTGGTCCGTGGTTTGTTTTTGCATTTTTCTGTCTGTGTGTTTGGTATTGAAATGAACATCTCAAGCTTTTGCCATGTTATGAATGTTTAATATCATGTTGTGGCAGTTAGCATACCATTAAAATCAGATTCCTTGGGAAGTGAATCAGCCATTCCCAAAGTGCTTTACAAATACCTCTTTAGCTTAGTCAGCACTCTCTTGAGTAAGTACTTCAACAGACTGAATTCGCTCGAGCCGTTTGGAATGCAGTTTAACAGTAATACTGGAAAACATGCAATGAAATGCTATTCCATAGTTTCAGTTGTGATCCGTGAACCCAAATCCACTCCCCCCTAGAGCTCCTTGTAACCTTTTATTCCCAGAACAATACATGGAAAGGCTTTGTTTTAGAAATACTGAAAGACGCATAATAAATTCAGTGACAAACGTTTCGACCAGAAGTTATTTTTCAATGCCTTCAGCATCGACTGTCAGACAGGTGATAAATCAACCCTGCATGTAGACTCTTCACAAGAGCCTTCAAATACAACCGGAAACATGCGAGCGCTGTGAACATAATGTATACAGGAGGCTCTCAATAGGGCAGCAGGGCGATTTGTTGATCAATGCGTGTTTAATTGAGGCAAAAAGCTGTGTTGATCAATATTTGATTCATTATTGCTTCTCTATCCCTGCCGACATGCAGAAGCTCAGTTTCCCTGTAATGCAAGCTTCCCCAGGTCTTCTGAGGGATATTGCCTCGTGCACATGCAGAAATACATGCACCATCTGTCAATCAGCCTTCCAGCAGGAAACCGTTACCTTCACAAACCAGGCAGGTGGTGCTGTGTGTGAGGACAGATGCAAGGTAATGAAGTCAACTACAAAGCAGCCCAGACCCAGAATTTAGGCATTCAGCCACATCTGATCAAAGTGACTTTGATAGAAAATGTGCTGTAACGTTTTCTATTCTCTACGTTGTCGGTTATTCGTTTGCCCTTTCTGTCAGTGTTTCGACTGGGTCCTTAACTTCCGATAGGGTCCGATTTTCAGTGAACTTTGAACGAGTTGAAAGGTTACATTGCCATGTGCTAAAAGAGAAATGTCATTTGCCGTTGCCTGTAAAACTGTTGTCTGTATTTGTTGGGGAGGTGTTTTTCTCTCTGGGTTTTAAGCATGAACATGACATATGTATTTTTCTACTGGCTTATGTCGTCGCAGGAATAAGTCTGCTGGCAGTGGGTTTCAGGAATTCATTCTCCAAGCTGAAATGTAACTGCGGGGGCCTCCAGCGGGGAGGAGGGAAACGTTTGGCTGTAACCAGGCTTTTGTTTTGTTTGTGGTTCCGCAGTACGCCAGCCCGGAGCAGGAAGAGGAAGGAAAGAAACGCTACGAAGCTCAGAAAATGGAGAGGCTGGAGACCAAAGAGAGGAACGGAGAAGCCATCATTCCAGTCATCAGCCCAGGTATCCAGACACTGTTTCAACTTCACATCTGTGGAAACACGGCTTTGTGACTGGAGGCATCGCCACCTCTTTTCATTTCCCACATGCCTGCTGATCCAGTGCCACTGGGATAGAAATAAGACCCATCGCATACCAGTTTGCTCCATTCCTGGTTTTACCATGAGTCTAATTAAAACACCTGAGCTTGTTGCCTATAGACTAATGCAGCTCGTATTAAAACCTGGATGAATCTGCTATGCAGTACTAGGAGTCTTATTTCCATCCCTGGGTCTACCCTAATACACAGAAAACTTCATGCTGTCTTGTTATTAAAACATTTATTTCCCTGGCCCCACATCTGTCTAGAGTGGCCAGTGTACCATTTAAAAGTGCACTGAAAGCCTAAGAAGTCCTGTAGGATTTTATTTGAAATGATACAATGTACCATGGAGACTTCATATTAAAAAATGCCTTTTATTTCCCCCAGATGTTTGCTGAAACATTCAAAATTAGAGGAATCCTTTTGGTGTCCTTAACTCAACCATTCTGGTACGGTTTAGCCTAGAGGTGGGGTAATGATGAGCTATTAATAAGGTTGCATGTAATCACACAAATCAGAACATGCCACAATTCTGCTTGATGTGACATTCTTACAGCAGCCCCTGGGTAAGTGTAATGCGTAATCCATAATGTACAACCTGCACAGTGGCCAAAATACCAAGAAGAAAGATCATTCTGAAACCTGTAAAGCACGAGGCGTTGGTAAACTGTACCCATGGGCCCAGTTCAGTTAACTGCTAGGAAAAGCATAGGGGGGAAATACAGCATAAAAGCAATCGACTGAGCAACACAAGAAAGAGCAATGCTGAACTGGATTGTATTAACCCTGTATCTGCCGGGACGGGCCACAGTGACACACACGAGAGTTTAGCTTTTATTTCATCTTTAAAACGCTCTGCAGAATTAAAAAAAAATAAAAAACGCTAACGTTACAACAGTGTTTAATTAACATTTTCCATTTCCTTGCGCTGCCTACATTGCAGACAGACAAACTAAAGGTAAGGCTTGTATTTTCATACTGGTACATTACGAATAACCGTCCTCTTTTGTGGAGTTTGATTTCAGACCACGGGTAAAAAAAAAAAAAAATTCCAGGCTGTGCTGCGGACAGGTATTCTCTAATGATGGAGCTGCTGGCCTAATAGGAGCTTTTTAAAAGTCCCAAATAACGTGAGCAGTTGGCCAAAAGCCATTGGTGATCTTTATCAGACTTGTAGTTTATTTGGTACTTTTTAAAGACGGATGTAAGGCTATAACATTGCCCTGGCAACTGTCAGTTTTGAGATTTCTCTGTTCGGTTAAACTAACCATGTTAATAAATAAATAGATAGATAAATACATAAATCATAGCTGAATTCATGAGAGAGAAAGACATGAAGCAGCTTAGCATGCTATTGATCATTTCACCAGCTGAGAACCAGGCCTGTTTGTTATAAAAGATTAAACGAAGAACTAACACAATGTTTTTCTTAGTCTCAGTCAGTCAAACCCGGCACATCTCAAAACCAAAACAGAAACTCTTTTTATTAGAACACTATTTGCATCTATGGTGCTATACATCTTTGTCAACTTTTCATATATTGCATACTCCAAAGGCCGGTTTCACAGATCCACAGTTAGCACAATTCTTGGTCTGTGAAACCAGCCGGAATAGTTCAGTTCCTGGGTTTGGCTGATACATTTGTGCAGTGTGTAAGAATCTGTTTCAGATGTTGTGTTCTCTTTTTTCTTTTTAATTTTTAGAGGAGTACACCGTGGGATTCAGCCAGTCCAGCCTGATCCATCTCGTGGGTCCGTCAGACTGCACTCTGCATGGATTTGTGCACGGAGGTACGTCTCATGCAGCTGCTTGTTTTCCAACGTGAGGGATTGTACAGGGTTAGCAAGGGCCTGGGTTTCACAGCTCCTCCAGGTTAGGGTGAGTATTGAAAGTCGGGGATGGAAACAAGACTCAAGTTGCATAGTACTTTGATCTACTCCCAGTTTCACTATGAGTTTAATAAGACACCGGAATGTGTGAGTCTTTATTTCCATCCCTAAACTGACAGTGCAGGTCGGTTCTGGGAATTTGATCAAACAGGTTCCTTGCTAAATCTGTAGTGCCCAAAATACTGCAATAAATCACTTTATAAAGTATTTGTTTCAAGCTATTGATTTCTTATGAAGCAAAAATAGGGTGGTGTACCAAGGTAGAAGCATAGCATAGTGTAGTCATAAAATAACACCACGTCATAGTGGAGCACATTGCATACAGTGTATTCAATTGCTCATGCAGACAGCCTCTTCATATGCTCTGCCATGCATTGTAAAGTGTTTCCATTACTCCCCAGTGACATTTTTTCTGTGTTCCTTTCATAAGGCACTTCTTTACCTTCTGATCAGCGATATGATAAACCCGCAGCTTGTAAATCCATCACCTCTACACATTTATTTGGCTGTGGGACCCAACTGGAATAAATCCTATTTCATGGCTTTTGTTGCGTTGTTGCACTGAAATGAATTCCCCATTCTGTTGAAAGGCGATTGAAGCAAAATGAATCAGAAAAACACTGTTCTGTAACCTGGAGACTTTAGGGTTAAGGCTATTTATATGAGTTGCAATTAAAGGAAATCTGACAGATAGATATTATTTTGCAAGATATTCTGTAAGCTGTTTATTTGCATGAAATACCTATCTACTGTAGCTTATGAATTTATCAGGATTTATTAGGATTGGGGTTTCCATGGCAAAATGATTTTACTGCATCAAACTGTGAGGCACTTTTCCATTCTAGAAATTCTAGAAAGAACAGAGCATTCTGCGTTCATTCAATGCAGATGAACTAAACCCCAAGCCGTTTGCCACCTGAATGAAGGAAATACATAAAACTGCCCCAGACATTTAGAAGTGGGGAGGTTTTTATTATGACAACTAGGTTTAAACAAGAAAAACATCTCAGCTGCTGGTGCTGGTTATCGATGCAGGTTGTATTTCATTATGAGAATTTCACTGTAAACCCAAGTGTAAAGAAGCTTAGAAGGGAAAGACTTGTATAGACTAGATTGCAAAAGACTGCGTCACTCAGGTAAGTTCAAAAGACCGCCAGGTGCCATCCCTTTGGGGTTATTGCGTAACATCTCAGTTTAAGAATATCTCTGTGGCTGCTTATTACCACAGTAAAGTGTGCCCGTTCATCCGAACAAATACTCCCCAAATAATGTATTATCATTGAATCTGCTTTGAAAGCCCTAAGTTGACTTGACAGTGGAAAACAGCAATAGAAAAATCCAGTTAAAATGATGTGACTTGATATATGTAATGTTTTTTTTTTAATTTGATTTAATTTGTATTGTTTCTAAGCAGTTCCATAAAAAGAAGCATGTTCCTGCAAAGGGCTGCTTTTCAGGTTAAAGCAGGTGATAGTGAATGAGGCGGCTGCACAAGCAGAACTCCTGTGTAACACAGAGGAATTATTTAGAGCACAGTGACAAACACATTCCGAAGGATGTGCTTGAGACCAGGAGTGCTTATTGTGTGGGGAATGGGGGGGGGGGGGGGGACAGAAAATAAGTAAAATGTTGAACCCCACATTAAATGAATCATTTGTAAATTACTACGATTCATAATCATTTGTTTCCCTTATGTCACATTTTCCACACATGTAATTCTCATCTGTTGTTAATAAAATACAGCATTTGTATTTAACACTATGTACAGATACTGACATTTTGGGATATTGTGCGTGACTTTTAAAATGAAATATTACTTATTCATGTGTTTTTTTTTTTTTTTTTAGTCCTTGAGATACCAGCTTTTGAATGTATTAGCAGTTCTACTGTCAACACCCCCAGACTATGCAGTGGATTTTATTAAAAATAAAACAACAACATTTGGGGACGGCATGCATGTGATATCTATTGAGATGATGCATCCTAGTTCATATTTCAGTAGGATCATTTGCCCTTACTGTAAACTGCACTGTATTTTTTGCATTGTGACATCTGTGAGTCGTCTTGGATAAACATGCCAGGTGTTGCAGTTCACAGGTGATCGCTGCAGTTGTGTTTTGCTTTTGAATCTCGTGCTTGTTAGTTCTGAGCTGATCAATCCTAGGCTCGTTCTTGCTGGTTGCTGGTGTAGATGTACACTGATTTGAAATGCATCTTCAGTGTTGTTTTTTTCCCCCTCTCTCGTGCTAATTAAAAGGAACCCAGCGCTTGGTGTTTGCACAGATTTCACACATCAGTGAGAGTTTCTGCTTTGTTGGCGGCTTATGGGCAGTCACAAGGTGTTATTAGTTTAGGGACAGATCTCTCGCTACTTGCTTTTTAATGGAGTTTGGGGTCAGGGCTTGCAGCTGAAATATAGACAGCTCTTTGTGCAGTGGAGGTAACTTCTGGCTCATGCTCTTAATTTTTGTTATTATTATTTATTTATTTGTCAAATGCCTTTATCCAAGGCGACTTACAGGTGTTACAGGGCAGTACAGGGTTACAATGCAAGATTATTGTTTAAATACAGTGCAGTTTACAGTTAGGGCAAATAATACTACTGAAATATGAACTAGGATTGCAACAAGTTATATCTACAACGACAGATTAGCAGTGCAATAGTGCAAGGATAGTGCATCAGTTTAGGATATAAGGTTTGTAATTGACAGTTTACATACAACCTCGCAACCAATCAGAGGGCAGGATTGAATCTAGGATAGGGCCTGTTCCTGTCCCATGTAATTGTAGGCTACATGATACTAGTAGTCTACCACATAATCAATTACACGAAATCAATGAATGAGACAAGTTTACATTTTCAATCAGTCAAGCTGGGGAGCCATAATAGCCCCTTCTGGCACTGGCTGAATGCACCGTATTGACTGGATAAGCGTGCTTTTTATTGTAGGCAGATCAGCCGGGCTGTGTGGGTCAGAGGGCATCTGTGACACTGCAG
This sequence comes from Acipenser ruthenus, assembly GCF_902713425.1. Lineage (NCBI taxonomy): Eukaryota > Metazoa > Chordata > Actinopteri > Acipenseriformes > Acipenseridae > Acipenser > Acipenser ruthenus. The sequence continues at coordinate 1,352,020 of NC_081208.1, forward strand.
ATAACACTGTGGTCATTTGTGATTCGAGTTTCCCACTGCAATTGCAACTCCCCGATGGGGTGGAGGGGTGATTAAACCAGGATGTTAGAAATCTATAAAGCATTTTTTAAAATGGTGTCCTCACTACAAGCCAACCAGATGGTGATAACATAACAGCACCTGTTGCAGAAGAAAAATACTGGATTTCTAAATGCTCTAATCTGTTCGGTTACTCTAAAAGCCTGGTGGAACTACAGCAAGTGAACCCCTAATGTGCTGCACTTGGACTGCAGTTAACACAGGTGAAATTATTTTTATTTTCGCATGCAATCTGAGAAGTTGTTACCAGAAGCCTCAAGAGGATTGATTTTCTATGAAGCACTAGCCTTTGGGTGACAGAGATTGATTTATTTATTTTTCTTTTTAATGAGGTGCTGTGGGAAAGCGATGTCGTGCCCAAGGCCCACGGCGGTATTCCTAGAAAAAAAAAAAAAGCAAAACGAAACATGACTTCATGTTCCAGAAAAACCACAAAGATTTTATTAAGACGGCAGAATTGTCACTTCATTCTTCGAGCCACTGTCGTGAGGTTAAAAAAAAAGGAATGTTCACATATCTTACAATCTCCCCTTCTATAAAACTCGAGCTGCAGCTGAAACCAGCAGAGGCTACAGTATATCACCAAATGATCAGAAGACGCAATCGGATCATCCCTCGCACACGCTGCTTTAATTAATATACAGCAAGTCTGGTCTTGACTTCAGCTGCACTAAAATAGGCTTGGTTTGCAATGCTAGCCCCTCTGTAAGAGTTCGAGGCTGTCACTGGCAGTGCTGGGATGCGTGCCTTTTGCCTCTGCTTGGCCTTGGGGTTTTCACCAAGAAGCCCTTTTAGATCTGACAGGTAGCATAATATCCCTAACAGCCTTCAGTACTATTTTTAAGCGTCTGATTTCATTGCCTAGTTGAAAATGAGTGCTTGGTTCCAAGAAGCCTGAGAAGGACACAGAAACAAAAGCATGCTTGCTATCTATACCTTCTGCGTGCAAAGTCGCAGTCACGAGGACATGGCAATTTGCTATGCAAAGCATCAAGCGAGGGCTTGGAACCATGTGGGCACCTATATGCTGCATCACTGCCCCCAGATGACTGTGGCACCCGGATGCTTTGGTTCTGCAGGCAAGAATGACAAGCTTTGTTTCTGGTATTTTGCTCCACGTCATTCGCACGATTTTTACAGTCAGTAAAACTGCACCCGATAAAGTCACCAAACCAGAAACGAACAATCTTACATTTAATTTAGAGGCTTGTGAGCAGTCTGAAGTTGTTTCTTACTGGTTTTAAAATCGTACTTTGTGTTTTCTCAATCACAAATTGGAATAAAGAGCTTGCAGAATCACGCCCACTATTCTTTTTTTTTCATGTCTGGGCTGAGCTGTAACTGTGATGCATTCGATAGCATGTTTTCATGACCACCCCTTCCAGCTGCCTTTTGCAGCATCAAAACTGTTCTCCCCAAATGTGCAGTAACCCAAAGTTCTGCAGAATGAGATCAGATTGCTTTTATTCCTATTAAAGCTTCCTGATGTTTTCATGTGGTTCGGTCATGCATCACATGTTGTAATCTGTTACTGTAAAATACTGTTGCGTTAGAAAATATTACTGTGCAAAAGATGGAAAACAGATGTCATGTTACATCACATTAATTGATTCAGTAGTGTAGCTCTGCTAAAATGGAAAAAAAAAACATGCTGCACGAAAACATAATTTTTCCATACAGATTTATTTACTGATTATTCTCTTGTGGGAGGTGTGCATCCCTAGTGATGTGGGTGTAGTCTTCAGAGTACTGGTGTGGATGTATGTTTCACTCTGAAACGAAGATCTACCGAAGGATTTATACAACAATAAAAACTCTGTATGCACATTCTTGATCAAGTTGCTGGAATTTATTTTTATGTCTTGGTAGATTTGTGTTCGTCTCTGAAAATGTGCTGGTCTTAGGACTTGCTTCAGACTCATGATGTCTCATTTGTATGTGTGGGATATGTATGCAGCTTCCATACATTGTCGGGTTCATTATCATGCATTAAAAGTTGTAGAAATCTGCTGACTGGCTTCAGTTTCCTATCCGTTTGTTTGATTGATCTTTCCAGTTTTTTATTTTTTTATTGACTGTGTATTATTATTATTATTATTTGTTTATTTAGCAGACGCCTTTATCCAAGGCGACTTACAGAGACTAGAGTGTGTGAACTATGCATCAGCTGCAGAGTCACTTACAACTATGTCTCACCCGAAAGACGGAGCACAAGGAGGTTAAGTGACTTGCTCAGGGTCACACAATGAGTCAGTGCCTGATGTGGGATTTGAACCGGGGACCTCCTGGTTACAAGCCCTTTTCTTTAACCACTGGACCACACAGCCTCCTGTTTATTTAAAACAAAAACACCTTGTTGTTTTGAAGAAATATTGATTGCATTTTTGCATCCAAATAGACTGACGTTGTTCCAAAAACCCGAATAGGACAGTCTGGTGGCCTCTAATTGTTTTGAGAATGAATTATTTTTTTCACTCGCTTTTTCTGTGTTTCTAGTCGGAAACGTTCCTGAGGTGTGTTATTCCGGCGGCTGTATTTTTTAGCTATGACTTCCAAACATCTCACTTGACATGGATGACTTACAGACGTGCCCTTAACTTGGTCAGGCAGGTCTTCAGTATACATACAAGGCATGTCCCTGTGTCCAGTTTCCTCTTCTGCTACACTGTTGTTATTATCTTCAGCAGTTCAGTCAGCCCTCTCCACTGCAGTTTCATGCTCAGGCAGTGCAGCCCCACAGCTTGAAGCAGAATGTTTTTCTTGCTGGGATGTTAATAATCAAACTCAGAGCCCCCAGGTTCAGCAGAATGAGTTCCCCATCGCTGGTTAGCAAGATGGTAAACAATGGCTACTATTTTAGAGTTATAAACTGTAGGGAACGACATTTACAAATGCTTTGTAGGACTTTAAAAGATTTTTTTGCAGGGTTCACATTTTTAGTGTGGGGTCTTAGGAACCCACAACCTTACATTAAGACCCCTCTGGTACACACAATGCAGCAAGTCAAAAGAGGGGCAAGAGGGTGTACTGTAGAATCTGGGATGTGTTGTGTGAACGCACCCCTCTTCCTCTCTCTCCGTTCACGTTTTCCAGTCGTGTGCTGCGATGCTCCCTATTAGGGGCTTTATACTTGTTTCCATGGAAACCGTGGTTGAATGCTCCGGGATTGGAAAGGGCACATAAGTTTGTTTTTTAATAAAGGGAAATAAAAACAAACAGTGAGCCTGCGTTTATGCTGCACATTTTAATGTCAAGTAGTGTGCGTTTGTATCAGTCTAGCCTAGCTGTTTTCAGTCAGCAGTATGAAGCGCTTACATCACATCATAAGTATGAAGCTTGTTCATATTTTGTAGATCTGTCTTGTAGCTGTCCACAGACGTTTAGCTCCAGCCTGTATTAATCACTCCTGCCACAACAACGCAGCGCTCACAACAGCAAAGTATCCATCAGGCAAACGGATCGGTAAATAAATACAATTGGACGCCCTCCAGCCGAGCCTCGTAAAAATAATTACAACCTCAAGGCAGATTTCATCCATCATCATTCGAAAGCAGTGCAAGTCGCATTTTGTGTTTGTTTGTAAATGAGCCCTTTACTTGCAAATAATCGAGAGCCAAAACAAAGCCGTTCTCTCTGCACCACTCAAGACCGGCGCAAGCCCTCCGGCACTGACATTTACAGTATGGGGGGGATCCAGGTCGTCCTTGTGTTACTGAACATCAATCTCCCTGTATGTAACTGACTGGACTTTCAATGGGGTCTTCGTTCTAATACGAGCGTACAGAAGGCCTAATGAATGAACAAATTACTGAAATTAGTAAACTGCCACCAACTAATTCATTTGAACAGGATTTAGGGGAAAGTGCAGTGTTTAATTCTTCCTTGTGTTAGGGGTGTTAATAGTGTGTTTTAGAGTTTAATGGCTATATACACAAAGCATTTACCACTGTACCAAGTTTATACTATGTTGTATAATGTGTTGGTAGTATGCATTATTGTGTAATAACATGATAATAACTGTAGCTACCGACTGCTGTTACATGGTAACTACCGGTGGTACAAATGTGTAATTACACTGGACCTGTACCAGGGGTTACCATGTAATTCCATCAGGTAACCAGATGTTTTTGACAAGGCCATGTCCATACAATAACACAGCAGTTACAAATAAGAGTAAGAACCATTGATAGTTATTACAATGTAGTTCTGTAACGTTTTCAGTTTGTTAGCACTGTGCTTTGTGAACGTGGCTCAAAATGTTATACACATGACAAAGTGTCAAAAATATGCGTGTGTCAAATAGAGACCTGCCTTTAGTGCCTGTATAGTCCTAGGCAAACTCAGTGATGAAATCATTTATGTTTAAATGTTTAAGAGAAAGTATTTAGAGTAGTTTGCAGTCAGCCCACCTGCTTTTAAAATGTTAGCCGGGTGTGTAGGTTTCAGATCAGCAGATTGCATCTGCTGATATTCAACGACATTAATTTATTCTCTTAAAAAAAAAAAAACACCTACGGTAGTCAAGCCCAGTTGGCCTTTCTGGTGATATTAACAAAATGTGTTACTATAGCAACGTCTCATTATGAAGCAGCGCAAGTCTTTTAATTACACAGTTGTAGACAGAGATTAAAAAAACACGTTCTTGGGAAACAAAACAACAAAAAAAAACCCCAAGCCTACATTTACAGGTCTAAATATAGAAGTGATTTTGTAATGAAAGCCCCTGGAGTAGGAGGGACTGTAAAGCCCAAGGCTGATTTTTTTAAAGTGGCTTTTGTTTTCAATGCCCCGTGTGTGACTGATGAGGGGAAAATCTGGGGGTAAATCGTCATGAGGAATCTGATCACGGAGATGCACTCGTTTTGGCACACCATGAGATTCATTTTGAATGGCTGTTTCCAGTCCAGACCGGTCCCTCCTGGTCTGTACCCTTTGGAATTACACAGAAAGCTGGAAGACTCCTGCCTCCATCGCTGTCTTTACCGCTTTCTGTGTCAGTACCTGTGCAGTTGGTACTCAAAATCCTGTGCTACTGAAGTGCAGTAACCGCGATGCGGTTTGGAAGGTGCTCTTCTATGGATGTGCATTCAAGGTCAAGTAACTTTTTAAAGTGCACAGTTTCCTACTCAATTCCATCACGGTCTACCCTGAATACAAATCTTCCTACAGTATAAAGCCACATGATCATTGTTTTATTACTTTTATTGAGTTTCCTCCCATGTCAGTATCGTGGAGGCACGTCTAGACTGCCTGCCCCCCTGGCCTCCGCAACCCTCTGGAAAGCAGCGTTAGACCGTAAACCCCCTTTGATTAATAGCGAGTCGCTGACAGCCGGGTCTAGAGGGCAGGCTGATTCATTTGGAGAGGACTGGGACACAGTGCTCACGACATGGGAATAAATCGGGGTTAATGCGATCTCATTCGTCACTTCTTCTTCTTAATAATGACGGAGGCCCCCTTAGCGGGCTGTGCAGGGTCCCGGCGTGGGGAGAAAGTTTCATTAGATGGGTAGCGCAATCCTCTCCCTGTCGTATTGTTAAAGGCTTTGCTGTGGGATCACTCCAGCTCTCTTCATAGATGGATCGACCCCAATTCTGACAATCGAGGATTTGATTTGATATGGCAGCATAGCACTGAAGTGGATTAAAACTTTTTTTTTTTTTTTTTAGGTAGAGTAAGATGTTGACCTAACACGTTTTTTTCTGAGAAAGTCAAGACCATTTCTGCCACCTATGGTAACAACATGGTCCAAATTAATTATCTCCTTCTACAATCCGCCTCTAAAAGGGAAAAGGGGGTACACGTCTTTTAATAAGGTACAAGGCGGCTGGGCCAGGGAGCTGCGAGCCTGTAGTGTAGCCAAGGACATAAAGGTCATTCTCCAGAGCCTTGCCTGTGCCTCCACGACCCCTCTGCTACATCAGCGACTTTGAGCACCGGGCGATGCTAAAAATAGAATCTTAATTGGAGAGTAAAAAAACGGGCAGCCCCTGACACAGCTTTGCTAGCAAGCTTTGGCAAGCAATGTCCGGGTATCAGTCTCTAGCCTAGCTGCACCAGCATATTAATTATCATAACTGTCTTTTATTAAAAAACAAAAACACGTCTGATTCTGCAGAGGGGAAATGTCATTGCTTCTTTGTAACAGAGGTTTCGGTTTTTGTCCAGAATCTCTCAGGCTGCTGATACTGGGGTGTATGGCAATGCTATACACATATAGGTGTTGGGCATATTGTCTCTACCTTGATAACAGAACAAATCCCCCATTTACCCTGAACTCTCCCTCCCACTCTCATTCGAATCTCGCGTGACCTGTAGTCTCTCGCACGAGACTCTGTCATGTCTTAAAGGTACAGCACTCAAAACCTAATCGTCACAAACTTCAAAAAACCTGAACGATGCGGCGCAGATGTTTCAAAGCCTCTCACAGCGGGGTCCAACGCGCTGTCATTTTCATTTTCACCGACACGGCTGCAGAGAATGACAATAGCGCTACCCAAATGTCGACCTGAATTCTAATAAGCTTGGGAAGATAATAAGAGTTAGTCCGGGGACCAGTCGTAAAAAAAAACTACTTTTAAAGACTTATTCCTGGGAAGGTTACGTGCAAGAAATGTCCGATTTAAACCATAAAATCGAATAGAGCACTGAAGCTAGAAGCATGACGAGGTGATACATTCTACTGTGAATGTTTTCTGCATGGCTGTGAATGACAGGTGATATTATCTGCTGTCAAGGTACTGGATTGCGAGAGAGGAGATAAAAGTGACCTGTGTCTCCAGATCAGAATGCAATCAACTACCGTAGCACCTATGCATCTTAATCTTATTCAGACACAGTATTGAGAAATACGGGGCTTTGTAGCAGCTTCATATCACTTACAGTAGGGTATCAATTGAAAAGGCTAAAGGCTTTGAAAGTCTCAACCCGGCCCTGTTAAAAGACTTATTAAAAAGTGTCACTACCCCTGTGGCTGACAGTGCTATCTGTAGGGTAAACTATAGGGTAAACACAGGAGGCTTTTAATTAACAATTGGATTTTAAGGTCATTTCGGTTTTAGATGACTGATCTACATGAATCAAAAACAGCCGTGATCTCCAAACTTAATACAATCTGGGTAAATGTGACGTTGATTGACTCGATTTAAGATTTGTTCATATGAGTTAAAGGGGTACGGGGGACCAGGGTGCAGTGCAGTGCAGTGCAGGACTGAAAGTAAATTCTAGCTGGTATCAAAGAACTGCTAATGATCTATTGGTTTTGCTGGTATGAACGTGTACTGTACATTCATTGAAAAGGTCCTTTCCTTACTCGACCTCAGTGTTGTACTCACTTCAATTCCTAGTGTATTTCAGTAAAACAAACACTTTACATATATATGTATGTATGTATGTATTTGTAACTGGAATCAGGAAACCAAAAAACAACCCATTGGATGCAGATAATCATTTCAAATAGATCAGTCTTGTTTTAGCAAGTCAACTACAGTGCAGAAATGCATATAGACACGTTTCAGGGTTATTTTTAAAACAAAAATAAAAAATAAATAAACTTGAACAGTAATGGGGGGAGGTGGCAGATTCTTCACAAAATGAGGAAAACAAAGAAAAGGAATGGTGGTGATTACTTTTCTTCAACAAAATAAACCATTCTGTTCTCGCCCCCTACTGAAGCTCAATGATCAAAAACCAAAAAAAAAACAACAAAGTGAGTGTGACAGGATGGACCGAGGTTTGAGACTCAGAGACAGTTTTAAAGTTCAAAAATAAAGTTTTTAATAAACAAAAATAATCAAATAAATAGGCACAAGGGCCAAACAAAAAGATTTCAAACACAAAATACAAACACAAAACAAAAAACTTACAAAATAAAGTTTCCAGGCTGAGCGTTGCCTTCACTGGAACAGAAAAACACAGCACAAACAAAACACTCCTTCTCCTTCCAAAACTCTCTCTACAACTCTCCAACTCTCTCTCCTAGCCAGGGCCTCTCCCCTGGCTTTTATCCCCTGTGGCTGGAGCCCAATTATTCAATAATTACTGATTAGTCAATTAGGGCTCCAGCCACATTCTCACATGTTTTTCTGGCAGGGAGGAATTTTAACCCCCTCCCTGCCAGTCCCAACATTGATCATAAAGACGGGGCAGTACCCCGTCACATATCCCCCCCCTTGTGCCAAGCACAACATGGCCTAAATGGCCACCTCCCCCCTCAGTCTCAGTCCCGAAAGAGGGGGAAGCACAGTGTCCATGGGGGTGGCCATGGTGGGACGTCCGGCACCACCCAATTCTTCGTGGCCAGCAGCTCCCCTCCGTGGGGCTCCGGCCATAGTGTAGCGACCCCAGGCGAAGCAGGATCCCTGGCAACCCCAGGCGACGGCAGCAGCAGCGGACCCTCGGGAGGCGTCGGCAGCAGCAGCGGACCCTCGGGAGGCGACGGCAGCAGCAGCGGACCCTCGGGAGGCGACGGCAGCAGCAGCGGACCCTCGGGAGGCGACGGCAGCAGCAGCGGACCCTCGGGAGGCGACGGCAGCAGCAGCGGACCCTCGGGAGGCGACGGCAGCAGCAGCGGACCCTCGGGAGGCGACGGCAGCAGCAGCGGACCCTCGGGAGGCGGAGACGGGAACGGCGGCCCGGCTCCCTCTGGTGGCGGAGACGGGAACGGCAGCCCGGCTCCCTCTGGTGGCGGAGACGGGAACGGCGGCCCGGCTCCCTCTGGTGGCGGAGACGGGAACGGCGGCCCGGCTCCCTCTGGTGGCGGAGACGGGAACGGCGGCCCGGCTCCCTCTGGTGGCGGAGACGGGAACGGCGGCCCGGCTCCCTCTGGTGGCGGAGGCGGAAACAGCAACTCGTCTCCCTCTGCTGGCGGAGGCGGGAACGGCAGCTCGTCTCCCTCTGCTGGCGGAGGCGGAAACAGCAACTCGTCTCCCTCTGCTGGCGGAGGCGGGAACGGCAGCTCGTCTCCCTCTGCTGGCGGAGGCGGGAACGGCAGCTCGTCTCCCTCTGCTGGCGGAGGCGGGAACGGCAGCTCGTCTCCCTCTGCTGGCGGAGGCGGGAACGGCAGCTCGTCTCCCTCTGCTGGCGGAGGCGGGAACGGCAGCTCGTCTCCCTCTGCTGGCGGAGGCGGGAACGGCAACTCGTCTCCCTCTGCTGGCGGAGGCGGGAACAGCCTGTATTCTTCCCCTACAGGTCCCTTCAGCCCTAGGCCTGTGGGCTTCCCCTTCTCGGGCCGTGGACGCACCGACTCCTCCCTCTCGGGCTGTGGACGCACCGACTCCTCCCGCTCGGGCCGTGGACGCACCGACTCCTCCCGCTCGGGCTCCTCCCCCTCGGGCTGTGGACGTTCGGGCTCCTCCCTCTCGGGCTGTGGACGTTCGGGCTCCTCCCTCTCGGGCTGTGGACATTCGGGCTCCTCCCTCTCGGGCTGTGGACATTCGGGCTCCCCCTCTCTGGGCGACGGCAGCGGCCCCCATTCTGGCTCTTGGGACGGCGGATCCTCCCCTTCCGGCTCTCGGGACGACGGCTCACCCCTCTCTGGCTCTCGGGACGGCAGCTCCTCCCCTTCTGGCTCTCGGGACGGCAGCTTCTCCCCTTCTGGCTCTCGGGACGGCAGCTCCTCCCCTTCTGGCTCTCGGGACGGCAGCTCCTCCCCTTCTGGCTCTCGGGACGGCAGCTCCTCCCCTTCTGGCTCTCGGGACGGCAGCTCCTCCCCTTCTGGCTCTTGGGATGGCAGCTCCTCCCCTTCTGGCTCTCGGGACGGCGGCTCACCCCTCTCTGGCTCTCGGGACGACGGCTCACCCCTCTCTGGCTCTCGGGACGCCGGCTCCTTCCCTTCTGGCTCTCGGGACAGCGGCTCCTCCCCTTCTGGCTCTCGGGACAACGGCTCCTCCCCTTCTGGCTCTCGGGACAGCGGCTCCTCCCCTTCTGGCTCTCGGGACAGCGGCTCCTCCCCTTCTGGCTCTCGGGACAAAGGCTCACCCCTCTCTGGCTCTCGGGACAAAGGCTCACCCCTCTCTGGCTCTCGGGACGATGGCTCACCCCTCTCTGGCTCTCGGGACGATGGCTCACCCCTCTCTGGCTCTCGGGACGATGGCTCACCCCTCTCTGGCTCTCGGGACGATGGCTCACCCCTCTCTGGCTCTTGGGACGACAGCTCCACCTTCTTTATTGGAATGATTGGGGCGTCTCCCATATCTACCGCCAGGTAATTAATGACCATCAGGGCCAGCTCTGCGAAGGACGCCGGGTGATGCTGTTCCTCCCACTTTTCCCACCTCCCCCCATCTCGACGCCACAGTGTGTTGACAACTATGGGGAGGTCGTGGGAGAGGTCTGCCTCAGGGTGCATCAACCAGTCCCATATTTCCTGGGATGGTGGTGAAGGCGGTGATGTAGGAAGTGGTGGGATGGCTGCCGAGGACGGGGTTTGCAGCTGCTCCTGGTCCCGATTGTGGGGGCATCCTGCCCAGTTGTGGCCATCCACCTCACAGTACCCACACCAGTCAGCTGGTAGCCCATCTGGACAGGACCTCCATTGATGATCCTCCTTCCCGCACCAGGAGCACCAGGGGAAAAGACTGGCTGGGTCCTCCAGCTGGGGTGGCTGTTGTTGCAGCAGCCTACATTTCTTCGGCTGCTGCTTCTCCTGCCTTTGCCGCTGTCTGCTCTGAGCCTCCAGGTGGCGCTCTCCCGTTTCTGACACCAACTGTGACAGGATGGACCGAGGTTTGAGACTCAGAGACAGTTTTAAAGTTCAAAAATAAAGTTTTTAATAAACAAAAATAATCAAATAAATAGGCACAAGGGCCAAACAAAAAGATTTCAAACACAAAATACAAACACAAAACAAAAAACTTACAAAATAAAGTTTCCAGGCTGAGCGTTGCCTTCACTGGAACAGAAAAACACAGCACAAACAAAACACTCCTTCTCCTTCCAAAACTCTCTCTACAACTCTCCAACTCTCTCTCCTAGCCAGGGCCTCTCCCCTGGCTTTTATCCCCTGTGGCTGGAGCCCAATTATTCAATAATTACTGATTAGTCAATTAGGGCTCCAGCCACATTCTCACATGTTTTTCTGGCAGGGAGGAATTTTAACCCCCTCCCTGCCAGTCCCAACATTGATCATAAAGACGGGGCAGTACCCCGTCACAGTGAGATATTGAAAAAAGGATCTCGCTTTGTAGAAGCTCACATGCTTTGTGATCAAGACCCCCCACACACACTCCCTTCCACACACACACACGCGCGCACACACATACACACACTCCCCCCTCTCCCACACACACAGATGCATTGAGGTGTGAGATCATCTACACACATCGAAGACACAAGCGTGTGATTGAAACAACCTGGAGCTTCAGCCAGCCCAAACCTGCATGGTTAAATGGTTAAAGAAATGCAAGGCTCGCATATCAGCTTACCAGGATATCTTTTTTGATGGTATAGTAAACATTCAGTTATCGGGCAAAAACAACATTTGCATTTGATGTGCTTGCATTACAATGGGGCTCTTGCAGTGTTCAGCCTCTCACTGTGAAAACAGGGGCATTAGCGAGATAATCTCATTCCAGTAATGATCTTCATTACCATTGTATACATTTCTATGGCAATTAGTTCTTCGTAACTGCGACAGACAACAGTTAAAGGGTTAGCCAAAGCTGTACTGCGGCAGCTCATTCGAGTTTTCACACGGGGTCTTGTGTGTGCTTTCTGAAACCGGGGGCTTGACGACACAGATGCTGTATTCTGCGGTGTAAAAAAGCTGCATCTCCCTGTTGCAAGTGATCTTCTGGTCGGGATGGGCAAACAGCAGATCAGAGAGACTTTGATAGAGGGCTTCAAGTGCAAAACAATATCCAGCGATTCTTATGTGGCTTAAAATCCAATGCATATGTTATTAAACTGAATTTTTTTTTTCTTTTTTTTTTTTCAAAATCTGAGAAGCAGTTTTTAGCTGTGGAGAACATTCCATATGCTTTCCCATGCAGATATTTGAGTCACATTTGCCTTGAGCCAAAAATAATATTCAGTTTTTTTTTTTTGTAATGTTAATACAACATCAGGCTATTTTAAAAATTGCTGTCAAGCAATGCTCACGCTTGTTTGACATGCCTTTACAACCATACCGGAACCTCACTACCACCCTGTCGTTCTGCAGTGGTGCTTTGCTTGCACTGTGTGTGTGCATCTCTGCTTTAGCCCTGCCTGATACGCTAGTGTAGTCAACAAGCGAGCGCAGTGAAACCGTGGCATCGACATTTTCCCGAGCTGTCATCCTGTCTTAGGGAGAGGGGAAGGGGGGCCGGGGGCTAGCAGCGAGTGGTGTAATGTCACAAGGCTGCCAGCTCTCCGCTGCTATTTTTAGAAACAGGGAGACATTCGTCGATTGGTGTAAAGCTGCAGCAGTCCGCCCTGGGGCTATCCACTCTGCATCTCAACAGAATGAAAATGAGGATAATTTAATAACTCACCACTGTTCACTCAGTGTGTGCGTGCACACGTGCGTGCGTGCGTGCGTGTGTGGTTACTCTTAGTGCACATCTGAGTGTGTCCTTGTATAGCCATGTGAAGCACTGTTTACAGAGCCAAGAACTATTCATTAATGTTAATTCAGAAGGAATAATGTTACTAAAACAAAAGGACCGGTTTGAGGAAGCCATTCATGAAAAAGACCTTGAGACTATTGCAAACAATCACTGCTGAAAGTGTCAGAGTAGCGCAAATAAACCTGGCTGTGCCAAACCAGCTGAGGGAAAACCACACTCCAAGACAAGGGAGGCAGTCAAGGCAGCTCAACAATGAACCCATTCAACTGAACTCCCCTTAAAACCAAGGCTATCTCAACATTCAGCAGCTCCCAGCATATACCAGACTGGACAGGGCTGTCTCAAACACATTGCACATGGCAAACTGCAGCCTTTCTTCAATACCCATTACAAGCACTAGCCATCATTGGTTCTAGTTCTAGTTACATATTGCATAGTTTGTTTTCTGATGTTTGCAATCCGAGTGCTTCTAATTACAGTTACTCGTTTTTATTTTATTTTATACATCCCAGTCTGTGCAAAGGTGCTTTCGGTATAACTCAAAATGCTTGCAAGCATCGATAAAAAGGTAGATTTTTAAGCAGCTGCTCTTTGACAGCAGAGGTGAAGCAATGTTTGTTGAGCATTGATGCCTTGAGAAGACAATTCCTTCCATGCAATCTCTATATCCTGGAAGATCTGTATCCTGGAATTCCCCAAGTGGTCGTGCCTCTAACCAGTGTGCTTCTCTTTCTTCTCAGGAGTCACTATGAAGCTGATGGATGAGGTGGCTGGGATTGTTGCTGCTCGACACTGCAAGACTAACATCGTCACAGCCTCGGTGGATGCCATCAACTTCCACCGCAAGATCAAGAAAGGTGCGGCCCATTGGACACTCGGTCGATTCCATTTGCTGGCTCGCTGGCATTGGTATCACAAATTCAACCTTTTCTTTTTTAATCTACTGTAAATAAAGACTCAAATTGATTTATTGTCCCACACCCGCTGGCATACAGTGGCAATTCCATACAGTGCAGTACCTTTTTAAATGTGTTACACGGAGCCCAGTTTAAAGGCTGTTGAAATCAATGGAAAGAGTTTTCATTAGAAGTCGTGAGGGACAGTGCGGTGGCGGTTTCCGTTCTGTAATTAAGGGGCTTATAAAGGAGACTGCATGAAGTTTTATATTACATAAAGGCTCTTGAATTATTCATTGACTCGTGTTGGAGGGCTCAGCAGGCTGATCTTGCAAGCTGTGGCTGGAGTGCCAGGAGATTGATTTTGCCCTTGGACCAATGCTGACAGGGGATAATCATTAGAGCAAGCACTGTTGTCTCAAAGCCGTTGCTTCTTGGCTAGTTATGAGTCGTTCTTTCCAGTTGCGAGCCATGTTGCCATATGTTACCATGGTGTAGAATACAGAACCATCACAGTAGCCAGTTACTGTAGGTGGAATGACATAGTAAAATCTCATATCCCATAGTACTTCTAACATCTCCATAGCAATCAGATCTGCATTTTCTTTGGAAAGATGACTATAAAGGGCTCTGTGAATAGATAGATAGATCTATTCCATTGCTGTTTAAAGTTGAATATATTTTTTTTTCTGACATTTTCCATTCTGAGCGGCACTAGGTTTTTGTTGCTCCAATAGTGAGTAATTCTCATGCAATCTGTGCGTTCAAATCATGTGACCTTTCCGCTTCACCTGCCACACCTGTATGGGGCAGGTGGGTTTGCAGAGCTGAATTGTCACATGATGTGAATGGAATGAAGAAGACATTTAGGATTCTCTAGACAAACCCAAAATTGGAGCAACGTAACCCAGAACTATTGCAAAGTCAGAGTCATTGCAAACACAGTAAAGCATTACAGTTAAATGGCATTGAAAGCTATTTACTTTATTGAAATTGCATTATGTGCTGCTGGTTCAGGTTCACTGACATCCCAACTGCAAATGTAGTGCAATTAACTGAAGTTGTTTTACATAAACGGCAGAATGGCAGCCAGACTCGACCACCGTGCAACAAATCGGGTAACGCAGACACAGATCTAGATCAACAGATGCATTAGCGACATGAAGCAGTGCTGTTTTGCAGTCACCTGTGAGGTGGTGTGAATAGGACTTTTCCCACACAAGTCTCGTGAGACAAATCCTGCGGTGTGTAATATGCAGGGAGGGCAGCATGTGGGAACTAAGATGTAAGAACCCTTGCTGCATGCATCAGAGAAAACATGTGGATCGGCTGGAGGTCTGACTGTAATTGCTGGCTCCTTATCATCAGCCAACCTTGTGATAAAGGTCTGAGGGTCAGCAATAATTGGACTTCGGTTCCCCATACTGGAGAACGGCCATTAACCCGATCTCCAAACGCTCTGAACCCAAACCCTGTGCTGCCAGTGTCACGCTCATACCCCTTTGATGTAGAGGATCATTAAACAAGACCTCCGGTGCACCCAGCCTGGTTGCTGCAGCTACAGGCTGATTTACGAGCAAGCTTTAATTAGCTATTAAAATGCAATTGCAGGCCGGTCCTCTTAAAGAGGTAGACTCAGAGCTTTAAACCAAGCCGTAAGAGATTTGAAGGGTTTTATATAGGACAGGAACACACTGTACATAAAGTAAATGCATTGTGCAGTGGGAAAAAAACAGGGTCTGGCATGTACAGCAGATCATTTGTGTGTGTGTGTGTGTGCGTGTCTTGAGTGAATCAGTGAACCAGGAGGGTAATCTAGTTGTTATTGTGACAGTGGAAATGTAGTCTTGACATGACCGTATTTGCGTGCCTTCAATTTGATCAGACAAAGAGGTGCACCCAATAAAGTGCTAGGTTTTCTATTGGTTGAACAGCAAAGCGAATGCAGTTCTTTTTATTTTTAATTACAATATGCAGTTGATTCTATGAAGTAGTGATTCAATTAAGAGGTTTCCACTCTACCATCTTCCCAGACTCCCCAAGTTAAATAAGATTATCAGATGGCATATTTAATTGGCCAGACCGGTATCTGAGGGGGTGTAATAGTGGCCTAACTTTTTAATTTTAGAATCTTTTACTTTAAATAAAAAAAAAAATCTCTGCAGAATAAATCTCACAGAGCCAAACCAGGATTGTTTCTTCAAATAGATTGCCTCCCAGATGCCCTTAGCCCTACATCCTTTCATTAACGCTATGGTAAATAGGATTAAGCTCATTGAAATGTGAGTAATGTTTTAATTACTGTCTTCGGGAGGACACTCAGATATGGGAACGCAGGCATGAGAGAAAGGTGAAGCGAGCATCTTGCTGATCTGCTTTTTCATTAAGCAGTGAGGTCGGAGCTCCGTATGGTGCTACAGGACCTGTAGATTTTTATTTTATTTTATTAGGCAGACAGATTCAATCTGCACGCCCCCCCTGTGGGATTGTTTTGGCCCAGGCTGGATGGTACAGTGGGTGGTGCAGTGTCTCAGCAGGCTGTGATCGATGGGGGAATGCCCCAGCAGGGGGGAGCCCGGGCTAAAAATACCAACTGCAGCTAATACGAGTTCACGAGTGCTGTGAGATCCCAGGCTCGCTGGTACACTGCCAGGTGGTGTGTACCCTACAACACACCCGTGAACGAGGGAAGGCAACCAAATACATCATCCTCGCGGAACAGCATTGCGCTGCTATACCGGGGTGACAGGGAGACGCAGCGTCGGGGGCAGTAATTGGAAGACTGCCATTCGTTCCATTCACAATCATGATTTCAAACCGCAATGGTCGTGCATTAGGCCAATACAGAAAGTGTGTGAGATAAAATGTGTTACAGAATAGATTTTTCTGAGCAAAACATTTTTTCAAGCCAGACAAGGTAGGAAAAAAAAAAAAAAGTGATTTGATACATGCGTGTCTCAGATAGTAACGACGCCTCGAGATTAGCCGTATACAGTTCTGTAAGACGCTAGCCGCTTGTATCGAACGGCACCCTGCAGAACACTCTATAAAGGTATCACAAATAAATGAGTGCTTCATCTGACAGCGCGCCTAGGAATGGGGTGGGGCAAAACAAGGAGGCATTCATTCGTCTTCCCCTTTGGAAGTGTCAGCTGAGTCTGTAGTGGACTGTAATCTGCAGCGCAATCTGCTACAATTGGTAATCTTTGTTGAACTGAAAGACTGAACGAGTCCCAGTTGAACAGCGGCACTGAGCCGAATGCGCACTGCATTTATTGAAGGCAGGGATGTGAATGCTTGAGGGGACGGAATCCACCAATCCTTGTAAAAGAGCGTGCCCTGTTACTCTGATTCAGAAGACTGAAGAGGCAGGAGTGAGCATCACTGATTTACGATTGCTTCTTATTCAGTTTTAGCCGAGTACGTGTTTCTGTTCTACTTCCCTCTACACAGGAATGCACACCAGCCGCACACTGGCTCTGTATTAATGTTGACTTGCCCTTTGCCCATGTGAGCGAGCTCCACTTCACACTGCAGTAATTGCAGTTGCTGGGTTCCTCGCTCCTCGCGTGACTTGCTGTCAGTTCCATCAGGTCCCCCATGCAGCGGTAGTGTTGAGCTGTGGATCTCTGCAGAGTACCTGAGAACTGACATAGACTGTATGGGGCTGAGCTATGCCTACGGATTCTAATGCAGCCTGTGTCCATTACTGTGGGTGCTGGTGTAAGCGATGCATGGAGACGCCACTCAGAACTGACAGCTCACAGACGTAATGAATATTTAATAGAATTATTTATTTATTCACTAGTGTGTAATTCAGAAAGCCTATTGGGGAAAGCCGTAGGTTTGGACGTTTCCTGGCTGAGTTAACGTTAAAAAAAATAATAATTGTATCCCTTAATCCCACCAGTGAGCCTGAACCCTTTTCATCAATCTGTTCATCAAGACCCTTTGAACTGCCCCCACTAACACTAATGAGGCTGCTGCTGCCTGGCGTTATTCTGATTGGGTGCACATTTCCAAGTGCAGTCCTCTGATTGGTCGATCAGACTCCTATAGCGGTAATCGTTAGTGCAAATGCAGGACAGTGGAAATAACCTCAGCCATCTCTACTGAGAAAGTCACTGTGCTGTCATGTTAGGTTTCACTGCTTCACTTAAGGCACAGGACTGCAAATAGGTTAGCCCTAAGTAGAGCTCTGAGCCACTGCACAAGCCTTGACGCAATTGAATTATTCATTTTTAAATGTACATCACAGAGAAAAAAAGCTGAATTATTCAGAAGCAGTTTAATTGGTGACAGCGTCGTGTTTCCCTCTTTATTATTCTCCGTATGTTGGTGAGGCTTCCTGGACTGTTTGAGAAAACGAGGT
Source organism: Acipenser ruthenus (assembly GCF_902713425.1). Taxonomy (NCBI): domain Eukaryota; kingdom Metazoa; phylum Chordata; class Actinopteri; order Acipenseriformes; family Acipenseridae; genus Acipenser; species Acipenser ruthenus. Next base: position 1,369,914 of record NC_081208.1, read on the forward strand.
CCAAGTTGTAAATAATTAAAATGCTGCTAGTGGGAAAAGCAGCTGGATCATGGAAATCCATTACTGTATGTGCAATCGTGATCGTATAGCTCCATAGCATTTATTTCTTAGACCTATTTATCTATTCATCTAGTCATTCATTTATTCATTATATATATATATATATATATATATATATATATATATATATATATATATATATATATATATATATATTGTAAAAGGATTACACTCACTTGAGTTCGTTGCCCCTTTAAGAATCGACCCGCACACAGAAATGGATTTTTTAAAGCGCGTTTGCGCAATTTTTTTAATAAACAGGAACAAACAAAATACACCAAATCAAAATAACACCTAGCTCTTCTTGAGCACTAACTCGACTTACAGGAAACACCCTGACTAACGCGGGACAGCTAAGCTGTTTACCCGTCTTCACAAACACACTGGTTTAAACAGCACTTACTTTCTCTTCTCTTGGCTACTCGGAGACAGCGCACCTACTGCCTCCTTCCACTCAGCAGCCCCGAGCAGACTGCTTGCACTCCTTTTAAACTCCCGCACCTGGGCTTAATTTCTAATAACGCCCAGGTGCGGAAGACAATAAACAATCAAACAATTAAACAAATCAAAACGGTGCATTCTCACAAGTTTTTTCTTTGCAGGGAGGTTTTAACCCCCTCCCTGCCGACTCTCACAACCCGCTATCTTACATATCCCCCCCCTTGTCTTTCCAAGACACCGGCCATGAGACGGCCACCTCCTCCCCTAAAACACAACCACCCACCCTCGAGTCCATAAATGTCAATTTTCGCCCTCCTCCACGGGCGAACTCGAGGGTGGATCGGTCCACGTCCTGGGTCAGCCAGGTAGGGACCGCGCACCGGCGACGAGGGACCCCACCGGTTTGTCAGGGGCGACCGGCACGACGACCGGGGCACTGGAGGCTGCAGTAGCGGGCAGAGGTCTGCAGCTGGGACCCAGTACAGCGACGTCCGGTCAGCAAGGGGGAGCGACGCAGCGACCAGGGGGAGCGTACGCGACGTCTGGGAGCAGCACAGCGACGTCTTAATGTCCGGGAGGAGCGGAGCAGGGGACCAGGTGGAGAACTGTGCCCGATCCTGCCGACTCCTGGGCTCCAGGTCAAGTGAAGGGAGGTCCAGGCTAACCGACAGGGTGTCCAGGAGCAAGGGGTGAGGGACTGGACGCAGCGACACCGGACTGGACCGTAGGGGTGGTGGTCGGGGCTGTGGTGGAGGTACGCTCGTCACCTCCTCCCTAGGCTCCGGAAGCGGCAGCTCCTCCCCTCTGGGCTCTGGCAGCGGCAGCTCCTCCCCTCTGGGCTCTGGCAGCGGCAGCTCCTCCCCTCTGGGCTCTGGAAGCGGCAGCTCCTCCCCTCTGGGCTCTGGCAGCGGCAGCTCCTCCCCTCTGGGCTCTGGCAGCGGCAGCTCCTCCCCTCTGGGCTCTGGAAGCGGCAGCTCCTCCCCTCTGGGCTCTGGCAGCGGCAGCTCTGGGCTCTGGCAGCGGCAGCTCCTCCCCTCTGGGCTCTGGCAGCGGCAGCTCCTCCCCTCTGGGCTCTGGCAGCGGCAGCTCCTCCCCTCTGGGCTCTGGCAGCGGCAGCTCCTCCCCTCTGGGCTCTGGCAGCGGCAGCTCCTCCCCTCTGGGCTCTGGCAGCGGCAGCTCCTCCCCTCTGGGCTCCGGCAGCGGCAGCTCCTCCCCTTCTGGCACTCGGGACGGCTGCTCTACCTCCCATTTCTGGAGCAGCCGGTCCAGCAATGTAGGCTCTGGCTCCGGTAGCCCTAGCTCCACTCTCCACTTCTTGTTTTGCTCTTCCTGAGCAGCTGTATTTCTTTTGATCTTCTCGATCAGTTCTTGAAAATCCATTTTTCTGGGTCTTAGGGGCGCCCACACTTTCTGCCACCAAATGTAAAAGGATTACACTCACTTGAGTTCGTTGCCCCTTTAAGAATCGACCCGCACACAGAAATGGATTTTTTAAAGCGCGTTTGCGCAATTTTTTTAATAAACAGGAACAAACAAAATACACCAAATCAAAATAACACCTAGCTCTTCTTGAGCACTAACTCGACTTACAGGAAACACCCTGACTAACGCGGGACAGCTAAGCTGTTTACCCGTCTTCACAAACACACTGGTTTAAACAGCACTTACTTTCTCTTCTCTTGGCTACTCGGAGACAGCGCACCTACTGCCTCCTTCCACTCAGCAGCCCCGAGCAGACTGCTTGCACTCCTTTTAAACTCCCGCACCTGGGCTTAATTTCTAATAACGCCCAGGTGCGGAAGACAATTAACAATCAAACAATTAAACAAATCAAAACGGTGCATTCTCACAAGTTTTTTCTTTGCAGGGAGGTTTTAACCCCCTCCCTGCCGACTCTCACAACCCGCTATCTTACAATATATATTTATCCAACAGGATACTCATCAATCACTGGAAATACTTCATGAAGAACAAAAGTCATTGATGAGCTGAAAACCCAGTATTTTAATAATACATGCAACGTTTCGGTGTTCTAAGAACACTGTGACATAGACAGTTCTGAGGTGGAGTTCCAATCTTAAAAGGATGCATTGTCTTCCAGGTTCAGTATACACACACACACACACGCACGCACACACACACACATATACAGTAGCTGACTGTTCTGAGACTGGCGGTTCTTTCACCAATCACTGGGCCGCAGTGTTACATATTTAAGAAGTGTTTTAAAAGGAGATTGTACAGGCTACAGCACGTAAGGTCTTTTGATCATCAGAAAAAAAAAGTCGTAATTTTAACTTAAGCTTTAGTTTCCATGGAAATCAGACTCGACTCAGACATCAAAGGATGGAAATGGCCCTTCAAGGAAAAGCTTGCCTGTCTGTAGCTTCTCAGAGTGATATCGAGGACTAACTGTACTGGCCTGCCGTATACCAAGGGCTGCTCGGGAACTGAACATCAGACTGCAACTTTACAGAGCAGCCTTGAGCACTGGAGCTTGGGATCCTTATTGCTAAGTTGTTTACTTGTCATGATCCCTCCTCTCTCAGGGTCAGATACCTGTAAAGCTGTCATAGACACTGCTGGAGTGGTAGGGGAAAAAATAAACAACTTCAAATCTGTCAAGAAATCTTAGTTCCAGCCAGTACAAGCTCTTTGGTGTTTATGCCGCAGAAATCGATGATACCTCTTGATGTGAAGCGGTGTATAATATTAGCTGCACAGCTGTCCTCCCATCCAAAACCTCACTGCAGAAATTCCGCTTCGAGGAGTCTTTTCAGAAGCAGAGCCAGTGGTTTAAAAGGGACGTTGGTTCGTAAGCCAGGTAAATAATGATCCTCCTAACAAACAGAAATAAATATTTACAGAACGCACATAATAGGATATTAAGCAGGAAAGAAATTGCTAAAACAGACTCCTTTGGCAGAAAAAAATGTGAAAAGTTTAGTTCAGTGTTTGTTTTTGTTTTTTTCTACAGAAAAAAAACGCTTTATAATAACATGGGAAAATAAATAGATCTTGGTTTTTGTTCATAGCTTACACTCAGCATGCGAAACAAGACTGTGACTCTGATACAGCTGATGGAAAAATAAAGGACCCGAATGTGGAAAATGTAAGGCGATAAGATCGAAGGGCAAGAAACTTAAAACGGTGTAAAATAATTGCACCCAATTGAGTGCGTTTCCTGGCAGATGCGTCATGCAGCATGATGGCAGACACATCGGGAGGTCACAGTGTAGCTTGATAAACTCTATTCAGTAACTGATATTATTTATGCTTGTTTTGCAGCCCAGACATCTGTATAGTTAGAGGAACTTTGTAATGAACAATCCCAAGTGTTTCAGCTCTGTGTGTTTCGTGAACATAAAGGATGATGATACAGGGGAAAGCGATGTTCAAATAAGATCTTTCTCAGGATCATAAATAATAACGCAGTTAACACGTGCGTTGAAGACCTTGAAAAAGACTGCTCGTCGAAACGCTTCTCGATGAGTGTTTTATACATAGTAAGGACTGATACAACAAGTGCAAGTATATTGAAAACATATTTATATATATATTGCAGGGATACAGGTAGGGGGAGGGGCGGAAGACAGCGACGCTAAGTAATTAGATTTATTTTCTGGTTACAGTTATGCTGCAGGTGCTGGGTCTGCTGGCAAATGCAAGATAAATTGCTTGTTTATAATGATGTAAAACCCTCCCACCCAGGAGTTTATCCGACAAACAAGCCCTCCTGCTGCACACGAGGGCCTGCTGCAGAAGTGGAGGCTCCCTCTTTGTAGCTGATCTGATCCAGACATATCTGCCATTGAGCTGAATGATGAATGAGCAGTCTGCTGTTTCCTGTGATATAAACCCAGGCCTATTATCACCTGTATACTGCTGCTGATAGCTGGGCTGTTGCAATCTCCAGCCTGGCAGCATGGCACCATGGCAGTGCCATCAATTTTACCAGCTGTGCCATTTGTCATAAATAACTACATCCCACACAGGCAGTGCTGTGCTGTCTCTCCTCAAAGTGCTCTGCAGCCCTTCTCCTTTATAAAGGATGGCGGGTCATGTTTGACAAAGCTGTAGTTTGTGTAATAGGCATCGTAAACCTGACAATGGGATTGATTTGTGTCTGTCGAGACAGTAGCTTCCCATAGTTGACACACAACTCTTGGGTCTCCTGCGCTGACAGAGGCCATGAGCCTTCAAAGAGGGTTGGTTTAGCACTAAAGGAGTTTGGGAAAGACTGAGGCTTGGCTATGCTCTAAATATAAGAGACACCCGACGCACCATGTATAAACTCATCCGTTTTTAAATATTTGAAATATTTATTTTACATGTCAACAACAGACACAAAACATAAGGGGCTTGTTGTGCGTTACACTGCCGTTACTGATTCTGTCCCCTGTCAGTGAGATGAGATGCTCTGAAAAGCTCTAAAACCTTGAATGCAGAGGAGCCTGGCTCTTTTGCATATCGGTTAAGACGCTCGCTGGGTTTGCTCCTAGCCTCCGCCCGCTACACATAGATGGAAAAAAAAAAATAAGTATGTGTGTCTTCTCAATCCAGTGACGACATCAACATGCATGATACCCTCTCAAATCCAGGGCCAACCTTGCCCCTTTTCTGTCTTGCTGTGCTGAAGCCCAGTGTCTCTGTCTGTGTCTCTCCCAGGCTGCGTGGTGACTGTGTCGGGCAGGATGACCTTCACCAGTAACAAGTCGATGGAGATCGAGGTGTTTGTGGACGCAGACCCCCTGGTGGAGACAGCGAAAGGAAAGTACAGAGCGGTCAGTGCCTTCTTCACCTACATTTCCCTGGATAAGGATGGAAAGCCACTGCCTGTCCCCACGCTAAAGGTAAGCATGTGGGAATGCATGTACTGCACAGAAAGGGTTAAATAGACAAACGCTTTCGGATTGTTCCTTCAACGCGATGTATCTTATTTTGTATTATTACATGAGCACCATCAACAGCATGCATGGCCGGATATTGAGAATTTCAAAGACCAAACTTGCTGCACATTTACTGGACCTAAAAATATGATCAATTGGCCACGTAAGAGGTATTGCATTTGCATCTGGTGTTAAGCTGCAGAGACCTAGATAGATGATATTTTTCTTCTAAGGCAGTTGCTCGTTAACGACACGCAAGACAATTCAACTTCAGATCCAATGACCGAGAATCCCAGCTCCACTCTTCTGAAAACCAAAGTTCACAAGACACTTCCAGGATCTCTTTGATGTAAAATCTGTGTAGTTTTTTTTTTTCTTCTCCCTTCACAGCTGTATTTCCTGCCCAGTCTGTTGCTAATTTTAGCATCCCGTCCTGTAACAAGCTCCTGTATTAGGCTGTTTTCTCATTAATGTTGCATGTCTGACTGAGAGTTGTCGTGCTGATGTTCTTCAGTATTTCAAAGCGTCTCACAGGATAATTATCAAGTCCCTTCCCTCCCCCCAAAACCCCTAGAAATGACACACGACTGCATACTTCATCAGGGAGACAGGTACGGTCCGTAACACGCTCTAAACGGACCTGTGTTTGCCAGTCAGGTTTCAGCGGAAAGGAGGAAAGATTTCAAGTATCAAAGGGAAACGCAATCAGGAATTCAAAAGCATGTGTGTTTTTTTTTTAAAGCACATGCGAGTTGATTCAAAACCTTTAAAGGTAACACTTAAAGACAGCAAATTCCGAATGAATTCCGACTGAATCCCACAGGAATATCTCGTGCACTTCCTCTGAGTTCTGAAGTAATTCATTTTGAATTCAGCCCCTGTTAATTCATGTGGATTTAGTTACCTACATTCATTTCATGTTCCTTTGTAACAAATGCTGTTGATCACATGTATAAGGCATGCATTCATACCCTCTTACTCGCCCACCTGGGGATTGTGAGAAGGGTTAATTCATGCGTGAAAACAGAACAAGCAACGTCCTATCAAGAACATATCAATAATAAATATATATATATATATATATATATATATATATATATATATATAGATATAGATATATATATATATATATATATATATATATATATATATATATATATATATAATTTCTTTTTATTTATTTATACATTTATTTATTAATTTATTTTATTTTATTTTTATACTGTTGGTCTCCTTCCTTTTGGATGTTTGAGGCATTTTGTTCTAAAAATAAATGTATTAAAAGACAAAAGCAATGTTCAGTTATTTTTTAAGGTCAGCATTTCATGTAGAGAGCATCAGAAATACAGCCACGGCTAGTTCAAGGATATAAATAGCATATTGACTGGCCAGTCGCTTCTATTTTTTGACTTCAGGTAATTTTCACTCATGTGAAAAATCTTTCTTTCGTGTCTATTTTTAGAGCCTCTTGCTATAGCTCAGAGACCTGGGGGGGATGGGATTGGCTGCTGCTGTCTGCAGTGGACTGGTCTGTGTGTGTGTGTGTGTGTGTGTGTGTGTGTGGAGGGGGAGCTACATCTTAGTTACCCTTGAAGCGTGATGTGAATCCATTTAATGGAGAAATATAAAATGCCTCGAAAGTGCATCACTGTTTAAGGTTATTTTACTGGCATAAATACTTTTGCATTGCTAAACCTCCATTGTCATCAACAGAAGAAAAAAATTGAAATGGTTTAACGCTTTAAAACAGCAAACTTTTATGTCCTGTTGTCCGCTTTCTGGCTTTGAAAATATCTACTGGTAATAAATGTGTTTTAATGGTGAATCCCCGCTCCACTACCTAAATAAATAAAATGTAATATAGAAACTTTACAGCAGCATGTCCTAATGTATTTTGTTTGCAGAGTACACTTGTCACTTTCCGGAAAGAGGTTTGGTAGTTTGAATCCTTAGCTGAAACTAATCGGTCTCTAAGTCAAGCCTACAAACGTTCTGGCTAGTGCCTTTAACAGTGCACTATTTAAAGCTGCATGCGGTGGTATTATGTTCTATCAGTCAGTAAGGCAGTACAGTAAGCAGAGAGCTGGTTGTTCCTGCTTGTATGTAAAATGGGTAGAGCACTGGTATCCCAGACCGTAATCGCAACCAGGAATTTCAGGATCAGCTGTGCTTGGTCTGCGTGCCGGCGTGTGTTAGGGGAAGATGACAGCTGCAGAGGATTGTGACGTCTCAAAAGGCTTCAATGCAGCACACACTGGCAGGATGCATTTGCACCTACACGATAGCACTGAGTCCCCTCTGCAGTTCAGTTTTCCTTTGCTAAAGCTCCTGCAGTTGCACTGGCTCCTAACTACTGACACAGCATGCTGAATGCTTTTACACTGCACAGCTTTGGGAGTGCAATAGATAGAGCTTGGCAGATTGGTAGATTAAATATGTTAAGGTTTCGCTCTTGGCGTGATTTTAAACTTTCGACCTGCCGGCTCAGTTGAGGTCATGCTGTCTCCTGAGCACCCGAATCTCTTATTTTGTCTGGCTGGTTTTCGTGCTCTGCTCCACTTTTCTTGCAGGGGGTTCAATCACACAGTACAATCATCAAAATCTCCATGCCTCTGTTATGCAATCAGCCCCCTTGGTAACAAGTTCTGTGCAATGTTCTTCTGTGGGAAATTTTACAAACCAAAAACTCGCCGGTAGGGAATAGCCCACATGCTGCACAATTTAATGACAACTGCATTGAGAGAGCTATTGCAGCTTTGCGTTTGGAATTAAAAAGGAGGAGAAGACTCCTGTAGTCCAGCAGCTGAATGTCCCGCTGCTTCCTCTGCCTCTGTGCGTCTCTGGAACAGCAGGGGAGAATCGAATCACCTGAGCAATGCGTGTGACCTTTCCTGCGCTGCCAGAAAGGGGATTTATTCTTGAGCCCTTTTGTCACTTCAGATAATAAGATATAGTCGATGTCCTCGCCCCCTTGATAAGAGCTGGTTATTTATAGAGCTCCGGTCCCCAAATAGGAACAATGTTTGTGTTGGAACTGGAGGCCCCGGGTTGTGCAACGTGATCCTAGATTGCTCAGATTTGCTTTTTATAGATTCACTGAATTGCAGACTCGAGGGATGCACACTATCGCCTGTCGTCTGCTAAAAAAGCATTTGAAAAAGGGTTTGAACGAGAATCCTGTATAAACTCTGAGGTTATTTTTATATTAAAAAAGGTTGTTCTATTTTTAAACATCTCCTTTTTGTTTTCTTTTTAAATTATTATTATTATTTTAATTATTAAAATGACATTGCCCTGCCAAGACTTTTGAAAAGAAAAGCAAATATCCCTTATAAAGTGTACCACGGATAGGAAATTGAACACAGTGCAATTCTACATGCAGGGACCCAAGCAATGAAGCAAATGAAAATGAGCCTGTGTTTGTGTAGCTGTCTGTTGCTGCTTGATAACCATATATAGGATATCTTTTCTGAATTGTTCTCGCGCATGTTAGTTGAATTGTTAAGAAGATCATATTGTAGATGGGTCATCGCTTTCAGATCAGTCTTTAATCCAGCTCTTAAAACTGGCAACATGCGAGTATCTTGGATACCGAGAGAGGTAAGTTCTGATTGTATCAGATTGTTCTGTGATCTCGCTTGGTTTCATACAATTTCAAGGGACAGTGCCAGATAACCAGCCAGATGGCAGTCTTGTGTTAAACTGCTGGCACCGCTGGATCTCCGGGCAGCGCTGGTACTGTCTGCCACCCCACTTATCACTTCCAGTGCCACCTCATGCCAGCCTGGCGACCTTTTCCCCAGCTCAGCGGCACCTGGTTTGGCTGTAAGTGCTCTGGCATTCCAGCAGACTCCCACACACAGAGATTGGCACTGCAGGTATTCATACCAGTATCATAAGCTCTAGGTTTAATGTTGTGTTGAAAGATTAAGGGCTAGATTCTCTGGGGTTGTTATTCCAAATTGTTATTAGATAGATTTTAATTTTTTTTCAGAAAGGATAATTTCACCCGATAAAGTTACCAAACCAGAAATAAACATCTCAGATATTTAATTTCAGAGCTTGCAATTATTCTTAGGTTATTAGTTTGAGAATTGTGTGTGTGTGTGTGTATATATATATATATATATATATATATATATATATATATATATATATATATATTAAACAGCTCAAGGAGAATCAGGATCCAACAGGATACTCATCAATCACTAGAAATACTTAATGAAGAACAAAAGTCATTGATCAGCTGAAAACCCAGTATTTTAATAATACATGCAACATTTCTGTCTTCTAAGAACACTGACAGACAGTTCTGAGGTGGAGTTCCAATTCTAAAAGGATGCATTGTCTTCCAGGTTCAGTATACACACACACACACACACACACACACACACACACACACACACACACACACACACATATATTACCTCCCTCGTCCACTTTTAATTGTTTCACTCAAATACAGAATGTTCTAAAAAACAGAATCACAACACTCTTGAAACAACTTAAATACTATTCTTCAAATAGTTCATTTTTACGACAAACTGGCAGTAAATTCAGCACTCGTAAGGCATTGATATTAGACTTGTAATCTTTAAGTAATCGTAAATTAATTCTAATAAAGAGGCTGCTAGTGGCACAGTCGGGGAGAGAGGTTGAGGCATTTCTAAAGATGTTGTGCAGAGCTCTGCATGCAGGAATTGAAATTAGTTTTATCCCATCATTCGATTACCGACTCTTTCTATCTCCCAGCCGGTAATATCGTGCATTTGAACCAATTTCAGGTCCAGAATAAGAGCTCTCAGGACTCTCATCTCTGTTCCCAGCTCCGGCTTTCCAGATGTCCTGTCATTTCGAATTGTTTTCTAATTTTTCAGAACCGCTGAACCCCATTGAAACACAGAAAAAAATGGCCTTGCTGTTTACAGGAGCGCTCACTTCTCAGAGCAGGCAGATGTTTTGATCAGTGGAAAATGAGTTACTCTGAAACAAAGGCTTGGCAGGTTTGTGATTACAAACTGTTAAAGACCGAAAGTTGGATGCAATTGCAAGCTATAAGAAACTCGGGGGCTGATTTGATTAACATAGACCCCATGGAGGATAACGTCACCGCTGGATTTTTTTAAAATACATTTTTCAGCACTAGGGAATGACCTTGGATTAGTAAGGGGTTTGATGAACATTTAGATACACAAGCACGCGCTCACACACATCAGGCATTGTCTGTGATGGTTGAGTATAGCAGTGTGCATTGGTTTAATGCTAACAAACCCATGCATTCTAGCCTCGCACTCCATTTTGCATCAGTTTTGTCAAAGGAAAATAAAACGAAACACATACTGGGGAGAGACTGGTTCCCCTACCCCGTGTAGAAACGCATTACTGAGAAACAGTTGGACTCGAAACATAAGCGAAGAGGCCCATGTATCTTCAGACTCGAAGCGCAGCATTGACCATTGCGACCTCCCCCGATCTCATCAACCCTCACTGCAAGCCTCATTATGAACAGGTCAGCCAAAGAGAAGAACTAAATGCTGTTCTTCTCTCTGTCCCACTGGAAACCAGTAACGTGACTGTAACCATTAGGGTGCTGCAGTTCCTGATTATCTGTCAAGGTTTCACTTCTTAAGCACTTCCATCAGATAATTACTAAGACTGCTAACGCCATGAAACTTACAAATAAACAGTGTATAACCATGTGCTAATAGACTTCAGTTTACCATAATATCGCTTTCATACTGTTATTTAACTAAAATTGACCGTGTACAGAGGAACGATGTGGCTTAAATACCTTTTCAGGTGTTAGTGTTTGCCTGTGATTCTTGCACTTGGCAATTGTGCTAGATGTTTAGATATAATTTCAAGCTTCTGAGAGCTTTATGACCTTTGAAAGGCAAGGCTAATTAGGATACCAGTGAAACCAGGAATTAACCAAACTGCTATTTAACTGGTTTAGGAGTGGGGTAAAAAAACTGCATTTAAAAAAGAAAACATTCTTGATTATAAGTGGGATCAGTCTTTTCCCTTTAGATTTAGCCCGCGTGGGTGTGCGCTCGCTCTCATATTTCAATTCAGAACAGGTCATTTTGTAAGGCAGCATCTCTGCCATTAATCTTTGTTCTCATAGTTTTATCTGTTTCTTCTCACAGACTACTTTGGGTGCATCCATCATAATCAGAGGCTTTCCTAGCGCATCATTATCATTACTCTGCCTGGAGCAAGCCTTGCAGACACAACTGCACAGAGGCGCTGTCTGGAGTCCTCTGCCGTCCTGTCCACTGCTTATCCTGGCTTATTACTGGTATTATTATGAAGTAGATAACGACCTTCAAACAAGCTTTGTCCTCAGTGCCAGCACTCATTCCCTCTGATCCCTCAGCCCTTTTATTTGCTTTTAAGTTGCACCGAATGAAATGAGTTTTGGGTTGCCAGCCACTTCATCAGGATTTCATCATCTTCTTTTTTTTCTTGCAGTGTTGAAATATCTGGAAGGAGTGCTTTTGGAAAGTTCATTTGTATAGTTATGGATAGGGGTGAGATTTACAGGAATTAGTTTGAGAGCTCGGTGTACTTTAACTCTACAGTTATTCTGCTGTGCAGTTTTCTTCTCATATTAATAACTTCACTAAAGTTTTTTAAAATATGGTGGAATGATGCCCACTTTGCAGCCGGAGTTTAAAGAATATACTCTATCCACACTACCTCAATAATGCACGATCTACGCATGACTTCCATTCACTTTATTCACAATTTTACAAAACCTGATGATGGCTTATCCTGTAGGCTGTGTGAAATCATTCAGATAGACCCCAGTGAGTATGAACCAGCCTTCAGTGCTGTTCTGCCGAGGCTAACAATCACACCGCCTGACCCAAGCCACCAGAACATGTGAGCAGTAATAATCTCCCCAGCACAGGTATTCAGAAGAGCCTTGTCCTGTTCCAACACGAGGTGAATCCACAGGTTCCTCCAGCGCTCCTCGTTAATTAGGCATGGTTTCTTACACCCACCTCCCATTAATGTGTGGGTGGAAGGATCATTAGTGGCATTGCTGGCACGAAAAACTTTACCCAACAGGCCAGGTCTACAGCTCAATGTGGGCAACTCATTAAAGGATACGTTTATTTTTTGTATCTGTTAGTTTATTATAATCTCTTGGTTGTTAAAAATCTGTAAATCACATTCTGGCTCATTTAAGTTTTAATGATTATATACCAAAAACGTTTCAATAAAATGGTTATGTCTAAGGCAAACAACACCACCCTAAAGGGGGAACAATTTCCAGCCGTCATATCGGAAAGCCCAGGACCCTGAAGTTCTGCACTCTTACGCTTTCATCTGCTACAATGAAAAGACTTTAATAGGAATGAGGTTTAGCAAACTGTTTGAACTCCAGGCGTTGACGCACTACAATGTATAAAAGGACTGCATATTCAGTAGCAAACTGAGATAAGCGAGTAATCTCATTCCGTGGGTGACTGTCTTATTACTGCAAGCCCTTTAAACCTGTCCTGTGATCAAAATACAAAAGAACCGAATAATGCAATAAGAGCACTTCCCTCGAAAAATCTATCCTTTGGAGGTCCTCAGGCGGTTATGTGAAGCATCCTTGATTAACATATTTTTTTTTTGTTTTTTTCAATATGCCCAATCTCTCTGTCACATGGCGTTTTCATTGTATTTTATTTTTCTTCCTTGACACCCGGCATTTCTTTATTATCACTGCAGTCCTATCGGTGACATTGCACTGCTCCACCCTGTCCCTCTAATGACAATGGGGAAAATACACTCTTATTCTCTGTGTGTCAGGTGTAGGACTTCCAGCTGTGACAGATTTAAAAAATGCCTTTGCGGTAATGTAGAAATGATAGCTTTGATGAGTTTAGTGCCAAAGGCTAATTAAAAGACTTTAAATACCAGGTTGTTGAATTGATTGCTTTAGTGGTAGTGAGAGGTGATGAGAGAGGCAGAGAGAGAACGAGGATTGCTGGCTTGTTTTTGTTTTCTCTTGCAGTCAAGTCCGAATGAATGCATTGGGGAATATCAGGGATTTGTTTGCAATAACTCACTGTACTAAAGGACAGGAGAGTCCATCAAAATCAGTTCCCTGTGGTGCACCAAGACGACTTTGCTTTATAGTTTTTCATTATAACAATGCAGACTGCATAGAACCCCTGTCGAAAATGTTCAAATACTGTGGCCAGGTTTGTGCCCCGGAGACCAGAATGCTGTGCCCATGACCTGACCTAATCTGGAGCTAAAGCCATTGCAATCTATTACTCTGCCCTCTCACTCTGCTTGTGGTCTGTTTGATAATATCATTTCTTTTACGTAGTTAGTTAAATGTTAAGTGAGACAAATGATTGTGCACTCGACCGTACTCATGATCAAAGAGCTTTGAAGACCACAGTTCTTTTTAATATACTGTAACAAGGCCAGGATTGGGTTTCTGATAGTTTCAACAGATCTGCTGAGATGGCAAAAAGTGATCCCCTTACGATCCATTTGGGGAAAAAAAAAATGTTTTAGGATTGGGCCCCCCCTCCCATATCTGATTTCTGTTCAGTTATCAGTTTTCATCCATTACCGTCTCGGAGACCCCTAAAATAGAATCTAGGAAAGATGAGAATAATCTGAAAATAATTTCTATGTACAATACACAGAAGATTTTTTGTATCATTATTATAAACCACATTAATTATGTAAAGAAACGTTTTTTTTTGTTTGTTTGTTTTTTAGGAACAGGCTCAGTATTGGCTTGTAATTCACACATAAAATGCGATTAGCAGAGCAATGTACCCACATCTTGCTATTAAAAAAAAAAAAGAAACAGCTTTGAGCCATCCATTTATCGTAATCTCTTATTTGCTCAGCAATACTGTATACCACCACCCCGGCCTTATTTGCTGTGCTGAGTGCATTTTGAAAATGAAATCGATATTCTTGTTGTTGTTGTTGTCTTGAAAGCACAAAGCATTGGCTTGTTTGCTGCTTGTTTTTTTTTTTTTGATTATATGGATTTACTGCGCAGTGCTGACTAGAACACGGAACTGTGGACGTGCTGAAATGACCTGGAATTTTGCTACTATGAGGGTTCTAGTCGTGCTGATGTCCGTTGGCCTGCCCATTGTTCCATTGCTTTCAAGCGCAAGAGGATTTGTGTTGGCAGAAAGGGTTGCATATTAACAGAACTGGCCACCATGTTGTGCACCGTGTGTTCCTCTGATTGGGCATTGTGTTAATTAACAAAATCGACATGTGTTTTAATTGCCCTCTTTGCTGCCCGAAGACTCCTCTTGATTCCTGTTACGAACGGGAGCAAGGTTCCCTGCATGCTTGCTATAATTAAGAAGTCCGTACACCCGAAGGCTCTCGTTAAGGAATTATTATGTCCTCCGCGGGATGCTGTCAGAACCACTGAAGTTCATTAATTAAAGAGGAGGCGAGACAGCGTATTTCTGTCAGAGCGGAACATTATTAAAAGGAACAAAGACCCAATTTTTCCAAGGAAATGCCGAAGATGTCCCAGCGAGCCAGCTCCACCCTGAGGTAGAAGAGGGTCAGCCGCGCGAGGAAGGTGTAGGGTGTGTGCCTCTATTTTGTGTGTGCTGCACTTGTGCCAGCCGGGAGCCATGCCAGATTTTGCAGAGAGGAGATGCTCAGAGAAACGGCCCAGGTTTATACTGCACTCAATTATCCATATGGCACAGATAGTGACAGCCTCCTGTTGTCCCCTCTTCACACACATACTGCCCTGCCAATGTGCCTGGGGGGGTTCAGTCTGCACTAATGCGCACATTTTTTAGAACACCCCATTGTTTGTGTAGTTTATATTTGTGGTGCATATGACATCAAACCACTGTAACTGAAAATGAGTGATTGTCTAATTTATTGACACGTGCAATTCATTTAAAATAGAAGCCACAAATGGGAACACGCATGAGACTTTTCAGAAGTTGTTTAAGATGCCTAATTAAAGCACAAAATGGTCTTAACATTTTCACACGTGAGTGCCATGTCACTGATTTGCTGATAGCAAATTGAAATTCTCACACCCTGAGGTTTTCATGCAGGTGGGTATATAAAGGATATCAGTGACACATCTTGAGGTGTTGTAATGCATTTGCACAGTGCAGAACACCTCATTAGATGAAAAAATAAAATAACATGTTTTACTCATGCATAAAGGTAAACCCTGGAAGGTGTGCAAATACAACTAAATGCAAGTCTTTACAAATGTATTTTTAAGAAGTCACTGCTTCTGAACCCTAACCCAATATGACCTCTGTAGCCACATTCTTGGCATACTGTAATAGTTTCAGTCAACCGTTTTAATGAGTACCAGTCAGCTCCAGATACCTTGCAGTAAGACTTAGTAAATCAACATAACAGGCACGTACAGAACCCCATCAGTATCACACATGACTCTCTTTATGTATTTAACCCCCAGCTTCAGGGGTTCAGTGTTAGAATGTCCTGGTTCGGGTTAAGGTTGTGTTTCAGTTTGGGAGGGCACCCCCACCCCTCGCCCCTCACTTCCTTTCCGTTACATGTTTGCTGAATCTTCCCGACATGATTTATTTAATATAATTCCTAATCAGTTTGGGTTCATACCACTTCTTCTCTCTCACTGTAGTGCTTCATTCCCTCGAGCGTAATTCAATTTATTCAACACAGAGATTATTCTGCTCTTTTTTTTTCTCTCTCTCTCTCTCCCCTCACTTTAACTCTGCGCAGTGTTTTGTACTTACCACAGTGATGGAGACCTGGGGATGGAGTTATTTCAAGGTCAAATGCAGAGCTAGCAGTGACAATGCACAGCTTATCATTGGCCAGCGCACTTCTCCATCTCAAAACTGAGTTCTTATAAACTCGATTAAAGTACCCCAGGATTGACAGCTATTTGCCACATGATAACCCATAATCACTATGATTGAATACAGTGTGCTTTCTCATGTTAGGGGCGGTTTAGTGCTCTGATTACCTATTGGTGTTTTGGGGTACGGGTAACCCCAGGGGAAAGGGTGTGCAGCAAGAAGTTACCCAGCGATCCACTCTCTCGCAGCCTGGAGGAAAGATCTCTTTATTGCAGTGTAAAACCAGGTAAACCGTTTGGATCACGGGATCCGTAGCGAAGCTGCAGATAACAGTTGCAAACTTTGATATAACTCCGGGCGACCAAGTCGTTCAGTTCTGACTGTGGTTACCTCACGCAGAAAAGAGAGCCCTGTGATCGTGGATGAGCGCAGAACGAACCAAGAACGTTGTCAAACAATCAAGCACAAAGTCGAAATGTTGTGCAGTGGAGAAGGCGGGAGGGAGCGGGGTAGTTGAAAGAAATTTATTGGAAAGCCCACACACGCAGACTCTCAGAATCCTAATGAAGTGAAACCAGGGCTTGCGATGATGACTAAGGAGCCTTACTCACCTCTGAGTGGGCTGCAGAAACCCAAGTTTCAAAGGCTTTAAGTTAAAGCAACACAAAGAAATCTCCTTCCTTTCCGATTTCCTTGCTATGCTGCATTAGCTTTGCACTGGTAATGAGATAATGGCAGTGTGCGGAGGGGGGTGTGTGGGAAGATGATGGGACTGACACCCCAGGTGGAGATGTCTAGGGTGGGTTGGTGATGACAGGGTGCCCCTAGTTTTCTTGCTTCTTGACTTCTTTTAATGAAGACTGTATGTGTGTATATATATATATATATATATATATATATATATATATATATATGAGAGAGAGAGAGAGTAAGAGAGATTTAAATAGGAATAAATGAATGTAGTTGCCATGGCATCAAAAGCCTGTAAGTACCTCCACTGTATGTTTTCAAACACACTTTCCGTTGATAAAAGGTATCTTAAACATACTGAACCGTTGTCTCTCTAGCATTCATTATGACAGTGCTAGGATTCTTTTTAGACCTCAATCTCAATTTTATGTCGATGACAAGAAAAAAAAAACACTTAATAATCTCTGGTGACCTCATCACCACAAGCGAGAAGTAATATCCCCAAGGACCAGCTCGGGGAACAAGAGAAAATAATAGGACGCTCTTTCAAGAAACCGATTTTTCCCCAGCAAGTACGAAAAAACAAAAAAAACAAAGTGCATTCTGCTAATTCCAATATGTAGATTTAGCAAAATCCAAAGCAAATCCTGAGTCTGGTAATTCCCTCTGTGTGGGGAATGGTTTCCTAAATCGGTCTTGGGTGATTGGATTGAAGAAGGTGGTGCTTCCTCCTGTATGCAGCCCTGCAGTACCTGTAATAACTCCAGACACAGTCGGGGGAAATTCACTCCAGTGTAGCATCTTTTTTCTTAAAAATGGTGGTAATGAGGTTTTGGAGTAAAAGGCTTTGTGAATTCCCTCCTTTCAGTCAAACTCATAACAGTTTCTGCAAATATAACATACTGGAAGAGTCCTAAACTGAAGGCTGTTAGTCGAAGGACAGCCTCTTTAGCCAAGAGAAAACAGAGTTGTCCTTTTGACCCAGAACATTTCCGAGATTACCAAGACATCGTTCTTTAAATAAGAAGGGCAGGGTGCCAGAGAAGCAGATGAATACCGTGGAATTTTGAGTTTATGTTGAACTTGAGGTTTGGGGGTTGGCAGACGTCCAGGCAAAACAAACTGGGATACATACAGCACTCGGTTGGAAAAAAACATTGTTGGAAGAAACACAACCGCTCCCTACATGCGTCTCAACAAGGCTGATACATGTGGCAGGGCAAAAATTCGCACTGGAGATGGAATTACCCACAAACCACAGATCAAAGCTCCCATGCCACGCTCAACTGGCAACTCAAGAGCCAACCGTTTTACAAGTTTCCCACAGTGTATCTGCAGTCGTTCGTTCCAGTTCCCGATGCTTTTTCCTGTGCATTCTCTGCGGCTCATTGACCACATTCACAGTGTTACCCACTCTTTAACGATGCGTAATGCAAAATGCAAGTTTACACAAGATTATTGTATTCCTTATGCTCGCAACTGCTTCCTTATCTTCATTTTAGACACCCATGTTTCCGGCTGATTTCAGCGTCGCTGTTTTACATTGTGTGTAATTGCAGTTTATCAAGAGACGTCACTGGGCTTAATTAACAGCAAACCCGCGGCACTAGTTTCCCATCACTGGGAGTGTTGACAGCCGGCACCTGCTGCTATTGGCAGATCTCTGAGTGGAAGCAGACTCAATAACCTGTACGAGTCTGCATTTAAAATCCCATTCACAGCACACACACACACACACACACACAGATCTCTGTTCATAGTGCTGTCAGGGAGCTTTTCTCAGAAGCTATTTTAGGTTCACCTGTTTTCAGATCAACATTAGTTATTCCGGTGCCCACCTTCCAGGTTTCACTACACCGCTGAATGTTTTTGTTTGTTTTGGTTACACTTTACATTGAGTGTCTCTAATTACTGTGTATTTACATGGTAGTTACTTAGTGAATACATGTGCACGTCCGCATGATTACAATGTTATTATGCGTCATTACAATATACTTTATGTGTAAATATGTTTGGACGATATAACCCTATCCCTATCCCTAAACCTAACCCTATCCCTAAACCGAACCCTTTTCTGATACAATTGTGTACCTACAAAAGTGCAAAAAGATTTGCACATGAAGTACATTGTAACAATGCACGATAACATTGTAATTATGTGTAAGTACGCCTGTATTTACTGAGTAACTACAATGTAAAGTGATACCCTTTTTCCTTTCTTACACTGCAGCATCCCACAGCGACTTCATTTCCACGCTCCTAATGTTTTATGTATTATTTTTTTTTTTTTTTTAATGGATTGTCGTCTTTTTCTGTTTCACAGCTCGAAACCCAAGAAGAGAAGAAGCGTTTCGAAGAAGGCAAAGTCCGATACCTGCAAACGAAGGCCAAGAGACAGGCGGAGCAGGAACGCCAGCAGTGAGCTTTCACCCGGCGGGGACAAATCAAGACATACAGCATATAACCCTTCCAGAAGAAAAACAGCACTGAAGAGAAACCGTATATCACAAGCAACCAGAATACCGTGTCAGTTCTACCTGAAAAAGTATTGTTTTATTATTAAGTGTGCATTGTGTCTCGGTGCAGTATACCAAAGCATATACATGTGTATTTAACAGAAACAAAACTAAATGCTTTATCTTATTTCATCTTAAAAGTATGTTTTATTTTGAAAGGCTTGAACCACTATGTGCAGAGTATTTAAATTATATGTGTTGTGCCACATGGAAAAATAACATAAATGCTACCACCTTCATAAGGCTGCATTGACTCCTTTGTGTCTGGTTTACTGATTCATTAATGAAGGTGGTGCTGTAAGTGTAACCAGCCAAGTAACAGGAGATACCATTATTAATACCTGTACTGCAAACAATTACTTGTTGGTTTGTACCCTTGTAATATCACAACATGAAAAGTATCCATTGTGATACCATTCTAGCAATGGCAGCCGGTCAGTCACGTACCAATGTAGCTGCTCTGGTGCTACCATTTCCCTCAAGGCATGTACACTTGTGCCACGGACGATTTGGTAAGGGTTGTGCGTACAATTGCACATAATTTAAATGTCTGGATAAAGATCTTACCGCCGAGGAACAGACATGGTTCAACCAGGACCATATCTCTCTCTCCTCTTTCTGTGCTTGAAAGCTTTCAAATATCCAACCTCTGAATACACCTCAATAGTTCATTTTAGAGTTTGGATATCATTAACACACTGTTGCATTTCTGTTCCAAAAAAAAACTTTTTGTGAAGACTGGTGATCTCTGTCTCTTCTCTCTCTCTCTCTCTCTCTCTCTCTCTCTCTCTCTCTCTCTCTCTCTCTCTCTCTCTCTCTCTCTCTCTCTCTCTCTCTCTCTCTCTCTCTCTCTCTCTCTCAGTTAATCACTTCTGAGTTCTTTCCCAGTGAACAGTGGCTTGATAACAGAAGTAAAATCCGTAATAAATTGAGAGACATGGCTTCTGCCTGGAGCACTGGAGCATCAATTTGAATGAATAATGGCTGCTGTCTCTAGAACTTGGGAAGACTCCGGGGAAGGGAGATATAAAGATGTTTGTGTTTACCAATTTATAGCCCTGCAATCTTTATGACATGGACAGGGATCCATGAAACAGCTTGCATTGGAATGCAGCTGGGATTGCTGTAGAAAACATCATTTTTCTTCTTTTACCCTAAAGCACCTTGTTACCCCCTTAGGTGCAGTTTGAATGGTGGCAGGGACAGAATGCCCCCCATTTTCTGTTCCCGCAGACATCAAACAAAATAAAATTAAAAAAATCAATTAAAAACACTCAGCCCTCCTCCATCCAAGGACAGAAACACAGAAACAAGTCTGTGTAATCAAGAACAGTAGCATATATCATAACAAACAGTGGCTCCCGAGATAAAATGCCAACAGCTTAGCCAGGCGTCTGTACCGTGAAACAAAAAACGTATTTACAATCCGTACATTGAATTCCTGCTTCCTGCGGGGGGGGGGGGGGGGGCTACTTGTTGGAGTCGCTGGGTAGCTCTCTTGTTAAACAGAGAGAGAGAGAGAGAGAGAGAGAGAGAGAGAGAGAGAGAGAAACGTAAGAGAGTCTAGGGACTGAGCAGACAGCAGGTTTTGTTTCTCCTCGAAAGTTGTAGAGATCTGTGCTTTCATTTGGTTAAGGGCTGATGCACCCAGATGAAGCATCTGCAATGAGTTCCCTTTCAAATTTGAAAGATCCACTTCACCAAACTGAGACAGAGAGCCTGGAGGAGAATGTGAGTTATGGTGGTGAAACCGACCCTGCCTACCAATCAGCACAGTTGCTTTGAAGAGGTTTCTTTCAGAGACTTTCCTTGCAATTATCACCCTGAGGAATCATCATTTCCCAGGAAGCTTGTAGCTACTCAACAAGGGAGATGTAACACTGCTACAATTACAATATGATATATATATACATATATATAGGGAGCACATATTATATTACACATTCTACAGCTATTACCTGCTGGCTGGCAGAAATCAGACTTCTCTTGGGATTCCATGTCAGAACCTTGAATTGCATTGAATTAGCTTGACCCCACACTAAGTTAAACAGAAGCTGCTCACAGTCTGCCGTGTTTAAAAATAGGCTCGCTGTATACAGTAAGAGCTGCGCCGGCCAATTCTCTTCACGGTACCACTGTACAACCAGCCGCATCCCTAGCATGCTGTTACCCTGAGTGGGTGGTGTAGGACTTCAAAAGAAATGATTTGGCAGAAAGTGAGCTACCGCAGATGAAAAAAAAAAAGAGAAAAGAAAGAAGGAAAATAAAAGCAGCACTGGTGTGGACGAGATTTGAATGGAATTGCTCATGGCAAGCATACTATTGCTTTTCTTTTAAATAATATGCAGAATCGGGCCAGACATAGAAAGAAATGAGCAATCTCAGCGCTAGCTGTAGCTGCACTGGAAGGAATATATTTCAGCCTTGCTGTCTGTATCTCCCTGTGAATTCCATTAGGTCTGGGGGTTCTATAAACCCATGCAACAAGAAGTAAAACCGGGGAGCACTGTGTATTAAAATCAAACTGGCACATCATCAATTATGTCTTATCAAATTAAACATATTCTCTGTTCATTGCATTAATGCTGGGGGGGGGGGTTCCAGCTAAAAAAAAAAAAGGCTGAATAGTATTTTCTTCATATTACTTTCTGTCTGTAAAATTGTATTTATGCATGGACAGTAGCATGCAAATGTAAAACACCTCCTTGAGTCTGTTGTTTTGATCGTGTGTATCAAATCAAACCACCATACCTGGAAATCTTGGAAAATGTTCAAAAATAGGCAAATTAGTGCTTGTCTAATTTGATTGATGACTTCAATAGGCCACACATGCAATTCATTTAAAATAGTAAGAGAAAGGGAACACAGAGCCACACATGATAAAATGCATGAGACTTTTTAGACGCTGTGTAAGACACCCAATTAAAATGCAAAGTGGTGTAACATTTTCACACAAGCGTGTTTCTATATCACTGACTGCTGACTGAAAAATAGAAATTCTCACACCCAGACGTTCTCATGCAGGTAGGTATATAAAGGATATACATTACAGATCTTGAGGTGTTGTAATAAATTTGCACACTACTGTATGTATAGCACAAAACTAGGAGATTTTAAACGAGGCAAGAATGACTGTATTGCAGGATAAAAAACAATTCCACTGACAAACCTTTGCTGCTGGACCATGATTTTAATTCCCCATCTGTAAACAGTCTCATGTTTTGTTTGCCCCCGTTGCTGTGATCTGAGATGGCTTGCCAGCATATTGTCTCTGCTTCCAGCACTCCAAATCTACCTGGACACAGCAAGCATTTCCAAACAGTGGGGTCTGATTTAATGAGTTGAAACAGCAGCCGATCTCAGCACTGCAACCTTTAAAACCTGTTTTCACTGTATTGCATTGTATTTCCATGTTGCTACTAATGAAGGTCATTGATTGATTTTAAACAGATCAATCACATCATGCAATACTGCACCCCAGTTTCGACCAAAATCCACTGGATGGATTTATAATACACGATACTGGTATGGAATATAAAGGTTATTTTTTTTTTTTTTTGCACAATAGAATGTTTTTTTCTTTAGTTTTTTTCTTTGCATGGTTTGGTACCTGATTTATTGAACAGAGGTCTCATGATTACAAGAGGAAATAAAGGCACCTAGTTTAATTAAACATGCAACCTGGCTCTTTGTTTGTTTTTTCTTAGTGTTTGTTTATTGCTGCCCGGGAGGGGAGTCACATCGATTGTGTGTGTCCCTCTATGTCAAGCAGGCAGTCATTTAAAAGACTGATGAGGCTCACTGGAAGTAAGAAACCCACTAGAGATGCCTTTGACCAAAAGAGATTCCTCTTGTTTTGAGTAACATGACATCTTCACCTTTACGTTCTGAATAAACTCATCATGGGCATTACAAACAATTTCAAAAAGAATAAAAACCTTTGGGACCCTAATCAATCGATATAAAAGGAGGCGGTTTCAAATGCTGCAGTCATTTAAAAGCATTCAAATTGGACGAACCTATGGTTTACAGTCTGTGACTTAAATGCACCGCATTTGATTTGCAAAACCTTAACGAACAAAGCGCCCTGTTTTAATTAATCAGATCAGCCATTACTGACATCATCTGAACAAAGATCCCTTATGAATTGATGGTGTGGTATCTGATCTTGCATCTCTGCAGTCGTTCAATGCATCCGACCAGAACAGGGAAAGAAATTGAATTACACTTTTTTTTTTTGGGAGTCCTTTGATAGCGCTGTGTGCTTTTCAAAATGTTCTCCTCTCACAGTGTGAATGAAATGTGTGGCGGAGAGATGGAGAGGTTCACAGGAGAATAGTAATTCTAATGGACTTTCTTACAGATAGAGTGAGTCAGGCCCGGTCCTTCCACTGCAGAATCAGAATCCTCAGGATCTCCCAACGCGGCAGAGTCCCTCCATTGTGTTAAGAAAGTAAAGACAGGCTGCCTTTAGCCCTGGGAATGAGTGGGCTGGGATTCTTCCAGGTCAGCGAGTCCTCTTTGAAAAAAAAGGCCTTTCTTTCTCTGATACTTCAGGACAAAATAATAATACGAAAAGGTAAAAAGAAAAACGTGAAATGGCATGATAAGGAAGAAGACAGCCAAAGACAGTTTTTTTTTCCATTTACCTGGCACTAGCGTCTTTAAGGGGTCATTGTAAAGTCTCAGTTAAAAGTAGACTCACTCATTTTTGGGGCTTTAGTTATTCAGGGCAAAGAGCTATCTACAATGTCTGAGCTACAGTGCAGCCCAGCATTCTCCCTGGTTACAGCAGACTAGAGAGAGACGTCTTGTAATCTTTCAACACGACGCAGGCAGAACACTAAACTAGAATACAAAAGTGCTTGAAAGAACAGTCGCTGTAATGATCTGCTTGTACTGCCCCTGCTCTGTCCTAATAATTACAGAACATGATAGGGTCTATTCAGCTGCTGTAATACCACCACTGAGATGATTTCATTGTCTGCACCTTGGCTGAGAAAAACATATAACGGTGCATGTGAGTCTCTTTAGTGAAAGTGTTTGCAAAATTTTTGAAAATGGCAGAGGCAGACTTTTTTAAAAAGGATTGTAATATTTAGATGCGACACAGTTTAGATCCATTGAAAAGACACAACGGTTTGCTCTGAAGAGCTTTTTGGTACATTATTTAAATATATTCCAAATTTATTATGGGACACAGTGAGGTAAGAAAGGGGGTTAGCTGCACATTTCATTGAAACATTTTTACATTGCAAGTTAGTACTGTGGTAGATCAGTTCAAATTGAAATGATTTAAACAGGTCTGATTGCTTCGTTATGCAAGTGGATCCTCTGACGTGTGACCTAAACAGATAAACGTGCATCTCACTCTTCAAGTCTATTGGATTAATTGTCCGGATGCAGTGCAACATAGCGTCAAAGGTGATCACATTTCAAAATGGACTTTTGCTGTCGATACAGAGGGGAGAAAAAAGCATTTAAAAAAAAAAACCCCGAAGGAGAGATCATCATCCAATCTGTCAGTGCAAACCCAACTGTGAAATAAAAAAAAATGAAAGAAAACGAAATGAAATTCTCCATGCTGTTCTTCAACAGCTAACAACATTGATTTTTGTATAAGTATTTCTAAAGCAGAACAACAGTAGTAATAACTGTATCCACTAACTGATTCAATAGCAATTTGTTTTGTGAGACGCACAAATACAGAGCCCTTGTTTGCACACACACGTCAAGATAGAATTGCTTGCAAAACCCTGAGCTTTGTCCCTGATAATCCTCGCTCATCGGACTGCAGAGTGATTGTATTTTTCCAGGGACGCTGTGCGTTCACAGCGCACTCCTCACAGCTCTCTCAATACAAACATTTTAAAATGGCTGCAATCAATTATAAAATGTTTTTCAGAGATTTAAATGCATATTGGAAAAATAATTAACCATTCAAAATATTTTGGGGAACATTTTATAAATGGGGATGTTAAAAAAAAAAACCCTGAAGATTATGGCTTAAATCAAATTCTTAATCACTTGCTTAAATCAGTTTTGCATAGCATACACCACCCCCCGGTGTCTGAATGTTGTATTTGCAGCGAACCTGAACAGTCTGCATCGCCTATTTGAAATGCTTGCAGCTGTTGCATTTATTTATTTGAACTCTGCTGGCGTATTCTCTTTGCCAGCATCACCCACTAAAACGGTACCTCACGTAAACTTTAAACACATGCAAAGAAGAAAAAAACTCAAACTGAAATGACCATTAGAAGGATGAGTTATTTTGGCTGAGATATAAATAGGATAAGATAGACAACAGAGCCGTTTAACATTCACCAAGTAAGCCGATGCTGTATTAAATATTGGCCTAACGACAGTGAAGCTGCTCTGCAGTATTGATTTTCAAATACCATTACAGTCAAACAGCATTCATTCTATCCCCACTGGGTTTGTGTTTTGCCTACGCAGTAAGCTTGAGGCATACAAGTCTTTACTCCTATTGAGAGACTGCAAAGGGTGTTACAATGCTACATGCCACACTGCATGCAAGGCTGGAAGAACTACTTTGATAGTATGAAAAACTATTATAATACATTCACCTCGACGCGAATCCCTATTCAAGCCCTCTAAAATAACACGCCCCCAGATATTATAACATCAAGTCTACTATAATCTCTTCTATTGACCAAATTGAAGTGCTGTGCATATCTGTTGGTTACATCTTCCATTGTAATGTATGGTCGTACAGACACCCACCATAACACTGTCAATGGGCACTGTCCTGGGCACCCTGAACTCATCAGATGTGCACAGTTTTAAATGTGTCCAGCCCGTGTATATTTTGTCGATTTTAAGACATTAATGGGTGTTTCAGTTTTGCATCTTAATTATCATTTATTTCTTAGCTGACGCCCTTATCCATGTCGGCTTACAATTGTTACAAGATATCACATTATTTTTACATACAATTCCCCATTTATACAGTTGGGTTTTTACTGGAGCAATCTAGGTAAAGTACCTTGCTCAAGGGTACAGCAGCAGTGTCCCCACCGGGGATTGAACCCACAACCTTTTGGGCAAGAGTACAGAGCCCTAACCACTACTCCACACTGCTGCCCTAAATATTGGAAAATATCTGAAAATATTAACACATCAAAAAATAGTCAGTAAAAGGCTATTTTAACCGATCACTGTGCAAATATGCATCTTTCAAAACCTAATTTTACACCTCAGTTTTCCCAGATGCGAGACTAAAGCATCATTCACATCTTTCCTGTTCATCTCCCTGATGATAATAATGTTGTGTACGTAGCAAGAGGCACACTTTCACGCTGCACAGCAATCCTGACCTGATTTTCTCATTGATTAGTATGTTAAGCATGTAGCTCGCAGCCTCCGAGGAATACATGGTACACACCTCTTAACCTTGCAGAATCCAAATTAGGACCAGTATCCTTTACAGTGATGTTTAAATTATCGAAATGAGTTGGGCATTATGAAGGGGACACCTGTGTTGTGAACAAAAGCATCACAGCTGTTTGTCATCAAAACCAGTCACAAGTTACACTGGAAACCAAAAGTGGCATGGAAACATTCAAACAGTCATTTGAACCCCTGCTCAGAATGTTACTAATAATTGCTGAGTTTTACTTTTTCATAAGTGTGGGGTGATATATGCAATTTATATTACTAGGGAAAATGGTTGATAATTGGAATTTTAAAAAAAGAAAATGGACATGGAAAGGATGGCGAGTCTATCTGTGGGAATTAATTAAAATTTGAGTTAAAAATAGAGGAGACCCTTTCGAAAGAGACAGCTAAAAGTGTTTGGATCCATCGCAAAAGCGCCTCATAGACATTTAGAATGAACACAAATGGAAAACGGAGCCCGAAATCCATTACTTTTTTTAAATGAGAAGATGAGATAATTAAATACAATTAACATATTCGATGTGCTGTTTCCATTAATCCTGGATGTCTTTACTGACCATAAAACATAAGGGGTCTATTTTAATGATCTAAACCATGGCAGATCTAAATGCCACCACTCTGTAACTCTGCATACATTTATATGTACTCAACTACATTAAATAATAATACAGAAACTAGGTCTTTCAAAAAATCAAGCTTACTTATTTTTTGTGGTGGCAGTATTGGGAGCCCCAACGTTTTGATCATTAAAATAGAGCCCCTCTGTACCCAAAACAATATAAGTAAAAGAATCATTGCAAAGCTATGGTAGCTTGTGTTGTTTAATTCTAATTCAGTGTCTCAAGGCTTTTTACTCCAAGTGGACATGCTCAGGACAATTTGAGTAAAACGATTTGAGAATCCGCCCATGCCTTTGTAACATTTACAAAAAACCAATCCTTTCAGCAGATACTGCGACACTGCGATGATAACTTGGTCTCCGTTGGTACCGAATGGGACAGCTCCCCCTCTGCAGGACTGTTTGGATCATGTTGGACCTGGCCCATGATCCAACTGGTTGGTTGCTGCAATTGCATGGCTCCAGCACACAGTGTCTCAGCAATGTGGAAAGCTAACTGTGACCCACAGTCCTTCAGTGCTGCATCCTCGGTGGCTCTATCCACCCTATAATATATATATATATATATATATATATATATATCACTGCTAGCATATATAGTATCTGATCAAAGCATTTCACGCGTAGAAAAACAACCACAAAAAAGATCAACCATTGAAGATGCTACAAAAAGATTCAAGTGACAAAGGGTCTGCTTAATTAGAATGTGGTACAAAGACAAGCATTAGCTCTTTATATTATGCAGATTAATTCGTTGCATGGTTTATCAGGCTTCTTACAAGCTCAATGGAAGAAGCGATGTTCAAAGACAGTTCCCGTGAAATTTAAATGACTGCCCTTGGACAAAGTGACCCATTAAAACCTCTGACCCTTAACTGGGTTGTGTGAGTCATACTGAGATACTGAGATTCGCCTGCTTAAGAGGTGACATGTTTTATACCCCGGTACAGCATGTACTGCTAGCGAACCCCACTCCTTCCTGAGTCGGATCAGACCTCCGCAGTCAACAGCCAATCTAAATAAAAACCCTTCTTACCACCCTAATGAAATGATCTCTGATTACCTCTGCTGTCAACAAGCTTGAGTCGCTTTGCAACACAGAGACAGAGAGGGGGAGAGAGAGGAGAGAGAGAGAGAGAGAGAGAGGGGGGAGAGAGAGGGGGGAGATGGAGAGAGAGAGAGAAAGAGAGAGAAAGAGAGAGAGAGATAAAGAGACAGGGAGAGTATCAGTTTCCAAGAACTGGCAAAATCTATGCATCCAATTGAATCCGTCCATTTAATAAAAAGTACAAACGTAATAAACTCTAGCAATGACAAGCGAATGGATGTTACCTAATTTCATTTCAGCGTGGAAGATACATAATAATAATAATAATAATAATAATAATAATAATAATAATAATAATAATAATAATAATAACAACAACAGCTAAATATGCACGTTCATTATCTAAAACGTATAGACCGTGTTCCTAAATTACGCTGTAATCATACATGCCGACAACAATACAGAGTGTATGTCATAGCTACACGAAGAAAATAACTGCAGCCGTTTTAATTCGTTTTGTTTATCTGCTCATCTCAAGGTGCTAATCAAGGCAGCGGCAGTGCATCAGTCGCGCCTATAAAATGCTCCTTAGCTTTTGCCTATAATAAGCATGCGCGTCAAGAGATCTCACAACCCCTTAAGATAAAATAAAGAATAATATTGCATCGCTGTAGCTGCTAAGAGAGACGGAGCTATGCACACAACATCCACAAGGGGCGAGAGAGAGCGAGAGAGAGAGAGAGAGAGAGAGAGAGAGAGAGAGAGAGAGAGAGAGAGAACACGGAGCAAAGAAACCACAACCTTGTCATTACAGTCTATAGCAACTGCAACACGATGTTCTTGGCGATCCATTTATTTATTTCTGTATGTTTTAATCTTTTTGTATGTTTTTAAATATATATATTATTATTTATTCCAATTGCATGCACCTATACAATGCTGTTCATTTTAAGCTTGGTGCGACCCAGGAGCAAGGGGATACGTCGTTAAAGGCAATAAAGGTTGAACTTTATAAATCTAAATGGGAAATCAAGCTGCGACTAGCATCGCCCACCAGAGACTGAAAGCTCCATGCAGGTCCCAGTCCGTGTCTTCGCCCAGTGGTCTGGAATGCAGGGGCTGCTTTTGACGATCGGTGCATGCAAACAGGAGCCGGCGTTTTTAAAATAAAAATACATATATTTTGGGAGATTTTGGATATTCTGCCGTCGAGGAAGCTTTTTGAAGAGGTACAGTGTTTATTATTATTATAAGCTGTACTGTTGTGCTCCGGACATATTTTGGACGGGTGATAATCATTTCATTTCAGTTGCACTTTCAATGCA
Source organism: Acipenser ruthenus (assembly GCF_902713425.1). Taxonomy (NCBI): domain Eukaryota; kingdom Metazoa; phylum Chordata; class Actinopteri; order Acipenseriformes; family Acipenseridae; genus Acipenser; species Acipenser ruthenus. The sequence continues at coordinate 1,399,744 of NC_081208.1, forward strand.
AGGTCGGCAGGAATGTGCCTACATGTTTAATAGCACACTGGTTGAATTGAATGTGCATTCAATAAAAACTGCCCGGTCATATGATAATGTTTGATATCAGATGCATGTTTTTGATTGAACATTTTTGAAGATTTTACGTTCAGTTCTTTCACATACTCACAGCTTTCGGTATAGACTTATGTATAGACGGCTGACGGTTTCCAGAACACTGGAATTCTAGTTTTGGCTATAGGGGCAAACTTGAACACTGTGGACAATCCAAAAAGACATTTTTATCAGCAGCGTGTTTCAAAACTTGATGGAAGCAGGCTAGTATTCTGAATACTGCAAAGTGGAAGTTAACATGTTCTGTAAAATCACCTTATCACACGAAGGCGTGCAACCTCTGCCCCACTGTCGAGTTAAGAATAACAGATGCAATTATGATCGATTTTCTATAGATTACTGGTAGAACGCAAGAACTCACTAATCAGTATTGAATTATACTTCCGCAGAATGCGCGTTATCTTTGTAATAAAGCATGCAAATCTGCATCTAACCTTTGATGCAAACCTGGAAAAAAAATACGTTCATTTGGACGAACTTCAGTTAACACTTCAGTTTCTGTACCCGATTAGTACCCGATTATCTTAATGCGTTTCTGGTTTCCAACACAGTATCATTTGGCTACATATGCAACTGCTTCCTCATAATCTCATTTCCTGGTTACTTATTTGGGTTCGAAGTGAAAACCTCAGCCGGCAACTCCGGGGTAAAAACGAATACGTGCGCCAGCCAAGGTGGTCACGTGTTGTTTAAAAAAAAAAAAAAAAAAAAAAAGGTCCTTTCCACGCTCTCTCCACGAATATTTTTTTCCCTTGTCTTGGTCAATGAAATGTGTCCGCTCGCTGAAGCGGCACTTCAATTTACTTAAAATAAGCAGCCACGCGTAGCAGTGGGTGCATTAGTCATGTTGCAATGCTCTTTTGTAGCTACAACCCACCGTTACTATGCAATCCGTGTTGCTGCCACACCAAAAGATTAGACAGTTTTCAATTTTCCTATACAACCCATTTGTTGCAACCGGACTTTTTTTTTTTTTTTTAATTACCTGAAACTAGAGTCTGAGGAATGGAATTTTTTTATAAAAAATGCCATATCAGCTTCACTAGCAGAAGGCCACACCACACCAGTGCCCAAGCACTCCGACGCTCGGTTAAACGACGGAATAGCTTCCCGGCTTCTCTTACTGTGCTAGCCCTCAGCATGTGTTGACGTTTTGTAAATATTCTTACCTTGCCGTTGACTGTTTTTTGATCATCACTGAATTTCTTCCACCTTTTACAGTTTCACAAAATGTCAGCCGACGTCTGCCATGGTAACCACGTTGTAAATGCTGCACGTGAGCAGCGATTGGGAGAAGCTTCAGTTTTAAACGCTAGTTGACAGGATAGGACCGAAACGGTTTGTTTTGCCTTTCATTTTCCCCCATGCCTGTGGTATACTCTGTAGCCCATTCTTTGGCCCCTGTTTTTTAATTGCGTCAGCACACATATCCTCAGTTGCCCTCCTTGGTATTCAGATAAAAGCACTTGAGGCATCTCTGAATAACAATCTGCTTTATTGTGTGGCGCTCCTAACTTTTCCAAAGCAATTGCTCATCAGTAGATTACTGGATGTCTTGAGTGTCCAGCCAAGAAATAGCTGCGTTTTACGACATACAGTAATATAAGGCGGGTCCAATGTGTGTGTGTGCCATACTTTATAAGGTGTATAACCGCTGCAGTACAGTAACGGTACAGCAGAAAGACAAGGGTGGGTGCTGTATTGGTGTACAGCTTAGGTAGCAGTCTGTGTTTTGGCTGTAGGAGCTTGCTCAAAGATAACCTAGAAACAAGAGTAAGCAGTCCCCCAATATGCTTAATCCTTCAGTTAAATTGGGGCTCTTTTACATGCAGCAATGCTCCTATACACGGCACACTTTAATTCACCCTTCGCAACAGTCTAAGACAGTTCTTGTGTCAATATCTATCTGTGTAAGCCAACACTGCCTGGTAAAGAGGGTCTGCTATGACTGTGACCCAGTCCGGCACTCAGCAATTATTAATAGGCTGTCTGTTTTGACAGTGTGATACAAGGCTGCTTTACATCGTCTCCAAACAGCTTCAAGATCCTCTTTAAGAACAGAATAAACGCACCCAGCCTGCACCCAAGAACAGTGCTTTAACAAGAAGGTTTTTTTTTTTAATGAGAGAAGTCAAACTTGACAATGAGATTCAAATTTGACATATGCTGGTAAAGCAGGTTCGTCGCTTACTGTGACAGCCTCTACAACGAGAACATCAGCCCTCCTTTTCGGGAATTAAATAGAATTACTCCGCCCCACCGGGATATATTTGATAGCGTGAGACAGAACAGTAGCTGTCTTTTTCTCATCCTCTGCAATATAACAACATCCGAGACAAGACTATAAGAATGAAAGTCAAGGAATTATGCAGTGATCGAAAGGTCAGGAAGCAGGGGCTGAGAGAATGCTGTATCGGGCAAAATGAATGCATCCGACTCCGACAGCTTTGCATAGAAGTCTGCTTTATAGCAGGGATTCCAACTTTGCAAAGCAATTTCTCCCCAATAGATTACTCATCCAGCGAGTAGGTGGAAGCCTGTCTAAAATTAGTTCCCTTATGCAACTTGCACATATTACACTTGATGAGAGAGAGAGAGAGAGAGAGAGAGAGAGAGAGAGAGAGAGAGAGAGAGAGAGAGAGAGAGAGAGAGAGAGTTTCTATAGCAACTTTACTGCAAGCCTAAAGATCTCGCAACACCAGCGTCTCTCAGATTCATTTTTCCATCCACACATGTCTTTCAAGAGTGGGCAGAAGGTGTTGCCTCTTCTTTTAAAATAAATGAAAACCTGTAGGGAGGCTCGTAATCTTTAGCCAATTAAAGTGGACGGGACTGATGCCAGAGAAGCTGAGAAGGAGATAGAGAGAGACGATGGGATCTGCAACCCAGAAAAGCAGGTTAAAACAGAGACTGTGACAAAGGAAATAATTGCACATATGAGATCCGATGCCTTTGAGACCAAATAACCAAACACCCATTTATTTTCGTTATGTCTGATTGCCTTTCAAGAAATCTAGTTTACACATGAGTTACTCCAGTAGTCTGGGACAGATAATAACCAATCAGTAGAAAAAAAAACTCATGTTCTTCTACTAGGATATTGCATTCCCTGCATTTATAAAACCACTCAAAGTCTGTCTGCGGTTGGAAAGAGTGAGCACAGGAGTAAACTGATTAAGAGGATGGACTTCCATACTGTGCATTCACAACCTCAACGTTCTTTTCCCCATCATATCATTTTGTTGGAATTAAAAAATGCAACAAAAGTGACTTGCCCCATTTTGAGTCATTGTGGTGGAGTCATTATCCTTCCTATGTTGGTTTGCATAAAGCACAACCAATATACTTCAATTCTGATGGACCATTAAGTATATATTTATTTATTTTAAATGAAGCAATGGTTTTTGCATTGTGTCTGAGTTCAGGACTCCAAAGTTATGACCAGAATGGAACTCCCAGTCTAGTTTTCACTGCCCTGGAGATGCCATTCCACTCTAGGTTTAACAGGTAAACTGAGATCATTAACCACTTCAGGATCTGGATGGAGGTCTAATTGATTCAATGAAACAATTTAGGACAGGGTTGGAACAAAGACCATGAGTGGAAGGGCCCTCCAGGACTGTGATTGACCAATGCTGACCTAGATCCATCCAAGTGTCTTAGCACCATTGTGTGAATATGCAAAAGATCTAGATATTGCTATAACTTGCTCTAAGATACAAGTCATGCTTTTTTCTACCCTGTCAAGCCTTTTCATTTGTACTTCCTGTGCAAGAACTGTTTATGCTAGTCATTGATTAATCATTTACAAAGAGGCTGCATCTGCTTGTGTGCCCAAATGGATACAACCCAAGCCTGTGGATTTGGAAAAAGGAAGGCAGTTTCATATCAGCTTCATTATCTCAATAAAAGGGAGCGAGCCTCCTGCAATCTGCTTGGGTTTTAGTGCTTTAATCAGCGCTATTTTAACAATGACAACAGGAGCAGTAGGAAGAGATATAAAACTCAATTGTTTTACAGAGGACCATTAATAACACATACTTTAAAGTGACGGAGAAGACAGGTTTTGCAGAATTTGTAATTAATACAAGAGTTTAATGGAGGTATTAAACAGGTTTAGCGGCAGTGCATTTCGGCATAATTATTCACAGTGCACAGTGTCAGATTCTGTGTTAGGGAATTTGATGACTGGCACAGTACCATGAATGCACTGTCTGAACATAGCTGCCTGCTTCATTGATGCTTATACAGCAGTGTGCTCATGTATTAGAACACCCCATTGATTCCGTAGTTCCGAATTGTTGTGCATATGGAATCAAACCACTGGAACTGAAAATCTTGGAAATGTGTCAAAGTAGGCGAATCAGTGATTGTTTAATTTCATTGATGACTTCAATAAGCCATGCATGCAATTCATTTCAAATAGTAAGAGAAAAGGAACACTTAGCCACAAATGATAAAGTGCATGAGGCGTTTTAGAAGTTGTTTGAGATTATTAAAGCACAAAGTGGTCTAACATTTTCACACATGAGTGCCTACTCTTTCTACATAACTGACTGAAAATTGAAATTCTCACACCCCGAAGTTTTCATGCAGGTAGGTATATAAAGGATATACATGACAAATCTGGAGGTGTTCTAATACATGTGCACACGACTGAAGGACTGTATAGCAGTCTGAGTCATTCCTCACATTAACTGTGAGTATTATTTGACAGTCCAAGACTTTGCAAATCTGCAATAAAATTAGGAAGGGCGACAGTTTAAGAGTTTATATGAGGACAGTGTTTAGATCAGCTAAATACTCCCTTATACATTGTGGCATGTTACTTAGACCCACCTCTGTCTTTTTCTATTGTTATCTTAACTATTTAAGTCTATGAAGGAAATTCAGACTGAAGGTTAATTTGTATTGGGCTGAAGGTCATGCAATGGTATCTCATGGTACACCATTATATATGCAAGTCCCCTTCACTTTAGAGATCTAGAGGTTTACAGTCTAGAGGTTTACAGTTTACAGTTACAGTTTCCCATTTAAATATATATTGCAAAAGCTGTTTTTTTTAATACATATAACCCTGGCTCAAAGGCATCTAATAATGAATTGAAAATATTACAGGATGCTTTAATATCCTTTGCCTGAAGGCCTATCAGATGTATTGTAATTTATTCATTTGTATGCATGAAATACACATGCTTCAATACAGCAAAACTATGTTTAAATTATGTCGTATTCCTCCAGTTTGTTTAACGCTTGCAATTCTATTCATATTGAAAGCCTTCTTAATTAGCAATATAAATGAATACACTGACCCCTCAAGAGAATACAATGCAGTAACTAACTCTTTAAATTGAGCACTCTAGCGAGAGAGTGACATATGCTGCATTTGGATTATTTGATATAAATCACACAGACTCAGGAAAATAGATTCTTGTGTATGTGTAACAAGGCAGAGGCTGGGCACGAATCGAGTGTCTTAACCACTATGCAAAAGAGCCGGGCTTGTCTGCATTAGTGTTTATTAGAGGTTTTAACCTCCTCTCATCTCACCAGCAGGGGACAGAATCCATACTGGACTGCTTAAAGAAACAACGTGAACGAGTGCATGTACAGATTTAAAACATAGTCATGTCAAGTCGAAAGTTTATCAGATTACAGCCAAATGCAATCCCGTGCGAACGACAAACGTTTGGTGAAAATTGGTGCAAATTGAAGGCAGTTATCATATTCACTGTGCAGATCGTGATGGACGGACAGTTGTCAACATCAATATCAATATCAATTGAATAGACTCCAAGATCTTTTCACCTTTTAATGTTGAAGAAAATCGTCACAGTATATCAAATGCAGTGTTTTTTTTTTATTACTGTAAAAAAAAACATATTGTAAAATACATATTACATTGCATTCCCAGAACCGAGAGGGTCAACCTGTGTATTCAATTGGTTTTTCCATTCGTAATTATCATTTTTTCATATTTGACGTCAGTACATTATTATTATTATTTATTTCTTAGCAGGCACCCTTACCCAGGGTGACTTACAATTGTTACAAGATATCACGTTATTTTTCCATACAATTCCCCATTTATACACTTGGGTTTTTACTGGAGCAATCTAGGTAAAGTACCTTGCTCAACGGTACAGCAGCAGTGTCCCCCACCTGGGATTGAACCCTCCGGTCAAGAGTCCAGAGCCCCTAACCACTACTCCACACTGCTGCCCCGCGACACAATGGTAAACTGGTAATCCAGCAGTCGCATACGCAATACAGTTGCCTTCCTTTGAAAGCAGCAATGAATTATTAAATATGAATATTTAAACCAGTCAGCATTTTCCGTGGGCTCAACCAAAGCACTGGTAACTGTGTATGATGACATACAAACTTTACAGGAGTCAGGTTTCCATGGAAAGACTTCTCCAGATGCCACGCTATTAAAAAACAACAGGAATCAAGCGTCTGTGTCTACCCATACTTTACATGTAGCAATTGGATTATATAGCCTGGTGCAATCTGTATAGAGTTTCATAGCAGAACAGCCTGAACTACTGAATTATTTGATTTGAAAACCAATGAATTGAGGCTTTCATTGATGTAATTAAAAACAATGTCCCAATGCACCACATTATATGATACCACAACACAGCCCTAAACCTGTTGCATCAGTACCTGCTTTCACGGAACCCAGTTGGCATTAATCTTGCATGACCGAAAGTTCCGGTATCCTAATTTTACAGTTACGATAGTCCTGTACCCTACCCACAGTGTCCAACACACACCATTAACATCAGTATCAAAATGTGATCTAGGTAGTGCGGACAGGGTATTAGATTAACGCAAAGTCTATCAAGCTAGCCATGAGACACCATGAAGCAAAGAAACGTGACCGTTATTCTCCAGCGAGCAGTGCAATAGACAGGCTATTGTGATGGTAGAGTCTTTGCTCTTCTCAACAAATAGACCAAACCCTTTTTTCTAGACCATTGTTGTTTCCTTCTTGTTTTTTTTTTCCTCTACGCCCAAACACAGTGCAAGCAAAAGGCCATTAGCAGCCTGTGTAGCTGATGCTATCGTTGCTGTAATTCATCTAATCAATGCCTGTTCCTGTCGTCTGCGGAGATACTTGCCAACCAGTCTCTATGGAAACGTAGCAAGTATATTTACTTTGCACTTAGGAGGGAATATTTAATTGAATATTTTTTCTTCCATCCAGTTGTGTTCTATGTTAGACAAATAAAAGGTAGATCTCTTACCATGTTAACCTTTTTACAAATCATTGCTATATATATATATATATAGGGCAGCAGTATGGAGTAGTAGGGCAGCAGTGTGGAGTAGTGGTTAGGGCTCTGGACTCTGGACCAGGGGGTCGTGGGTTCAAATCCAGGTGGGGGACACTGCTGCTGTACCCTTGAGCAAGGTACTTTATCTAGATTGCTCCAGTAAAAACCCAACTCTATATAAATGGGTAATTGTGTGTAAAAATAATGTGATATCTTGTAACAATTGTAAGTCGCCCTGGATAAGGGCATCTGCTAAAAAATAAATAATAATAATAATTATATATATATATATATATATCTTTGAACTGAAGAAAGCACCTGATCCTTATGTACCAGAGAGTATGTTACTAGATTAGATAAGGAATAGCATGCAGGATGGATGCTAGGACTCATGATTCTTGAAGAAAAGCTCTGACTAAGCACAACAAATACAAAACACAAATCATGCAGTTCAATGTGGGTCAGTCTATTTGTTTAGAAATCACTTCTCTTCAATGCAGATCTGAAAACATATTTGCACAGTGCCAGCCCCCGGAGTTGGAAACCTAACTTAATAAAGCAAAGGCTTTTTCAATAATGGGGAGAAATAATTGCATGTATTGGAAATAGGACGACTGCATTACAAAAACACGGCAGCCTGGTTATGTGAAATTGATTGAAAAGGTCATTCAGATGTTTCAATTATGCTAAGGGTGTTCAAGATTCATCATGATCATTGATGGATACAGTCCATGTTAATATGGCAGCAGAAATCATTAGAGTTTTTTTTTTCTTCTGCATGCTGTGGTTCCGTAAACTGCAGAATATTGACAAGCATGCAGCACATCTGCTGGACCAAACTAAGCTTGCAGTAAAACCTGGAATGAGGTGAGCTGCTAAGCAATGGGAGTCTTGTTTCTGTTGAGATCTGACTGCGAGCTAGACCATATTACCCTGTGGAAACCATTGCCTTTATCTTAAAATCTGTACACATTGGTCTCAGTAACTGTGTTCTAAAGTCTGACTATTTTCAGTGTCCCTCCCATCCCCATCCCCATCCCCCTGCAGTTTATTTGCTTCAACATGTTTATTATATAAAAAGCGCAGTTCCAATTATCACAAGCAAAGATCAACTGGGATGTTTACAGTGCCTCCAGTGTATATTAATGCAAGTCTTTTTGTATTTAACACAGTCGTGATTATTGGTAGTTTTTTTGCCGTGTCCTTGGAGGTCACCTGCTACCAAAGTAAATCCTGTTGTGTTTTGGAAGATCAACATCTAGTCTTCCCCTATATAGAAAAAGACAGCACCAATGCCGGAAAAGGCTTTTCTTCTTTCAAGCACATTCCCTTTATAAATAGGGATCATCGGCATGATGCACACGATGTAACGGGCAGTGCTGTGTGATGCTTTGCCGTTACGGATTCTGTCCCCCGTCGGTGAGCTGAGATGAGGTTTAAAGCTGTGCAGCCACGAATGCAGACGAGCCCGGCTCTTTCGCATTGTGATTAAGATGCTCCCTTGCGGTGTGCTGGTTTGCACCCAGCCTCCACCCTGCTATATATATTATAAACTACTAAGTACAAACCTTTATAATTGCAGTGTTACAATACAGGGACCCTGTACATGTTGACAGTTCAACATCACAATTGAATAATACAAACAGTAATCATGGTGCCTAAAAGGCCATTGAACAATCGGTGATGAGAACAGACTTACCCCCACGCCTTAACTGCAGGTCTATGGCTCTGGCAATTCCATGCACACTCTGCCAGTGATGCTGCTGACAGGAACATGATTTTTGAAAGCTTAAACAATTTGCTTCCCCTTAGTGTTACCATGGCAACAAATACCAGGTGTGTGTGCCACTGCAACATTATCGTTCACTGTATAAACGGCAAAGTCTGCTACCAAAATAAACAGATGTGTGGAGGTTTTTTTTATTTTAACTTTTTGTGAAGAAATAGTTTGTAAAGTGAAATATATTTGTGAGACATACCTGTAACATTTTAGTTGAAAAATGCATGGATATAGACTTGCAAAGAAAGATTACTTTGTTGCAAAAAATAAGGTGGTGCAAATATTTGAAAAGGGAACACATGTTAATGAATATTGGTTCCTACGGGGAACAAATGTCTGTAAGGATACCTTCAAGTACAAAGTGCCTTCTATTTGTGCAGATGTGCCATTTGTAAACACCTCTCCAGTGTTTTGGAATAAGGAATTCAATTAACACGTGTGTGTTCGTTTTAAACTCCTTGCATGGGTATAGAGGGAAGAATGTACTGTAGTTAGTGCTTCACATAAACCTTCGGGCACCTTTCAATGCTCTGCCTCATTAAAGTAGAGGATTCATCTCCCTCATTGTGTTATTAAAACAATCACAGAAAGGATATGCTGACCTATAACAAAAACAATATGTTTTTTTGCATTCATTAGCTTGGGGTCATCCCTTGAAAAGTAAGGACATGAAAACCACCTTGCCTCTGGTCCAAAGCACTTCTATTTGTACCCCTGTAACAGAGCACAGGTGCACACTACAAAAACTACACCATGTGTTCCAGGAATCAATTTAATCTAATTGTTACTCTTGGGGGAATCAGCTCAGATTATCTTGCACGGCGCGTGTTCGAAATTGCGACTCTGCTGCTTTCGATTAGAACGGCTTTACATGTATAGTCTGTTCCCTTAGCACTCTGATTCAGAATAATATGGCTTCCCTTTAATGTTTTCTTTTAATGACACTGAAAAGCACTTTCTTTGACTGTATTCTTTGCATTACACAGAGTGGCAACCAGTGGTGATATTGAAGGCTGTTTATTGCAGATCTAAAAAAAACAAGTAATGGGACAGTACCCTGAATTATCTACAGAAGTTGAACTTCTCCTTTTTATACATTGTGCTCCTTTTAAAAATGTAAGCGTCAAGACTACTACGCTGGTCTATACCCATTACAGTTCCCAGTACCACATTAAAATAATGGCACAAATTCATAATGAATTCAGACTGAATGCCACAGGAATAACATTAGGAGAAATCTGGATATTGAATTTGCATTTTACATTGGGGATATTGCATCTTTGATTACTAGCTTGCCTCAGGCAGATGCTGTCTTGGTTAAACAGAGGGGGAAAAAAAATCAAAAAATGAAATAAAAAACCGCATTGGAACATGTAATGAAGTTAAGCCCAATCGAAGTGCTAGTTGGAGGCTTTCACGCTGACTTGAATTCTTATCCCAGAATCCAGCAGACCGTGGTTCCAGTAAATTACATACGTTCCCATTGGACAAACCTGTAAGCAAATTCAGAAGCTGGTTTTCACTGGAAAATTTTAAAGCATTTATTTAAAGAAGCAGGAACACAATGTTTGGGGAAGGGGAGGGGTGTAGTTGCTCTTAAAGGTGCAGTTCTACACATGGGTCTAAACAGAGTTTTTATTACATACAGTCAAGACCTTTAGCATCACTTCAAAAGGACTGAGCATAATTGGTGACAATGGTAGCAGCAGTTGTTGATGCATTGTTCACCCCCTAGTCTCTGTAAGTTGCTTTGGATAGATATATATCTTTTTTTTTTGCCAAAACCAATTTTATTTCAGAGACTTTAAAACTAAAAATATTACCAACGGATCAATAAATGCTAAATAAATTGTATCACAAAAAAAGGTAATTTGTCTAAAAATAAACCCATGAGAATTGTATTCTCTAGGCCTTGTGCATCATTTCACGTCTGATTGATTGCTGCTGTTGGACGGTGTTGGGTTTTCGTGAATTTTAAACACAAGATGATATTGACACATTACGGCTGTACTGCAATGATTTAGTCGATAAGGTTTTTTTTTTAAGTCAAGCAGCAAAATCACAAAGGTCTTCTTTTTTACAATGATCAGCCAGTTATTTTTAACACATGTTATTGTTCAGCAATAGTAAATTATGCATTCTAGGCTTACCTCACTCACAGAACAAATGACAAGCCCTCTGCCAATTCCTGTACCTCCTCGGTTTGAAATGTCCTACTGCATATCAGGAAATCTCTGATGTTCGCTATCCTGTAAAGCTTGGCATAAACCTAGTGCTGGAGTCTGCACTGGCATTTAGAAATGTGTGTTTTCTTGTTGTCTGTGCGGTGTATGATGAATTTAGTGCTAGATGCCGAATGCTATCTTGAATTTTCTAGTGGGTTTCTTTTTAAACTGTGTTAAAAATGTTTGCAACTAACCGCTTAACTCCAGGGTCCCTTGACAAGAGGTTCAGCTCCTTTGCACATTTACTTTCTACCCGATGAAGCTCTTGCAATGTTGTAACTGGATTCCTTTGCTTGACTCTCATTCAGGACGGCTCCTCCTCCGCGTACTGTGGCTGGCAGAGGCATTCTCTCCTGCTCCAGGATCACTATGTCAGCAGCCCCCTCCGTCTGGCCCCTGGAGAAGGATCCCGCTGCCCAGTAGGATGCTGGCTCTCGCCTGGTCCCACCTGTCTGCACACCTCATCATCCTCTCATCCATCGGCGCCTCCACGCTCCACCATGAATGATGAGGAGATCCTTAACAACAACGCTGTGGCCTGGCTGGTCTGCTCAGGCGTCTCCATCCTGGCCAACACCTGGGGGATACTGAGCGTCAGCGCCAAGCAGAAGAAATGGAAGCCCCTGGAGTTCCTCATCTGCACCCTGGCCGGCACGCACATCCTTAACATGGTCATCCCCATCACCATGTACTCCGTGATCCAGCTGCGCCGGCAGCACTCGGACTACGAGTGGAATGAGGGACTCTGCAAGGTCTTTGTCTCCACCTTCTACACCCTGACCTTGGTTACTTGCTTTTCCGTCACCTCCCTGTCCTACCACCGCATGTGGATGGTCCGATGGCCGGTCAACTACAGGTATGGGTAAGAACGTGTGTCACTACTACTACCTGTTTTATATCTGTGCTGTGTCTGTCTTGTCGGACTGTAATGAATCTACTACTAGTGGCTGATGAGTTAATACAAGGGTCTCCAACCCTGATCCTGGAGAGCTACGGGCTCTTCTGGTTTACGTTTCAATCAAACTCTCAGTAACTTAATTGGTTAAGATTAACATGGTTCCAGATCTTTATCCATGGATGATGTAAAGACACCCATACAACCTGTAGGATTGGGGCTCTCCAGGACTAGGTTTGACTAGAGTTAATAATACTGGCATCAACGTATCACACGTACGGGTCTCTCCACTACAGAGCTTGCTCTTTAGTTGAATGGTGAGACACCTGTCTTTGAACCGTATGGTTTGCAGTTCGCCTCCAGCCCATGCATCTCCATTCAATTAAATGGGCTGAGATTCTGATTCATTACAGGGTGTCTGTGCTTTTCTACACTGTGTTTATTTGAAGCACATTGTGTAAGTAACTGTGCTGTAAATTGCTCAGTGGAGGTGTTATTTTTATTTTATTTTTGCTTTGTATGTATGGGCGATATTCATAAAACTTGTTTTTTTATCCTTTTTTGACAAATTGGATTAAGCGTATTCAGAAAACCAATTTCTGAAGTGGTTCAAAATGCATTCTAAACTTTCTTGAGTTTTGTGAATCGGGCCCAATATCTGATTATCGTTTTCCTCGTTGTTTGTGTTCCCTTTTCCTTCCAGTACCACCTTCACGCCTCTCCTTGCTGTTAAGTAGTCTGTCACTTGTTTGGGTCTCCCCCAGTTCTGTCCCAGGATTAAAGAGTAAAATTCTCCAAATGCAGTTTTGCGTTTTGCAGGAACGTTGTATATTCTGTGCAAGCTTTAATTGGTCTTGGGAAAGAGACACAGCAAGATAATACACAAACAGCAATGGTCCAGTTGAGCCAGAACACAGCGGAACAAATTTCTACAGGCAGCTCAGACATCTATAGGCAGCTCAGACACTGACACACTGCATTCTGAAAACATGGAGAAAACACTTTGTGGAAATCCTTGTAGAAATTTGATAAATGCATGACCTGTTCTTATGTGCTACTAGAAGTTCAGTATACAAATAAAAAGTGAATTCTTAGGCTTCTAATAATTCTTGTTTAAGTAAAATCTATATTTTAGTGGCGTTCCGGTACCTTCAGATTTAGAATTACACCACTGACATGCAGCAATGCTTCAGGTCTATAACTGCTCGTCCAAATGAGCCAGGCTCTTTCATTGGGCTTGACTCACCTTGTCGACTCCCGTGTCTGTGTTTATAACACTATCAACACATTCAGTATATAGGTTATTATACACTGTAGTATGGAACAATTCCACGAATAACAAGCAACAGGAACTTTGAGAAATATCAGGCATAGCGATCCATTTAGTACAGCAAGCTACTGCACTGCATAGTTCTTTGTGCTGCCCCCTAGCAGCATCGTCATTGAGAATACTTTAGTATTAATAAATGCAACTGAAAGCATGCATGTGCATATTATTATACAGAGCTATTAACATGCAAACTGTACAACGGTATACAGACTCATTTTAATTACAGGTCTGTATAGTAACAAGTATTTAGGCACCTGTGCGTGTTTCCCGCTGCTGTTATTGAGGAAACGAAAGCATGCCATGTGAAGTGGCAGATGAGGCAAGTTTTCTGCATTTTACAGTACATTGAGAAGTCTTTATCGTTAAAAAAAAACAATGAGACATTGAATTTTTTTATTAGATTCTGCCATTTCTCATCGCAAGTCAAATCCAAATGGAAGAGCTTCAGTCTAGCAACGCCAAGGAAACCATGTGTCATTGGGCAGCAATTAATCGATTAACAAATGAAATAAAAGCCATGGCAACCAATAATCGATTGATTGATTAGCTGTAGGATCTATAGTAATGGCACATACTGGTTTTAAACAGGTAAGGACTGACTTACATTTTCGCCTGGTTGGTTTGACGCGACACTTTGCTGTACTCGTTGTGCACTCCAGTGAGATAAAGAAAGAGAGGGAACTGGCTTGTTGGACCTCGCTGTCTCTGAGCTGTGCTCTTGTTTTTGTAAGCCTGTCATTGTTTGAATGGCAGTCCTGTCACCAGGTGTGAGGCATTCATCATGTGTCTTGCACAATGTTAATCCCTTTTGCAATGTTTCAATAGCTGTCAATTTACTGGAGGGCAGGGGAGATCAGCTTGTTCATGTGTTTGCTGTGGATTATCCGCCCTTGTTTTCCTGCTGTACTGTTATTTGGGGTTGTTCTGGTCAATTCCTTCTTGTCTTTGGTTATGAGTTACATTGTGAGACAGTTATCTTTTAATGATGTTTGATACCATTCCTACCCCTTCTTATTGCCTTTATCAAATACCGCTGTGTTCTGTTTTAAGATGCTTCGAGTTTAAGCCGTTCTGGTCGCCTACCGTAGACGTGTATAATGCAGGCTAGATCAGCCAATGTGTCTTTAGATTAGTAAGCGCCAGCATCATCTAGGTACTGTTTAGTTTAATTTATTCACTTTGTGCCCACAGGGCCAGCACAGGTACATCTCAATATTCTACTGTAGTAGTCTATTGCCTGCAAAACAAAAAGCAACTTCATCAAAGATCAAGAGAGGGTGCTGGCTCTTACTTCGCGAAAGATACACTGGCTGATCTCGTACATGATACACGTGTCTAAAGACACTCTGGCTGACCTCGTACATGATACACGTGTCTAAAGACACTCTGGCTGATCTCGTACATGATACACGTGTCTATAGCAGACAACTAGAACTGAAGAGCAGCTCCTGAACTGCGGTGGAAGCACCTGTATAGAGGACTTGCGCGATTGCAATAGAAACCAGATGATTACAAACAGCATTAACAAGATAATGGAAGCTTCCGAGACCAAAGTCTAGTGTCCATTAACCCATTCTGCCTTGTGCTCCTGGTTTTGTGCATTGCCGGCCTCTTTCCTATAGTTTTCTAGTTTCTGCATTGCACTCTAATTTCCTTGAAATAATTGCTCACGAATCATGAGGCTTTGCACAGTCATCTGTATTCAAGCTGATTAAAAAATATCATCCGATTCTTTCATCTGCTTTAATACAAATATCCCTGCAGAGTCAGTCATGCTTGTGCTAAGATCACACTGTCAGACGCATCTACACAGAGAGCTCTGAACATCTTGCATGGCTGACCTTTTGTGGCAGAGAAAGCAAGGACAGGTCCCCTGGGTTAGTCGCTCAGTTTACCCCATGGCTGTCAAGACAGGCCATCAGCAACATTAAAAGCCTACAAGCATTCTAGTCTGAATCCCAAATGATCTCAGCAGAATAACACAAAAAAGAGCTTTAACTAGATGTTTCAGAACCTGGGCATAACATTTTCAAAGCATTGGAAGACCAACAAAACCACATTTTCCACTTTCTGCTTCGGCATACGATGCAGTTAGTTGTAAAACACTCACAATTCTAATCAGGTAATCAGATCTATTGCCAATAGGAGATATTCTTCAGTTGGCTGAATAAAGTCTGGGCTCAGAGGCCATGAATAATTCAAAACTCATTCTTCTACAGCGTAACATACGCTATACATTTAGTCTCAGGGTTTGTTAAACAAAATTAAAATGAAGATTTCATAATAAAAAAAAAGATATACATGCAGTAAACTCCTGCAGTAGATTAGCATGTTGGATATTATATTTTGCACTATTTATTAATTTGTTAAATTGTATGGGTTAGTTATTACAAATTTAGAATTCCTTTGCTATTTTTTTTTTTAGAAAAACAAAACCTTTTAACAGCTATTCTAAGTCATGTCCCCATTGGAACGTTTTAGCAGCGACTACACTTACAATTTCGCTGAGAGTGTAGATCTCGCACTCAGAACAAAGCCTCCTAAACGTTTAAACCCGCAGCAGGTTATATGTAAACAGATTTGAAGTACATTCATCTTTATTTAGACGCATTGAGTTTCTTCTCGTCATACTCGTCTCTCGTTTTTCCTTTCCGCTTGCAGGTTAAGCAACTCGAAGAAGCAAGCAGTCCACACGGTCATGGGGATCTGGATGGTGTCCTTCATTCTCTCCACACTGCCAGCAGTGGGCTGGCACGACACTACGGAGCGCTTCTACGCGCGGGACTGCCGTTTCATCGTCACGGAGATCGGCCTGGGCTTCGGGGTGTGCTTCCTGCTCCTGATCAGCGGGAGTGTGGTCATGGGGGTGGTCTGCATCGGCATCGCCCTCTTCCAGACGTTTTCCATCCACGCGGGACACAACGCTGATAAGAACAAGTTCAACGTGCCCACCATAGTGGTGGAGGACGCGCAGGGCAAGCGGAGGTCCTCCATCGACGGCTCGGAGCCCCTAAAGACTTCTCTACAAATCACCTACTTGATCAGCGGCATCGTATTCATCTACGATTTTCTAACTGGATTCCCCATACTGGTAAGGACTGTGGAATTGTGTCTTTGTATCACGTGTGTGTGTGTGTGTGTGTGTGTGTGTGTGTGTGGAGAGCAGGGAGGGAAACTCCAGCAATGCCCAGCACTGCGGAATGCCCCTCAGAGCTGGTGGGTTGCTGGTTTTCAGCTGGTCTTGTTGGTTCGAGAGACTGGTTAAGCCTTTCTTCTGTCACAGAGCCTCGGCGCAACATGCCACTACTTTAGATCCATTAGAGTGTGGGGTTTTAAAAATAAAAATGTGATCTAAGGTGGGCTGTCATGGGAAATCAAGATAGATTACTTGTACTGTGAGAGTATTTTTTTTTTCCTGTACTGCCATCAATGCAAGTGGCTCTTTAGAGCTCTCAGACTTCAGAAATAGAGTTTTCTAGAGAAGGTTTTGGGAGGCTTGATGTGCAAGGGGCTATATATTTTTTGGTGTTGTTGTGTTATCTGATATAGCAAACGAAAATGTATATGAGATGTACATATAATATTATGCCTTGTGCAATAAAACCTCTAATGGCTTATTCATAAGCACCATTTATTAAAAGCCTTGTCAGGAGCTAGTGCATGGAATGTACTTCCATCAGAAAATAAGGGGTGCTAATAGGGACTATTTAGGCTATTCCGAGATATATTAAGTGTTGTTAACATATATTAAGAATGCCTTTTTAAGTGGGTGTTAGGCATTATTTATAATACAGGATTTGGAGGGTTATAGTGCTTATCATACACAGCTCTGAGTACCCCTCAATGGCTTGGAGCTTTGACTAGCAAACCTGTTCTATAGAAGCTTGTGTTGTTCTTTATACCAGCTGAAGAAGGGTTCGGGAGGAATGATTTGATGAAGAATCCTGCAGGATATTTCCTTCACCGATGTTACTGGGGGGAAAAGAACAGAATAAATAACAAATGAAGTTTAATTGGTCCCCCGGTGTCTGGACTCACACATTGTGAGTCATAGCAGCTGGGGATGGGTAGAGAGTCACGGCAAACCCTATTAAATGTATCAGATTTGTCTGTAATTAAATACACAGGGCTTACAAGGGACTGCAATACATGTCGCTTTCCTACTGACCTGAAAGCTCGGACTTTCAATTAAAACCACTTGAGACAGGAGAGGAGTTTTCTTTTCTTCTCAAATTATAATTAGTATTTGGTTGCTGTGCTAGGGGTTGAATTTCCCTAAGGACTTTCTCTCTGTTGGTTCTCGGAAATCCTTTTTAAAACGTTTTGTGCAAACCCTCCACCTCTTAGACAGATAAGAGCCAAGGTAAAACTTGCTTTTTTTATTTCAATTAGTTAAAAAAATATATACAGAACAGCATGGAGATTGATTATTTTTTTTTTGGTTTGGGGGTTGGTGAGGATAAGTTTTCTTTGAAATATAAAACTGGGTAGTACTCATCAAGATGAATAGAGCAGCACGCACTATTTTATTGGCTCCTGGGTTTGTACGGTGCTAAACTTCTAGGTGTATAATGCATAATTAAATGAGTGGTGCTTTTCTGTTTTTTGTTTCAGGATTGAGTTTGATTGTGTTCACAGCGCAGTTTGCAAGTCCGCTTGTCTCGTTTAGTTATGGTTTGACGAAAATGATGAAATGATAATCCAGTGCTGACTGATTTACATAGAAATGGCTTTAGATTCCCATTCCCTTTACTGAAACGACCCAGGTCTAGCTTACTCAATGACACGGCACAGAAAGGGCCCTATATATAATGAATGGGTAGTCAGTGATTCCATTTATTTTCAATGGAGGCTGGTCTGACTCTTTTCTGACCCTCACCTTCCTTGTCAACACTTTAGGATGCACTGTGACCTCCTATCTCACAGTGTACGCTGTACCACAGTACATGATTCATACCCTGCTTTTTAATCATCTAGCTGTGCAGAGCAGCAGGCTGTACTCTCTCTCTGGTAACCTAGCACACTCAGAGCAACAATACTGTATGTTCAGCACTGACATCATCAGGCTTGTGCAGCGCACTCTTACATTTTAATGGGGTTTCCATGTTTTTTTTTTGCCTGCCTTTGTGGAGTTGCTGGGTGAATGTGTGTCACCTGCCAAGCCAATCACATTCCTCATTCCGAAGCGTGTAGAGAGTGGCGGCTGAGATGCACTGACTTGACACGGACACGCCCCTCTGCAGACCTTGCCCGTAGCACGCACAGCAGGCAGCAAAGATTCCTGGGAAGGCTCGGTGATGCATGTGTTAATCATCCTTACTGCACTAGATCAGGTTAAAGAATCCGTTTTTAGTTGCATTGTAAATAAATACAACACGCAATTACAACACACTGAGGTAACAAAGAAAAAGTGCTAACACTTTAGATGAAGTGTGTCTAATTGCTGTGTCTTTACATAGGAGTTACTTCGTAAATACATGTGTATTTAAATTGCTATTATGCATAGTTACAATGTACACATTAAGTACATTGCAGCTATGCATGTGTAAGGGGCAGCGTGATACACTGCTGTTCCGGATCCTGTCCCTGTCGGTGAGATGAGATGAGATTGAAAGCTCTAACACCACGAATGCAGGCACGCCCAGCTCTTTTGCACAGTGGTTAAGACGCTCGTTTGTGTGCAGGGTCGCCGGTCCGCGCCCGGTTACACTAACGAGATTCTGAACTCCCTGATAAATCTTGAACCAGACTTGCACACCCGCACTTCTTTACCTAAATCTCCCCCGCCCTGTCTCTGTCTCTCTTCCACAGGTGGTGAGCTTTGCCAGTCTCAAGTATGACCGTTCGTACAGCTGGATGGTGCTGTGCGTCCTCTGGTGCTCCATTGCCCAGTCTATCCTGCTGCCCATGTTCCTGTGGGCCTGCGATCGCTACAGAGCGGACGTCAAGATGGTCTGGGAGAAGTGCGTGGCCATTATGTCCAACGACGAAGTCGATGAAGGTGAATCGGCGAGCGAATGGCGATTAACCCTCAAGCTACCAAAGCATCTGAAAGGACCCCAGTTGGATACAGTATTAGGTTTCTGTTTAGGGGCTGCGGATTGACGCGGTTCAATTAACACTAAAGGAGAGCTGAAGTAGTGCGTGTTATTTGTTAGGCAACAAAGCATCTTTCTGTCCTATTCACCAAGATCATTTAAAGTCTGTTTTAATGAATAAGTTTGATATCTGCAAAACTGGTATTGACTGTGCAAGACTAAATAAGCCAACAGCAGAACCGTCTGATGAATATCAAACAGTTAGTTAAAGCTTGGTGGATGGAGTCTATTATGAGGGAGCATACTGCAGTGTGCTGCTTTGTGTATGCACAATTACAAGATTACAAAGCACTTTTCAGTTTACAGTAGACACTGTAGACTGTGTTCATGTATTATTCAGCATTAGTAAATAGCGGTTCTTAATGACGCATTCATAAAGACTGAGTGGCACCCGCTAAACTAAACTATTCCAATGTATTTCAGTAGGAATATGCTAACGTAACAAAGAAAAATTGCTTAGGTTTTTTAGATGTGGGTCTGCTTTTGTTAACCAAAGAAATGGTTTGGTAGGTTAAGGGTTCATCGCTTTTTGCACAGGTCCGTTTTTCTTGCATGGAAGGCTTGATGCTTGCTTGTGTGATGACAGATACCATTCTTCCATCCTTCAATTGGCCCTGCTTCAGCTTTTAGTTCTGCTCTACTTGTAAATGTTTTTTTTCTTTAATGTCTTTAACATCATAGGCATATGCATGCTTTGTCAGTTTTTGATTTGGTGAGGTTTCATAAGTTTCACCAGTTTAAATGTCTAGATTATTATTATTTTTAATTATATTAGCTCCGTAGGCCTGCAAACTTATGAATTTCAGCCAGACTGGAGAAAAATCAGACTGTCCTGCCGATAATACCAAAGCAATACAGTGCATTATGTATTTACAAAATTATACTCTGTAAGTGCCTGAGTTTGCATCATTGTGTTACTCCAAAATGTTGGCGGACAAAAAAGAAAAAGAAAAAACATGAATTGTTTTTCTCTCTACGTCTGTCTGTCTGTCTGTCTGTGTGTCTGTGTATTTTGCGCAATTCTTTAATTCTATATGCTTTCTGCATTTTGCAGAAAACAGCCAGGATGGAGGAATTCATCCGGACTTAATATATGACAGACCGTATGACTATAGCTGTGCAGCTGAAATCATGACGGTAGACCGTATGGCCAAGTATGAATTCTCAACACTAGAAAGGGGGGTCGTCTCCCAGGCTTACCCAATGAGGGAACTACAGGAAGATAAAATGCAGTATCTGCAGGTATATTCCCATTTATCTTTTCTGTGATAAATTTAAACCAATTGCAAAGGTGTAACGACACAGTGTGGAAAATGACCGCTCCCTGTGGATATCGAAGCCTGCACCTTGCGTAGGGTAGAGCCCACATATACTGCTTCGAATAGGGCTCATATTTTGAAAGCATTACCGTGCTGATGTACAGTGTGGTTAGGCAGTCCCTTGGTCACATTGCTCTGCTGCTGAGGGAGAAAGCCTGGCTCGAAGGTGGCCTTTAAGAGGACTGGTCTGTGGCAAAGCTGCATTCTTACAAACCCGTCTTCTTAACCCCACTTAATGCAATAACACACATAGCGGTGAGCCATCTGGCCTCGCCGCCTGTCAGGGTTCGAGCCCAGCGTTTATTTCCACAGCAGCTCATCAGATTGGTCAAGCGCCTTTAAATTGACCACTGCTGTCCCCTCTTTCCCCGTTATATTCATACAAAGGCATAACATGTATTGGTGATGTCTCTCTTAGAGAGATCAAGGTTGAGAATGCACGTAGCCTTGCTGTTCACAGCTCTGTAGATTTTGCTTCATGGTAAAAAAAATCCCATTTTACTTCACCATCACCTGCTGTCATCTCAACACCACACTCTACCGCCCCCTGCTGCTCCCATTTGATACTGTAGCTACTGTATCTCTCCCACAGTCAATTCTTAAATTAGATTGCACAGTTTTAAAAGTATGTAGTTTAAATCAATCAAAGTGCCACTTAATTTTTTCTTGTATAGTTATCAGAACAGTATGAACAGTATGAGGTGTGAGTACATTTTCCAGTAATAGATTAATAGATTCAATCATTCATGTCTGGGAAATTGCTTAATTTTGTATTACAAACATCAAATAAAATAAATAATAATAATAATTAGCCTATGGTGTTAGGACTATGCAGTGGCACTTCTAGGGTGTACCCACATGGCACATGTTTATCTGGCTTCTAGACCCTGCAATGCCTGCGTCTCATCCCTCCCCCTTCTGTCACGCCAGGTGCCTCCTACAAGAAGATTCTCCCACGACGAGACCGACAGCATATGGACTGCAGTGCAGGTCCCGTCCTACCTCCATCGCTGGGGCTCCACGGAGGACATCATCGGGGTCCCGCACTACAGCTCTCCGCGACACGAGAGGAGGAGAAGCAGTCTGGTCTCCTACCACGAGGAGAGCCTGCTGTACCACAAGCGGAGGAAATCCGAGGAGAGCATCGTGTCTCTGAAGCAGCTGCCCCGAGAGGAGGGGGAGGAGGAGGAGGGTGCTAACTGCTTCAGCCGGGACGAGGTGATCAACTTCATCGACGAGACTCCCCTGCCCAGCCCCATGCACACCCCCCGCCGCGCCTCCGCCATCTCCCTGATCCCCGACATCTACGAGCAGCAGATCATCCTGTACCCCCACTTCCCCCTCACCAACTTCGAGAGGGAGCCCCAAGTCCTACGGAGATTCTCGGAGCACGGGAAGGGTTGTTCGCTGGCCAGGGGGGCAGTGGAACCCCACCAGCACTCTGGGAACGCTGTTACCTGCGATGGCAGAGGCAGTCGGCAACGCTCCGGGGCTTGTGGGAGTGCCAAGGACAGCCGTGGCTCTCGGGACCCAGGGGGTGGCCTCCATTCAGAGCTATCGCTGCCCAGCAACACCCACCGGACGGGCGACCGTTCCTCCAGGAGGTTTAGGACAGGCCTGGGGGGCAGTAACAGCCAGGAGAAACTGACTAAAGTGGAGAGCAAAGGAAGCACAAACAGTTTTTTAAGCTCTCCCTCTGCTTCTTCAGGATATATAACGTTTCACTCTGATTCCATTGGGTCGGCATCTTAAGGAACAAAGGATTTTTTAATTTGATTGTATTGCTTTGTTTCTCAGCGTGTGGGTTGTAGCCCTTTCTGTTTTGTGTCATGGGATCAGTTTATAAAAATGGAGCTTCTTAGAAAAGCACCAAAGAAGAAACACATATATGATTTTGTGAATGTTATTGAATAACACAAGAGGGAGTTTTTGGAAACAGGGTGTAATGTACATGCTCAGCTGTTTATGTGTTTAGCTCAGATAGACCCCAGCTGAAGTCTCTAGTTCTGTGGCATCATCCAGTACATACTTCTTGTATGTTCCTGCTTTTAAAATCGTCAGAAGACAGCAAGCAACAGTGAAATGGTCTGTGTGATCTGAGCAAAGCTACTTGCTGTATATAGAAAGCGAATTCAGCGCAGCCAAACAGAAATCGATTTCTTAGAGTCTTAAAATATTACCCATGTTATTATCTCTTTTTTTTTTTTACAAGATTCTACCCAAGAGCGTTTTGTTCACAATAATGTCTTAGTATTTGTTCACTATTGGTTCACTCCTATGACACATTTTGAGAAGAGTCTCATTGCCTAAGTGAAGCACAGTACCACAGCTAAATCCCCTTTGTTCTAATACAGCTAAGCACTGCATCAGTTACCCCAGGTTAAAGAGAGTAGCAATCCATGTCGCATTGTATTTGATGACTTGGCTTGCTACTGATGAAGGGATGTTACATTTGGATGGGAATAGAGATGCAAAAGGTGTTCTAACAGCTATATGTATAGCAGAGCTTGGATCTGTGCTCGTTTCTTAAAAATAATTCAGTCTATACCGAGTACCAGTGCAGGACATGGGGAGTGTGACTTGAATCAGAGACTTCACAAGCTTTCCAGAAATTAAAAACTTCAAACCTCCTGAGAGAAGAGTGAACACAGTACCAAAGCGGGTCCCTAATTATGCAAAAACGTGTTGCTATTATATGAGAAGCTAATTGAACTTAATAAACCAGCTAGAGACTTTGAGATATTTAAAACCATTTCTACATGCAAATCTCCTTGTTATGCAGTATATATTGATTCCATTTCACAGTTTGCATTCACCTTTCTACTAGCTGAGCAATAATAGAGATTACATCACCCCGGCTTATCCAGGTCAAACTAATTACTTGATTCAGGTTGGCATTTAGACTCAAGTAATTAGCACTCGTGGGGTTACACTGCATCATTTGAATGAAATATCACTCACGTACGGTTTCATATAAAGAACTGATTATCAGTCTTTGCAAGGGTCATGGGTGGAAACAGCAAGTAGCTGTGATTATGAGGCTCTGACTTTTTGTGTTTTCCTGCAGAAAATGAATTTCTACATTATATTAGGTAGTATAAGAGGGAGGCTGTGTTAACTGGGATAAAATCAAAATGATTTCATGAATAGTGGAGCAGTATTGGTTTTGATTAAAATGTCATTGGTTGCGTGCAGTATCTCTCTCCCTTTCGTTTGACCCATTAACCCTTTTTTGTCCCTCAGTAGTACCCTTACACCTGACTCCACATGGGTGAAGACGTGCCTGTTAGGAGAATCCAGCCCACAATATCCGTCTTATTATAAAATGCTGATTTTTCTAATAGATCTGCTTCCGTTTCAGGACTGACAGACAGGACAGCTTTTCTATTTATAAAATCTGCATGTTTTACGACCTGGAGGTTGTTGGCTAAGTTGATCTAGCAGGGATTTGGGATCATTGGTAGCTCTTGGCAAGGCTGGAAGCTTTCTGCTCTAGGCACTCTTATGTAACACCAAACCTAAAAGAAGTTTGTTTCCAAAGTTGACCCCACCACTAGAGCCAGCACTGAAATGCTGCTGTTCCTCAATCTATTGCCCGTGGCAGATCATCTTTAGATCTATACTGGACATTGAGTTTGCTGTTCATTATCCCAAATCACTGTGTTTCTGGGCATGCTTTCAATTGAGGATTGGGTTACTGTTGCAATAACAGAGAAACTGCTTTTAATTGTTGCCACTCTTAAGCACAATATTTTGAAGACACATTTTTTTGCCGCAACTCGCTGCAAACTTTTTTCTGTTCTTTTTTCATTTCTTTCTTTCTTTTTAATTCTAAAGGACATACTGAAGTGTTTCTGTGATGTTCTGGTTGTGCTTTGGTTACTTACTATTTCCCATGGAGATTTTCTGTTTGTAAACGTGATGGGAATGATATGAAGGTTTGAAATTAAACACACACAAAAAGAAAAAGACTATTTTGAGTAACATACAGACTGTTTTTTTAATTATTATTTTAAATTGAAGACAAGCAAAGGTGCAATGATTTTTTTTTAATTGTATAGGCCCTGTTGTGTTTTTACAACAAGATGATGAAACGGCAGTACTTTTAGAGTGAGCGTGTTTGGTGCCAAAAGAATATAGTTATTTTTTACAGTATTAAGTCAACAAAACTGTAAAATATCCCATTCTTCAAGGTTACATACATGACCGACTGTCTATTTAATGCACAATAATGTTTGATGTTTTTGTTGGTCACAATTTTGTTTCAATGATAATTTTGTTGCAAAAGAAAAAAAATGTTTTGAAGAAAAGCCAGCCACCACTTGTTTAAATTGTTATGTGTGTATTTTAGGTTCGTAACATCTTGATGTCATTCTGTTCTTGGTGATGTTTTAATGCCTTGCGGAAATGGACATCTCTTGGTCCAGTTGCATTTGTCTTAAATTGATCATATTTAAAGGGTTTTACTCACAACTCAACTTTATCGGTGGTTTACACTTTTTTTGAGAACCTTTTAAGATTCTGTTCTGTAAGGAACAAAAAATAAAGAAAATGTTTAAATATAAACACCAGGCTTTTTTTTTTTTTTTTTTTGGTCTTCTTAATTTAGATTTTTTTCCATAAAGGTCACAACCCTGCAGCACCACTGTCAATAAGGTGCATGACTACAGTCAGCACAGCACTCATTATTTGATCTGAAGACACTGGTCTGTGTTGTTTGCCACGTCCATTTCCTTCAGGGAAGTTGAGGGTGGAAATGTCCAGTTTTGAATACAGAAGCACCTGCCAACTGAGCACAGCCTAGCTGCCTTCTATCAAAGTCTGTCCGATCTGCAGGTTTGATATATTACAGAATGCATTTGAAATCCCTCTCAGGCTTAACCCTTTCAGTGCTGGTGGCACCTCAAGATCCCGCTTTACCTTACCGGGTTCAAAGAATACAATGGCCTGAGAGAATGAAAGAAACGGTGAGAAGTGAGCAAGGTTTCTGTGCTGTAGTGATAAAAGGGCAGTAAGAACAAACAATCTTAGATCAACTATACTGTTAAACAAGTGAGTGCAACCATGTTGTTATACAACTTAATTTCGCATTCTTTCACCTCGACAAACAATATTTCAGAACTGAATGGGTTAAAAGCAGCGTCACACCTGGTTTCACGCGTTTTAAAATCGTACTTGGATCTCTACTGCCCTCTAGTGCATTGCAACTAAATCACAGCATAAGATCCTCTATGGTTCTATATTACAGTTACAGTACACACACATTTCAGAAATATTATCATTTTGCAATTCTGTTTCCCTACAGTGTATCTTGCAAATAAAGTGCACAGAAGAGGACAAAAAACTGTAAATTAAATTTACTTTCAAACAACAATTATATACATCTTAGCATAAAGTGTAGGATTGTGTGGTTTCATTGCTTATGCCCGTAATAACGCAGATTACTAAACATGAATTTAATAGATATTACAATTGTACAATCGGTGTACGATTTCTGAAATAAATAAATAAATAAATAAATAAATACAATCTCATGAATTAAAGAACAGCCACTCTTGCAAAACAGTGAAAACAAGCCGCTGTCCAAGCAGATCGATCATTTTCTTGAGGTTGTGTTTTGTGCACACAAAAAAACAGGGGTTTCAAAGATCGACTGTATTGTTGCACAGCTTAATTTTCGCTTGATGAGTTCAATGTACTAAACTGGATCTAATTAAGGCGAGCCAAGCGAGGCAATTAAACGTGGAATGCCCGCACAGTGTAATTGGACAGCAAATTGCTCCGATCGGCTCTCATAATGCTTCAATTAATGTGATCCTTTGCCCGATGTGTAATGTCATTGTTTGAATTACAAATCCCACAGGGTCAAAGTTGGTGGATACTGTAAAACCGTCACGGAAGAACGCACTCGAATAATATCAATAAAATCTCATTTTCGAGCTCATGGCTGGATAATTACAAAAAGAAACCCACGCGCGCTATGTTACATACCCGGCTTTACATTCATCTTTCCACAAATCGTTGTTTTAATAATATATAATAAAATGTATTTCAAACGCTGTTTCGCGAATGATTATTTGGAAACAATTCCATGAAACTCCTTAAGAGTCAGGCTTTGGTGTATTGTTTCCCCACCTGACAATAAAGAGGTTCGCTTTGTTTTGTGCTATTCACAAGCGGCTTGCCTCAAAGAACAATGACGTCCAAACCTGAGGAAAATAAGTTCCTTTTCAGTTAATCTTTTGCCTTGGTTCATCCATTTGACCCGTTACGTTAAACCTTAAAGGTTTGTCTTGATTCGTGTCGAAAGCTTTGCATGCAGTTGTTTTGCAAGACCAGCCTACAGAACTTTGGGAAAACAAAGACTTCTATGCAACTGGCCCGTGACAGATATTATTCTAACTCCTTAAAATTCTAAAAGTAACAAAACTGTCAATTGCATCGCAATCTTTGTAGCCTCAATAATAGGGGAGATTAAAAACAGTGGCAGGTCTGAGTTTAATACTGCTACTAATACCACTACTGCTGCGGATAACAATAATCATACTTTATTTAACAGGGGAGCCTTGATGGATGCATAATGAATGTGTCAGGGTTTATTAAGGTGAAAACTAATACAACAGGTATACGGAATGCGTGTACTATGAAAGCATCAAGAATCTGGAGAATAGGAAATTAAATTTAGTATCTCTGCTATATTCTCTTATAAGGATACCGATAGTTCTTTTCATTTGGCGCTTTTAGTTTTGCGCCTTATTCTGTAAATCCACACTGTTTACAGGAATGAATACATTAGCCTGCTAAACTCGTTAATCATTAATCAGACATTGGTTTTTGATAAAACGCTTCACCGGTAGAATGATCGATGCATTTTGTCTGCTCCCTCTTTGTGTTCTTGCTATTGTTGATGCGTGCGCATCTTTGGATACAATCCAATCAATAACACGGATTGGCGAGGGTCTAGAATGGTGATGACCCTCGAAACTCCACGCCCATGCACGGGGGAGAAAAATACGACGTCGCCTTTGTTAGCGAAGTACGTACACGCAGGCGTTTAATTAAAGTGAAATACATCCTAACAGTGCAGAGGCGGTACATTATGTCCTCTGTTATGTACAGTAATACAAACGTAAATATCCAACATGAATATAGAAGAGGTAAGTAGTCTAGTGAATCTTTTGTAGAGGCTACCTAGCACTTGTTTCGAGGTTACCTGTAGCCTATATACAGTATTTGCTACACCCCTCCAACTGTTGAGACACCTATGCGAATAACCAAACTGTTTCCATGTCTGTCGTCTTGATGCTTGTGCTGTGCATTACTCCCCCCCCCCCCCCCTTTGTTGTATGAATGATGTTCACTAGACAAAACGGCCTTAGTACGGGCATTGTTAAACTAAGGCAGGGTCTATTGTCCTGACCGCTTTCAAACAGGGTTGCAATGGACAGCGGACTCTTTGCAATGTCATAAATACACTTCTGGCTTTTAAGACCGCTCCGCTGGACACAGTATTATGCAAATGCTATCTTCTCTTCCCTTTCTCAAGCATATAGGGCTCCGGTGCACGCCTTTTGTGTTCTAAACTAAACTGGGTTCCTCAAACAACACTGGGAAGAGTTCATAGAAATTCTTTTAAGTTAAGTTACTTCAGTGAGTCTGTCGCGTGCCCACGCGCTTTCCAGTGCAATGGCCTAATACGGCAAAGCAATGTGATTATTATTATTATTATTATTTTATTTTTTCATTTATCGATCATAGATAGATCCCCTCCAGTATCCGAGTATGTTTGCATTGTGCGTCGCTTGCATCTGTTGTACTGTGTATTCTGTTGTTGGCACTAAACTGTGTGAAAGAGAATTGAATGCATTGGCTGGAAGGCGTTTCTGCAATTTGCCTCGCTGCGAGGTGCCATCCTTTCTTAAAACCCGTTGCATGAGAAGATTCTGTTTAACGCTGGGGCCAGGAAACCCCACAGACTCCCAACCCCCGCTACCCAGTTTACAATACATTAATAAACGTGAGCGTCTGACTTTATTCAAAGAATAACCAGATATAGACTGCACGCTTTCCAAGGCCGGCGTGGCGCACCTGTTTAATTGTCAAATTATTGAAGTAGGCCACATATGTAGGCTACGCAATGCAATCACAAGTTAATGTCTGTTAATATAAACTCTTTCACGGATTTAAGAGCATTGGAATATTAACTTGATACAAACAATCATTATCCTTGGATATTAAATGTTTATTATATTCACTTGGAAAAACCAGTCATTCTTAATATGAGAAAGGAGCTTAATTCATATTAGTTAGGGGAGTATATACGGTGCACTGTAAAAATATTGACTTAATAAAACTGTATTTGTAGATTCATTCGAGTGTATATTTCCGTATTATTAAAGGTTCATCATTTTTTGCAGTAATATTGAACAACTTTACTGTAATTTAACAGAAATGAAAAAATATATATTAAAGTAAGTTTACCGTAAAAATACGTTTTTTGACAGTGTTAGTTTATAATCAAACTGGGAGAGTTTCAGTAACTATAATAGTGAACAGGCGTTCTCAGCTGTCTTTGAATTGAAGGCTTCAGTCTGCTATACTCAACCTGCCTCTAAAAATGTACCATAAAATTACTATGACATTGGTATCTGAGGCGCCCAGTGTGTGGTAGCTGGCCGCTTCTGCTCGTGCTAGGTGGTAGCATTCAGCCCATTCTTCCGTGGTTTTACGCATTAGCCCCAAACAGCACCGCGCCAATGAACTCCATGTCAAACAGAATATCAATTTTCTGCTGCTAATTATTTACACGCTCGCCCGCCAGCAGAACATTCTCCAAAAGGTGGAAAAAAAATATTAGCATTTGTAACAGACTAAACACAGAGCAACATGTGCACGGTTCAGCAATGGTGGCCAGAACATCTTTACAAGACTGGAAATGATCGCACGTGTATAACAGTGGAGCATTGCTAACTTAGAAATGCATCTTTTCTACAGGATCTTCTGCTTTTCATTTACACAATCATCATGTGTACGTATGCTTACTGTCTATATTTCGCATCATTATCGAACACTATCAATAGATGTGTGCCATTCTGTATTGTGTACATTCTACCGGACTATGAAAAGTATACCTTTAGATTATTATCATGTATTTGTTTTTGCGTGCAGTTTTTTAGTATTGCTATTTTTCTTTTCATGTTTTACGTGTTTTTTTGGGGGGTGAGATAATAGAATGCTGCTCGAAGCTGTCTTTTGAAATGCCTTCATATTTGCATATAGACTGGCATGCTTGGTGCAAGGTGTTCATTCGGTCACATGTAATTGCTATTAGAAACATCAGGCCTTCTTTAATTGCCCAAGCAGTGAGAAAGTGAACGCGAAAGGTCCCAGTGCTGTAGAGTCTGTAGACAGATCGGGCTTTCCAGTCTGTTTTTGTTTGATGCGACAAAGACCGGATTAATTTATTAACCAGCTGGGGGTCCTTTTGCTTTCCTTGAGTGCCCCACTTTTTAAACGATTTTAAATGCGTAAAGAGACACCCACCAACCCACACACACATACAAAAACATTTAATTAAAGGGAGCTGACTAACCTGGCGGGAACGAGTTGGCTAAAAGAAAGGTGATTATTTTAAAAGCGTCAATATAGTTAAGCCCTCCGTCATTGTATTGGGTGGTCTTCACAGATGCTGAATAGAATAAAAAAAAACTGATCATCTTCTGAGAGTTTTATAAATATAACACACCATCGTTTATGTTACATTTGATATTAACATTTTACACGATAAATGAGGACTTGTTTTATACAGAATGTGTTGTCATTTATCTAATTTATTTAAGCACCTTGTCATTCAGTGTATTATTATTATTAGAACATAAGAACATAAGAAAGTTTACAAACGAGAGGAGGCCATTCAGCCCATCTTGCTCGTTTGGTTGTTAGTAGCTTATTGATCCCAGAATCTCATCAAACAGCTTCTTGAAGGATCCCAGGGTTTCAGCTTCAACAACATTACTGGGGAGGTATGGAAATAAATATTATTATTTATTTCCATACCTATAAAGAGGAGTGCAATACATACTAAAAGTGAAAGTGCTATAGTAGCAATGAGACATTTAATGGTGTAATGTAATTAATATCATTCGTGTGAGTGTGTGTGTGTGTGTGTGTGTGTGTGTGTGTCTATATATATATATATATATATATATATATATATATATATATATATATATATATATATTCACTTTGTTGGTTTAAGGAAAGACTGATAGAGCCACAATTACTGTATTTTTTATTATTAAATTATTTTTTTAATAAAAATACAAAACAATACGTGTGAGATATCATACAAAATATACAACAATATTCAATGCAAAAATCGCCACCTTTAAACATTAGTTACACGAGGCACGCTACAGATAATGATCATACAAGAAATATACTGAGTATACATTTCACCAGGGTCGCCAAAAATTCAAAGGGGCAGAGCAAACATTATACGTGGCATTATTTTGCTTAGACTGTCCTGAAACGCGAGGAAAGTTCCCGGCCTGTTCCCTTTGCTTGGGATTCTGTGCTACGAATATGGTTTCGTTTGATACACTTGTACTGGAGATAGCTTTGTCGGAGGTACAGGGCAATTCGACAGTGTGAGGTTTGCAAAACGTAGCGAATGGGTTTGCAGCTGGCTTGGAGTGTTGTTGCTGCAGGAAGTTCGACGCTGAGCGTGGTGCGGTGACGTGCTGCGCGGCGCCGCTGTCCAAGGTGCTGAAGCTGCGAGGGATTCCGCAAGCGTCCGGGACGTTGTTTGTCAGGTGGTTCAGTAATCGGACGCTCCCGCTGGAATTGTCTGACGTCAAAAGGTACTTGCTTACGCCATTCAAGCAATTTCTGAACCCGGCCTGGTACTCGGTACATTTCCCATTGTTCCCCGTGGAACCTGCACAAATACACAAGGCAATATAAAGGTTTCGTTCTTTTCTGATATCCCAGTTATTCTAGAACATTAGAATGGTAAAATACATTTGATTGTACAGCTACACATTTAATTCAATAAGGTTGGGTTTTTTGTGGTATTTTGCTGTTAAATTATTTATTGTATTTTGGGAAAACGTGCCATTCTTTTTGCACTTGTAAATTGACCTTGTTGGGAGTTCTGGAGATCCCTTAGGTGTTTCACTGTTAATTCCAGAATATCAGCTTTCTCGAGTTTACGTTTTCGGATCTGTAAAAACATAATTATAAAGAAAAGGGAAGGGGTTATCATGAACATTAAATAAAGTATATAATATTGATAATTTCCATGTTAGTTTGGATATACAGTTTTTATCCTTATTGGATTGTAAATCTGGATAAATATGAATACATATGTACCATCAACTGCATGGGTTTGTCATAAAAAATGGGTTTATTGCATGGAGGCTCGGGTGTTGATAGTGGGTCTCTTATTTATCGAACAGAGAATATATGAGCTCATTTATGCAATATCAACTTACATTATTAGTATAAGAGCTTTCCAGGAGGTGTTTCAGTTGCTGTAGACATTCGTTAATTCTGTCTCGTCTTTTCTTTTCCATTATTGGTTTGGAAACCTGAAAAGGAAAACAAACAATTTCAGTATGAGTTTGATCATTTTATTTATTTGTGTATTTATTTTTTTGCAGGTAAACCTTTTACCCCTCAAAAAAAAACCAGTTATAAACTCATTAAACATACAAACCTTTTTACCATTTAACGTCTGTTTTTTTTCTGCTGCTCCCATATTGCAGTTTGGGTTTAAATCCACTATTCTCAGAGAAGCGCGTGTCGTATCTCTGATATCTTCAACCCGACAGTAATGGAATTCAGCCCCGCGCCTCATTTATATCGCTGCCCCATTTTGCATCTGAATGTAAAGAATACCACGCTGCGCGCGCGCACACAAATTAACAATACGGACAGTGCGCGAATCCACTGCAGGCTGACAGGTAAACAAAGCGGCTTTAAAATACTGTACAGTTAAAAATACATTTTTTTTTGTAATATGAAAAAAACGTCACACTAAAATCAATTTATTCACACTGCATATAGTAGGATCCCTTTTATAAATCGATGTGAGTAGTAATATTACTATAGCTTATGTCAAAAGGCTAATTTATGACCCTTTTGACCTTTTTTTGACCTTATAGGTATGAATTTATGAATATATAATGAGGGGCATGGATTTATGAATTTATGAATATATAATGAGGGGTATGGATTTATGAATTTATGAATATATAATGAGGGGCGGGGATTTTATATAGACATTTGGAATATGGGTAATGATATATATATATATATATATATATATATATATAAAACAGCCCTGTGTATTTAATAAGTGCTTATAAACATTAAATATTTATAAATGTAAAAGAGTATGAAAATAAAATAATTACTGTTGGGAGGATTCGAACCCACACGGACAATTAAGTCCATTGCCTTAACCACTCGGCCACAACAGTTTTTTCTTAAAATATTAATAAATAAAAATAAGTATTAAGCTTACCATGGGTTTCAGAGAATCAAGGTGGTTAGGTGTTTGAGCAAAAGGTTGAAATGATCGAGACTATGAAGGGTTTTTGTTTTTTTGTTTTTTTTAAAGGGGCATGTCTGGGCATGTATTTCAGACCTTATAAAAAGGAGGAAAATATTTTGCCAACTTATTAGAGTGGTACACCAGATGGCTCATACCTTTGTTAGTGGCTGCTCAGAGAAAGTGGATCTTGAGGATCGGGAAATGTCTGAACTTATAAAAGCTTTTAAAAAAATGCACATTAGCCCCTCCACAGATGCAAAAGAAACCACGGCTTGTAAAAAAGTTTCAAGAGAGAGTCCAAGCATGGGGCCTTCAAGCATTCTTCCCAAGGATCGTCTGTGTACTGTACAATCTCCTCTGTGGCCTGAACTGAAAACAAACATCAATGAGAGAGAGAGGGGTGGATGTAATAGGGTAACTCTGAAAACGCCCACAGGGGCGGCGCCTCTAGGACCACCCATTCAAGGATCTCTGATAGGTCATCTCAAAGGATCCCCCGCGGTGCCTGAGGCGTCAACACCCTCATAGGCCGAAAACTAATCTTGGGGAGCATACTAAAGGGGCTCCCCACATGTCCTTTTGATTGAAGGAGTCTGACACCATGGCTTCTGCAAACTTTAGATACTTCTCTGAAAATGCCGTTCTTGAACCGTGCGATCTTGAGATGGATTGGACCAGTGAAGAAATGACACAGCTTATAAAAGACTTTGAAAATGTCCCGCTCCTCAATCCTGCAGAGTCTGACGACGTTGACGGGGGCCTAGGCATCTCTTTTGAAAAAGTATTAAAGATCTCTATGGGTCTCGTGGCTTCTCTATTGGAAGTGATCATTGACCGTGATATGGTAAAAAATTGCCGTGGTTGTGAAATTGACCACCCGAGCCAACTGAGACACAGCTGCCTTTTTGAAGCGGCCCCCAATTATTTTGATCAACATTTTGAAGAAATACTAGAAAAAATACACGTCCCGTGGCTGAAGCTTCTGATAGCTAAAGCTCTAGCGTGTTTCAATTTTCATCCGTCTTTAACAAAACTTCAGAAACTGGTGGAAGATATTTTAACAGAGCTAAGACCAGAACACAGCATTAGACGTAAACTGATTCATCTACAAGAAACCCTGGATGACAAGACCCGAGACATTGTTAACAAAATTACCAAAGCTTTCTACCATCGCAGTTTTACTAACCCGCGCGCGCCATTAGCATATTACGGGGCCTGTGACTTTGAAAATGGGGAACGTCCAGACTCCAGCAAAACTGAGGAAAACCATGGAGGGGCTGTTGTTTGAGTTATTAGCTGAGAAAGTGGCTTGCAAGAGACTCTTTCAAAACCTGATCCCCGTAAATGTAAAAATGTTTAGCAATTTAAAAAGTGTAACTGATTTAATCCGTAAAGATATTGATACTAAAGAATGGTCAGAGTTGGTAATTACCCATATAAAACACTGTAAACCCTTAAATGCATTTTTAATGAATATATTACCTGTAATGTTTGATGAAATAGAAGATTGCAAATGTACACATATCCTTGTTTTGTATGCTTATGTGACTGATGTATGTTTTTATAACATGGCCAGGTTTTTAAGAGATGAAGATATATCAATAGTTGTGCAAAATGTCGTGGATTATTTAGTGACTAATCATGAATGTTTGTGTAAAAACTTTATAGCTCTTCTAAAATGTCCTAATCTTCTTGATAAACTGTGAATAAAACTTTTGAACGTCCCACATGTCTCTGAAGTGTTATGATAACCTTTGAATAAAAACTTTTTGAAAGTCATATTGTTCTCAGTTGTGTTATTTTGGTTAAAGATGACACACCAGCGTATGAAAAAAATATACTACGATCCCTCAAATCCTGGAGGTTTAGGGGGTTTACAGACTCTTCAAAGAGCTCTGAGGTCTGAT
The DNA here is from genome assembly GCF_902713425.1 of Acipenser ruthenus. Taxonomy (NCBI): domain Eukaryota; kingdom Metazoa; phylum Chordata; class Actinopteri; order Acipenseriformes; family Acipenseridae; genus Acipenser; species Acipenser ruthenus. Next base: position 1,435,245 of record NC_081208.1, read on the forward strand.
GGACCTAAAGTCTCTGAGAGGGTCGTAACTGACTTTTTATCAGAGCAAGACTCATATACGTTGCATAAGCCCTCTAAAATAAACTTTAAAAGAAACACTGTATTTGTATCTAATATCGACACACAGTGGCAAGCTGATTTAGTGGATATGTCTAGCTTGTCAAAAGAAAATGGAGGTTATAAGTACATGTTAACATGTATAGATATCTTATCCAAATATGCATGGGTCTTACCATTGAAAAATAAGTCATCTAAGGCGGTGACAGAGGCGTTCAAGAGGATCATCGGCGCTGGTAGGAAACCTAAAAAACTACAAACTGATAAAGGGGCCGAATTTCTAAACAAAGCATTTCAGAACATGCTAAAAAAACATAATATTCTACACTTTACCACGGGGAATGAACTAAAAGCATCTATTGTTGAGAGATACAACAGGACTCTTAAAACAAGAATGTGGAAATATTTCACCGCTTTTAACACGCATAAGTATATGGATAAACTACAAGAAATGGTACATGCATATAACAACTCCTTCCACCGTAGTATTCAAATGAAACCTTCAGAAGTTAATGAAGATAATTCATTTAAAGTGTTTAAAACTTTATACTCTAAGAAGAAAAGCCCTAAACATATAAAGTTTAAGTTTGCCGTCGGTGACAGCGTAAGAATTTCAAAGTTAAGAGCTCCCTTTATAAAAGGCTATGAACAGACGTTTACATCAGAGATTTTTACTATAACAGAATGTATACCAAGATTTCCACCGGTGTATAAACTATGTGATTATGATGGAGAGCCTATAATGGGCACATTTTATGAACCAGAATTACAGAAAATAAATGTTAAGACTGATAGGCTGTTTAGGATAGAGAAGATAGTTGCCGAGAAAAAGGAAAATGGTAAAAAGTCTTATCTCATAAAATGGGCCGGTTGGCCTGAAAAATTTAACAGTTGGGTCGCAGAGCAGCAGGTGGTGGATCTAAAGAGTTAACAAGTACAGAGTGTATTTAATTACACTTAAAACATTATTCAAGATGTCTCAAGACTCTTTTTATGTAACTCTGCCTAGTAATGCTTCACAGGAGGTTTTCCCTAAAAATGCAATATCAAATTTTACTATCAAATTGGTTAAAACATTGAATCTACCGGGAAAATGGGAAGTTTGCTTAGCAGAGATTCAATATCCCCATACCTGGGATAATATTAGCCTTAAAGACAGCACTTTTATTACCAATGATATAGAAAATGCAATAAAACGTGAATATACTATACCAGAAGGATATTATGAGACCCTTCAGGATGTAATAGCGACCATGAACGATGTCCTGCTCGGAAAAGGACTAGATCAGAAAGGTGACAAGGCTCCCGATGAACAAAATAATAATGATTTGAAATTATTCTATAAACCTATAGAAAGACGAATTTATATAAAAAGTACTAATCCGTATATGCTTTTTACCAAAGAACACCTCGGACAAATGTTGGGATTTCGTGAGACTATAAAGGGTGAAACTATTAGCCTATTAGGTCCTATTGAGGCTAAAGTGTATTCTGCTTATTTGAGGACCAACTACCCAGCTGACATCAGAGTGGGCTTTTATACCCTGTATGTCTATACTGATATCATTACACATCAAGCCGTTGGAGATAGTTACGTGCCTCTTCTAAGATGTGTTCCTATTAAAGGCAAAAACAACGATATAATCACGGTAACTTACGACAGACCTCATTATGTGCCACTCAGCAAGACCACCTTTGACACGTTAACTATACAAATTAAGACGGACCAAAACAAGTTAGTGCCATTCCGTTTTGGGAAGGTTGTAGTGAAGTTGCATTTCCGACCTGTAAAGCCTCTTTTTTACACATAATTGAAAATGGGCCCTAATGGATATGTCAATCCTTATATTAATTATTACAAAAATCAGGCTGGTAATGGATTGCCAGGATTTTCTGGAGCTCCAGTAATGTATGGTGCGGGTATAGGGGGTATTTTTAGAAGTCTTTTCAGAAAAGCTTTACCGTTACTTAGAAGGGGTTTTGAAATAGTTAAACCTCATTTTAAATCAGCAGCTAAAAATATTGTTAGTGACGTGGTGTCAAATGTCCTAACAAGTCATAACCCTCATAGCCATAACAAGAGCCAGTCAGGTGAGGGCTTGATGGTGATGTCCCGAGGATACAAGAGAAAACGTAGCAAACCCCCAGGATCTCGCTATCATCCACACAAAAAGGCTAAACCAGCTACATTGAGGTCATTTAGTACCGGTAAACGGAGAAGGAGTAAGAAACCAAAGACTCCCAGAACAGCGAAAAAGAGAAACATCTTTTAAATCATGACGCTGGTACATCATATGTCTCAAGAATGTGTGAAATCAGAATTGGATCTGTTTACTATACCTTATACCCAGACAAGTATTGAAAAAAACCTTTATGTGGAAATTCCCCCCCTGTCTGCCTTGTCTGACACGGGCCCCCTCGAATTTTACATAGCGGGAAATGGGGAAGATTATCTTGATTTGAATAATACTCTTTTAAGACTTTCATGCAAAATTACTAGGGCTGATGGCTCAGATTTAGTTGGAGGTAGTATAGTCGGTATTATCAATTACCCTGTAGCTACCATGTTTTCACAAGTGGATGTAACTTTAGGAAATCGCTTAATCAGTCAAAGCAGTAATACTTATCCTTACAGAAGCATTATAGAAGCAATGCTAAACTTTAGTAAGGACACTCTAGAATCACAGTTCACTGCCGGCTTGTTTTACAAAGATACCCCAGGACATATGGATGAGACTGATCCTGCAGGGGCTAATGAAGGTTTAGTTAAACGGCATGCGTTTACCAGAATGAGTCATACTGTTGAACTTTTAGGACCTCTGCATGCGGATATATTTTTTCAAGAGAAACTCATGCTGAATGGGATTGACCTGAAAATTAAAATGGTGAGGGCCAATGACACTTTCTGTTTAATGTCTGATGCTGCAGAAGAGTTCAAACTTAAAATTTTAGAAGCATCTCTCTATATTAAAAAAGTAAAAGTGTCCCCTGAGGTCAGAATTGCCCAAGCTCAGGCCTTGATGACCTCTAATGCCCGATATCCTATTGATAGAGTGTCTATGAAAGTTTTTAGCATTCCTAGAGGGAGTAGGGTCTGTAATCAGGAGAATTTGTTTCTGGGGCAGTTACCAAAGTTTGTGGTTATTGGTTTAACAGATAATGATGCATTTAGTGGTTCCTACGCTAAAAACCCATTTAACTTTAAACACTTTGCTGGGAACTTTATAGCTATGTACGTCGATGGTGAACAAGTCCCCTCAAAACCTTTACAACCCCACTATACAGCAAGACACAACCCAGTCAGGGAATATTACAGTCTAATACAGGCCACAGGTAGACATCTCAAAGACAAACCGCTGATAATTGATAGGTCAGACTTTATTAGAGGCTATACGCTCTATGCATTTGATTTGACCCCTGATCAAGAATGTGGAGATCATTTTTCCTTAGTGAAAAATGGTAATATGCGCCTTGAAATGCGTTTTGCCAATGCTCTGCCAGAGACGGTGAATATGATTGTATATGCTGTTTTTGAGAACGTGATTGAGGTTTCCCACCAAAGAGCTGTTCTCTTTGATTACTGAAAAGTTTGATACAACATTGATCCTTTTAAAATGAATACCACTCAGCTTACAGCTCTGCTAACCAGCAACCCATTGACTGCAAAGTATTTTTACGGGGTTCTAGCTAGTGATCAACTACCTAAAGGAAAAATAAAAAAATTGCCTGCAATACTCATTGTCAACACGGACCCCCAGAATTATCCGGGAGAACACTGGCTAGGGATTTATCTAAAAGAAGAGGGACAGGGAGAGTTTTTTGATTCTTACGGTAACCCCCCAGATTTTATTTATTTTCCTAAGACTATCTCAAACTTTTTAGACAACAACGTCAAACAAACAGTGTACAATAATCATCCTCTACAAGGTCTTATGACCACGACATGCGGCCATCACTGTGTTTTCTTTGTACATCATCGATCCAAAGGACTTACTTACCCTGAGGTTATGGCTCTCTACAGCTCTGATTTAAACAAAAATGATCTGATGGTGTCCCAATTTATACATTGTATGTCTAACCCTAAAAAACAGAATTGTATAAATATATTTTCATGCGTGCAGTGTGTCAAGACTCATCATGATTTTAAAAAATGTTATGAATGTTAATCTTCAAAAAAAAAAAAAAAAAAAAAACTTATGACAATGTAAATGGTGAATAAATATTTTTATTGCTGTAAATATATCAGACATTGTTTATATAACATATGCATGAATATACAACAAAATGTATCAGACAATGTTTACACAACATATGCATGAATATACAACAAAATGTACAAATATGTAAACTCAATAAAAACAGTAACATCTTAATAACTTTCCCATAACTGCTGTCTTTTTTTCTGCTTCTTTTGCATGGGAGTCTCTAAGGGTCGTTTTTTATAAGCTTCTATGAGTTGTCGTGTTTGAGAATTAGGTACTGTAGAATAGGGGACATTTATTACAGACAAACCTTTGATGAATTCGGACCATCCTACAGGCAACCTATGTTCAGGGATATGGGTATGCCCCGTTGCAGCCCTGATTAAATCAACCATATGCGACCCTCTAATGTTCTTGCCCCTAAGAATGAATTCCCCTTGATCATTCCATGAGGTAACCAAAGCATTCTGAGACATAGCGTTTAAAATAAAATTAGCATTTTTCTTAGATCTGGAGGGCACACTACTCATAACAGCAGTCACTATCTTAGATTCAGGTTCTGCTGCCGGTTGGTCCGTTTCCTCAGAGGGGGGTGTAATTAATGTAAGGGTATTAAACTCTTTTTCACTCTGTTTAAGCAGGGTTAGATATCTCTGTAAGGAGTTGGTGTATAGCTTAACTTTCTCATGGTCACTGATGTCGCTTCTAAGTAGAATGCTTTTCATTTCAGAGTCAAGTCGGCTTTCAACTGCTTTTTTAATAGGCTCGGGGTTTTGGGGCTCAGGCTGTCGAAGTCTATCAAGTTGATGCTGGGGTATCAGAAACATTTTCTGGGAGTGAGTCATTATTACAAATTAACTTTGATGCGATAAGAGTCCTGATAAAAAAGGCAATGCAATCCTTATTAAAGCTCCGATAAAACCACCACTCTGATTCACAGTTTTTTTCTTCTTTTTAATTGAATGCTTCTTATTGCATAGGCTCTTTATAACACGTCGCTGCTTTTTGAGAGTGTTTAACTGACTCGAAGTTAAGGGGATGTGACCCTTTAAGGCATTTAAGGCAATTTCCCCAATCGATTTGATAAAATCGTCTGAGGCGTTTCGTAAAATTGCTCTTCTCTGATGAGCAGAGCTATGAACTATGCTCTTTAAGAGATGGAGGTTACGTTTTATTCTAGCCGACATGCTGAGCTGTTGCATAGCCTAGATAAATAAAAGTTTTAGAGCAATAACCGGCCGTTTATAGGTGTTTTGATTTGGTATTTCTCAGGATGTACGCAACAGGCCAATCAGGAGTAAATAAACCAGTTCTTAGACGAAATGCTTCAGGGGTTTGGGCCTTTAAGTCTATTAAAAGATAACCATAGGGTTTTTTTGTCGCATCTTCAAACGCTTCTAAGAAAAACTTGGAGTTCCCGGGGTACATCTGACGGGCTAGTGTGTTGATTTGAAGTTTATCTCGAGGGTTTTTAAACAGAATAATGTAATTGGCATTCAAGTTTATTGTGCGGCTCATTTTTCCTTGAAAAAAAAAATTTTGAACCAAATACAGTACGCATAAATTCCTATGATGAACGTATTTTGTAAAAGCTTTCTGTATTTCATCATTTTCGCTAGCTGCTTCCATCAAGTCATCTATAATGAGTAAATTGATTTTGTTAGGAGGCATTAAATTATCATCGGTTAATGAATCTGGTATGCCTTCAATAAATTTGATATTTTTAAATTTAAGTGACAATTCATTGTATATTCCCTGCCAGCAACTATAACTCCAAATGATATTCTCAGGGGGTTTGGAAAAGATCTGTTGAGAGTTTTCTAAAAGCTGCTTCACAAAATAACTTTTCCCTGAATTGGAGGGTCCCGATATTATAGCTGCAAAAGGCACAGATAGTCTAATATCAAAACCTTCTTCAGTACCCATAAGGAATCGATGTGAAATCAGAACGCAAGACTCGCTTATTGTAGACTATTTGAAAGGTTTTCTGGAGTGGTTTGTTTTCCAATTGAAATTCTTTTTTATTGCGGCAAATCTGGGAGCCTCGAATCATGATATGTTCTGCAGGGGTGTTTCTATCATGATTCACAAAGTTTTGTACAAGGTCTTTTAATGAAGCGATGTTAATTAATTTGGAATTCTCATAGTTTAGGGTAATCCCCTTTACTTTGAGACATGTTTTTCCGTTGTTTGTGACGTACCCATATGTTTTAGGGCCCCCTGACACAAACTCTGTAATGTGTTCCCCCGGCTTCAACTCGCTAGTTAAATCACCAAGATAATCACCTAGTTTGGGACGCCAAGCCTGGGGCCTGCTGACAAAGATTACAGAGTCTGTATCATGATACAGACATCGACCCTGCAAACGATCCAAGAGGTTATAGAGCTCTAGCCGGGCGTAAGCGGTAGTAAATGCCGCTATGAATACGTTTACATTACCTGTGGGAGTATAGGTATCAGAAGCGTAACGCCACTGAACCTGAGCCACAGTATCACTTACAAAACAAAAATGCGAAACCTGATATCTTTTTGAAAAGAGATAATGGAAAAACTGGTCAGGATCCTTTACCAAGCTTGTAGAGAGCTGGTTAGTTCTCTGTGCTAGTTTTCCCCACAAACTATTGAGGCATAGTTTGGAGATTTGTCTTTTAGCAGGGTTAACATTAATGTTTTGAGGATCTAATTGAACCCCCTCTTTCTGAAAATATTCCGCAATATAACGCTCTTTACGCTCCTCATCGGTACAATGAGCAGGGTATCCTGAACTTTCCTGTTTCCCCTTGAGATGACTATTAATGTAACCTGTAAAGAGAGTGTCAGATTTCTGAGGAAAATGCCACACTTCATGTATTTTAGACACTTTGTAACCTTTCTCAAGAGCTTTAACTACCTCTACACTACACCATGTCCCGGTCAAGGCTCTTTCTCCAGAGGTATGATTACATACCCCCGTCTGGTTTAGTGTTTCTGCGCATGAACGGCAGAGGGTAAACATTAATTTACCACAGATGCGGGCAGGCAGTACAGGGAAATAAAGACCCCTAGGAGGCAGAACAGTTAATTTGAACAATCCAAAGTACTGGCTCAAGTCTTGAAAATTATGGTAAATTACAGTAGGATGGTCTACGGGATACACTTTTGTTTTGTTAACAAACGGATACAAACTAGTGAAATCAAAGTATTCCACCCTTTCATTTTCTTGGGCCACATAATGTAATGTAATGGCATTTGTACGTCCCCCAAACAGAGCCTCGCGTGGATTTATGCGTTCTGGAAAATCAGAACGAATCAGAAATTCGTGAACTTTAGGTTGTTTTTTCAGGGTGTTCCATTCATGTTCCCAAATAACTCTGACTTCCACCCCGTAAACCTTTTGCAATGTTTCAATCTTTTCATCAAAGTGATGATGCATCGTACCACACGATACTTTGCTTAAGGGGTTTACATCGGCCGAATCATAGCACAAGGGACAACCATGAAAAAAACACCCTGCAAATTCAAAAGCCGTACGCTTACCATTAATCACAGCATAACCGTCCAAGAAAAAGGGTCCTATTTTAAGCTCTCCGTAGTTTAAAGCGTGTTGAATGAAAACATTTTCAGTTTCTGCTACATACATTAACCATTGTATCGAGGCATTTGAAAAGCTTTTTTGCTGCTCACTGTAATTGTCGGGAGGAATGATCGCTATTGTGTCTTTAGGCATGAATTTACTTCTATACATAGCCATGCACAGTGAAGCAATGGTGGTACATTGGAAGGGGTCTATCTGCCCTATTGCATAAACCTCAGTCCGGAATTTGATACAGGCCTCTTTCAAAATTTCAACATCATTTTTGCAGTAGAATGCCATTTCGTCTCTGAAATTAAAAACACCCATCTTAATCGAATCATACCATTTGTAAAAGTCATCACGATCTTTAGACATCATTTGCTGAACACCATAGTAAATGGGTTCAGGAAATGGCCCCACATAATTCTGGTTTTCAACAGTATTGAAAAAATGAGGAAAATATCCTTTTTTGGCTTCAAATCCCATAGCAGCAGGCAGGGCACTTAACTTCATGGGCAAAAAGTTAAAGGAATCAATGTAACGCATTTTAAAAGCTTCGTCTGTAAAACACATCAACTTGCTACCCTGAGCTATGATATTTGGGTTAATTCCGTTGGATACTAAATAATTCATCAGTAAATAACTGTCATAAGACTTTGCATTGTGTGCCAAGAAAGTATATCCTGCATAACAAGGTCTACGATACCGCTCAAAAAACTTTTTCACACATTCCTCGCCCTCCCAATACCATGATTCACCACCCATGTGCATGCAGTACAAATAATTAGGAATGTGTACGCCAGCTTCCTGACGACATTCAAAATCATAAAACACATATTTGTCTGTGGGTTCCTTAGGTTTAAGCATTTGAATGAAGCATTTATGATCACTGTGAGGTAACAACACGGCTTTACATAGCTTACAGTAAGGAGTAAGACATTTGTGAGTCTGTGGCTTTGTAGGGTCACATTTATAGAGAGAATAACACCTTGTACAAAGTTTTAAAAGGTCACACATAGAAACCTGTTTTTCACTGTTGGCTTTATCTCTGAGAATCTTATGCTCATCATAACAGAGCTGTGATCGACAATAACGATTGCAGTCGTTACATTTTACCTTTACAGAGGACTCGCTGTTACAGGCTGGTGAAAAACACACATTACAGTGTCCTTCACAGCGATGTCCAGATCGATTACTGTAGGCGGTGTAACAGTAATTACACAGATAGGCTGCACCCAGAAAACCTTTCAAGTTAACAATACCATAGAAATGATTCTCATGAAGAAACAGAAATACAGTTTTGTTTTTTGCTCGAGTATCTGTTTGGTGATTCAGGAACACATCCTTTTGAGGACATCTGTACCAGACCACAATTTTAACATCTAAGGCCTGTTCAAATTTATCTATGTCTACAAACGACACCATTTGATGTTCACTTAATCCCACACTCTGTTGAAGTTTTAAAGCCTCAGCCATACACATTTCATAAGCCCCTCTGAATTCTGGAAATATCAAGCTCAGTACGCTGTAGGCAAAGCATAATTGATTGTCTCTGTTGTAACATATAATCAGATGCTTGGCTTTTTTTCTAATAAGCTCACTTTTCATTAAGGTCTGCAAACATCTCCTTACACCACCTCCTTCTGGGCACCTAATAACCTGCACAATCAACATTAAAGAGTCATCAGCCAAAATTTCACTATGACTTTGAAGGAGAGCTTCAATCTGACTGAGAAAATCATCTAGACTTAAATTGGCTCCACTCATTTTTACATACACTGGTATATCTAAGGATCCCGCTCGTAATTCAAGCTGGACAACGTCTGAGGGTCTTAGCGTTCTAGAAACCTCACTCAACATATTCTCTAACGTTTCATGTAACACCGTAAAAACTTCAGCGTAGGAATCCAAGTCATACAGATGTGTAAAGTTAAGAGGTTGCTTCAATTCGAAATTGTTAAACATAGGTCTATGTCTACGCTGTACACCTTCCCCACCAATTCTATCACCGGCACTATCTCTATGGGGGGCCTGTAAACCTGAAGGACCTGCCACTTGATCATCATGTAATACACCACCCCCCAGGACTTTTATGCTAAAAGAATCATCACGGTAAGCCCCGTCGTTCAAACCTCCCCCTATTTGTTTTTCCACATCAACTACACTCTCTAGAGTATCATGATTCTCTCTATACATTTCATGCAGAAGCTTATCCAAAGAGTCAAAATTGATCTGAGTCAATTTAGCATCATTAACAAACACACGGCACTGGGAGTTATTGCTGTCTATATTAGTGGAGTTGTCATTTATCGGGGGCCTATCTGGAGAAATTTCATCAATCAGAGCCCTGATTGACGGTAAACTATACGCATTATAATTTATATCATTTAATAGTTTGTCTAGATAGTCAAAATTCTCGAAACCATTTAAATTTTGGGGGTGAACGGGGGGCAGACAGACATTGGGGGCTGTAGACATACTATGTGTATGTGAACTTGTTGAAGGATCAGAATTTAAGGTATTTTTAGGTACGAATATAGAATTTACCACAGAATTTGACACATTATGACTCGGATCAATTGAAACCTTTTTATTTTTTAGAACACCATTCACAGCCGTATCATCATTGTCAGAATCATCAACAGTAATTTCAATGTGTTTCCTTTTACATGTTTTTTTGCGATGTGGTTCCATTGTAGCTCTACAAATACACTGTTATTGTTTTAAAAAACCCAGCGTTTTCAATAGGGTAATTAATGTTTGTATATTCTGAGCCACTTCTGGGTCAGAAACTAGGGCCCTTATAGCAGGATGTCTGTAAATGATCTGCTCTATAGTCATATGTACATGTTTCAATAGCTCAGCGCTGTGATACCTAGCAGTAGTTGAAGTTGAGGGGATCGTAGGTTTTAGCCTTTGTGATACTTTGGAGACTGTGGGGGTGCCTCTTGCTTGTAGTGAAGCATGAAACCTTTCGGAAAATTTACGCGGCCTTTTAGACTTTGGGTCTCTGCTGAAGGAGGTGTCGTCCTCGGAAGATTCGCTTTCCACAAGAAGTGTACGTCTAGTGGGCCGTTCTAAATGAAAATATGCCAAAATATACAATCAGACCAAAAATACCTTAACAGATGATTGAAATATTTAACAAAAAAAAAACTTCATTTTAAATACACTTACTTTTGAGAGGTCTTTTTGCAGATTTTTGAGGTCTATTGGGATGCTCCAAGGGGGTATACGCATGTATAACCTGGCCCTCCTCCGAAGTACCGGCCACGTCGTTCCTTTCGGAATTTTCAGGAACTTCTAAAATAATATAAACGGTTGAATATGAATGTTTTAACCTAAAAATAATTAATATTATGAAAAACGATCAAACATTTTTTATTAATCTATAAAAACAATACGGTTCATACTTTTAGACAATTCGGAGTCTGACGCTAGATCACTGAAGGATGTCTTGAAGTACTGTTCCAAAAGCTCAGAATCTTCAATATATTCAGCTTCTAAAAACAGAATGAATCAGGTATGTTTTTAAAAGGAAATCATAATAAGCTAAAAAACAATGTCTAGCATGTAATATCATTCACGCACTATATATATCATAAGTACCTTTATGTATTTGTTATTAATAAAACAAACAGACAAATATGTCTACTATTTTACTCACTTTCCGGCTTTTCTGTTATCACTGAGAAATTATTTAAAAAGTCCTCAGGCACGATTAGATCGCACGGTAGCTCAAGGGAAATGCTGTGCCCTGGGATTGTATCTGCAATTTAAAAGGAGGTACTTATAGTTAGACCAGAAAAAAAAAAAAAAAAAAAAAAAAAAAAAAAAAAAAAAAAAACCCTCGCGATATTTTGGTTAGCAAAATGAAAAACTCACCATTCTGACTATCCAAAAAAAATGTCGGGGACAATGGAATGATTGTAGGTGAGAGGGGAATGAGCATAGGAGGATGCTCAATTACTTCCTCCTGGTGTGAAATTAAATGTTCTTCAATAAATTCCTGGATATCTATAACAATGAAAATATATGATTTTAAATAAATAAAATAATAATAATATTAATGACAACATAAAATAAAACACATTGCATATCCTGATGTAATAACCCCTTTTTTATAATTTATATTTTTAGATATTGTCACTATTATCTCATTTTATACACACACACACACACACACACACACACACACACACACACACACACACACACTTAATGAAAAAGAAAGTTTAAAAGAAGTTATTAAAAGCAAAAAGAAAACGTCTTATTCACCATTTAAAAGCATTTAAACAATATACATATATACACTTAATGAAAAGAATGTTTAAAACCGCATATCACAAAATAAAACAGATATTAAATTAAATATTTATAAAAAAAAAAGAAAAAAAAACCAAAAAATCTACCAAAGTACAATTTCTGAAAAAGCGCTCTCTCTCTCTCTCTCTCTCTCTCTCTCTCTCACCGTTTTTCAAAAAAAAACTTCCCAGACAAAACGTTTTACAGTCAGCATTCCCTGAAAGCATTTAAACTAACATTACACACACGCACACACACTCACACACACACGCACACGCACACACACACGCACACACACACACGCACACACACGCACACACACACACACACACACACACACACACACACACACACACACACACACACCCACTTAATGAAAAAGAAAGTTTAAAAGAAGTTATTAAAAGCAAAAAGAAAACGTCTTATTCACCATTAAAAGCATTTAAACAATATACACATATACACTTAATGAAAAGAAAGTTTAAAACCGCATATCACAAAATAAAACAGATATTAAATTAAATATTTATAAAAAAAAAAAAAGAAAAAAACAAAACAAAAAAATCTACCAAAGTAGAATTTCTGAAAAAGCGCTCTCTCTCTCTCTCTCACCGTTTTTCAAAAAAACTCCCCGGACAAAACGTTTTACAGTCAGCATTCCCTGAAAGCATTTAAACTAACATTACACACACACACACACACACACACTCACACTTAATGAAAAAGAAAGTTTAAATCCGCATATCACAAAATAAAACAGATATTAAATTAAATATTTATAAAAAAAAAAAAGAAAAAAACAAAACAAAAAAATCTACCAAAATACAATTTCTGAAAAAGCGCTCTCTCTCTCTCTCTCACCGTTTTTCAAAAAAACTCCCCGGACAAAACGTTTTACAGTCAGCATTCCCTGAAAGCATTTAAACTAACATTACACACACACACACACACACACACTCACACTTAATGAAAAAGAAAGTTTAAATCCGCATATCACAAAATAAAACAGATATTAAATTAAATATTTATAAAAAAAAAAAGAAAAAAAAAAAACAAAAAAATCTACCAAAATACAATTTCTGAAAAAGCGCTCTCTCTCTCTCTCTCTCTCTAACCGTTTTTCAAAAAAACTCCCCGGACAAAACGTTTTACAGTCAGCATTCCCTGAAAGCATTTAAACTAACATTACACACACGCGCACACACACACACACACTTAATGAAAAAGAAAGTTTAAATCCGCATATCACAAAATAAAACAGATATTAAATTAAATATTTATAAAAAAAAGAAAAAAACAAAACAAAAAGAAAACACGATTACGCAGCATCACCGACACACCCCACATTGTTCATCATAAACATAAATTAAGTATCAAACATTTTTTACCACACATCTAACATTTACAGCCAATTTAAACATTAAACCTAGGACATACCGTTTAGATCCTCATTGCTGTGGCTTGATTCAACGTCCATTTATAGCTGAAGTGGTTCTTTACGGGATAAGGTATCTTTGAGAGGATTCGTCCTTTTTCCAGAAGTGTAATACTTAGCTCTGTACGTGGACGATTTTTATACTCTCAAGATCCCCGGTATTTGCCTTTGTAACCACACGGGGTCCGGATCAGGCTGGATCAGGTGAGATAAACCCGACACCCCGAAAGTTGCCTAGACTAGCTGGCGCTGAAATCTGCCCCTCTCCGCTTCTCTAAAGCGGCTATTCACAAACCCATCCGTCATATTCTCGATATTATGCGGAAATTATGTTTTATTATGTTTAAATCACGTTTTTAAAGGTATGCTTTTAATAAACAAGAAATGACGACGCATATACCTATACTTGTATGTTTTTATAGTTAAAAGAGGGCTTAGTTTTTCTATACTCAGTATTATATGCAAAAAATATTCTCATTCGTTTTGTAACGATTTTATACAATCTGTTTTATAACCCGATTCATTTTAGATACACGTAAAGGAGCATTACAACTGTATCGAGTCAATATTCGCCGTTTCTTAAAAAAACATTACGTTGTACTATGCTACCCCATAGTTTTAAATCTACAAACTGTAAAAGCGTGTTAATGATTTGCACCAACCTCAGAATAGTTTGTTTGTGTATGAGAAGCTACTTGAGATTATCATGAGGGGTGGCTATTCAAAAAATGGGCCATGATAAAACACTTAAATAGGTTCTCTTATTTTATTTGCAATATAACACAGATTTTATCTTATTTTATGTTCTAATCGTTATGCCCAGAAACTAAATCCCGCTTGAAATACCATGATGCTTATAGCCTCTAGCAGGCTAAACGACGCTGCGGTGATGTTTCTCAGTGGGGTGCCTTCCTCTAACATACGCTATCTGTACTTTTAATACACAGCGGCGCCAAGCTGAGCCTAACGTGTAAAATTGAATAAAAAATATTTATCCCCTATAGTTATCTATCTATCTATCTATATATATATATATATATATATATATATTCACATTGAGATAATATCGTGCTTTCCAACATCATCAAACATACCGTCACCCAAAGTCTGATATGTTAAAGAACTAGACTCACGGGTGCCACGATTCTCACCTCACAAATGAATTTCGGTTTTTCAGACACAAAAAATACTCTACAAAAACCGTAACACTTATTCCTTAAGACATGATAAACTCTGATTTATTCATTTACATATGTGTTTAATTTTCCTTCATTTGTTTCCTGCAAAATCATTACATTTTGTTTTTATTCAGTTATATTCAATTCCCTAAGTTTTACAGGTACAGAGCGAATAACCAAGCTTTGCTATAGCATATATTATACATGTTTGTTTGTTTATAGTTGAACGTAGGCTTAGTTAAATCTACTTTCTTTACGCGGTAATACAGGCATAAAATGTTCATGCAATATATTTTAAATACGTCTTTCATTTTTTTTTTTTTTTTTTTTTTTTTTTTTTTTTTTAATTTTACTAGCGTCATGAAAAAATGCTCTCATTTTATCTTTTAAAAAAACATGCAAACAAACAAACACAGACAACCAAACACATTTAAACAGTTTTTATTTATAGAATTGATTCCTGGTTTTAATCTTAACAGAAATATGCACGCCCCTTAATATATATATATATATATATATATATATATATATATATATATATATATATATTTATGTATAAAGTATGTATATTCATTGGAAGTAGTCATCGCAGTGTCTATCATGCGGAGACCAAACCTTTAGGCATTACAAATCACACATTTCAATAGCCTTCTCTGCAGGGGACCTTCCTCTAACAAATAGGTAGCGGTGCTTTTTAGTACATCGAGACGCCAGTCTGTTCATAGCGGGTGGTTATGTGTCTGTGTGTGTCTGGGTCTGCGAGTGGGATTGTCTCAGTGTCGGTGCTCATGGGCGCGCGCCTGTAAGTGTACCTATAGGAAGTTGTGCGCATGTTCGAAGCCCAAGGAACCGCCCCCTATTTAAGTCAAAGAGCGAGTTTGCAGTCATTCTTCTGCTAAAGTTTGATGAGTGCAGTTGGCTGCAGTTGTCTGCGAGGGAGAGAATTCAGACTGTACTTAAGCGGATGTCCTGGGGAGTTTTTTAAAAAACGGTAAGAGAGAGAGCGCTTTTTCAGAAATTGTACTTTGGTAGATTTTTTTGTTTTGTTTTTTTCTTTTTTTTTTATAAATATTTAATTTAATATCTGTTTTATTTTGTGATATGCGGATTTAAACTTTCTTTTTCATTAAGTGTGAGTGTGTGTGTGTGTGTGTGTGTGTGTGTGTGTGTGTGTAATGTTAGTTTAAATGCTTTCAGGGAATGCTGACTGTAAAACGTTTTGTCCGGGGAGTTTTTTTGAAAAACGGTGAGAGAGAGAGAGAGAGCGCTTTTTCAGAAATTCTACTTTGGTAGATTTTTTTGTTTTGTTTTTTCTTTTTTTTTTTTTATAAATATTTAATTTAATATCTGTTTTATTTTGTGATATGCGGTTTTAAACTTTCTTTTCATTAAGTGTATATATGTATATTGTTTAAATGCTTTTAAATGGTGAATAAGACGTTTTCTTTTTGCTTTTAATAACTTCTTTTAAACTTTCTCCTTTTTCATTAAGTGTCATGTAAAAAAAAACTTTAATGTTGTCTGCACCAAGCATAAGTTAACATAAGCATTAATGTTGTATGCCCAAAGCATAAGTTAACATAAGCATTTATAAAACATTGGTACCCCCTATCCCGATTACATAAATAACATATTAAACACTGATTTTTGTACATATCTTATAAAAGACGTGCAATAAGTTTATAGGCAAATATAAGCCTATATTCAATAAGCATATCTGTCTTGTAACAACCATAAAATCCACGCCCCTCATTATATATTCATAAATTCATAAATCCATGCCCCTCATTATATATTCATAAATTCATACCTATAAGGTCAAAAAAAGGTCAAAAGGGTCATAAATTAGCCTTTTGACATAAGCTATAGTAATATTACTACTGATGTGTGCCAATGAATTATTACGGAATACAGCAAATCTTATTAAAATCACTGAACGCTTTTTATATAGCCTACATCATATTTATCTAATTTGGATTGTATTTATATGTATGGGTGTGGCATATGATTTATCTGAATGTGTTAATTTTATTAACTTGTGTATACATATATGTTCTGATTTTGCATGTATTCCATATAGTCGCTGATACATTTAACCACCAACGTGTGAGGTTGGATACATTAAAAAGCGTAAAATGTACCGCAAAATTGGTCAGAAATAATGAAGCATTCTCGGTGTGGGGTTTGGGGCTGGTGGCCAGTGCTGTGCTATGCAGCGCTATTCATCTCTTTCTTGCTGAGTTTCACGCTCCGTCCTCGGAGGCAGCACCGTGTAACTGGTGTCCGTGTTCTCACAGAATTAAAATGTTCTGCCACTATTAGAAACAGGATAGAGGTGAGACCTGCTTCTTATTGGAGCTGTTATTAACTAAGCTTCCTGTGTTGTATACAGGTACAGGTGCATAGTTTGGCAATACAAAAAATTGTTTCATAATTTAAAAATAAATAAAAAATACATATTTTATTGTATTGCTTCCAACGAGCGAATTCAAATGCATACAGTTACTTTACATATATTATTGTTATTCGCCTATATATGTTCTTACAGCGATATATTAAACATGAGCGATAAAGTGAAAAGCTTAAATGGTTAACTTGGTATATGACCATTTCTCACAGACTGCTGGCTTTGTCAGAATCAGGGAGCATAAAGAGACAGGAGGCGTTCCGTCGAGTCTCCTCGCTTTCAAAAGAAAAAATCTGTATTCTATAAACTCTTTACACAAGACACTTTTAAATCAAATCTTACGTGTCTAAACTGCAAACAAGAGATAAGAACAGTAAAAATAAACAAAGACACGTTCTGTAGCCTGCGCGCTTTGGACTGCATTAAAAGTCTTGCAGTTTCCTAGTTTAAAAGTTACCAATACTTAGAGTTTGTGTTTTTAGATGCTCATATGGAAGAAAGTTACTATTAGTCGTGGTAGTATAAAACTGTGCATAACGGTTTAATACATTGAAGAAGAAGAAGAAGAAGGAGAAGAAGAAGAAGAAGAAGAGGAAGAAGAAGAAGAAGAAGAAGAAGAAGAAGAAGAAGAAGAAGAAGAAGAAGAAGAAGAAGAAGAAGAAGAAGAAGAAGAAGAAGAGGTCTGTTTATATGTATATGCAATCGCCTTTCCACGCACTTTGATGCATGAAACGCTTTCACTTTATTTGCATTGGAAATCGGGTCACGACAATAAAGAGAAAGTTGAGATTTCTGCAACAGCCTTAGAGAGCGGCACCTCGCGGCGAGGAGAATCGAGGACACGCCCCTCTGCCATTCAACTCGCCTACGACCTGTGTGATGTCAGCAGCAGGCACCAAAGCTTCAATAGCGTAGCAGTTAGTTTGCAAAATCTAAAATGATATGGGAGAAATGAGCTCCAGGTGTATAGATATAAGTGGAAGGACACGCGACCTCCTCGTATATGCTCACCTCAAGGCAAACAGAGGTTTGGAAGAATTTCTATAGACTATTTGGACAGTTGCTTAAGACTCCTAAGTTTGGTTTAACACACAAAGGCTTGCTTGGAAATGTGCATTGGAGCTGAATAGCATAGAAAGGGAAGGCAGTGCGCATTAACATTTCACTGTGTTCAACCCAGAGCTGAAAGCGCCGGTGAAAAGGCTGCAGTAAATTTATGACTTGAATGGGCGCAGATCCTTTTACCGCGTCTCCGTTGCTTTGTGTTATTCTCTGTTCTGTGTACAAAAAAGCTAAAAAGCCAATCAAAGCATTATTTGCATCTGAAACACGAGACTGAATACTTTGTTACAGACGGGATCGTTGAAGTATCGTGGGCTCCACTCGAAAAGTTTATCTTAAGAAAGGCAACACATGAATAGATCTTGAGCTGGTACAAGCACGACACTTGAGGTGTCTAAAATAAATACATATATACTACAGATTTATTTTTTCTTAATCTTAATATCGGTTTAGATCGATGATAGACGGTCCTATTTTTTGTGCCAATACACAAAAACAAATTTTTATATATATATATCTATATCTATATATATATATATATATATATATATATATATATATATATATATATATATATATATATATATATACAGTTGTAAAAATATATTAATAGATTAATAATGATCTTACAATCTTACTAAACACACACACACACACACACACACACACACACACACACACACACACACACACACACACACACACACACACACACACACACACACACACACACACACACACTCTTAATCTTTATTTGCATGCACTGCACGTTGATTTCAAAGCAATTTGTACTCTAATTTCACCCCTGTACCAGCAATAAACTCCTGGCTGTGTCTCTGTACCAGACTGAAAGAGCTTCCTTGCACAGTCAAGGTTGTATTGAGCTCTGAAGTTCATACTCCAAACAAGAATAGGATTTTGAAGATTGAATTAAAGTAGTCCGTAAATGTGATAATATTATTCTTCGATCTTGGTGCACCCAACTGTAATAGTCAACTGTAGATGTGCCTATGTTTGATGTTTCGTTATTTTTCTTTGATAAGAAACAATGCACCCTTTGCTTGTGAATGAGTTAGTATTCGGTATTTGTTGTGTAGCATTAATCGCTTTGTGACTTCATTTGGAATAACGTGGTTGGAACTTTGCACCGGAATAAAATGACTTTGCATTCCAGATATATCATGGGTTTCATTCCTTCAGCTTGTGTGGCTTCATTAATGTCCGTAAAATGTAACGGGAAATTGGAACAGCACAGTTGGGCTTCGTTTTAAAAAGCAGCGCAAAATCACT
The DNA here is from genome assembly GCF_902713425.1 of Acipenser ruthenus. Taxonomy (NCBI): domain Eukaryota; kingdom Metazoa; phylum Chordata; class Actinopteri; order Acipenseriformes; family Acipenseridae; genus Acipenser; species Acipenser ruthenus. The sequence continues at coordinate 1,454,733 of NC_081208.1, forward strand.
ATGAAATTGGCATGCGGTTGTTCGGAGCGGTTGGGTGGTGCCCATTCTTTTATGTGGATTGGTTCCCCTTTTCTCACTCAAGTTGAACAGGCAGAACCGTGATGATTTTCATGTTTTGTTAGTGGAGGAATTATCCATGCTTTTCACAAGCAGGCTGGTTATATGCGTGTATTAATGCTAAACGTGTTCAGATATAACCGCTATTAATGTTTCCCCCAAAACACGTTAGTTTGTTCGTTCACTGCGTAGGTTACTGGTTTCTGAATTATCCTTTTTAAAGGATAATATTAATGCAGTTTTTGTCAGTCGTCTTCTAGTTTTGTGCTATACTGTGGAACAAGACGACCGGGCAGCACAGAGAAGACTGAGGCGTTCCAGCGATTCTCCTCGCTTTGGGTCTGAATATAACTCAGAACATTCAGACGGCTTCAAAGAATCAGCAGGGTTTTTTTAAAACAACATTTTGGCAGTGAGTTTTTTGTTTTTGTTTACTATTCAGAAATGGCGAGCACATATTTCATAAATGGGTTTTATTTGGCTAACTCTCTACTGATTAAGGGTTTCAATGTTAATGTGTTTTTTTTTACCATTATTATTATTACCATTATTATTATTATTACACTGTAAAACCAGATGTTGATGAATAAACATCCACGTTATGGAACAGATTGCCACTTGCATTATTTGAGTTGACTTGAATTGTTACACTTCAGACGCACGAACGCCAGTGTTAACAGAATAAGCATTGCATTACTAAAATGCATGTATAATCTGCTGCGCAAGACCGACCTGTTCATTCTCAAGCGCTTGTTTTAAAGCGTGGGACAGTAACGGTGGCTTTTATCCTGTTTCATGAATGATCTACTTCTGTATTTTTGTTAAGCGCTCGAAATCAGCGGGGCTCCCAAGTCAAGTATGGTAATAATTGAAGTATTATCGGTGGTGTTAACATTAATTAGTTAACCAATTACACAATGACCTGCAGTAAACCACTTCTATGGCTCTCGCTGTTGCTTTAATTAGCAATTGAATGGCTTTTCAAGGGGCAGCAGGTTATAGACAACCGGCTACAAGGTGCAATCGATGGGAACAGCGCTGGATTTATTGGGGCTCTTGACACGTTTGCAGTGATGACGTCTCTTTAAAAACCGCAGTGCATACTGTAGACAGCCGATAGCTCTGCCATTACAATTATTAATAATAATAAACTATTTGGAATGGACTAAATGCTGAGAATAGTCGAGTTCAGACGTCTTCCAATACAGAATAACAGCTCTCAGAGCAGAGCCTCGGCTCTATTCAATCTCTAGACACAAAAGTGTGTGCCGAGGGATGGATTAAACGCTGGTCTCAACCCGGTACAGGACAGGATGAATGTGCATGTGGTTATATATATATATATATATATATATATATATATATATATATATATATATATATATATATATATATATATATATATATATATATATATATATATATCAGCAGGGATAAAAGTCGATTGCCACGCGACTGCTTTGTTGCCGCAACTCTGCTCAAACATTCGATCCCATGAATTTCTATAGACTGCGCTCGCGGTTGTTTAAGACCGCTTAGTTTGGGTATAGAACACAAAGGGGTGTGTTTAGAGACGGCCATTGATCTGAATGCCTCAAAGGGGAGCCCTGCGCATTAACATCGCATTGTGTTTTGTGAAGGAGCCGAAATGAACTAGAGGAAAAGTAACTTCGTAACTTTGCGGAGGCAAAGTCCCTTTGTTGTGGCTTCCCTCATCCACTATGAGCCAAGCCGAGGACAAACAAAAGCAGGCTCCGCTTTCATTGTTAAACACGGCGCTGGGGGAGGAGGGGGGTGATCCCTGCGCCTCGAATCGCTAAACATCTGCCCTAAACACCGCAAACCACTTGAGAAAGATTTGCATTAGAAAGATGAGTGGACCCTTCTGCAATGGCATGACTTTACAGCGGCGCGCATAGAAAAGGGGATTCAAATGAAAACGATAAATATGAACAGACGACATTAGACAGAATGAAAACAAAATCTGTATAAAAAACAGAATATTTGAGCTAAAACAGATCATTTATAAAACCATGCTTTGGGAAATGTTACGGCCTGTTACCAATATGTCATAAGAGAAGACTGCATATTAAGGTATGCTCATATATTAACGCAGTACATATAACGAGTATATACAACAACAGTTTATTAAAACCGTCTCTGCCTTCTTTTCCTTTGGATGGTTGTCTTCTTGGCGAATGACAATTGTAATAAGAAATAAAACGTGGGCCAAACAAAGGTTCCAGAGGCATCTCGATTGTCTTAATTAGCACATTTGTTGTCCTCTTAAGGGTAATTTGTTACGTTAATGATTCATTTCCCAGCCATCAACGTCTTTAAACGGGCTCGGCGATCCTTTCGACAGGGGTTTCATTAGCATTTCAAAGAGGACCTTTTTACCCAGAGAGGTGGATCAAAGGGAAGGCGCCCCCACATTATTTTGTAGTAGGGCTTATAGGAGTGGATTTTCTAGTTGTCTAATAAACTCACCCATTGTAATGTAGTTTCTTTTGTCAACGCTCTGGCACAGCATAGAAACACACTGTTAAAACACCCCGCAATATTCAGTTAACGTATTCGTTTGATTAACACAAGCTGTGATTAAAAACAGCAGAGCGTGGGGTTAATGTAACACAAAACAGGCTAATCAATTGCTGTTTCGATCATTCTGATCAGGCCAAAAAAAAAAATCTGTCTTAATTGTATTTCTGTCTTAGAAATATGTAAAACTCCAGGCGCCTCCTACTTCTTAATCCGCCACCGTCGAGAGCAATTGAATACATCTCTAAATGCTTTGTCCTTAATCAGACATTTACCACAAACTGTGTGATTGTAAATGTAACACGCTTTTCTATTACGGTGTATGTAATACAGTAGTCGTAGCCTTTACTTTATGTCTTCTTGCAAACTATTTGAAATCAAATCGGCCGCTGCATGGTGCAGCAAGATATATGCTATGTCATAGGCTGCTGTGCAGCTGGGCGCAATAAAATGGGAACCGCTAAAAGGATGAAACTATATTACCCTGGTTCAATCATGCAATGACTGTCGAGGCTGTATAACACGTGAAATAAAAAGACAAAACTGGCACACTTGGAAAAGAGTGTTTCTAGTGGAAATATTTGCCTATACCAACCTGTATTTAGAATATAAATCCTTTTTTTTATATATTGCAGGAGAATTGTTGCCAAATTACCCACAATTGCAACCAATGAATCCCACTCACGTTGGCGATAGTAGCAACTGTGTTGTAGAAGTTAATGAAATTACTTTGCGATTAGTTTCTGAATAATATAACGTGGCTTTATAGCACTCCAGGAAAGACCTGTTGCCATCCCTATGTCTTTGAAGCCCCAAACGGAAACCTTAAAAGTGCGTTTAACTAACCGAAAAATGGCTTTTGAATTGTAATGGAGTGCTGCTAATTTCTAGTCCCTGCTCTCCCAAGGGGATCAATTGAGTTATTTATGAAGTCATTTCTGCCGCCCCGTGCCTCACCTCCACCTCATGTGGAGGGTTCAAATCAAGGCATGCATATTCTGAGAGCGTGTAACAGGAGCGGGTATCGCACCAGCACGATAACCACACTCCACCGAGCAGCTTCTAAAATCGAATGGAACTGTTCTTTATTAATATACTGCCTATTCAGGCCGCCAGCAAATCATTTCAGCTCCAAGATTAATTGTATCTAAAGCATTGCTTTTTCAAGATCTTCTTTAGACCTTTATACTTGAGAATTACTATATGCATGTTTTTGTTTTAAATTTTGTAATTAAAACAACAAATGTGTAGAATAATGATCTTGGAGTTAGCTGTTGCAAGGACTCTGTAAAGCTTGCAGGGCAGTTTAGCGAGAGGCACAAAGGGGTCTGCATTTGGAAATGAATGGCACCCAACTCCCATTATGTTACATCAAGGGTTAAAAACCCGCTCGTGTTATCTAGAAGTGTAAAATGCCATTTGAGTAACAGATCCCGGATTGTGATTTGTTCTGTTAAATACAGTAAGCTTGCCTAACAAAGTGATCTATGCTTCTTTCTTAAACATGAGACCTTTACATTTGGCGAGAAAAACATCTGCACACAAAGCTACCAGGCCTCGTCCAAGCCTTAGCATAAGAAAGCCGGGAATGAAAAATAAAATGGAAAAACCCTTTTGATCTTTAAGCTTTGTTTTAATGGTCTATTAACGTCACAAATATTTATCCAATGCATTAATCTCAAGGATAAATACAAACAACATAAAGGCGTCTAATATCAACATTGAGTTTTGAAGTTTGTTTTGCATTTCATGGGAAGTTTAAATGTTTGTATTAAGATTACCGGTACATTTAAAATGCGATTACACTTCATTTGTAGCATTCCTTACAAAATGCCTACATTTGAGTTCATATGTCTTCTTGAAAAACTACATTCATTTGGTCTAATAATGTTCTGCTTAGTTTTCTCCATGTTGTAAGTTATGAAAACCAGGACTGTCCACACACACACACACACACACACACACACACACACACACACACACACACACACGCACACACACACGTCAGAATTACGTGTATATATTATGTTTTATCGTGTCTGCATTAACACGTCGATGATTGCTTCTTTATTTGGGCAATTACATTAGTTATTTGTGCGTGCTGGTCCCTAACGCGCGCAGTTAAAGACCATATCCAGTGGAAAATGCGGCGGTAAATTAGTATGAAATTGGAATCAGATTCTCACAGTGTGTGGTTGAGAGCTATGCCCAGGGGCTGGTCGACAGGGCAGGGCTATTCAGTTCATTCTATCCCCACGTCACGCTGCTGAAGCGGGTGCAGCCCGGAGCCAAGGACCCCCATGCTTTAACAGCGTTTCAATTTTCTGCTTTGAAACAGGCAAAGAGCGCCAATTCCTATTTCCTGATAACAAAAGGAAACGGCCATGCAATTCCCTCGACTTCAAGTTGGCAATACAAATATCTTTACACAAGATCTTGAAAACTGACCCTGTAGATTCCAATCTGATTATGATTGTACCCATGCTACGGAGATTATTGCAATCTATGTGTCAGATCCAAAAGACTTCGCTACACAACTCTATTACAGTAATGCGTGGTTTCTTGAATAACAATAAAAGACAGATATGTTAAAATCGGCTACTTTGCAATCATAAACCCACTGCATTATAACTCCTGGAGTCTATAAGGCTAGGATCACCAGGTCGGCAGATCCATTGTACTGTAATGCTTGATAATCACGTGGTCTAGAAAATGGAATAGCAGCTTCAGAACTAACATTACTACTAGTCTTTTGGGGGTTCATACACGTGTTCCAGGTAGTCAAAGTACATTATCAATTATTGTCTACGCAGCCGTTATATCCGATTTAATTTCTGTTATAACCCCCCCCCACACACACACCCAACTATAGGCTATTTAAAAATATGTCTTTATAAAAAGTGTCCGTATTGTATTCCGCATCGTTTAGAGGATAGACGTTTTAATATGTTGCGACGTGGGAAGCAGGGTTCCCAGGGTATTCTCCTTTATTTTCCTAAAGTGGAAAATCGGAGTGTAGGATTCAAAAGCCGAGAGGCGTTCCTCCGATTTTCCTCGCTTCATATTTTGCAGCAGAAAAAAATATGCTGGATGTGTCGGCGTGAATGCGGCTGCTGGTGCTTGTAGGAGCACAAAGACATTTTGAACAGCTCAACACTTTCCAAACTTTTTTTTTGTTTTTGTTCCTTTCTTACCGCTCCAAGGAACAATTTGTTATATTGCTCTCGAATCCCCCTGGCATCTGTTCATGAACAGAGGAACAGTTTTTACCATATAATTCAAGGACAGTCGGATACGTTCAAATGACGCATGTTTAAAAGTGGTTGTTATAGGCAGGTATTGTTTAATCTGCGTGGTCGCTCCATACAGGTGACGTTACAAGTGAATTGACACCTTGATTGGAGTCGAGGGACTTTTCAGTGGGCACTAAAGAGGCCTTGCGCATGTTTAGTGTGGATTGGGTAATTTGCGCATAGTGGATAATTGTCTCTTGAGTTATACTGCTTAGTCGCTTGGTTCTTGTTTGTTAAGATTAACAGGTGTGAACCGCACAGCTAAGCAATTGCACAAAAACACGGCGATCCCTTCATTGGCGAGATAAGGCAAGAGAGTGTGGTTTAGGTTTTCAACCATCTTCTGAGTATGTGAAGAGTGACGCACAGTAAAGACACCCGGTCAGCACTTAGGGTCTCAAAGTATATCAGAAATTGTAGTATCGGTTGTATTGTTTTGTAAATAAATAGCCAACAGTTAAGATTATATTTAAACGCATACTTCCATAATGTCACCTTGGAGCTTTCGAAAACGCTAGAATACACAACGTGTGTGGCTTCTAGAATTTTACGCATAGAACTTTACCGCAAAATTGGTATGAAATCGCTATTTGTTGCAAACAGTGTGTGGCATTGGGAGGGACTCCATATGTCATACTAGACCGCATCATTGAAAGGATTATTTCCTCGTTTCACGGTACACCTCGACGGGAAGCACCATGCCAGTAGCTTCAATGTCCTAACAAAGTGGCAATTTACTGTTTCACATTTTCGCATACCCTCAGGGAACAAGCTTTCCGTTTCCCGCTGCGATATAGCCATTGTAAACCCACAGGCCAATAAACCAATGGCATATCATTCTGGTATTATTTATTTATTTATTTATTTATTTATTTATTTAATTGTTCAAAATAGATGCAATTTGTCGTTAGCATTTTTGTATTTTCTTTAAATCAAACCAATTCTAGGGAATGGTGAAATTGTTTACTAGACCTTTCCCAAGGACAGCTCCTTTGTCTCTCCGAGTGTGGAGAATCGCAGAGTATGGTTGAAAGAATGAAGGCGTCCAGTCGATTCACCTCACGTCAGGATGCTCAGAGTTGGGGACAAATGCTTTAAAATTGCCGAGGCATTTGTGAAGTAATTGTCTCGGCTCATAAAGTGTATTAAAGTGGCAGCTGTTCGGTATGTTACAATAAGAAACGCGCCTTGTCAAGATGACATTAAAGATAGACCCTTCCAACAGCCCCACGTACCATCATTTCCACTGGAGGACAATCCGTGTAACCGGTACCGCCAGCTTAGACAGAATGTACGGGTGCCTGTAGGTTAGATCTTTCTGGAATACCTGCAATATCACATTAAACCCATTATACTGAATTTAGAACCACACCCAAAGAAACCAGAATTATTATCCCAGCAAGAACTCAATAAAACTAATAACACGTATTCTACTGAACGACTACACGCTCTCATTTCTCTTAAGGAGAAATACAATCCAAAATCTACCAAGAAAAAAAACAAACTCAGCTATACTTAAGAACAGAAGAAAAGTTTTGCGAACGCGAAAAGGCCATTCGATATAGCTCAGTTTAGCATATATTTAACTGAGGACAACACAGTGTATCATTAGTTAATGGTATGTGGAAGGTTAACGGAACTTGTGTTAAAATTAAAATTAATTCATTGTTTGTTTTAAATTCATTTATTTCATTCTTACTAACATAAATAGTGATGTATTTCCCAAGCTTTTGCTCTAGTGCAAATTAAATAACTCCTTATATCAAGACAAAGTAGGCAGAATGTTGATATAACGGCTCCACACAGGTTAACACATTTGGGGACATATTCCCGAGTCATTTACCACTGTGCTAAGTTCAGATGTTGTTTGCTTTAAATAAATAACTCCCGAGGTTAGTTTAGCACACCTCAGTTGTTTCTTTTCTGTAACTCTAGCCGTTCGTATTTCGTTTTACAATGACATGGTGCCTGATGGTGCAAACTGTGTCACAGTGGTAAATGTATTTAATATCACTTGCTTTATTTCACTCGTGGAGCACACGTTGCACTAGAACTAACCCGTAATAAATTAAGCCCATACACTCTTAAAACGAAATGTTTAAGAACTAAACATACATCTTATGGAACGCACTATAAACACATTTTAAGACTACAGGCCTACTTGAGAAGCACGAAAAACAAGTGTCTCCAAAATAAACATTGGTGTAAAAGTATATACATACTTAAATATGCTCAGAATCTGACACATGCATGTTCTTAAATAGTATCGGTTATAGTTATGCATTATTTAAAGCTCTTAAACTGATCATGAACTCTGTTACATATTCATTTTGATAACTTTTTTAAATGTTAAAATGTATATTACATAACATATTATATTCTACAATAGTGTGTTATCTAAACTTTTAAAACTATTGTCCGTAATGGAACACACTTTGTTGTTCGTGAGGTTTATTTATTTATAGTGTATTAGAACTTATTTAATACCGGTATTTCATTTTTTCATTGATAACTTTAAAACGAAGTCTTTGGTAAACATGATGCATTTTAAAAGGAGTAAAAATAATTCATTTATATTTCGAAGGAGTAATTTATACTGGAGTTACAAAGGAAGCATTAGGAGAGGTGAGACAATTTTGCAAGAATATATATATATATATATATATATATATATATATATATATATATATATATATATATATATATATATATATATATATATATATATACTAATTAATTAATAGACAACGAGGAAGGCGTTCACTGCGTTGTGGGCATTGTTAAATAAAGCGATTCCATTCCATGCTTCATAATAACGGGTTCCATGTATGTGCGTGGATAGGTATGGCTGTATGTTCTCTACACAAACATTCATTTGTCGGTGTGCCAGCGAGCTTGATTTTACTGGCTCTGTTAAATGAGTTGCACCGTTATCCCAGCCAGATTATTATTTGTTTATTTAGCAGACGCCTTTATCCAAGGCGACTTACAGAGACTAGGGTGTGTGAACTATGCATCAGCTGCAGAGTCACTTACAACTACGATACAACAACACCTTACAACAAAAACATTTTTGGAAAATGTATTTTTATTTTGTTTCAGTTTTACAGTTCAATAATATCATCAAAATGATGTACAACGTGCCTTCTTACGAAGAATCTATAATAACTGCTGTGCCAAGCATTCCTCTAAAATACACTTCATTTACATGCAAAAAATAATAATTAGAAAAAATAATTGGCAGCAACCGATCCATTAAATAATGGAAGTTGCTGCCTTAAGTACTGTAGCACATAACATGGTTCTCAGAGCTGGGCTCACCAGGGGCGCCAGCATTCTGATTTAGTATATATAACGTCTCTAAGCAGTAGCAGATCGGGACCCTGGCTCGACTTTGACGCATCGGCATTCTGATTCACAGATGGTCGCACAATGTTGTCAGCGTTTCCATTCATGTTTGCAGGAGTGTTCTGGTGCATGGCTGGAGTTGAAACGCGGCTTGCCTGTTTTCTTTCTAAAAAGTCCGAAGAAATGATATTGCGTTTCACTGCTGGGCGGTGGTTTTGTGGTTGAGGATAAAGAGACGGAGAAAAGCTGGCTTCTTGTCCTGGTCTGTTACTGGCGCTGTCCAGCGTACAGCGGCGAGGTTCCTTGGGCGCGAGGGGTCTGGCGAGCTGGCTGTGTAATTCTAAACGCAGCTCCTGGCTTCTCAGCAGAAACTGGTCCATTCTGTCTGCACAGCACTGGAATCCAGCGTGGAACAAATTCTGCTGCTTTGTGAAGGTGGCATCTGGAAGGAAACCATAAAACAAAACCGATCAATGGAATATCCACAGCAAGTAAACTCAAAGCCTGGCCGCTCAAAGGTTATTTCAAATGCCTTAGCTCAAATGTATTTCACTTATGGTCTTATAGGGGCTTGTGTTCACTGAATCGGTAATCATGTTAAAATGATCGATTATATGAGTAATATGAGAAAGCTGTTGATTATTTACCTTGGTGAGAGTTTTGCAGATGCTTGAGGCATTTGACTGTTAATTCCAGAATGTCGGCTTTCTCAAGTTTTCGTTTGGAAATCTAAAACAGAAAAAAACAAACAGAGAAACATGATGGTCAGCACTGAATATAAAGCACAGGTCACTTCAGGTCTGATGGAAAGCTATTCGGTGAATCTTCCACATTCAATTCAATGATACTGTATATTCGATCAAGTCAGATACACTTACTTTGGGATATCGGCTTTCAAGAAGACTTTTCAGCTGCTCGAGGCTGTTGTTAATTCTTGCTCTCCTTTTCTTTTCCATCAGCGGTTTGGAAATCTGGTGGGGAAAAAATAATAAACGAATTAATGAACAGTCCATTTTGTTTTACATGAACAGATTTGCTTTGTTTTATATGAAACACATCCCAGCTCTTAATGCACTGTATAGATTGTACCTTTCTTTCCATGCTGGCTTGCTGTCTAGCGGTGGATCTCGAGTCTGAATGCATTGTTCGCGAGTTCTCGATCTGATCAGTGTTGAGTGAAGGACCAGCTTCCATTCCACGCTTTATATGCCGGGCTTGCTTTGCATATGAATGCGGGCGCTTGTCTTATTGAGACAACACAATACCACGTCTTGAACAGTTTAAATGAGAGAAGGTGTTCTTCCTGACGCTTATCAGAGCTACAGTCAGAGTTGCAGGCTGTATTTATTTGTGTGTGAGACAGGTCGACGAGTTTCTCCTACATGTTGTTGTAATGCTGTCGATCAGGTATGTCTTATTGCCTTGCACTGCATGGATTAAGTGATCCATGACAGGTTTTGTATTACATTTGTGTTAAAAATGTATGTATAATTTTTTTTTAAATCGATGTGCGTTTTCTAAGAGATACGGGTTTGACAACAATGATAAATCCTGTAGCCTCTATTAAATATACTCAACCAAACCGAAACACACATATCCCATTAGCTAAGCAATAACGCTTAGCATTCTTGAGTTCTGTGTAAAATCATGCGTCAGAACGCTTTCCGAATACAACAATGCTCGACTTGTGTGGGAGAACTGGTACTTTTCTCCTGGCAAATTCACCGCAAAATTGCTATGAAATTGGTGTATGACAGGCTCAGTGTGGGGTGTCGCAACGGTGGCTAATGCATTACTAGGTGTGGCAATCGGGCTCAATAGACAAGGCTTTCACGCCTCGGGCAGAATAGCAGCACCGTGCAAGTGGCCCCCATGCCATTACAAATTGTCAATTTTCTGCTATCGAGGTTTTTTTTTCTAATGGTCAACTCTTTTGGTTGCCAAAACAGACGCGTGTAAGTCAACTGGGTTTCTGTCATAAAGTGTCTTTTTAAATGTCGTCTTTCAGTGCTTCAGGATGGATTCCAAAGCGGGTCACGGACTTCGAAAGTATAGGTATACAGCACCTTTTTTTTTCACGAACTGCTAGAAAAATCAGATTTTTTTTCTTCTCTCAATTGATTTAATTAACCAGGTGGAATGTAAAAGAAGAAGAGAAAACAAGGGGAATGAGTTTCATTTACTATACAGGGGGGCCAATAAAACACCAGAGTGGGGTTTATAGGATTCTGTAATTAGTTTATCACATGCAGTTTTGATAATTGAATACGTATCAAAATACAGCGGCCGCCCCCTTTCTCCATCCAAATATACTGTCACTGCCATGTTCTGCTGAGAAGTACCTTCGGAAACTACTGTAATAAGCCGGTAACCTCTAGTACGTTTTACAATGGAGATTTCTGGGCTCAATGTTGAACTCTGTGAGCGACATCACCATCTAGTGGTGAAATGCAGGAAGTGGCACTCTGACCAATCCTGCGTCGTGCATGCGTGGAACGTAGCATTCTGGATAGTGAGAAAAGCGTTGCGATTCTTTGTATGTTTTTTGAATACCAGGTGACCTGCTGGGGGTTTGGATAATCACACCAGGTTTGAAAATGCTACTTACAAAAGGACAAAAGGAAACACACAGGTATACATCAAATAAAACACGTTTCGTTTTTTAAATATACTTTAATTGGAATTAAAAACAAAACAAAACAAAACAAGAATACAAGTGAAACTGCTACATACCTGCTTAATTATATCTATATCTGTACTTATCTAATGCAATAGCAGTCATCATTTACTACTAATGGTCTTAGTGTAGTTCTGAATGCATGTCTGAAAGTGTGCTGTCGTATTGTACTCTGGTTTAAAAAGGATGACGTAACATTTGGGGATGAAGTAACCCACCAGGATACTGGCCAGACTAGCCAGCACTGAGATGGCGTTTATCAGGGGAATGTATTTCCCGCTGTAGACGACGTAAGCCGTCAAGTACGCAACCCAGGTGAAAAAGAAGACCAGCAAGCTGTAGGTCACGTACTTGGCCTCGTTGTAGTCTTTAGGGAGGTCCTTCCCGAAGTAGGAGAAAGCGAAACAGAGCACGCTGAGCAAGCCGACGAAAGCTATCACTGCTGTGAAAGCAAACATGTTCCCCATGCCGCAGTCATAGATAATCTGTCCCCTGACAGCCTGGGTGTCATTGAAAGGGTGCGGCCCCTCTATGCCGACCCAGAGACCACACATGAAGATCTGGAGGCCCACGGCCGCTGTCACAAACATCCACTGACCGTTTTTCTTGACCCAGAACTCATAAACTTTGGGATTCTTGGCGGCTATTTTGAAAACGCAGATTACCTGGAAGGTGCGGACTGAGAGACAGCAGAGACAAGCGGTGAATAAAACAGCAAAGACGGGGTTTCTCAGTATGCATTTCCAGGTGGTGGGTACCCCGAAAAAACAACTGATGCTGAGGCAAGAGACGCCCAAGCAGCCCAACATGAAGAAGCACATCTTGCCCCCGGAAGATTTCACCACGGGGGTGTCGTGGTGGACTGCAAAGACAATGGCTACAGCCACCGAGACAGTACACATCAGACCCGCACACACCAACAGCCCGATGGAGAAATGATCATTGTAGTCGAGGTATTCCAGGGTGCGTTTTTGGCAAAATGCACTTTCATCATCTGACCACTCGTCCTCTGGACACGGCTGGCAGGTATAGGGGTCACCTGTTTAAGGGGGGGTGGAGACAAGGTTAAGAAGGTTGCACAGAATGGCCAAAGATTCCTTTGAATTCTCATGCATTAGCTGCTGTTCCTGTGCTGTTCCACTTGAATTCATTTAGAGTTTGTGGCTATTTTAGATTATCTTTGGGACTAGAAAAAAATCACAACAGAGCATAGGTTATCAGGTGTTACTCATATGTCATTTTATGGAAATTCTTATGAAAGGTCATATCGTTAAGAATCTGCTGCAGTTTAATTTAGTTTATTATGGTGTTGACCACCAGACCAGCTGGACTGCTCGGATGGGGCGATAGTGTTTGTGTTTTAAAACTTTTTGTTGTTGTCTATTAGCATTTCTAAATGGAATTAGACACAGCCAGCTTTAGCATATTCTGTTTTTTGTGCATCAAGATAGGGTTAGGGTTAGGGCACCAGGCTAACTATACTCATCCATGCTAGCATGCATTCATTACGTTCTTAGGACAGGGATAGTTTTCAGGCTAGAGCAGGCTCCAGAGTATACAAAAGCAACGATGCTTCAGATCTAGGGAAGTAAAATGGAGAAGGGAAAGACTGATCAAGACACACAAAAACTGTAACAGGAGGAGTAGGAGGAGCCCAAGATCAGGTATGAAAATCAATGGAAGTTCAACGTACTTTGATTAACAAAAGTTCCGGCAGTGCAAGGCTCACAGTTGAAGCAACAGGTGTGAATTCCATAGGGTGTCTTTTTAAAACCCGGGATACAATCCTTGGAACCCAGCGCTACAGGGATCTGCAAGGAAAACGAAACAACAACAAAAAAAATCTTATTCATTTATTGACTTGGTATTGCAAATCTGTTTTTTTTTTTTCAAAGTATGTTAATACATTTTTCAGTTTGGCACTTCTCTCTCAGCACAAATACAGCGGATGAATTAACGAATTCTGGTCTTTGCTATGCCCCTATATAATATTTGTATGACTGGCTTAAATATTATACACTGAAATAATGTCATTGAAGTAGTTGCGGTAGGGTTGTCCTGTCAAGCAAATCAGAATAAACAATCCTCATACTTAAGATTACTTAACATTTTACAAATGTGGTGCTAATTTAAACAGTGCCACTTGGTGACCCAGTATTGCAAATGCAGTTGGTCAAATCCAGGAATTGAGTTTTGTATCGCTGAGGGAAATCAGTGAGGCGATTTGTTTTGCAAGGATCAAACTTCTTTTCAGTAAAAAGGAAAACGAAAACCCCACACAGCCCACCCCCTAACACCACACTGGGTGACTGGCGATGTGTTTCAGTCCTGTTTTGAGCTTCTGAAACTATGCAAAACCTGTCTTTACCTGACTGCGGTTTATCATGGTGAAAAATCAAGCACAGGCAAGCATTGCTTCAGCGTGGTGAACTGCAGCATTACTGAAAAGCTCTACCATAGAAAAAGTTTATTAGGAGCCACCCTGCTTCCGAGATCCCAATACTGAACATCATAATGCATACTGAATTGGTTTCCTGGTCTCACATTTCAGGGCACCTCAAGACTAGTTTAAATAGACAAATACACCAAGAACATGGATGCAAATTAGTGCATACTACATTAGGAGCCACAAAGGTATCCCTGAACAGCAAATGCATGTTGCTTTAGATGTCCCTTTAACCAGGCTTGGTTGGTCACATCAGTCAGTCCTTACGCGCTGTTAGTCTGTAGAAACAACACAATATTGAATATTGTCCTCTTTTAAAATGTTGCTAGCATTTTAAACATGTCAGTAGGCTCGCTCATTATTCAGAAGTCTTTATACAAATCGTCACCTGGAAAAACATCGCAACCTCACCTGAGTTCGCTGTGCTTGAATTTGGTTACAGAAGCAAACAGAGTTGTGGCTGACAAGCTTTAGGCTGTAGAAGACATTTAGAAGCCTCCTCCCTATATGGTCACTTCACTATGTGATAATCAGGTATAAATATCACAAACGTTACCTGGCCACTAGCGTGCCACTTGATATCCTCTTCTCGAACAACAAACCGGGTCCCTGAATCTCCTGAATCTGAGGCATACGATCCAACTCTCTTGAAGCTGACTGGCTGTGAGGTCGTATCCCAGAACACTACCTCGTATTGGGGGGGCGGGTCTCCATTTTTGTCAAAGCTGATGGTTCGGCCGTTAAGGGTGAAGCTCCCCTCTTTCATGTTTTGCAGGATCTGAAATCAGGTCCAAGGTAGAACGTTTTGCAATATGCAAAGTAAAACAACGACGTTTTAAAAACTAGTTAAAAAAAAACCAAAAAAAAAAACAGCAGTGGCATATTCTAATGTAGTGCCAGGCTTAGCAGTCAAACACATGATCCCACCATCAAAGTATTCTGCATGTATGCATTTGTCCCAGTACCTTGGTGGAATGCCTTACATTTTATTTAAGTTACCTAACCCTCTTTGCAGACACTGATGTGTTATGCTTACCTGATGAGGAAAAACTGGCTCTGATCTTTTGCAGATTTTCCCGTCGCACTTCAGTACCCGATGCAATGCATGGGCGACAGCATAAACTGCAGAGTAAACGCTAAAACTGAATGTCGAGTCAAAGTCCTGGACGGCTGACGCGGGGATCTCGCTGCACTGTGGGCAGTGCTGGTTGCATGATCCCTGATTGCTGGTTGCTCCCAAGAACGCTGAAGGCTTCTTTTGAAAGCTCCCGTTCCAGGAATTCCTCGTACTCTGGATAAACTGGTCAAAGCCGGAAAGAGCCATCCCCTTAACGGCCATTCCTAAAACAGTGCCGACCCTGCTGATTCCAGGCATCTTGGGTATGCTCTGACTCAGTGACCAGGCTTCGCTGGCGACCCAGACAATGTCCCCCACGTTGCTGGCGATGGCCTGTCTCATGAGGTCGGTGACGGGTTGCCCCGTTGCAAACACCACCACGACCTTGACGTTGAGATAGACAATGTTTCTCAACATATGTCCCACGGCGCTGCTGCTCTGTGGGATTGTGTTCTCGTAGGCCACACAGATGCCGTGCTCCCTCGTCTGCTCATTCAATGCCTTTATGCCGTCCTGGCTGTAATCGTCGTCTGTCCCCAGCAACGCGATCCAGCGCCAGTTGAATTTGAGCAAAAGGAGAACAATGCCATCCACTTGATTTTTGTCGCTTGGGATCGTACGGATAAACGAGGGAAATCTGGCTTTGTCACTTAACTGCATGCTTGATGCTGAATGACTGATCTGTTTGAAAACAAAGGATGGTAATTAACCAACAGTAACCAACGTGTACAGAGCGGAAGAGGTTTGGAAACGGCATTGCTGTGTTCGCTCTAGATGCTGTTGAGATAATCACAACATGCTGACTGTGCTACAGTCCCAACATCCTCTTTTATACTTCTCTTCTACATCGGGCTTTTACTTCTGTCACTCTCCACTCTCACAGGTAAAGCTGAGGGAACACAGAGACATTTTGTGGCTTGGAACTTGGTTTCAGGAGACTAGGTTTCAGGCCACTGCAACGGGAAGACTTGGAGTTTGTGATTCAGCAAAGTTGCTGAGGTCTCCCGTTCTGGAAGCAGGTTTCAAGCCAATGCTCAATCATAAATACTGTACTATTAATGCAATCTGCTTTATGACGAGGTGTTCCATTGCGCTATTCAAGGCTAGGATCTTCAACAGCCCATCAAATGCAAGTTTAAAGCAAATACTATGCAAGGATGAGGAAGGATTTCAAGCACACCTACATTTTTTTCCCCTCTAAATTAAAAACATGCCAATTCAAATGGTTATCTTTGCATCATCCAAGCATAACCCTGAAACGTCAGTGAACATATAATTGCAATTATTATATATATATAAAAAAAATCAGTATTATACAAAAAGTTACCAGTGGCACAAGATAGGTCATCAACATAGATGCAGTTAAAAATGCCTCCGTGCTGGAGGAAGGCCCAATCACTGACAAGACCTTGGGTAGGTGATGGTCCGGTCTGTATCCCACTCCAAACGGGACGGACCGAGTTGAATTGTCAGAGAGGAAGTCTAGGACTGCCCTGATGTTCACAGAACTGGAACAGAGGTCATAGATCTCATAGCCCAAGGTGACACCGGGCAGGAGGGAGGTCGAGTTGTTGATCTCCTCCACAGCAAACCTCATGACTTGAAATTGATTATAGCCTTCCGGGAAAAAATCATATCTACGGAGAAACAGAAACAGTATATTCCAGGAGTCGTGTATACATGCAGTGCATCAGATCCACCACCGCAGAGTGCCAGATATGTACAGTACATATAGCGTACTGGTGTAGGGCCAGAATGTGGTATATCGTCAGAATGTGGTACGCGTACCAAAAGCCGACCTGTGTAACGTCAGAAAACGGTATGCGGTCAACGCTGTGATTGACTAGTGCACAAATCAATACGAACAAGACAAACCGTAATTCACCCACAAAATTGTATACGTTTACAATTTTAGATAACCCAGTTTGTTGCTCCTCGGTTAAAGTCACATGCATTTTCTAAATTGTGAAAAAAAACCAAAATGATTAAAAAGAATTTTAAGGGCCAAACTCAGTACATCGTACCCGTTCAGATGGGCGTTTCCTTGTTTTCTGAGCTAAAATCATTTGCGCAAGCACAGTACATGGCGTACCACTTTTTAACACGTACCACAAAATAATCCTACACCTATATATTGGTGCGTAGTATATTAGTACGTTAAAAAAATGAATAATATTCACACTACTGTGCATTTTAAAGTGATCACTTCCTTATTTTTACACCACTGCAATGTTCATCCGTTAGATACTAATATAATGATATTAATACTACAGTTCCCAGAAGAATTTTTTTTTTTTTTCACAACCCTCAAATCATTTTATACATAAATAAATAAGCTCCATTGTTTAAACCGTGTTTTAGAAAGGCAAAACATAACTTGAGCAACATTGTTTGAGAAAATGATGTACAACAACAAAATGGTACTTACTTGGAGCACTGTATTACTTCGGGCTTCCTTTGCAGATCAATCTGTTCGGTTTTATGGACCGGGAACAGTCCTCCTAAAAGATAATCCCCTGGTAAACTAAACTCTGAATTAGATTTGACATTTACTGCATTTATTCCTGTGTGCCAAAAGTACACACAAAGTTTAACCACTAATAATACGAGCCGCTGCATGACAGCCACCGCGTGAAGCTCCTTTCTTTCTACCTGGCGCTGCACAGAATCTCTTTTCCGAAATCACAGCGCGTCTGTGTTAAAGTCTTAAATCCTAAAGTTACAATGCTAATATCCATGGGTTTACATAACACAATGTGAATTTGCATGCAGTTTGGGGCATGTTTGCTTCGTATTATTTTAAAAGGTAATACTCAAAACAAACTGCTTTTTAAAATTATTATTCTATTAGTATCACATAATATTCTTCATGTAATACTTTTTTTTTTTTTTTTGGTGAGTAAACGATGACACGTGTAAGTGTTTATGCAGGACACATGGGATGTATGCATCCCCTCTTGCAAATAGGAAGCAAGCAAAATGCTTTTTGTGCGTGTGTGGCTCAAAGCAGTCAGACAAGGTTTCAGGGCAGGCTTTGTATAATGAGAAGCAACTAAACTTTATTTATTTATTCCTTCATTCATTCATGCAGTGTTTCTTTGCTGAATTTTGGCTTCTCTGAGCTCTTGCTCCCATGAAAAGAAAGAAATGCATGTACGTAATATTCAACCAGGAAATGCATTTTCTCAAGCACCCTGCTGTTGCTTAATACTTCCCTAAATAATTGCCAATGAACTCTACAAGAAACTCCATAAAGTGACCCGTTTAGAAAACTACATATAACATGTACAGATGTATTTAATGATATTGTTTTGTATGGTAAATAACTGATATTAGGAATACAGTGAAACGCAAGTAGGTACAGTGGTGTCAGCAAATACATTGTTGAACTTATTTGGTTGCTGTGGGCACAGACACAGGAGATGCCAGTCAGACACTGAAAGCAACATGTCAACAGCCATGTACCAGCAGGTGCTAGCAAGAGAGACAATTAAAAGTGTCAAATCAGTGTTAGCTCCACTGTTGTGGGTGCTGTGAAGTAAAGGAAGCGTGTTTCATTTCAGCAAACAATTCAACACTTTGAAGTTTAGTTAGTCAGGTATATACGAGTTGCTTATGCCCTTCAGCACTTCGAAAGAAATGGAATCCCAAAACTTTACAAGTCGGGTCTTAAAGCATCCCAATTATTTATATGAAGGCTGTGGCTAAATTTGTACAGTTAGAAGCATTAATTATACATACACCCACACCCACACAGAAACATACAAAGACTGATTAACCACACAAGGCAAAAAAGGGACATTGTCTCTTTAATAACATCTGAAGTGAAAAATTACACTTAATAAAGTTAATAAAATCATGTTTGGGTTTTTTTTTTTTTTTTTACCTGGAGCACATGACACGAAACATGCATTTTTACATATTTCTTTTTTTTTTTTTAAGAAACTGGATTATAAAGCTACTGTTCAAGGGCTACTTCTTCATTTCTATGAGATTGTTTACATGAAATAAATTGATACGTTAATCAAAAAAAAAAAAAAAAACACACCTGGAAACAGTAATATGTTTGTAAAGCAAAATATGATGCATTCAAAATAATCTCAAAACTATTTACCCTTTTTTTTTATATATATAAACCCTGAACAAAACCCCTAAGAAAACATGATACACTTCCACCAGGAAAAAAGTTTTGATCCTTTAGTGAAATGGTGATTCGGACACATGTAATTCTTGTCTTATGTTCCCTTCCATAACAACAGCAGAATCCTGAACCTTCTCTATCGTTCACAGCATGACTGCATCTCTGGCACACCCTCTGGAATATGAGCACCAAACATTAAAAAATAAATCTCCTTAGGAATGATAGGATTCTAGAATTGAACTACTTCGTAATAAAAAGTGAGGTTTTTAAAAGTCAGAACAAGAGAATTGGCAAAAATAGATCTGTGTGCACTGTGCTATAATTTAATGGAATGAACAACTGGGCAGGTACGATGAACATGACCTGACCAGAAGGGTGGATTAAATGCTGATTTTTGCTTTATTGGTTTCTTTTCCCCTGAAAGTAGCTGGAAGATGAATTACACCAATGAGACAGGGACAAGCAGAGCAGGAGCAGGTATACATTTCTGTACCTCACAGCACTCAACAGCAGCTTGAACCATCCCCCCACGGGGAGGGCAGAAGGCAAATATAAAGCACTCCACAACTCCAATGAAAACCTGTCCTGAAATGAAATAAGGTCTACAAGAGAGAACCTTTTAGTACCAAGGGGAGCGTAATCTGTTTATGTAAATCCTTTACCTGTCTGCCGTCCAACACCGTCACAACGGATCAAAACTCTTTTCCATTTTATTTTTTTAGTCCCTCCTCCCCCCACCCCACCCCAAGTTAAGGATTTTCTTTCTCTTTTTTCAGGCGGTAACATTTATTCTAACTGGTAAAGGACTTCCCTGTGTCTTCCTTGCCTTTGTATTTTGCCTTCCCGTGTGTAAATGGTAGATATCTGTACTTGATCATGTGCTGTAAAGAAAAAAAGAAAATAAGAGAAATAGCTTTAGTGCTGGTGGTTTAGGATTTGTTTGGAAAGATTGCACGACATGGTTAACCTTATTTGCAATAAAAAAGTTAATAATACTCCTTTTGTACATCATTTGGTGCCACTAGTATAAAATCTCCTTGACTACTGTTTGCAAGTAATAGTTAAAGCATCGGGGGTAAAAGGTACAAAAAAAAATGGTCATACCTTAATCTGCCTCTTCATTGTGATACAGAAAAGCATGATGAAGTACATAACGAGAATAGGCCAGAACACTGGCACGTTGAAGGCTTCAAAGAATGTGCAAATCATTGCAACCACAATTCCTTTAGTTGCAGAGTGCCTGAAAATAGCAACACGTTATATATCACACAACAGTAGATGAAAACCAATACAAAAAAACTACAACTTTAACACTGCATTTTACCTGTGGAGACAAAAAGCTATTTGCTAGGTATGGTCACGAGTTGCTTGAATGTTATATTGCTACAAGTAGTCAGCAACTTAAATGGCATCTAATTCTGAGTTACTTCAAGGGTCTTCAGGGTCTTTCTAACTTTTTCTGTTACTGAAAATGTACTCAGGTTATAGCGGCAACGTTGTCAGTAGACAGGCACTCACAATACAATGAAAACCAGTGAGTGGTGCACCATCCCTCGTACATTTTGGTACTCACCAGAATTTAAACTCTGGTAGCCTTCTTATAAAGGGTCGGAATTCTTCATTCTGCTTTGTAGGTAATGCAGGACCTTCATCTGAAAATAAAAGAAAAAAGGTAGAGCTGTTAAAAAAAAAAAACACAGATTCATGGGAACCAGAAATGATCATGAAGTCGGTCAAGCGAGGAGCTTTTCCAAACCACTCCTAGAAAGCAGTTCATGTTTAAACCCACTTTAAAAAATAAAACCCAAATTGAACTTGTTTTCCAGAACATCTGGAAGCATGTTCAGTAGATGCACGATCCCTCTGTAAAGTTATGTGGTTTCACACTTTGCTTAATGCTGTAGGTTATTAATTACCCTGTTCATAGATCACAGGGTACTGGTTATCCTTAACTATGCATTTAATAATAACAGTAATAATAATTCACATCCCTACTGGAAGCTATTAGCAGCTACTACGCTTACAAATTCACTGAGAGTGTCGGCCTCGCACTCAGAATATCAATGACAAAGACTCCTAAACCACAACAGGTTCTATATAAACAGATTACATCCTTCAGTATCCAATCTAATTTTTTATTTTGATTTAATGACTTATAATACGTTTAAGCGCTCGTAGAGACCGTGCAAGAAATACACTCTTAACTTTATTAGAGGTAGCCGACGAACACTTATAAAAACACACATTTTCACTCACGGTCAAATCCAAACCGATTACACAGACGCAAAAATAATTTCTCAAGATTCAGCGCTCGTCAGCTGAAGGGTTTACCTGCGTCGTCCAGTAGTGACGGATCCACTTTTGGCGACAGAAAAGCAATGAAGAGATTGAGATGGTAGATTCCAAGAGCGTACGTAACAATATACCATCCCTAAAAAAAAACAACAACAAGAGAACAAAAGAACACAGTTGAGAGTTTTAAAAGAGTGCGGAATGCATAGAAAGCATGAGTAAGTTAACTTATTACAATGGACACAAATCACAAAGTTTTCACTGTTTCAAATGTAACTCACATATTTTGAAAGCATGCTTACCTGCAGTATATACACTCTTATCAAATAGATGACAGTTAGAATTAGAGCAACAACCCATCGGACCACTGCAAATGGTGTGGACTTGTCTAACCACGACTGGTAAATCTGAAAAAGAAATTAAGCAATTTGCCAGCGGCAGTTCTTCTAACGTCAAGCAGACAATTCATTCCGATTCCCAATGATCTGGACTTTACCATTTTTTAAATACAGAAGTAAAAAGTGTTTTTGAAAGCTTTTGAGATAAATGAATGACCTTACAACGCATTTAAAAGCAATAACATAAGACTTCCAAAAAAATAAAACACTCTACAAGGAATATGTATTTAAAGAAAAGGAAGCTGACTAATTATAGACCACTGTATTATCATGCTAAAAAAAAAAAAAAAGCTTATCAAAATAAGTATGTCATTAATTGCATAGAACACGCCTTTGTCTTTTAACTCGTTATTGATCAAGGAAAGACAATACTAGTCTAGGATCACGGCATTTGCTTTTAAAAAAAATAAATAAACCACCTGCCCAAGCCTTGTGAAAAAGCTGGCGATTGATGATGGTTTCCCGTGAATGGATTCACCTGCACTGTCCCCTTCAGACATTCTGTAGATAGAACAAACATTATTAAAAAAAAAAATAACAAATGTACTCATGTATTTAATTTTTATTAGCAACTTCTGATATAATATATCCCCACCACTGTCTGTCACAAATCTGTAATTGCGTTTTTAGACATTTTAAAAAGGTTTGTGTGTGAACTCTACGGAGTTTGAGAAATTGCCCTGCTCTAACTTTGGCGTAAAAAAAAACCAAAACAAAAAAAACATGTATGCATTATAAAATATGATGAACAGATAGAAAACATAACATGATACAATAGTGCACACAGTGACCGAAGGGCATGTAAAGAAATAACAGCTGAGCGTACATTCAAAACGAGGTTGGGATTACCTCAGTAACTGAACATGCCACTGTGCTGATGTTGCTAGTTAGCCTACAGGTAATTATACAATGAGGCAGCAGTGCCGAGGTATTTGCCCATTTCACATATAATGCAAGCTCAGCTGACTGTTTTCCTGACATGTAAGGCAAGGACCAAACCATGCATCTCATGGACAATATAATCTCCCAATACTGCCCTTCTTATCATTTTCATAAAGCAAAGGACAGTGTTGCAAGGTGTCCAAGACCACAGATTAGGGTCTCCAGAGGCTGGAACAATTAAATCTAATGCAAGCCTTTAGATCATTTACAAAGAATCTCGGTCCAATTATATGCACAGCACCACACACAGCAAACACTGACGAGTACCAAACGAGTAAAAGTCATGTCAGAAAGAACATTCTCTGAACGTCAGAAAGAAAAACAACAATACAAAATAAAAAATACACTGTTGGAAAAAAAAAGAAAGGATAGTTAAAACATTTAATAGTGTCAATAATTTACTCTGCACTGCCAGTTTTCTTGGTATGGGCTAAGCATGACTGTACGTCGCAGTGGGTTGGGTCTGTCTTCTGTATAGTGATGACTCAGTAGATCTTCCTCAGACCTTTCCTTTTAGATACACTCATTAGGTTCAGTAGGTCATTTTCTCACTTCATAGTTCAGGCTACTTGATATGTGATATTTCCATTTGTTAGCCATACTTTAGACTCTCCCATACATTATCCTCAAGGTTGAGTTGTTATATATATATATATATATATATATATATATATATATATATTTTAGCTCAAAGAGCCAGCTGCCCAACGTTTCGATATGTTGTACATATCTTTCTCAAGGGAGCCTGTGTTTGAATCCAAACATTGGAGGTATTGATAGGTTTTTGACGGCATGTATATATATATTTTTTTGAAGTGTGCAATTGTACATAACACTAGTACAACATATTGATAAGTTGGGGGTAGGCAAAATAAAAAACGGTTTAATTTAGGTAGGCATTTTTTGCCCCACAAAGAAATGTGTCTCTTATCAGAAAATGATATTAATTAAACGCTGTGTTGTTACAGTACACTAATACACATATCCGTGAATATGGGCTATTTTATTTTCTAAGATTGTGTACAAGTCCATTTCTGCCTACTTGAAGGTGATCCACAGTCATTTACCAAGTGTGGGCTTACACAATTGACAATCGGCTGTAAATTCTGTAAATCATATACAGGTATTTTAACTATATGATAAACTAACATCTGTGTTACTGTTCTATCTGGTGGGTTTACAAGCACACATCTTGAAATATGAATGACATCTCGCTCATACTAAACGCATTTGATGTCTGCTCTAATTCTAAAAAAGGTAATGTTATAGTTATTAATATAATCTACAAAACATAAATATGAATAAAATAGTGGAATGCTTAAAAAGCTATTCCTTAAGGTCGATTCCGTCTTTCGGTTACGGACACAAACCTAGCGCATTCTGGAGGTTGTAGTTTTCGTTTGTACAACTCCTCATCCACATAAACATCGAATTACTCGCATTTTGACTATTATTCCCGAAATGCAATGCGTTGCAAGTTTGTTGTCAAGCGCAAAGCTTTGCGTACTGGACGTTGTAGTTCATTTTCCCCCGAACTCTAACACGAATACGAGGCAATCGAGTCGAATTAAAACTACAACTACCGGCAGTAACTTCGTAAACTGACCAACTCACTTCCGGCTAACCCCATCCCCGAAGCCGACTGTGAAACGGGTTTTCACTGTCGTTGGGGAGGTTTGTTACAATTTGGAGATAAACTCGAACACGCAGCAGAAGACGTTTCGATATTCAAAGACACCACACATGACAATATAATGTATATTCTTCGTAATTCTCAAGGAGCGACACCGCCCTGTTATTTTCTGTCCGGAGAAACGGTCCTACCTGGTTGCTGCGGTGTCGCTCTCCTCTCGAGACTACCGCTCGTGCAATCCCCGGAATGTGAACACGTCACTGCTTCCGCGAGAGCTCCACGGCTGATAGCTGACAGGGAAAAGCAGCTGAGCTCAGAACGCGGACATTTGGACACCTGCCATTCGGGGATCGGTTACCTGCCCTGAAGAATGATCAATGATGTATAATAAAATAATTACAGGTTTTAAAATACATCATAAAAAATGCACGGCCGTGTTTTTGTACTGTAATTTAATTTACGGTCGGTACCAGATACTATTTGTATTTATTTAATTTTTTTTAGAAATTTTAATTTATTGGCTTTGGCATTACTCTATTTATATTTTATTTCTTTACTTATTTTAATAGTTGAAGCCCGTATATCCGTTTCCAATTACTATTTATTACGAATTCCACCAGCGGCGTATATGTGGAATGAAATCCTTAATCTTACATTTTTGTATCCTGGGACACTATCACCCTTCATTTAAATATGCTTTATTTTGCTCTTATCTGCCCCCTATTTTACTGCATTTAATCCTGTACCTCAGAATATTGTAATCTGCCAAGTGTTTAATCTGTAGTATTTTGTACTTAATCATATCCTGATGTAACTATCACTATTTAATCATATCCTGATGTAACTTTCACTATTATCTGCTGTATTATTGAATTGTGGTTTGTCACACTTGAGAATTATTGTATTTCTTGTTCTTATTGTATGACTTATATTGTAACACTTGAATGTATTTGTATTTGCTTGCGATTGTAAGTCGCCCTGGATAAGGGCGTCTGCTAAGAAATAAATAATAATAATAATAATTTTATTTGAATGCCTTCTCTGCTATTGGGGGGGTTTCATGTGACGTCACCACAGCACGACGCGGCCATACTGTCGGTCAAAACAACAATGGCTGCTAATGCAAAAACGGTATCTTCCACACCAAAATGTAATGCACAGAGTGATTAGAAATTAAGTTTACCACATCAGTGATATGGTGCGTTGATGTGGTAAACTTATATAATGGTAAGTGCCAGATCATTGTGACCCTTACTGTGCACCCCGGGGTACTCATTTCTGCAAAGCATAGTCCTTTAGCGGTCTCTTAGATTAAACGTTTAGCTGTCACTTGTTGAAGCTGATTTTACAGGAACACAACATCTACAAATTCCAGTTACTGACGCTTCGTAGAACAAAAGGTTATTTTTTTTGTTTATCCCTATACAAAGTTATGATACACACCAAATAAGTCATATACATTGTTTTAATTACGAGTCTGTTAAACGTTGTATATACAAACTGCATAGGAATATTGTATATAATGAAACAAACTATTGAAAATGAATATTGTCTTAATTGGTAACACGTAAGTAAGAATGTGGTTTGCACGGCAAATCCAGTCAAAGCGTGCTCGCTCACCGGGGGTGCACAGTAAGGCTCACAAATTATATCTGTCCCTTATCATTATTTATTTCTAATTCCTGTGACTGGGAAGTAAAAAGCCTGCTCGGGTCACATGCCTGCAAACCCTCAATTGGATTTGCAATACCTGTTTGCCTTGTGTTCTGTCAATGCAGTTTTTTGAATGGGCACTAGAGGGACACTTTATTCTACATATATGTTCATTTATTTATTTTGTATTTTTTATGTATGTCTGATGATTCTGTATTATTTAATATAAATGCCGTACCTGTCTCTCCAACAGATTTTGGCTGAATATGTATTTATCTACCATCAAGTGTTCATATTCTGGTTTATCAGAACACGATTATTCCAAATAAGAAATGTAACTATGCAAGGTGTTTTTAATTAGCTCCTTCGCAATGGTTTCTGATTGGGCGCAGGTAACACAAGCTCTCTTTTGATTGGACGGGAATCCACCCGTTTATTATTAATTCAGCTAAACCACTGCGCGACCGTTTATTGGTTGAAGGTAATCTCATGTTTCACTGGATTGGCTACAGGTGTTTCTCGCTCCGCTACAATTGGTAGGCAGGTATTCTTACTGCAGTCTGATTGGCTTTTGCGCTGGTCTTTCTCCGCCATGTTAGGCAAATCCTGCTTTGAGACAGCAGAAACTTCTGGAGTTGCGGATTGGTTTTGAGGATGAGATATTTAAATCATTTATAATTTAATACAGGCAATAAACAAGGCGGTGCATGAAGATGGATTGTACTTTCATGTTTGGCAGGACGTCTTAACAGTTGTTTTATACATTTATTTTTTTTTGCAAGTTTCCTGCCTGATTTTATAAATAACAGCTTTACGAAATACTTGAAGAGAGTGCAACTTTTTTCCCCCATCATTTGAAAAAAGGAACAGTTGTTTGTGGAGCCTTAAGTTAGGTTTCAAAATATTTGCAAGTTGGCTGTTTTTAATTAAAAAAAAAAAAAAAAAAAAAAAAAAAAAAGTCTGACTGCAGACTCGAGTTGGTTTGGCTCAGAGTACACACATTGAGTTACGTTGTGCCTTTGTTTTTTAAAAGTACTATTTTTATTTAATAAAACATATATTTTAAACGTTACTGGTTTCAAAACAAAGCTAGCGAAACAATGCTGGATATTTAAACTTTTTAAAACTATAATTTCCTAAATATTGTGTCGCAAGGTCAGGTGAACCTCGAAACGTTTCTTGTCTGTTCTGATAATACAGTCAAACGTAACCATTTTTATACATCGTCATTTTGCAATATATTTACGTACAGAAGGAAAGTGCATTACATTTTATTTACCACAAAAAAAAAAAAACTTCAACAGGTGTAATTGTTGCCGTTGTCGGGCAGCACAGACTTGACAGAACTTTGCTTTTCTTAAGTTTACAGTAACATTAGGCAGGCTGCAGGACTGGGATAGTCGGTATGATCCAGAAACGCTGATAATAATAAAGTACAGCCCTTCTCTTTGGAATGTGCAACTCGTTGCATCCTCGATGATGGTCGAGAGAACCGAAAATGACTTTGAACTCGTGAACAAAACTTAGAGATTTGATATACCTGTGTGTGTGCATATATATATATATATATATATATATATATATATATATATATATATATATATATATATATATATATATATATATATATATATATATATATATATATAGTTTCTAAAGATCATTTCTCACAGAATTCCCTCCCCCAACTGGATTACAACATTTGTTTGCAATTGCACACAGCTGATATCTTCATTTCCTGCTGTAGTTTTGGAGTATCATGCCTACCAGGCAAGCATCCACGATGGATCTGCAGCAGGATTATGTGAAAATTAAAACACATTACAGAGGGTAAGTGTTGTTTTTTTTTTTTATTTAATTTTTAAAAATTTATTATTATTATTTTATATATATAAATAACAGCCGGAATGGTGCGACATAACTTCTACAGCTAAACGAAAAAAGACACCGTGTTATTTTGTCGTTACCTTGTCAACACGAATCACGACTTTCTTTTTTATTTTTGTCGGAACTGTGATTACAGCAAGTTCTTCAAGTTTATCTACCTACTCCGAAATACATTATCACCTAATGTATTAAATCAGTTTTTTAAAAAAACAACGCCGCTTGAGTACTGTGCGATTAAGAAGCGTTTGCCACACAAGGGGAAATGCTTCTGTGGTCGGAAGTGCTGGTTAGCCAGTTACACGTTACATATTCTATTAGTATCTCCATTCATATGCCTTGCAGGCAAATCCGGCACTGTCGCTGTGATTTTTTTTTTAAAGGAAGAACTGATTCGAATTAGACAGCCTGGTTCAGCATTGTGTATATATTCACGGAGTTATAGTTGTTCACGATTACCTTCGTTTCAGCGAAACCAAATACTAGTGTCACATATCTATCTATCTATCTATCCTCAATCTTTTACTGCACTCTCCATATATAATTGTAACCTTCTTTGGTGAAGAGAAAACAAGACATGGCTTTTAAAGCGACATAGTTTACTGTAGATCAACCTAATATGTACTATGTGTATACTAAACAATAACGTTATTTTCAAAGCAGGTCAACATGATTGTGTTTGACTTTATGTATTTGATGGAAGCAGATGAACAAGGCACTACTGAGTTTAGTTTTTTTTTTTTTTTATATAGCTCATTTTATCTCTAAGTCTATCTGGATGAAGCGTTTTACTCCTGTGTAATAAGGAACGTGTGTTTCTTAAGAGAACAATGCTCTTAAACAAGTAACCGATTTAAAAAACAACCTTTCAGGAAACAAATGTTATTCCTGAAACTTGAAGCCTTGTGAATGTATCCTGTTGTGAGAGGCCTCTCAATATTATAATGTGTTGCACTGTACCTCCTGTGTACCTCTTGTGTTCCTCCTCAGGGAGTGGAGTTTTGCAGGAGCTGGTCTTTAAGTACCCACGATGAAGTGTCCCAGACTGTACTGTGCAGCCTCTGTAATGTGTGTTCTGAAGAGCAGATGTCCCGTGGGTTAATCAGTTGAACCAACTAAACTTTGTAAGAACAACAGGTTGTTTGTTTTGCATACTGTGGGGTATTGCAATTCCCCCTGTGTAGGAATCATGAGAAGGAAGTAAAACTATAGGCCAGGATTCCATGGCGTTAAACTGCCCTTAACCCCTTGAGGTACACAAGACACTGATCATCTGTTCAAACGGGTTCTTCTTAAAATACATTTAAGAGTGACTCGGTATTGCAAGGAAACTGACAATGTGGATGAGCAGATCTGTCAGTACGTTTTAAACGCTGTTCCCTGCACCTCATTGCAAAAATAAGAGTTAGCATAATTTTATTTGTGCAGGATGCATCTCTTGTACCTTTTTTAAAGGGTTAAGCTTCTACTGTTATGTAGGTACTGTAAATGCAGGGTCTGAACACACAGCAAGCTCAAGTGAAGTTCTTCAACTTTAAAACCTGTTAGATATACATGTAGATGCACACACAAGAACATCCTTGCCAGTGTAACGCCCCTCATGTGAAAAAGTGATGTGAAATTGAAAGAGAATAGACAAACGAAACCAGAGTTTAATGTATGTACAGTAATGCAGGGATCGATATCTTTTTTTGAATATTCTTTTTCATCCCAGTGTAACATTTCCAAAG
The DNA here is from genome assembly GCF_902713425.1 of Acipenser ruthenus. NCBI lineage: Eukaryota > Metazoa > Chordata > Actinopteri > Acipenseriformes > Acipenseridae > Acipenser > Acipenser ruthenus. Next base: position 1,484,885 of record NC_081208.1, read on the forward strand.
TTGTGTTCATCAACACTTACCTGATTGATTTTTATTGAAGATGGGAGATGAATTTCAAAACAGCCTCTGTATGACAGTGCATTCATCTCCCTGGGCACCTCAGAGCTGTCCTGAAGTGGGATTGCTTCCTAAGTGAGCCTGTTTAAAATCCTAAATAAACCACTTCTGTCGCTGCATTGTATGGAGTTACAAAATATATTCTGCAGAGCAGGTCATTAATCAGGTGTGGGATGGCTCTGTGGTTTTATAACCAAACACCAAGATGTATTTCATAGTTAAATTGAACTAAATGGCATTTACTTTTCACTAAAATGACTACATACATGAGGGGGTAGAGAATATCTATTTTCTAATAAGTATCTATTTTATAATGGTGCATATGATTTTTTTCAAAGTTTTGGCAGGGCAACTTCTCAAACTCCATAGAGAAAACACAAACTGTTTTATAATTAAAAAAAAAAAAATGCAATTACACATTCTTTCCCAGAGGGGGATATTTTAATTTCCTGCAAGTAGATTTCTGGCCCAGTTGTGAACTGGGTTTTGAAGGTTGATGAAAACCTGACCTATTGTTTTAAACAGACTTAAATAATGATGGAAGCAGAGTACAAGGTACTGTACAGATCGCCGAGTGTGGATAAGTGTCTGATTGGCGAGGAAGCAATAAACCTCTTTGCAGCCCTTGTTTGTCTGTGCACACAAGCTGCAAATACATTGAGCATCAAAGGTAGGGAAAGCAATGCCTTGCATTAAACATTTTGCAAACGTTTTACAGCAGATTGAATTATTATTTGAAAACCAGCGCCTGGGTCTATTGGGTACGGCATTCCACCACCTTTTTTAGATTCATCAGTGTTTATTATCTATTGTTTATCTGACATAATTTCTTAAAATATTTGCACAAATATGGAAGAAATTGTATCATGAAGCGTGTTGTCTTAATTGTGATGCAGCTGTTAAAACAGCAGTGCTGATTGATATGCGTCTGCACTACCTCAGATTAAAATAGCACAGTGTCTGACCCTGGCTCTCAACCCTCATTGATCCACATCAAAACAAGAAACAGTCAGCAGACAGCGAGAGCCAGAATCAACGCCTTGGCTGACACTGCCAATTCTCTCACCAGAAAGACACCTATACTGTCAGGTAGCCTCTAAATACTGTACCACACATAGTTTGAATTCCATTGACTACCTCTCCACATACAGCACGGTAAGGGAGGGGGTTTTCAGAGCATTAAAAAAAATCCTGTTTGTTATGTTTTGCATTAATAACAAGAAGACACACAGAAGTTTGACTTTCCCCTTTTGTTTTGCATTGAGATAACTTTGTTTATCAAAGCAAACATGCACTCGCTGTGCCTGCAAATGGTGCTTGACTGTATGAAGAAAAAAAATACCACCAGTATAAAATCAGCATAGTCCTCACATGGTGTTCTAACGGTAATAATAACATCACGATTGTGTAGGCAACAAACTTGGTCTAAAACACAACACACACACACACACACACTTCTTAGAATCCTGGAACAATTGGCCCATTTTGAATTTGTTGTTAAGGAGTGGGAGTAATCAAGCATTAAAACCTTATCAGCCCATACTACATATATCTCCCTGTGCATCAGATTCAAAGCAGGTATTGCAGATCTTGGACAGCAGATGATTACATACTGAAGGTCACATGGTGCAGGGGGTGGGGGTGTTTGTTTGGTATCACCCTGTAGTTAATCTAACCAGCTGATGAGTGAGTGGAATAGCAGGGCTGAGTGAGTGGCACGGAGGGTTCAAGGGTGGATTTAAATGATGAGACGGCCAGGTTGAAAGATAAGACAGCAAGGCAGTGTTGTGAACCACATGGTTGTAAATATATCTGATACTATTACTATAAAAAGGACATCATAGCGCAGGTTCATCAGTGAAGAAACTGGCTCTACAGAGTCTATAACAGAGGTGGCCAGTGGGCCTTTCCAGTCCTGGTCTGTGTTTGAACCCTGTTCTAAATCAGTTCAACCTCCATCCAGACTCTGACGTAGTTCATTATCTGATTTCCCCTGTTAAACCTGGAGTGGCATGGCCCTCCAGGACAGAGATTGGACATCCCAGTGGGATTACCTGACCTACTGTAAAAGCTTAACATTTATTAACCTCCTACTGCTGCAAGTGTTTTTCTTCCTAGTATGCTTCCCTAAGGGCGCAGAGAAAGCTTAAAATCTTTATCTAAACCCTTTGGGGAATGCAAACGAACTGGTTTATCAACAAGGACTTGTAAAGTAAAAGGCTAAAAACCACAGAAAAATTGTGCTCAGCAGACACCCATTGATTGTATTTGAGTGTGAAATAGTTTGTGGTACACTGCAGCTTGAAGATACTGTAGTGCTTTGTTTACTCGTCTCCAGTACCGTGGGGTTATTGGAAGGCAGAATTGCTTTTCTGTTTCGTTACCAGTTGCCGGGGGTTTCAGTCCAAAACAGACCACGCCTTCTTCTAATCTCGGAATGCTCTTCATGTTTATGATGTGGAAGGCACAGTTCCAGGCATTCTTTATAGTTTCAAAAGGAGGGGGTGTGTCCTAAATATAGAAGTGTTTTTCCCCTTGGGCAACCATAAATATGCCTCGTCATTGGCCTGTCTAATTAGTGTTTTTAATGTCCCTGGAAAATGAAGAGTTCCATCAGCTTGGTTTTACTTAAGCTGCCCTTGTGAGTAATGTCCCAAGTGTTTTCAGAAGAAACAGCTCTTCTTTTTTTTTTTTTTTTAACCCCTCAAGGTACACCGGGAATTGAGCGCTTGTTCAAACGGTTTCTTCTTAAAAGACATTTGAGAGCGACTCAAGTATCGCGAGGAGGAAACTGACAATGTGGATGAGCAGATCTAACCAGTCAGTACATTTTAAAGCCCTGTTTCACGCGCCTCATTTCAAAAATCTAAGAAAGTGAGCATTTTTATTTGTCCCTCGTACCTTAATGGTCTACTTTTAGTTGATACGATGCAGGGCTTTTAAGGTGGTGATTTGAATAAATTAAAATAAACCACACAAAAGAGAGGAAGCTGCCAAGGAATGGCTTTAGTTTTAATTCGCTCAAAGCCAGACAGCGAGCCAGGCGTCATTTCACGGGTGGCTGGCTGTTTTGATTGGAAAGACAGGCACTTAGACATCAGGAGCTGATCTGTTTACAGGCAACTAGCTGGGAATCTCAGCATTTAGGGCTGTTTTTAAAGTTTTCTATGAATTAAGAATAACGATAATGACCTCTGGGACTAATCATTACTAAACGGCTGAAGGCCGCCTTCTTCTTCTTCTTCTTCTTCTTCTTCTTTTTCTTCTTCGATGTTTGATTGATGGTAGTTAGGAAGCTAGAACACTTTTTTTTTTTTTGGGGAGGTCCTTTTTTCTGTTTTTGTTCCTTTTTGACCTGCCCAGACTTCCATTTCCAGGCACTGATGTGCGGCAGTGGTTTCAATGTTTAACTAGGAACCTTTACTGGAACAAGCCTTGTTTAAACAAAATCGAGAGTTTAATTGAGGTTGTGTCACTAGATATGTATCCTCCTGTCTAATTTTCACCTCAGCTGGTAGTTGGCAGACTTTGTTTTATATAGGGGTGTATGCAGGTGTAGTAATTCCTGTGCTATTTCAATCTTATACAGTAGCATTACTGTGCCATCTTAGCTCACCTTTTGATAATGCAGCCTAATACTTGCTTATGGGATATTAATCAAACAGACCTGCAAGATAATCTTAAGTGCTGTGCAAGGTGAACATTGTCATGGATACCAAATACACTTGTATTATTTAAGGTAGGTTAGGCAATCATGTTAGGTATTTAAAGCATTTGCCAATGCCAATGGTCCCAAGAACTAATTAAAAAAAAAAAAAACTTTGGAACGGTTGCCAACGCAGTGGCTTGTCAAAGGCAGGGAGCTAATCTACAGTGCAGCAGGAGGTTCAGATTTGAAGTTATTGTACAGTGATGAATGTTCTTTCCCAATTAGCTGTATGTTTTGGAAAAGCTTATTTTTCAATAAGTTCAATTGAATGTTCCCATCAGTCATTAAGCCCCAATGGTGTCAACCACTCAGCTTAATTTCATTTTTTTTTTTTTTTTAAGCACTGTGCAGAAAACCACCCAACAGCCTCATTTTGCAGGATATTATAAATACCAACAAACTCAATAATTGAAAAGTGTTTACAAGACCTCAACTTACAGACTTCAATGTCCCAAGAGATTTCAGGCAATATCGCTTCATGATTTATTCATGGGTTTTTATGAATCTTGCCTGGAATATGTAGTGTATTTCTACACCGTTGTATTGAAAGCTCTGTCGTTTCATTATTGAGTCACTGATTCCTGCTTGTTGTATTTTGTTATGCACTGCTGCCTTTTAAGCAGTGGGAATGAGAATGGAAATTTACTGGGGTCTGTAAGAAAGAACAGATTTTCTATGTTCACAATTTGCCAAGATTAGAAAATGCATGAGTAGAGCACCTGTCCCTGGAACTGTTCTCGGAAAATATCCTGAAACCCCCGACTGCTGCCCCTGGAACAAGGTGCATGCATTCGACATGAGCGCCTTGGATAACCAGCAGGGATCCACATTGCTCAGCATAGTTCACTCCACTGCGATGTTGAAATGAGAATGCTAATCACCAAAGGCAATGGTTCATGTACATGCTACAAACTCTGCACAAGAAAACCAGGTTTGACATGTACAGGTTCATTTGTGCTGTTTCCTTGATGCATAATTAAATGCTCACTCACACTGTGGTACAGGAGTCTAATAGATACTTAAGATGCCATTAATCAGAAAACAGTGCCGTGATGAGGGGAGGTGCATGGCGTACATTCGGAGGACTGTTTTACAGCACTGTTGTATAGCGTACTGTGTCAGGCTTGTTTGATAATGGAGAGATTTAAGTTGAGATGTGAAGTATTGGATTCATCCTGGCTTTTAGATTTGTAATGTCTTAAGCCCAGGGAGCACAAAGCCACTTTTTTCAGGAACTGGCTTGAAACCTGGTTCCAGGAGACCGGGAGACCTAGTTTGATGCAACTTTGCTATATCAAACCCCAGGTCTCCCCTGGTGTGCCATGCTGTGGCTTGAAACCTAGTCTCCTAAAACCAAGTTCCAAGCTTGCTTGAGCAATTTAACAATTGCTTGTATTGAGAAAACACACTTAATTAACCAAACAGCTTGTTTCACAGACACTGATTAGCACTAATCTTGGGCTTGACTACTTCTCATAGAAAATATATTCACAGTTTAGATTTACTGTTATGCTAAGGTATGGGTAGGGCAACATTTTAAATGAATGCCTAAAAATAGTTCTGTAGTAAGTGAAAGAAATCAGTCCCATCAATCCATGTGCTTGTCTATGAAGATGGCAAAAGCTGACTCAAGCGCTGCAGGCACACTGTTAGGCAGACTGGAATGAATCCAGCAGGTTCACAGAGCAGGTTTAAAGCAGATTGCCTGCATTCCTTAGACATGGTTTTAGCAGTTTTGCAAAAGGTGTGGTGACGTATTGTTCATTTTAATCAGCTACCACACGTGCACTGCCATTTACTACAACTCGCAGTGGGATAACACCACAACCTTTTCAAGCTTTCTCTTTGCATAGTAAACCTGTCCAAATGCATGACAGGAGGTGGATGATTAGTTAATTGTAAAAAGTGTATCTAGGTGCAGTGTCTGGGTATTTCAGGGACTGCCAAAAAACAGAGAAATGCTTTTATGAGCTGCGATATTCAATTACTGATATTGCAGGGCTCATTGAATGATAGTTCTATGTGTGTTATATTGGGGTCTGTCGGGAAGTGTGCTTCTTTGTCTGGAGATTTTAAGCTTATTTGTGAAAAGCAGTGTATAATTATTTTTTTTTTTTTGACATACTAATATGATAAATTAACGTTTTAGCCAATGGGGCATTGCTATTGAGGTTTCCATGGCTACCAGCGTACTGCTGAGAGAGCAGGTGGTGAAAAGGCTGAGGAAAATAAACTCGAAAAAATCTGGCCTTTTCAGTGCAAGGTCTTTTATTGAGAGTAATTGAAAACAAACCACAATGGAATTTAAAAGCTGTGCAGTTTATAATACAGTACAACAGGCGCTTCACAAAAGCACTGAAAATAACCTTTCTGTGTTGCACTTACCAATTAGCCCACTAGAGGGCATGAATGTACCACACACACACACAAACACACAAACCTCAATAAAATCTATTTACAAAAATAATAGGCATGTGTGCACATTCTGTTGTGTATCTCTTCAGCTGCACTTTATTTGTATGTCAGTTACCTGCCCAGAAAGACATTGCTTACCTGCGTTACATTTGTAAGATGGCTCGACAGAAATACTGTACACCTTATGGGTAAGGCTGTGGGGAAGAAAATATATGGCGTGTGATGTTTCTAAGCTCTAGCTCCAGCAGGTGCTATCCGTCTTGTGCCTCCCTCTAAAAATGACGTGTTCTCCTCCATAATACATTAGCAAAATATGAAAGTGTAGAATAACTACAATTTTTTTTTGGAGTCTCACTCTGGTTGTGATATTGCTTTTGCTGTAAAAGATGGTTCTTGTTTTCATTGCTTGCTGACTCGGAAAGAAGACTTGGCTAGATGCTGTGTTTTCAAATTAGACTCCCCAGAAGCAGGTTTTGCCTGTGCTCGACATCAATCTGATTGGGTTTTAGGTTGAATAAGTAGCCTTTGGGTTGAGCAAGTAGCCTGGTTTCCATACAGGAAAGCTGTCCTTGCAATAATCCTAGTTGCACTCTTTTGCTTGAGAGGAAAAATGGCCTTTGTTGCACGTGTTTCAATAAACGTGGTTTGTGACCCGAAGCGATTAATTTAGCCTAATATGTTGGTATAGCAGAAAAAAATGTATCCTAAATATAAGAATGAACTTGCTCCAGGAAATAATAATAATAAAAAAAAATACTGGTGAAGTACAGTATCCAGTGTAGCTAATTCAGTGAACTGCCTGTTCTGATTAAATCAACAGCCTGCTCCAGTTGTTTTATTTATTCATGCAGCTTTGAAGTACGTTTCAATAACTCTCTAATTTTAATATGACTTGATGTCTGATTTATTTAGCAAAGCAATTCAGAGCGCTAATTCTATTACTGTACGTTACTGTAAGTGCAGGACGTTGCTACAGTGTTTGTCACGGCAATCTTAAACTGATCTTATTTCTCATAGGCTTTGTGTTTGCTGACATGTAGGACAACAGCCCCACCTATTGATTGAAATGTACTGTGCTGTTCTGAATCGATCAGTAATAATAATAAGGGAACTGCACCCTGACCTTTCCCCTCGTGCTAGCCAAACCGTCTCTCTACAGTGCCCAAATGCACGTTGCTGGTGCATCTGCTTTGGATGGAAAAGCAGGCCGCTGAAAAACACGTCCCTTGACTTTGCAGTGGAAGTTCATCTAATACTGTACTAGTCAGTATGGAGAGGTATGCCATCTACCCCTATCTGAAACCTTTACTATTTCCTAGTTCTTTAGGCCGACCATATGATGATCGCTGTGTTCTCTTCATCTAGTTTAACCTTGCTATATCAAAACTGTACACCAGCCGCTCCACGTCTATAGTGTAGATGCCACCGTGAATTTGCTGATGTTATAAGGAGGGGCAGTTCTCTCCCTGTTTAAATCCGAGAGACCTGGATTGATGTGTCTGAATACTACGAGAGAAGCAATCTCATTACCTCGGGCTAATCCTTCATGCACTACGTCTTTCTTTGGACATTTAATGCATCCTAATTTGTCAACCATTCCCCAACTAAATCAGTCTTCACATAGAGATTGGTGGCTCCAGACACCTTATTTTTAGAGCGAGATATAAAATATTGAGTATTTTGAATTTCTACAGCACTGTATTGCCTTATCAACAGTGAACCAAACCTGGTAAACGTAAGCTTACAATTGGGATATTCCAGCACAAGAGAACCAAAATCTGGTGTTTCCAACCATGTGTGGCTTATTCAAAAATGCATGTACTGTGAAATCCTCAATGTTACAGATACAGTTCATGTCGCCACTTGATATTTAGCTTGCAGCAAAAAGAGATGCCATCAATCTCAGTAAAAGTAAGTTTAGAACAGGTCGGAAGCATCTTGCTCCACAGAGTTATAAATGCATGCAAAAGTCTACCAGGTAAACTAGTGGCTTCCAAAAAATTAACAATACCGTTCTTTTAAAGGCGTTCTAGGTGGGCAAATGGTGTGCCACGAAGGCACGAGCCTTGATGGGCCAAGTGGCCACTTCTCTCTCCCGAACTCCTCATGTTGTTCTTGTTTGTGTTCTCTCTAAAGGGACATGCTGATCACAGATCTGGATTCCTCCTTGACGTACAGTGCGCTGTGTGATGAGGTTCGGGACATGTGCAGTCTACTACAGAGCCAGCCCATCACACTCAAATGGATTGACAATGAAGGTACAGACTTTTTTTTTACCTGCTCAGTTTCTGCATGCTGGTTGTCTTTCACTTCTTAGCTATGCACACAGCATTGCTGTTTGGAGGTTCCACAGAGGTGGAAGGGAAAGTTTTGTTTTTTTTTTGCTCGCTAGATTCATCTGCTTTCCAGTATCCGTTTATAAAAAAAGAGGAGGCTAGGAAACGAGGTCCTGAATATTAACACTTCTCACATGTCCATTTCCAACTTGAGTTGGCGTTTTCATAACAACTTGATTTCCTTTTACCTGTTAAACGCAGTTTGACAAAAAAAAAATCTATGAAAAAAAACAAACCATAGGCTTCCCTAAGGTCAGCCTCTCCACTTATCTGCAAGCAAATGTATAGGCAGGGGTACCTTGAAAGGTAAAGAATGTAGTGTAAAATATGTATAATGTAGTAGTGTTGTGTGGTCTAAGCTTTAATAATCTATCCCATGAGTTTCCTGACTGAACTAAGAAAAAAAAGCTACTTCATTCTTGACTTGGCAGTATCTTTTCAGTTTGTTTCGGTTTTATTGAATTCTTGCTTGAGAGCAGGTTATGTTTTTGACTTGGAGGATGATGGATGTTTAGAAGTTAAGTTGAGATTAATGGACCTGTCCTCCGAGGAATAAGTGTCCTTCATTTCCGTACTGGCACAGTAAAAAACACACACTGCTCTTGGTGGGGAAACAGAGGACTAAAGACATTACACATTCTTAAAAATTGCTAGAACCTAACCAGCAATTTATATTTTTCCTCCCTGCAGTATGTTGATACCCAAGCAAAATAAATGTTTGCTTTTCAGTACTTAAAAAAATAGTTACAGAAAATAAGATTAATTAATCCAGCGAGTTATATTGCATGAAAGCTTGCATGGAAATGTACTGTAGACGTACAGTGAAACCTAAAATCAGGTGTGAGCATGTGCTGTCAGCTATCAAGCATTCATATTAAATTTTACTGCATTTCCCAAGTGTAATATATTATAAACAGTTGTTTCCAGGCTCCCCAGTGACTCTCCTGGTAAATGCACTGCAGTACAGTTTAATGTCCGAGTTTCTGCTCCACATCCTGGGCTGACAGTAACCCTGCATGGTGCAGTGCCTGCTGTACCGTCTACATTCTCCAAAGACTGAAATATCTTTTTTTCCTGTTTCTTCTCTGCGTTTGCAGGAGATCCTTGCACCATCTCCTCCCAGATCGAGCTGGAAGAAGCCTTCCGTCTGTACAGCAGGAACAGAAACGAGGGCCTCCACATGCACGGTACGCTCTCCAGTTCTGAGACTGACCCCTTGGTGGGATCCATACCTTTTCCTGATGTCTCTTTATTTTAAGCGTCCTGAAATAAGTATTTAATGAATATGCAGTTAACCATTCGCTGAAGATTAGTTCCATGTTAATAAACAGTCAATAGATATGCCATGCATGTGTGTGTGTCTGTCATTAGACTGCCATTTGAGCTCATATTTCCCATGTACAGTACGTTGGGTACATGCAGACAAGTATGTACAGTAGTGTTACTGTATAAGCTATCCGCTCTACCTAAGTGTGCATTTAGAGCACATGATTGCCATTCACAATCTATTAAATTGTGATAATCGTGGGAATAGGGTATTAGTAGCTTTGCAGACCAATCTTTTTTTCTTTTTACTCTTAAGTGTCAAAAAACACAACATACACATAAAATATGAGCTCAAGTGGTAGATGCACACATGCATGGCATATCTAATAGCTAAAGTTTATTTAGGTTATCTTACCAATTATAACAGAAATGAGTTATTCAGTTGTTACTCCATTCAAGTGCAACCAACCGCTAACTACTCCCTTATACAAGGTTACGGTGGTTAATTGTTTACCATATTTCCTTCTTTCCCATACATTTCTGCATATATCACTTCAATCATTTTAAAAGTTACCTTAGCAACTCTAATTATGCCAAAGCCACCTCCAGCAAACTGGTTTAGCATTACCAACACATTCTTTCTTTTTCCACATGATTGATTACCAATGCATTTTACTCTACAGAAGTATCATAAGACTTGGGCAATTTGCCCATTCTGGGAAATTGGGCATTGGATCTTAGTTCGAGTTGTATGCAAGGATTAATGGTTTAATAATTTGACTTGCTCTCTCTTCAGTGTTCCCCAGCATTCCAGAGAAACCAGGCATGCCGTGTCCCGGGGAAGACAGTGAGTACAATGTTTCCAATAACCAGTCACCAATCATTGATGAGTGCTGGGGGCCGCTCTCCTCTAAAGTGCTGTTAAATTATAGGGTTCTTCAGAGAGAAAGTGCATTTAGCATTCCACTTCTGACTGCGTGGCTCTAAGGCACAGGTTTTCATTCTTTTTACTGAAGGGGAAGGTTTCATTCAAGTTTTACACCAATACTTCCGCGTATAGGAGTCGCGCATTGGCTGAGAGAGGCTTGGTGATTGTACATTTGTGTGTGTGTGTGTGTGTGTGTGTGTGTGTGTGTGTGTGTGTGTGTGTGTGTGTGTGTGTGTGTGTGTGTGTGTGTGTGTGTGTGTGTGTGTGTGTGTGTGTGTGTGTGTGTGTGTGTGTGTGTGTGTGTGTGTGTGTGTGTGTGTGTGTGTGTGTGTGTGTGTGTGTGGTTCTGCGTTTGCCATCTGTGTTGGTGTAAAGGAGTCAAGAAGAAATGTTCCCCAACTGTGCCTTTTAAAGTCAATAATGACCTGAATCTGAAGTGAATGAATTGAAACTCTTGCAGAGCTGTTCCTGTATTTTGATACCTGCTATGGAAGCAGTTTTGTTTGTGAAATCGTATTTCGTGTGCAAAGAAATCTAAGCAGTGGTATCGAAACTGCACCCGATTCAATCCCCTATGTTATAAAATCACACTTGTGCCAATGTCACAGCCTTCTGTCAGAACTTGTACAGAAAAGCAATGTCCTCTGCTTTCCAATTAACTTTTTTTTTTTTTTTTTTACCAGCAGTTTCGTTTTTCAAATACTGATTCCGTTTTCATTAGATTACACTTACAATTTGACAGGTTTGACACATAGCGCGTCCTGTATTATTTTATGCATGTTTTACAGATTAATCAACCCAATCATAATTGCACCGCTTTCAATCTCCTCCTAAGGAAGTTTTGAGTTTTAGCTGCTTGTGATTAATTATAGCATTAATAATAATTTTGATGCAAATTAAGATACGTTTTTGATAGAAATTATTTCAGCTGTTTTGCTTTCTACATAATTCCTTTGGTGGAAGGACCCATACAGCTGATTAAAGAGGCATAGAACAAGCGTGGGTCTGTCCACTTTGGGTACATTGGTATGTATGTATTCAGTAGGCAGAGGGTTAGCGTATTGATTAGCTGTCAGCCATCACATTGGAGAGAGGCGCTTCTCCAGGATCTCACTGCTGTGCCTTTTTAGTTACAATTTCAAATAAGCAAATGAAAAAGCTTTTGAGGCGAGTCTATCAGCAAATGTAAAAAGGCTGCTTCATGTAATGTCTTCATTAGGCAGCAGAACACAAACAGATTCATTTACGGGGGCATCAGGGGACTCGAGTCCCATTCTCCACCTACTAGCACCCTGCAGCCTCTCCCATTGGAACGTGCTGGAGTTTAAAAACTGCACTTCAGTGCGTTTCGTGTCGTGCTGGGTTGTATAAAAAGAGTACGATGCCAGTTGCATGATTGGTCATCAGTAAAGGTTTTAAAGTAAACTTATAGGTATATACTTAAGGTGCATACTTCTCTATAGTGTAGTTGTAATGCTGTGTATTGTTTACTCCGTTGTCTTTATTGAAAGGTGAAGTCCTATTCATTTTTTACTGCGTTTGAACCTGCATCCAGTATTCTTTCAGTATTGCCCCTGTGTCTGAATGTGGAACAGTGAAACTTCTCAGTAGCAGATGGCAACATTTGTTTTACAAATACATTAGGAATGGTTTATTAGCCTTGTTATGCTGATTTGGGTCCATTGTCTGCAGTTCAGTAGGTGTAAAATTCGACCGCACGTACCGTATTCAGATTGCAGGGCTGTTAAGCATTTTGAAGTAATTGACAAGCGCATCATTACTTGATAAATGTGGACAGTTTTGAGTAATGATGAGGATATACTGTAGTGTCAGCTCCTGTAAGTGTTTTATATGTGTGTGTGTGTGTATATATATATATATATATATATATATATATATATATATATATATATATATATATATATATATATATATATATATATATATGAGAACTGCCTACCTAGTTTTGATGAAACTAGCCAATGTACATCTCTGCCTGTCAGTCTGTCCATCCTTATGTATGTCACACAACAGTAAATCCTACATTTTATAATTCAAAATATTTTTTTGTAAAGAGGAGTGACGTTGTTTTTCCAGTGTCAGCAGAACTTCTCTGTGTTTCTTGAGCGTTGCTGTCTGTCTGTGTGTTGAATGCTTTTTTAACGAAGGACTCTAGCGCCACCTCTGTTGATGGATGCCACATTCATAAGAATGTACTTTTTAAATTCAACCTGAATTTCTTTATTGCCAGTGACAGGATGCTTCAGTTACCGTGTAGGTCAGGAAGGCTGAATAACATCATGCAAGCGCAATGCAAATGCAGCTGCAGTAATAATTAGCCCCATTCATCCTTGCAGGGCTGGCTCATTGCTAATGGCAGTGTTTACAATCAGAATTACAGCAGCGTCTGTAAGCTTTGTTAAACGCTCGCTCACCCTGTTAGCATCCGAACCTCCGCCACTCAGCGGAACCAACCCAGCAGGGTGTTTCTGATCGCCTGCAGCCAGAAGAAACACATTGGGCATATCAATTTAATGAGGATTGTGGCAGGGCAGCACCACGGTGCCTCCAAGCACGTTCAGATCAGATGGGTCCGTCATCTTTGATTTCTTTTTTCGTGTTAATCTGTTCTCTTTCACCCTGGTGTACCGGTTTTGCAGTCGAAAGAAACCTCATTTAACCTAGAGATTCCTCACTCCTGCTGTGCTCCCCCACCTCCCCAGTTTTTTTTTAAATTGGCTGCTGAACATCTTGAAGTACAACTATTGAAGTTAATTGGACAAGCGCTCTGTTTTATTCAAAGAGTGCGGGTCGATAATTGCCTTATTGACGCTTGCCTTTGTACAGCATAACGTATTCATTCACTGCGTACGTGCTGTTGTATTCGTCTAGGTTTGTGACACCTGAATGCGAATATGAATGATCCAATTCCGAAGCAATGATCAGGCAATTTGTAACTTTCGATTAGCACAGCGTGTTTTTTATGTAGCAGGATTTGTGTGCTACAGAAATACATACAACGGTCCGCTAACTCCTGACAGCAATTGGTGGTAATATGATTTTCAATTACTTGTGCTACAGTACAGTTTAGTTGTATTCCTGTCGCTTACTTTTAAATCCTGTGTATATGCTTAGGGGCAACAAAACTGCATATATGTGACTTTGCGACTCTGAATGTCAAATCAAAACCCCCAATAGCTGAGGTGTGATATTTCTGTATTCAGGGCATATAATGTACAACGTGATAGGTGGTATTTGGTATTAGTGCAAGCATTTTAGCTGGAGAGCCTTTTAAGCATCAGAACGAGCAAAGCAGGGGTTGTCGTCTAAATATTGAAACCAATACAAATGCATTTGACTGAGTGCATTAACGGCATGTCTTTTGTGACAGTAACATTGTGAAATCCAGGCAGTTGTTCTTGATTGTGAGTCTGTCACGTTAATCTCATAGCACCGTTAACATGAAATATCAGAAATGAGCGGTCGAATTGTAAGCTGGAATATTTCAAAGAAATCATATAAACAGTACAGTGGTCGTTTTTTTTTCCTTGCAGGTTTCTATTTGTAGACGTGAGATTAAATACAGAAAAAAAAGAAGCATTTTACCACCCGTGGATGTGTTGCTAAGCAACCTTTCTTATGAGTGAGTAATGGAGCCATTGAATCTGTATCGGAAGGGGACAAATGAAATTGGTCACACCTTCTTAAAAAGCAAGTCTAAGAACTCGGCTAGAGAAAGGAATGACAGGAAATAGGACAAGCTGTCTGCCTGTCCAGTGTGATTTGTTGCAGTAATACCTGCAATTACTAGAGATTACAGACAGGACATCTTTTACGCTGGAGCATAATCTTGTGAATCCTATCAGTTTTAAAGGCTTATGTGAGCATTTTCTTCTTCAAAAAAAAATGCATGCATATTATTTAATATAGCAGTAGTATTATTGTATATATTTCTTCATTTGTGGTAATGTACAATGGAGCTTAAAATAACCCAAACCTAATTGAGATAAGTACTTAATTAGTTTTGACCTCTTTCATTATCTTTGAAAACATATACCTAAAGCATCTCCATCAATTGCTATGCTTGTTCACTTGAGCTACCATGCTACTCAGTTAAAGGATGAGCGCTCGATCAGCGTTCATCAAGAGTGAGATCTTTTACCATTAGAGCAGCACTCTTACCATTATCGTTCATCACTGCAGGCTACCTTTATTATAGCAGAATTTCTATTATTTACATAATAACTTGTGATCTCTGATCTACTGTCTGAATAAGATTAAAGAAAAATAATAATTATAGCCACATTTTAGTCATGTCATTTGACTGGTATTTGTAGCTGTAGTTTCTTTTGAATGGGATTTCATCATAGCACACAGTGCCATCAGGTGTCCAAGTGTTGCAATCTCAGCGGTGTTAGGATGAAGTCTTCATTGCTGTACTGCAGGGTTGGCCAACCCTGATCCTGGAGAGCCACGATACTACAGGTTTTCTGGGTAGATGCATCAACTGAGAAGCGCAATTTGTAATCTGCTGAATTGTCCCAGCAGGACACCATAGTTCAGTTCCTACTGTAATCACCAGGACCACTTTCCAACTTTGAGCAGTTTTGGTAAAGTTCCTTTCCATATATAGTGTTGCATGGCTACCCACAACCAAACCTAGGACCACACACAAATCAACAGAGATGCAACAATTAGGATTGGCATGGCTTTTGATTTTGCGAACATCAATTAAATATGAATTGATGGAATCGTCCTGGTGCCCTTTCTGGAGTCGTGTGTGTGTGTGTGTGTGTGTGTGTGTGTGTGTGTGTGTCTATATATATATATATATATGACACACACACACACACACGAAGCTGTTGTGAAAAGTCTAAGAATCTACACATTTTATGTTGCACCTTGCTTTTTGATAATAAAACGTTCACAATAAATTGATCGCTGTGGATTATTACCTTTCCGATATTCAATTGATTGCTCGTTGAAGCTGTAAAATATGCAGTTATCCCTCTGTGACAATACTTTAAATTCTGTTATTTCACTGACACCCCCCCCCCAGTTTGACGCCACCCCAATGCCAGCTAGGTAAGTGTGTGTCCCAGTTCTCAGTGTCAGGGATAGAAGATTATTATGAGAGGATTTAGATCCGTACGGCAGTGTTCTTGAGGGTTGCCTGCACCTGATATGTCAGGAAATTAGGAATATTCCGTAATTAGGGTTGTATTTGAAAGACAAAAGCTACCAACATCTGGCCTGCATGATGTAATCTGATTGGATTTGCACAGTACTTTTTTTTTAAAAGGAGTTGAATGTCTGTTTCCGGAGTGTGCTTTTTAATGCTACAAATCATTTCTTTCAAAGCTCTACAGGACCGGTGGCACACAGTTAAGCAGTGGTGGCTTGGTGGCCACCCTTCCCAGCCCTCTTTTTATTTGTTTATTTAGCAGATGCCTTTATCCAAGGCGATTTACAGAGACTAGGGTGTGTGAACTATGCATCAGCTGCAGAGTCACTTACAACTACGTCTCACCCGAAAGACGGAGCACAAGGAGGCTAAGTGACTTGCTCAGGGTCACACAATGAGTCAGTGGCTGAGGTGGGATTTGAACCAGGGACCTCCTCATTACAAGCCCTTTCCTTTAACCACTGGACCACACAGCCTCCTTAGTGCGCGATCCCAGTTAAACACTGATTTTGCCTGATTTGCAGCTGCTGCTTCCTCTCTTGAAACAGCGTCTGCTTGTTTGAAATGCAGATTATTGTAAATTTATAATGCATCGTTAGCGTGTCGATGAGTGTGAAGCCGAAGGCGTCCGTTATAAAGACACCCTTTCATTCTTCGCACCGATTCAAACAATACAAAAAGAATGAAGGTATCCCCCCTCCCATCAGTTCACACCTAGTATCGACTGTATTTAAAAGCCCTGACAGCTGTACAAAGCATTGCGCAAAGATCTTTTTTGTTGTAATGGACTGCAAGGAAAAGACACTTAAGTAAATGCTAACGGGGGATTAATGAATCTCAAAAATGCAGTTCTGTATTCTTTGTGCTTGTAATTCTTGCATTGTTCTGTTCTGTTGGATACAGATGCCCTGTCTCTTGTCAATCTTCCACAATCGTACCCCTTTCAAAGAAATACATCTTAGTTGTACCCATTACCTGGGCATCTTGCTTTACAGCTAACCCCTCTAGGCCTTATATACTGCACATTCAATGTTGCATTGGTCAAGTCACTATTTCCTCATCATTTGCTTTCTCCATTAACTGGTATTTCCTTGTACAGCAGTTCCTTATAAAATCTGTATTAGTTTTATTTAGCTTGTTGCGTTTGGTAAAACAGTTTGTTTGCATGTCATTCTGCAGTAGCTAATTCTCAAATTTTTTATTCTCCAATTGGGCCCTTTCATTGATTTATATGTTCGTACAAGCGCTGTTTGTTTTGCTTTGCTTGTGCTCAGAGTTAAATGTCAGTCTGGTAAATCGTGCTCTGATCGTTTAAAAGGCCTGGCTGGCAGGATGTGCTTTGTAAGCGACTCGCTCTCAGGCAGTGCTTTCTCCTGTAGGTATAATGCATTTTCTATTCACTGTCTGCCGGCTATGGGACCTGCATGGAAACCTGGTACAGTAAGCCATTGCTGCAGCTGCTGATTGTATTCTGTGTGAGGTGCTGATGAAGTGTGTTGTGTTTTCAACTTGGAAGGTAGTTTGCTGGTGGGGGGGGGGGGAGGGGGGAGGATTCATTTCATGGAACCTGCGCTAAGCAGTGTTGACTTTCCTGCCTCCACTCCTCTCCTCCTCTTCTCCCGTGAATGATGTCCGTGTTGTGTGCCGAAGGGGTGCCGCTGTGTTACATCAGAAATTTTAAATTGCAGAGCTCAGACTGCCATACAGTAGGTAGGTTCTGAATATCCCACACTGTGTGGAGAACAGAGACACTGTTTGTTATCGTTGCTGGAATGCTGCAGTGCTGGTGGCAGACAGACCGCATGTTTTGTAAAATGTTAATTGATTGTTTGGTTTTTTCCCCTCAAGATCGACTTGACTTTGCAGGCTATCCTGAATATTTTTCTGCTGTGCATATTTCTGTGTGTCAGTATTTGCATTGTGATTCTAATCTTTTTGGTCTACAGATGCAGACCAGTAACTAAACTGCTGTTTGTAATGCTAGATTGACATCCTTTCTTGGATTTGTACTGAACAGGTGTTGGGGTCCTGGATGTTGGTTGCAGCTTTCAAAAAAGGACCAGTTTATCAGCTTAGAGGAAAGAAAATGGAGGTTGTCACCAGTTCTGGGCTCTGGGGCTTGTTTTACCAAAGATGGATGTGCATCTGGCCTGCAGCCCAGCGTGGCCCGGCCTCTCTTTAAGGTTGTAACCGCATTTTAGACTTGCACCCTTTTCAACCCCCCTCCCTTCTCGTTTGAAACTACTGCTGTTCACGATGGAGTCATACCCATTACAATTGTTCTGCATAGGTGTCCTTTTTGGAGCTATTACAAGTTTTGATTGACTCCAAAATGAATGCCCTTTTAATGTCTGCTAGTTGTTGTTCTTTCTGTATCTGTTGGTTTCTATGAATTTGTGTGCCCTGCTGGTACGTCACCTGGGTGCAGGCTGGAATTATGATCTCGAGGGGTCCTGTTGAAGTGTTTCGATTGATTTGTTTCATTTCGTTACCCCACAGCACCCTTGCAAACAACCTTTTAAAAAAGATATATATATATATATGTTGTAGTTTATGGGGAAAGGGTTTGGACAAGCAACTCTGATTTGTTGATGACATTTTGAAAGCAGATTGTGAACGGATGTGCTGTACCTGTGCTATTTTTTTCAGGTTGTGGTTTATTAGGAACCTCTTTGTAAATGAACCACGAGCTGTACCATTCAGAATTGTGGATTTCCTGTAAGCTTATTCTTGTACTTGACAATTTGCTGAAAAGAGATTAATGCTACTGCTGTCCATTGACAAAATGACACGCACGAGAAAGCACGCATTGAGTCAAAACCTATAAACGTTTCAAACCAATCCTGGACATTGTTTGACACTGTACTTCGTACAATGCAGATGATTTACTTCTAGTGCAATGTCAGCATTGTTAATACCAAACAATGTACAAATATCAAAACCAGAACTATTGTTATCAATCAGAAGCAACAAGGAGATTTGCAAGAAGACTGCAATCCTGACCTGGACACCCCCTGCTGAGCATTTAGAACCGTGCAGGCATTTAGAACCGTGTCCATCTACAGTGTTTGAAGCCTTCAGTATGGACAGGGTCTGTATCTCACCATCTGCATAATCTAGTGTTGTTAGCTCTACAGTACAATATCAGAAATACAGTGCGACTGCCTGAAAAAATAACGTTTATCATTCAATGCAGAGCTGTGTGTTTGGTTTTATAGTGTGAGTCATTGTACACAAAAAGAACTGATCGGATTACATTAGCATTTATAATTATCCATCACAGCCACCAGAACGAACAGAAATATTAACCTTACACCCTAATACAAAACTACTAATATAACAGTACACTCTTTGGGCTGTACATAAACAGAGCTGCAACCATTTATTATTATTATTATTATTATTATTATTATTATTATTATTATTATTATTATTATTATTATTATTATTATTATTTCTTAGAGTCCTTATCCAGGGTGACTTACAGTTAAAGTATCACATTACAAAATATAACATTACAGGTAAGAGCAGTTATACAATACAGTTATACGGGCAGCAGTGTGGAGTAGTGGTTAGGGCTCTGGACTCTTGACCGGAGGGTTGTGGGTTCAATCCCCAGTAGGGGACACTGCTGCTGTACCCTTGAGCAAGGTACTTTACCTAGATTGCTCCAGTAAAAACCCAACTGTAAAAATGGGAAATTGTATGTAAAATAATGTGATATCTGTATAATGTGAAATAATGTATAATGTGATATCTTGTAACAGTTGTAAGTCGCCCTGGATAAGGGCGTCTGCTAAGAAATAAATAATAATAATAATACAGTAAAATCAGTAGTAAGAGCAAATTCAAATGAGAGAATTAAAAATACAGTACATATCATTCATCTAGAATTAAACACGATCACAGATCTCAAGGAGCTTCCCTCCAATACGGTACATCCTGCAGAATATCGGCAAATCGCTTTTAACAGTCAACTTTCTTTCGCATTCGTTACAGCGAACAAGAGATGCTTTCTAAAATCTTACTGCCACGGCATGCTGGGTGCCAGGGACAGTGGGTGTCCTCCCTCCCTCCCTCTCTGCTGTGCTGCTTTCAAGCTGAATCTGGCTGGCTGTGATTTTTCAATCCCTTTGCCACATCCATGCCATGTTTTTGGTGGTGCCTCAGCTGTTCAGCACTGGCTCTCGAGGGAGAACACGCTAGCCGTGCCTGGACGCATGAGGCAGGGATGTGGTAGAACAAGAGAGGGGAATCACTCTGCCATTTAAATATTTGCTCTTAATGTTCAAGCCCGTTTCTCCCTTTGTCCTTGCTGCCTGTCAGTATTCGAAAAGCAGCAGCAGTGAAATAAAAAATAAGAAAAGCAAGGAAGGTGGGATTGGACATGCCAACCGGGTGCAGCGTAAGGCAGCCAGAATAATGTGCTGAAAGAGCAAAAAAAAAAAGGAACGAAACTGGTGAGCAATATATCTCCCTATCGCTGTGTCATTAGCAGGATCTAGGTGAAATGTAATGTGTGCATCAGTGCTTGCTAGTATGTTTACTGTATGTGTCTGTGTGGGGCCAGTGAAAACAGTAGAATGCAGTATTTTGGTAGAAGGATACAGTCTGGTTTTTGCTGTCTGTGTGCAAGCTGCTCTGAATCCACTGCTCGGCATGCTTTTGTTATCTTGTGAGGGCTAAACCTTTTGTGAGTACAGTGAGGTCTCTGTAAGGAGACATTTACAAAGTAGCAAAATATATTGCTTCAGTTGCCTAAAAAAAAAAGGCTAGGCTTTGAATCGAAGGGACAAAGGACAGTTTTTGTTGCACTGGTGTGTTACGTGGCTTCTTCGTCAAGGGGGAAAAATGCATCCTAAAAAGAATGATGGTATGGGTATTTTTTATGCTTTATGGTCTTGCCCAGGTTGTAAATATAAGCAGTGTTTTAGTGTTATGAATGAATTATGGCAGGTGTGGATGTTTGTTTGTTTTTTTACATGAGTCACTGCATCCATTATTATGGGATAATTTTACATAGAGCAGCAAAAACAAAAGGGTCATTTTTAACTATTTCATTTTGATATTGTAGCCAATGGTGGATGTTTGTTTATTAAATGACATAGAATCACTTTTCATTATGGTAAAGATGTAGAAATAGCATCTGCATGCATATTTTAAGAAATAATTAATAGAACAATTTCCAGACTGTAATTTTGTTTATTAGTCTGGAACAAAATAATAATAATAATTATATTCTTTTGAGGAGGGTGCAGTTAATAAAGCTGTTTTGTTAATTTAAGGCTTGTCTGTATGAGGAATAATATACCCTTTTTTAATTTTATTATTATTATTTTTTAATTTTGAAGGCTTACAAGTAAACAGAAAGGACTCCTTTTGATTTTATGTTGTCAAAAGCGCACAGCTGTTGTGTTAGATTTCCTGATCCCAGATCTTAATTCCATTTGTTTAAATATTCAGCAGGCAGGAGAATGCCTTGCCCTTAATTTGATGCATGCATTCTACTCTACAGTCAAGCCAAGCTTACATGTAACCTTTACAGTGTCGCTCGCTGGAAGCATACACCGTGCGGCTCATGGCAGTCATCTGTCCAGATTTAAAGCAAACCGATATTCTAGGATTTGTGATAGAAGTGTCATGACTTCTATAGCAATTTTATGTGCCGTCCTTTGCTTTCTTGACTTGACAGTTTTTTACAGTGGTTATTTTGCCTGCAGCATCCAAACAGTGGCGTATTTTAAGGTTTGCATTAAATGAAAAAAATAACTTGTTTGTCCAATTGCTGTCAATTCTGTAATCCATCTCCTTTGTTTTTTTTGCACGTGAGCTGAATCACAGACGTGCCTGTGACAGATTAAGACGGAGCTAAATACAGACCAAGCTAACTGGCTGGCTAAAATCCTCCCTTACCGTTTTAACCTCAGATCTCGGTGGCTGTGTATGGATATCAAGTCAGAGCGTGGTTGTAGACCTCGCCTCTTTTTGCGTGATGGTGGTTTTTGAAAGGATTGAAGTAAAACGGTTCAGACAGGCTTTCAAGGACACCCAGGATGAGCCACACATGAAAAACAAAGAGCTAGCTAATCGTGTTTCCTACAGTGTGCAACTTGTGACCGTAAACCACTGCGTCTGCACAAACGTTGCTTGGCACAATGATGCTAACTATCCGATTTTTACAGTATCTTCTTCCCAACTATCTTCAGCTAATCCTGGGCTTCAGCTGCCTATGTAAGTGTCAATGCTAAACTGGAAAGGACATGTGCTCCTGTGTTTTGTCTCTACAGCTACTGAACTTGAACAGGAGAGAGGAGTTCACATGGATAGATGTGAATTAAGAAGGTAGCACCTGTACTGTAGGTATCGCTGTTGAATTCTTCACCCTGTGCATTCATATTTCTTTGGAAGTGGAAGGGGTGTAGATGCTAGAGCTCAACCGCATGAAATGAGAGGATTTCACATTAGTTATGTTTCAGACACCTGCTCAGATAACCTTGGCTGGTTGTACAGGTGCAAACAGTGGTTTCCTTCCCGTTGGTGCCTTTGAAACCCCTTTTGATTTTAGAGGCTTTGAAACCTTGTAAACCCTGTTACTGTGAATGCTGGATGTTAACTGCCCTGAAGTGCTTTTACAGGATCCTTCGAAGTGTTCGCCTGCCTGCATGAACGTTCGTGTGGAAAGTTATTGACGTGGGGTTTGAAATTAGATTCAAACTTTTTCCAGTTTGCGTTCTGTATTGTTTTCTTTTTATTCTTCTGCCAGCTGCAATTGGAGATGGCTGTTCTTTGCACAGGGAATTTGCCCAACAGAGAACACAACAAGAGCGTGTTCTTTGTCAAGGAATCACCCCCTCCACCCCCCCTCCACAGATTCATGTGACCCGGAGAAATCAGGAGCAGGTTCTAAAACTGAAAAGCCAAAACCTTTATTGATGCAAACTACCATTGTTTAAGGTTCAGTTAGCGGCATTAAAATAACAGCTGTATCGATTTTTGTTGCATAAAATAGACTTGCTTTTGGGCGTTTTGAGTACAATCAGCAGAGAAATTAGTGGACTTAAGAAAATCGATGCTCTCATAATATGGCTCTGCAAAGAAAAATATTGTTGTGTTTGAGTTGGCAACATGAAGCGGCCGTTCTTAATGAGGAGGTCAGTTTTGGTTACTTAAGGTTTCATAAAATATAAAGGCGGAACCAGCCAGCACTGCTAGAAACGTCATGCATTCATTTTTTAACATGCTTCTGTAGAATTTGTGACGATGTCTGCAGTGTACCCACGTAGCCAACCTGAGGACTGAAAGTCTAGCAGCAGGCTGAGACTCATGCATTGCAAGGAGGTTGACAGATACCAATCCCAGCTTAGAAAAGTGTTCGGATTGCTTATAAACTATTACCTTACTTGAGTAGAGGCTTCTTTTTCTTTTCCTTTTTTTATTATTTCTTTTCAAATCTGGAACTATCCTGCACAGCTGCTGTAATGCATTGATTCTGCTGTCGGCTTTGCCCGTGAAACGGGCAGCGCAGAGCAAGAAGAAGATTGCTTTCCATCAGTTTTCATTGCTGCAGCAGGTGCAATTTTATTACTTCCAGTAAACTGTTAAAACACCAATAAGAGAAAGATAACCATGCAAATCTTATATCTGTGTCTTATTTACATCACGCGCTCCCTTATCAGGCTCAGAATTACACTACACACACACACACTCCAGTGATTCCATTTACTTGCACGTTAAAGGTTCCTTGTGCTACACCACCCTCTTCTCCAGTGGGATCTGTGAGGACACAGTGTCACAGTCGGAGCCCCATGGCAATTTCTCCTGCCCAATTAGGAATTGGCGGCCGTACAGGCACAGAGACGGCCGTACAGGCACAGAGACAGCCTGCCTAGCATACCTACGCCTAGACTGTCTCAACCCCAATTTAAACGGAGAGGGATGCACAACAATGCAGTCAGGCAGGTAGATGTACTACAGGGAAATTAAAAGGCTGACTCACAGATTGTAATTGACCTTTGTAGGCTCTCCACAGATTGTTCTGTATTATGTCTAATCATTTAAAGGGATTCAGGGAGGGTTTTGTTTGTTTAGCCAGAATGGAAACTTGTACTGTAGGTGGGGTGTGGAAATGACTGTACCTGCCCTTTGCTGCCAAATCTGCAAATCTTTGCCACCAACTGGTTATCCTTGGCGGCCCCTAGAGCTGGGAGCAGGTGTTAAAACAACAGACTGGCAGCCGACCAGTTGATTTAACACTGAATTATTCATGATAAATTCCAAATTCATCATGAATATTAATGCATTGCATGAGTTTCAGTACACTGCCAATCAAGATAATGTTTTAGGTACTGCACACACTGAAATTGACTTACAAAAGGATTGATTCGTTATACCTGTTGTGTTTATACCTTCTCCAGTGTAAAAAAAAAAAAAGTATTAGCACACAAGTCCTGTAGCTACAGTAGAAGAATACAGATTCAGATATGTAGAGTACTTCCGATTGACCCTATTAAGTGCCATTGGAGGACAGGTTACTTTGTAATTTGATGCAGTATTTTTAACTGGCACCTCCCTGTTATTTTAATTCTCTCTAACTCTATTGTTATGATAACTTAATCATTTTGTTAACTGTAAAAAAAGTAGTCTAAATGGAACTGGTAATTCTGCAAATACAGGCCTTCAGATGCTTTTATGACACCTCCTATATAAAATAAGAAACCCAAGCCTAAAAATGATCCATTTCTTGGTGTTTTCCTCCCCACAGTGGTGATAAAGCTCCATTTTCTATGTTGAGCTTCATAGCCGACATGAAATTTCACTGGTCTGATTACTGGCATGCGTCTAACTTGACTGTTCTCGAAATAGATTGCAGCAGTTTGTAGCCAAAACGAAGGTTTTACATGTTTATTCTGTGGCAGCTGATCAGCCTCTGACCTCGTTTCACATTGACAGGGCTCTGCTGTCGCTGCGAGGAGCGGTGCTTGGAGATGGCTCTGTCGCACACTGGGTTTGAGTGTGCGATGGAGCCAGCTTCGCAGCTGAAGTCATGACGCGGTCTGCCAAAGACGTGAGGTCAAGAAAGCTTGGGGTGGGAGGGGCAATCCCATTTGAGTCCACAAACAAACAAAAAAACAGAATTCAAATAGTGTGAATTGGTTGGGGTGGGTGTTTAATAAAAGTGCCGTGGTGACGTATGAGCATCGAGGGTGCTGCGACACTGCTGGGATTTGTGTAATGAAGTCATTCTGTTTCATCACGCTCCTGGCCCTAATTCAGTATGGGAGCATGTGAGATGCAACCGGCAGTCACGAGATATGGTATTTCTGATTTCAACTCAAGGCTATAAAGGAGAAATATGAAGATGGTACATGTAAGTAGTCTGGCAGCCTTATTGGTCTGTTGATTCGTTTGTTCAGTTATTTATTTTTCTTTTAAAGGAAAACCTAGTTTGGAAATGAAGAGTCACTAACTAATAAACAACAGCTTTCTTACTACTTCTTTTTATTGTGAAAGCAAAGAACCAGAAGGTGGTGATAATGCTGGTGCTAAAGGCTTTTTTTAAGGTTCGAAATGCAGTTGATTGTTTTGGAAGTGTGTCAAGTACAGTAGCCTATAAGAACGTCTGCAAGTCCAGTTCTGCTGGTGCTGTACTGCACTGAAGGCTGCCTCTGCATGGAGTATGCAGAACTTAAATGCACGAAAATTCCCAGGAGTCAGCAATGATCTCATTTAGCATAAAGCACTCATTTACCTGCTGCAAATGTATTCTGCAACGCCTCACACGTGACCAAATGGCTAGAGAGCTATTCATTTTGCACATTTTCATATGATTCAGGAGCAGTGAAATTCGCAATACTGCACTCTGTAGTTATGGTAGTAATTTTAGAGAGGGTTGCAGTGGAGTGTTCAGCACACAGCATTACTGTGCACAGGCCAGTCTGCATGCATCATTTGTATTCAGTGTTTGTGGAATCTATTTGAGAGTTTTTTTGTTAAACCGGTATGCCTCTTCTACCTCCTGCTTGTTTTTAATGAAGATTTTGTTGGGATCTGTTTTTTTTTTTTTCAGAAGCGTCTTGCTGTTTGCTGATGCCCGTTTCAGTCCTTGCTCTCTAGCTCTCGTAATGAATTCAGAATGGAGAACAGGGAGCTCTTGTGTTTCTTGACAGTGGCGTAGGAGATTGTGGTGGCAGGTGTTCCTTACTACATTAACAACTACCCACTGATTCCCTAAAGCAGAGGTGTGGGGGAGGGAGAGGAGAAAGGGGGGTTATTAAATTAACTATAGCTACCCAGTCAGACAGAAAACAGTAAATAAGCAGCTCTGAGATCCTGAAGACCTCCTGTTATCTGAAGAATGAATGGCTATTAAACTGCACTCTGTCTGTCCAACTGCGTTTTGTTTAAAGCATAAAGATCCATCTGAAAACGTTTCATTTGCATTGCCTAGCAAAGTCTGTGGTCTTCCATCTGTCCGTCTATGTTTCCTTCGCTAACAGAATGCAGATGCAAAAATATTTTCCCTTGTGTTTGTGTGTGTGTGTGTGTGTGTGTGTGCTTTTTTTTGTATGTGTTTGTATTTTTTTAGGACTAGCCGTAATCAGATTGTTAATCTGGGGGGTTGGGAGAGGTGAGAATGGCTCTAGGGGAGTTTAGCGTCTACCCAAACCGATCACTCTGTAATGGGAGGGATGGGAATGGGGGTGGGGGTGAATCTCTCTCTGGTTCTCTACTTTAATGTAAGAATCCACAGCCAGTTTTGAACAAGAGTGGTTTTTTCTTTGTTTTTTGTTTTTTTAATCATGAAATAATCTTGACATTGGGGGTTAATAACATTGTGTAGATACGTCAATCAAAGATCAATGGCCTTTTCATATTCATTTTCATATGTGTAATCTACATTGTATTCACTTTCTTGTCTCAATAGCTTATAATAGCTTCATTTCATGCATGTTTGTTTAAACATCGCGGAGCTCGGTTTTTAAAAGGCAACAGTGAAATGAAGGTAGGCTAACGCCCCATATGAAAAGACAATCCAGAAATATACGAGAGCAACCAATTTCCTAGTCGGATATCGGACTGGTAATAATAATCAACTGATTGATGGATTGAGAACCCTTTTATTATTCAAATCAAATATCAAATGTATGTATTTAAGCAGGACCTGAAAAAAATACAGCCTTGCATATGACATCTCAGCAAGGCAACTGTGTTTAATAGCATTTTAGAAACATGCAACACTTGTAAAGCATGTCAGACTGGTATTTGATGTTGAAAGGTTTTAAATTGGACATTTCCTGAATGTCATCCAGACCTTGAGATATTAGGTGTAATGATGCAACGCTAGCTAGCTTTACTTTTTGACTTTGTAACGAACCCCGGGGCTATAGCGATGCTTTTATGTCGCTGAAGCTAATCTGGATGAAAACAGGAAGATTTTCTTTTTCTGCTCTCCCTGACCTTCACAGCATCTATTGCATGCACACTAGTCCATTAGTCATGAAAGACCTAGTCGTCATTTTGAAAACACAGCCTGTAACTAATAGTTTTATACGGGTAGTGTTCTTGAAGAGAGGAATCTCAAGGAAACTGATTAAAAATATGCATAAAATGCCCCCCCCCCCCCCCCCAAGCTCACTAATTGAAGATGCACTTTAGTCACACACTTCTTCACAAGCCATACATTTGCAGCTGAGGTTTGTGATGAAAAGTTGAAACCTTTTTTCTGTTGACAAAAGCTGTCACTTGTATCAACATGCTTCTGTTATAGAAGTACTGGTATATACAGAACAGCTTGCATCCATCGTTTGTGTAAAGTAATGCAGGTAACTAGGCTGTTTTCTATTCTTCTAACTTGCAGCATTAATTAAAAACGTTGATACTGAGATTTAAGTAAGATTTTGTGTGTGAGTTTAAAAAAAAAAAAAAAAATTGTTTTGCTCTGACATGCTCTATATTGCTGTTCCATTGAGAGTTCGCTAGCAGGTGCGATTTTAAACAGCTGTTTTGATGCTCAGCACACTCTTAATTTAGAATATCCATGCCCAAAAGCCCAAATACTGCTTTACATTCTTGTGTGAATGGTTTTTAATAGTTCTTTTCTCCCAGCATGACAGCTGCATGTCACCTAGCTTGCCCATGTGGTCTTCTGTCCAGTGCTAGACATTGACGCCCTTGTTCTCTCACATTAAAGGGCTTGCAAGGTTTCACTGACAATGACCAGCTTTAAAAAGCCTCCCTCGCCCTGGTGGTATTTAATCAGCGTGTTCCTGAAAGAGCTTCTGACCATAACTCTTGCTTCCCTGCTTAAGGTGACTTCTTCGTAAGCACTGTACTGTGCGAGATGTAATCTTGGTCCAGCCAGGTAAATGCAAAAGTGAACCTGCTGTGCTAAAAGTATCTCACGTCTTAAATCTTCCCCGTGACAATTGCAGCTCTTATTGTGAGCTCTTTTTAATAGAGGGGCTTTTGTACTTATATTGTTAAATAGTGTCGCACCCATCTGCTTTTTGATTTCCATGTTTTTTAGCCCCTAGTTCTGGTTTCGGTTTAGATTTGTATTAGATGTATCAACACTCATTTTAAGGAGTAGTTGAAGACTTTTAGCGAGATTGAGTCAAGTAAGCAGAGTGGTCCAAGCAGAAAACCAAATGAGGCTTTTGAATGTGTATGCATTTGTCAAGTAATTTGGGTGGTGAAGTTCTAATACAGAACAGAGAGGAGAGAGAACCCTGGGTGAGAATGGGTTGTGTTTAATGCTGATCTTCTTAATGCAGCAGCTTCAGTAGGATCTTGGAAGCTGTCAGGACCTGTGCTTAATGTTAAACTGCTCTGAGATAGCTGGCAGTGTGGTTCTGTAGCATGTGGTGTTTGACTGGCAGAGTGTAATACAGAGCCGGGACTGTAAAAGCTGCAGTGCGGTGTGCCAGCACACTGGTAAGTAGTTTATCGATACCAAAGACTTTGTAAAATTAAAAGGCTTCTTGTGAATCAAAATTAAACCACTGGTGATTTTTTTTGACGCTGCAGAGAAATGATAATTGAAACTGCAGGCCGCTGTGCTGCAACAAAAATACTCCACACAGTAAAACTAAACAAGCAGTTTTTTCTAAATTGATTTTTCAGCATCCAACACTTATTTATTTGAGCTACGGTCCTGTTAATTTGCACTGAGTATACAATGAAACACCTTTAAAGAGCATTGTATAAGAATTTAAATGTAGTATTTGCAGTATAAATCTATAGTAATCTTTCATACCTATTGCACGTACCCTCACCCAGCACAAATATTCAGGAGTTACATGTACAAATGCTGTACTGTGTAAAAGGGTTGGGTTTTGTCAACATTAATCTACATTAAACAATAGATATATTTAGAAATTCATTATGCAGCAATTCACCTGAATAAAACATGCATTTTCCCCCATCTGATTTGTTTGTTTCATTAGTAAGAGCTGATGACATGACTTGCCTGTTTCTGTTTCCGTTGATGGTTGAAGATTGGCAGAGTGGCTCAACAGTGCAGGTAATGCAGTCAGGCTGCCTCAGGGTATTGACCATGGCGGCAGAGAGAGAGAGACACAAACAGATGACATTTGGGGAAGAGGACTCTCGGGGAGTTGCAGATCTCTAGAGGCAGATGGAGAATAATGAAAGTGGGGTTCAGTATTGGATCATTGTTGGGCTGCACAATGCAGTCTTGTTGTGCTTGATTTAAGACAGTAGGCCTTCCCAACCACATTGGAACGATGTGTTGTGTATAGAAAAGGATTCACTTCGCAGAGCTCTGATGTGCAGCACCCTCTCTTCCTGTGTGCTGTCTGTTGCTGTGCGGTCTTGCAGCTGGGACTGAGGCACACCGAGATCATGTGACTTCTTCAAGGGCCACAAGAGAATGACTCAGTGCAGAGTGGAGACTGGGACTGTGTTGAACTGAGACGCTTCGCTTTCACAGATGTAATGATTGCTTTCCAATCCTGGCTGAATAATTAGTTTTTCTCTCTTGGGGAAGAATGCTGTGTATATACTGGCTGTGTGACTTTTTAGTGTGTGACTCTGCAGGTGTCTCGTTTGTCCTCCTGAAATAAGTGTGTTCAGAGTTCATCCATCTGATTTACTGTCATACAAACAGATAGGGGATCTCAGTATGAAATCCATTTTCCATTCGGGACAGATTACATTACAAAGCTGTAATTAAATGATGGGTAGCCAAACTGATCTATCATAGTCTCATTGAAAACCCCATGTACTGAATGCATTTATATTACATTGAGGGTATTATCCTGTTACCGTGGAGTAATGTGTGTGTGTGTGTGTGTGTGTGTGTGTGTGTGTTTTTTAAAACATTAAACAGGTGGCTGAAATGGCTGCCATAGTTAAATTACTGACTTTTATTTATTAATTTTTTTTTAATTAACAATGGCAGTGTCAAGCGCTAATTTCATTGGTCAGCCTGTGAAGCGAGTAGTGTAGCCAGTTTGCTGTTTGTATCTGATTGATCTAAATGTTAATTGGTGGAGATGTTGAATCCCCGAGTTGTTAAATAGCTGTAATGCACAGATTGTCAGCAGCTGTTTAGAACAAAAATGATCTAATTTGGTTTGTGTGAACGCTGGAACATTCGAACTGTAGCTGGGTTCTGATGTGGTGTAGTGTAGTTTCTCTTCAGATTCATAATTGGGTGTCCAGTCTCCCTATCGGTTCAGCAGTCCTGCATCTTTGGTACCCTCTGAGGGCTTCCAGAATTAGACATGTTAGTTTAATTACAAAATTAAGAAGTTCAGACTTTTGGCCTCTTGCTGTAGTACATTTTTAAATAAAATGCAACTTTTTAAAAATATCTTTTTTTTTTTCTGGGATGTCATTTTGCACTGAAAAGTACCAGAAAGGGATGTGCAATTCCAGACCTGACCGTGTAACTTGTATTTTTTACAACAAAATTCCGGAGGTCCATGGGGATTTATATTGCAGGATTATTGACTACACCCCAATAAAGAATTTCACATGAATCATTTCTTAATGAAGTCCTTTACGTGGTATATATCTAGTTTTAGACAGGCACAGTACATCATACATACGGATGAAAAATGTATCCTGTCAATTTTTTGTTTTTGTTTTTAAGCACTAATCATTGAGCATGTTTTAGAAAGAAAGAAAATTAGTATTGTACCTCCTGAAGAGAACTGGAGGAAAGGTCTGGTGGGACGCGCTTCATGTAAGATGCCTGGTAGCACAGCGTGCAGTACAGCAGCTTGGGGTGCAGAGGTGTTGTAGCTCAAATGCATTTCAACAAAGGCTACAGTTTACCTATACAGTCAAATGAAATGACCAACGTTTCGACTCAAAGAAAGATTCCATGAACCCTGAAAGCCTCCCTGACACTTGCTAAAGTAGCTGACAGCTTTATTTACCAGAATAGCCGTGCCGCTGAGGTCAATCTGCCGGCTGTATCAGAATGATATTATAATTATCTGATAGGGCTCACAATCCTTAAAACTTGCCTTTGCACATAATTAAATGAAGCCGGAGGCACTAATACATCTACAAATTACTTCCAGCCCCTGTAGACTTGAACAGTTGCTGACTTGGTCTAATATTGCTGAGGGAGGTATGCAGCAGATAGATCTTGAAGTGGCTTGTTTTTTTTTTTTTTTTAGGATTGATAAAAATAAGTTAAATAAGTTGCTGGTTTCTGCTTATCGGATACTTTATAAGTCATAAACAAAATTCAGCAAGAGCTTGCAGTGGGGCTCGTTTGTCATCAGCTTGTGCAATTGACTGCCAATGGATTCCAGCACACAACCTTCTTGAAGGAGTTATTAACCTCTTAAGGTAGGCAAGGAATTGAGCGGTTGTTCAGACGGTTTCCTCTTGAAATACACTTGAGAGCGACTCAAGTATCACAAGGAGGAAACTGACCAGATCCAACCTGGCAGTCAATTTGAAACCCTGTTTCGTGCACCTCATCGCTAAATTAAGAACATTTTCATGATTTTGTATGTGGGGCACACAGGTCCCTTGTACCTAAAAGGGTCAAGCACTGAAGAAGCCACATGTCTCTGAATGACAGGCTTACTCACACAGTGAGAATCCTGGAAGGAAGGAAGGAAGGCCTGTGCTGAGGAAGTGAAGTGATAAGGGTCGGTAATGGGACACCTTCCAGTCTTGCAGTCCTCGGAAACCCATACTGTTTGTGTGTGTGTGCGTGTCTTTCCGTGTCCTTTTCACATGCCAGTGCCAGTTTAACTGCCGATGAAAACATATTCAGCAGGATTTTCAAAAGGGGCGAAATAAGAACTAGGTCTCAAAGAGATTTCTGAAATGTGGGTTACTGAGTGTACGGCTATCAAAAGGTTTAGGTGAAAGGAGTCGTGCATCCACTTGTTGAACCATTACAAATTTATAAAGTGACTTAGTTACATTTAATCAGGCATTAAAAATGATTTTGCTGCTCAGTTCTTATTTTGCCCTTTTTGAAAATCATGCTGATTTGTAGATTTGAGCAAAGCGGTTATAAGGTTGTACGGTCATCGCAGAGCTTCATGTAGGGATGAAGGGACAAGCAAAATGATTTGTCTGCTTTACTTGTGCATTTTAAAGCAGCAAACAAAATGAACTGAACAGATGCAAAGACTTGAAGGAGGACAAAGGAATGGGAATTACAAGCACTCGATCTGCCAAAGAGTACAAGGAAAGGGATAATTGCTTGCAAAATTAGCTTAATTCAGTGTTGTGGCCAATGGATTGCCTAAACACTGTGCTGACTCACTCAGGGTCTAGCATGTCATCTCGATCGTAGCTTGTAGCTTCCAGCCTCAATTTTGCTTTCTTCATTGAAGTCTAATTCTTCTTGTGGCTGTGTTTTTTTTATTTATTGTTTTTAACTTCCTCAAACCCACACGGCTTCAGCAGCCTTTGATTCAGCACCTGCCATTCTTCCCTCTGGCGTTCTGCACTATATTAGAGCAATCACAGACACTGCTGTCACAGTGCCAAACATTTTACTACTCTCTTCCAGCAAAACCTGGCACGTTTTAATTATGTTTGAAGCCTTTTAATTGTATGCGAAGTTGCATCTGTAGTTATAATTAGTTTTTGTGGCTTCCTCTTGTTGGATATCCAGTCAAATGTGCATCAAAGCTGATTTTAGAATGGTCGGTTGTAGGTGCTACTTCTGCATTAAACATATTTGTTTTCTGTCTCTGTGTATTACATAGTCCAGTGTGTGTGTGTGTTTTATAACAGTTTAAGATAGCTATATACATACACATAAACGGCACAAAATTGCCTTTTTGAAAGGCTTTCTTCACTGCTTTGTTCCTAATAAAATGGCCCCACTCTGAATGTGGTTGCAGGATAGGTTACTTGTTACTTGTACAAATCATGTGAATGAGATGTTGCTTTTTTGTTTTTGAATAATAGTGTTTCTCAAGGCATTGATTATTGTCTATTTATTTATAACCTTAGGGAATTATTTCCTGGTTGCACCTAGACTTTAGTGTAATGTTTGCAAACCGTTTTATTTTATTTTTTTCAATCTGCTGCATGTATTATTATCTTCAGTGTATTTTCCGACCTAGCTCCTATTAAACACATTAAGTTGCATGAATCTCATACAGGGATTTATTTCCTCATGTAAAAGTGGCCTCTAAACATGTTCCCCGAAGTGACAAGCCCTATCCACTCTGTTCTGCTGTATGTAGGACGTGCTAAATTTGGGTCCCAGTTTGTACTTGTGCATTAATCTTGTCAAACAAAGTGACACCTTCAGCAATCATGTGATACGTTACCTACAAAAGGAGAAAACTGAATCTGGTGCACTTCACGTTTGGAACTCAGAATCTTTATTTACCCTTTACATGTAAAAGAAGGATTACTGTAGCATGGTTCATTTTTAAAGGGGCTTTGTTACAGTGAAATCTGGTCATTGTCATTCCTATAATATGGATAACATTTAGGAGTTTCATGCACTGAGGTGTGCTTATAAAACTAATTCACACACGCATGAAGATAACAGTACTTTATACATTCAGGGATACAAAGGTAATTGGTAAGGAAACAGTCTGACTGGGACAAAACAGGCAGCAAGCACCTCAAACCAGCATGGGTGGCTGAAATACCGTTTTGAGTCCCTCGAAGTGGATATAGATGTAAGGTATAAATGTACAGGAAGTTTCTAGCCCTAGCCTGAACAGACTGCATTTTCCCAGTAACATTAGAATGCGTTGAAATACCAGCTAGATGGGTGTAAATTTTTTTTTTTCTTTTTTAAGGTTGCATGCGACTAGTGAGTCTTTTCTTATTTACAACACGCTTCTAGTGGTAGCTGCTTTCTTAAATACAAGATTTACATGTGTCCTTTCTTGACATGTTGGCACACCTCAGAGAATTGAATTTCCAGAACTAATAGCCGCAAATCCTGACTGACACAATCCATGACCCAAGTCCAATTCCTTTGTTGTATAAAGCGGATTCTGGAACCGGAATTGCTTCGGTCTTATTTTTCCACGGGAAGTACTGTAACAAATTCCACCGGATCACATATATAAGTATTCTCGTAGTTAGCTATCCCTCGATTTGAATATCGTCTGGGATCAATTAGGACTAAATTTAATTAGTTTGATATTTCAAGTTAACCACCCATCACTTCATAATTTAAGTACAAGTTAAAACGAAGTCAAGTAGGCTGACACTTCAGCTAGTGCCTTCACTTTGTTTCTTTTAAGTTTTACATGATATTTCAAATTAATTCAGGTCAGGATTTTCACTGCAGGTGCAGAAGCACTTTAGAAATGTTTCGCTGTTGTTTCCAGCTTCACCCATAACGATCTAAACACTGGCAAAATATGTAGTAATAGTGAAAGAAAACAATACAATTCTTACAAAGATGTTTCGACGAGAAGTCTTTCTGAATGTCTGGCTTACTAGAAACGACTGAATGGATCCGCTCCAGGGAAAACACTGACTGCCTTCTGAACCATCCCATGTCTAATGCTCATTGAAAACAACCCCAATGGAGCGAGTTTGCTTCCTATAGGGATCAGACTGCATTTCTGAGGTTTCGAAAGCTGACAGCTGCTTTAAAATCTCTCAAAAGTTGTTTTCTTTATTTGTTATTTTATAGATAATAAAGTCATACTAAGCCAAAGGAGTTGACAGATGGCCGCTGCTTGTAATTGTCTAAACTTTTAGGTGGTTGCACAGTGACAACATGAGTATCATAGAGTTCATTCCTTCAGAAACTTTTATCGTCTTTAATAAAATCTGCTTATAATGCCCGTCTCCTGAAATGCATTTTATTGTTTCTCAGTCTGATATATATATATATATATAAAATTATATATACATAATGTTTTTCTGTCAAGCAGTACTGTATTTTTCAAAATAGAATGTATCCCCCCCCCCCCCCCCCCCCTCCCCCCCTCTCCCTGAAACACTTTGACAACTGCAAACTGATAACTTTATTTATAGCTTATTTAAAGTAGCTGGCAGGTTTTATTCTTCTCAAATGGTTAATGTAAATCACTCTGTAAAAAGCCTCAGTGGGTATATGTACATATGTTGTCTTTACAAGGCACAGGGTAATAGAATTGGGACAAACTCAAAGCTTCACAGCTGTCTGTTGACCTGATTAGATTTCTAAGTGGTGTCTGTCGTTGTGTTGGGACATCATTGGGTTGCTGGGTAGCTTGTACAGGTAAATACGCATTGGGGTTTGTTGCTGTCTCGTTTGGTACTCATTTGTAAGGTTTATGAATTAAGGTAAACATGGAATTAACTACTTTGTTACACTATAAGGACCAGACAATGTTTCAAATTAACAGTGTTTCCCATTTATTACTTCCAAAGCCCCACATTTCATTCTACATTGAACGTTATTGTTTAGATACAATATGTGGCAGTAGTATGAACAGAGAAAGGCAGTTGATTAGATTACCTCCCCTGGAGAGACAGCTTGAGACGCTACCCCGATGGTCCTGATGATCTGGAGGTACTGGGAGCTTCTCTGACTGTGTCGCCTCTATGCCTGGTATTTATACTCTGGTAGCTCAGAGACTACGGGATTGCATTTCATTTCTAATTATAATAGAAATTAGTTATTCAGCTGTTGCACCACTCAGGTGCAACCAACCGCTAACTACTCTCTTTTAGGTCTCCTTCCCATTCATTCCTGCACATGTTTTATCACTGCCACCATTCTAAACCTAAGTTGCCTTGGCAACTTAACTTATATCAGTCACCTCCAGCAAACTGGTTTAACATTACCAACACATGTTCTTTGTCGTCTGCCAGCATGTTGAAGGCGTTTATCTATATAGTGTTAATGTGAAGGGCTGAGTAAGTGGACAGCATCCAGCAATGTTCATCACGGTTGTTGCCCATCGTGTATGTGAAGTCACCTCTTAACACAAACTGCAATATCTGACTGAAAACCGATGAGAGGAACTTGTTGTGATTTTATTGCTTCATCTGTCATTTCCCCCCCGAGCTTCTGAAATCAAATCACGCTTTTACTGTTATTAAATATGGGCCCTGGCAATCTAACTGCGTCTGAATATTAAAAAAAGAAATTCTCATATACTCTGCCTAGAATGAATATGGATTTTGTTTCCTCAACCAAAAATAGAAGTAAATAATATAGAAAAATCAATTGTTTTCTAAATGTTTTTTTTACATTATACTACCCAGGGCTTACCATGTGTCGAGTATTGCCTAGTCACTTGGGAGAGATCTAAAATATCTTTCAGGATATTTTGAAATCAATTTAAGATATAAATAGCACCTTAGTGATCCCCACTTGTGAATAATTGAAGAGCTGTCTGCATTTAAGCAGGACCCTGTAAATGTGTTTGCTTTTTTGCTCCTGGATTCCATCATTTTGAGCATTGGAGATTGAAGCTTTGTAGACAGAGCCCAGGTGACTCCTGCTGCTAGCCTATCGAATATCTGGTTCAATAACAAGCCTCAATCCTGGCCTGGAGAGAAAATCCAGCAAAGGATCAAACTGTCGTATATTCACCCTGCGCATTCGATGTTCTTGAGAGATTGTCAATAAAAGTAAACATTCATGGCAGCTGGAAATGAGGTTTTGAGATTGAACTTTAACTTCCTGTACATTGCCCCCCCTCCCCCCAGAACAGTGGTGTGGAATCATTTTAGATGTCTTGCGATTGATGCTGGACCAGTTCACATATGTTGCTTAGTTATGCCAAGGTGTCGTGCAGATTGGCCCAGATTGTGTGTTTCACACTTCACCCAGTGGCCCATGTTGTGTGCTTCACTCTTTCACTTGTTAAAAGGTTCACAGTGGAGTCCAGCTGTGCTGCTCCTATTAGTTTTGTTCTATATCTATATATAAGATGGCTGGTAACACTAATCTATGTGGTGTGTGTTTACTTGAAGTAATCTAGTTGATTTCCTGTGAATCAATTTGACAGCCTGCTTCAGGAATGTTGCATGTGTATTTGATATATATTGTGTGTTTGTTCAGGTCACATTTCGTGTCCTCCTTTGGTGTTCTGGTTTCCATTTTCATTTTCGTGCAGTTTATAAATCCAGTTGCTGCTGTACTCGGAAACTCTGTGGTGATAAGAGACCAAGAGGAGTTTGGTGTTGCAAGTAAACAATTTCAATAGCACTTTGTATATCGCTGCCTAAGATGAAGTGTAATTAGTTAATACATTTCTTTCTGAAGCGAATGCAAGACGACAAAAACTGCTGCTATGGTGACCAAGGCCAATGTGTTTTTCGGTAATCATCGTGTTTGCGAGTTCCACGATGAGAGAGAGAGAGAGTGATTTTTTTATACTATGTGCTCTTTGGTCTTTCTGAGCAGCAGGTGCTGGGCTAGATAATCAGCAGGCGCTGCAGGAAATGACAGGGTGTATCTCTGAAATCACAGGGTCACCTCTGATGATCACCACAGATCCTTAAATATAACTGCAGACCAGTAAACATTCACCCTACTCGGTAGCAGTACTGTTTGTCTCTGGGAAACACATTTTGTTATGTTTTTGAGTATGGGCTACTTAGGTTTCTCTCTGTACTAGTGCTTGCATATATACAATCTCTTTCCTGTATTATACAGTGCATAATAGTTTACCTGGAAACTCTGAACTCCTGCTATTCTAAATTCCCTGTTTTTCTGAAAGGAAAAATGTTGTGATCCCCTAATGCCTGTTTTGAGCTCACCTCATTGCCTGCAGTGCATGAGGACTGCAGCACTGTTAATACTGTGGGCTGGGGGAGGGGGGTCTGTGTTGTTGCATGTCTGCTCTACACTGAGAGCAGTGGTTTTTGAATTGAAAGCCTGCTGAGCCATTGCTGAAAACTGTCTCATCTACTTGGCGTGATGGACGGCTTCATGCCTCTGCATTGGTCTGGGTGTATGGCTGCACTCCGCAGGGGGTATCCAGGCTTCCATGGAATCCGTGCATGTTCTTAGAATGCAATGGGGCATAACCGGTCAGA
The DNA here is from genome assembly GCF_902713425.1 of Acipenser ruthenus. Lineage (NCBI taxonomy): Eukaryota > Metazoa > Chordata > Actinopteri > Acipenseriformes > Acipenseridae > Acipenser > Acipenser ruthenus. The sequence goes on from NC_081208.1 coordinate 1,523,248, forward strand.
TAGACAGACAGTGTCTTCGTCATCAATGTATTCTGGCTGGACAGGACCAATAGTATGAATTGGTTTGATTTAAATCAGTCTGAGTCATTTTGCTAGTTATTAGCGTCCCTGTTACTGTACTTGCTGCAAACCAGTCGTTTTCTCCTTTTTATTTGAAAGACCACGTACGAGTAGAGACTGGCCTGATAAATGGAGGGTTCGGTTTTTCAGTTGTACTTTGAAGATGTTCTAGATCAGATCTGGTGCAACTATATATTTTTTTTATAAGGATAAGTAACTCTGTTGTTTAGTTGATATTTTCTTTTGTACCCTTTTTTTTATGATGTTTACAATTGATTACAATGACCTTTTAAACTCTGTTGGCCGGTTACCCCCATGTGATTTCCTTGGAATCAGGAAGTACTCAAAAGGAGCTGGCAACTAGGATTCTACAGGCATCCCAGAAGGGGTTGGAGATGGCACTTCAAGATTATTACCCTTTTAAGGTTATTTACACAGAATAGACTACACTTGCGGTTCATAAAATGATAGCTGACTGCTAAACAGTGTTATGTCAGATCCATCCAGAGATGTATCATCTCTTGAGTGTTTCCAATTAGAGGGGACGGTATGTTTTTTCATTATTTATTTATTTTTTTTTTTGCTTTCTGTTCATGAGACAATTCAATTCCTCTGCCTCTCTGAAGCATTCAGTCATCAGTCAATGATATGATGTCTGCCATAACTGAAGTATACTTGCTGTCAATATTCTGGCACCTTTGTGAATTATGTTCTGTGAGTCGATGTGTTATCTGCGGCGTGTTTCTGATTAACGGTCTTGTATATAAAGCCATGGACACTGGTCGCTTGAGCAATCAAAACAATATGATCCTGTTATTAAATAAGGACGAACTCCAAGTCTTGAGTCTGCAACTCGTGATTTCATTTGATTTATTCAGTAGCCTGAAATATTTCCTATTTGGAAATTACCTCTGTTCTGTTATCCTGTACCCATTTACTGCATCAAGATCCAAATCCGTAGATAAACAGGGTTTCTTTTGAAGGAAGGTACGGCACTGTAATGCTGCCCTCTTCCCCCATGTTGGTCCACACATATTCAGAGTCCCTCCTGTGTTTTTTTAATTTGCTAGACATCATGCTATACTGAAGCTGCAGACAGGTGGGTGGCAATGGAGTTGAATATTCCCTCTGATGGAGCACACACTAGGGGGGGACTGTAATGCATGCGGACCAGTGTGGAGGATAGAGCTGCTGTAGTGTTGATCGGGGGGGGGGGGGGGGAGATTTTAAAAACAGAAATCTCAATTGTATTCCCTTCGACGGGTCCCTGTTGTTATTTACACAGAGTAATATTTGTAAGAGGCTGTCGGTTTGTATTTCAAAGGTCATGTCTAGGGGTTCACCGCCCAGCTTTTCACTTGTCATTCATTTAGAAATTTCTGGTAATTCTAGCAATGTTAGCTGTTTTTTTTTTTTTCTATTGAAGTTGAATTGGCTTTGGATGTAGTGAGAGGGATGTAGCTGTCAGTCACAGCCACACGCTGTCAATTCAGGACTGCCTGTGGAGTCTCGCGCTGTAATTTCGCTTGCTGTTCTACTGTAGCAAGCTCTTGGCTTTAAAAAAAAAAAAAAAAAAATACTAATTCCCAGACAGTCTTGTACGTTCTGAATCCATGTACATCCCTTGTCTTATCATCCTTGTTGCAGACTTGAGCAACATGACTGCCCAGACTGATGCCTAGGGAAAGGACCTCCTGAATTTTTAGAATTCAGAATTGCTGTCCTGTCAAATTGCAGTTGAAATGATCTCCCAGTGTTTCTACCACTTTAAAGGATTGCAGCCCATCGATTTATTTCGCCCTGTTATTCCTTTTGATGTTATTATTATTCCGTGCTGCTGCATAGTTCTTTTTATATGTTGCCAGGGTTCTGATTTATTGGCATTCATTTCACAGCTCGTGTTGTGTCTGTGGGTGTGTTTACCATAACTCAAACGGTCCTCTGTGTCTAAACACTGTCCCGAAGACTCGCAGGTAATAGGGGCCACTATAAATCGCTTTCATGCTGCTATGAAGCAACAACAAGGAATATTTTATGAGCTGCAAGAACAACTGTGTGGAACCAACCAGTGCAGGTTATAGCAGCTGTGGGGAAGCAATTTAATGCTGCACCGTACCTGTACAGCTTCCCGGTAGACTAGTCTCTATACCTGGTAAGGTATTTCTGGAACTAGTTCTCTTGATTTATTTTCAGCACTGGTTATTTTTAGATCTGTGTGAACAGCTAATTCTTGATGTGTTGTGTGACTGAGATGCAGGAGGTGTGCTGAATTAATTTGCGTCGGGATGATTTTAATTTCTCGCTTTTTTATATAGCTCCTCTCTCTCTCTCCTCTCTCTCTCTCTCTCTCTCTCTCTCTCTCTCTCTCTCTCTCTCTCTCTCTCTCTCTCTCTCTCTCTCTCTCTCTCTTCTCTCTCTCTCTCTCTCTCTCTCTCTCTCTCTCTCTCTCTCTCTCTCTCTCTCTCTCTGACTTTTTTTCCTTGTGCCAGTGGCCATATCCCTGTTTAATAATAGAAAAGCATTTTTTTTTTTTTTTTTTTTAAAGCGTTTAAAAAAAAAAAAAATAATAATAATAATAAAATAAAAAAAAGCCGGAGGACAAAAGACTCTACACTTCACTCACTCAGACTGCAGATACCACCACATAGCACCTGCCATTTTGTGCTGATGCTGGTTTTAGATCCTAGAAGGCATAGCGCTTCGCTGCACTTAATGAAGTAGGATCTTATTAAATGTTTGGGAAATTAGCAGTAATTGTTGGAAACAGACATACAGTATAGAGGACTGGGATCTTTACTGGCTCTTCATGTACAGAACACAAAGGTCTGCTTTTAGGATGTCTCAGAAATTATAATTGTGAGCTTACAAGTAGGTTTCCTGTTGCAATACAATGAAAGGACACCAGCGGCAAATCTGCAGAAACTGCGTTTTCATACAAATGCAGCACAAGTCGGTGTCCAAATCAATCAGTGATCTTGCATGTGTTTCAGACTGGGGCAGGGCAGGAGAAGAGGGTTTTTTGTGTAATTGTATATTGTAAATAGTGTATATTTATTGGAATTGTTGTAATTAATTAATAAAGTACCTGACGCTCCTGGGAGTGCCTGCCTGCTGTGTGTGATTGACAGCCGTGGAATCTAATCAGCAGGTAGGTGTGTTCCAGCGGGGCGTCGGGTGTAAAAGCTTATTCACCCGAGAGCTGCTGCAAAGCCAATGGGCTGAACATCGTCCACGCTACCCGGATACAGAGAGCGAAACGTCTTGCTGAAAGCCTCCGATTGCCGTGAGGGTAACCAGGGATCGGAGCCAACAGAAGACAGCTTTTTGTAGTGTTTTGTTTTTGTATGTACCATGTATGTACTCCGTGCGCTACCACTTCTGGTAGTGTCATGTGAGCTGTAGTCCTGCGTGTAATGTAGATAAAACCTCCGTCTCGATCTCCTGCCTGTCACTCGGCAGTGACTGCAGACACGCAGGCATTTTAAAGTTGTTATAAAACACGTATCATCTTCAATTTCAGCAGCACACCACTGGACACAAATGTATCCCACGCTAGATCTAACCGTGCTTGTGGTGTAAACTGGGAGTAGTGAAGTTATTTTTCTTTCTGCAGAAGCTGTTCCACTAGTCGGAAGTACCATTTGTAGAGTTTTAAGAGTAAATGTCCCTGTTACAAGCATCCTGTCTCCCACTGAACTAACTACAGCCTTGCTGAATGAACCCTGACCCAATGGCCTTCCTGCTGTATCCACGGTATAAAGAGCTTCTAATGTGGCCTGAGTCTTTCTTTAGCTGGATGAAGAATGGAAAGTGCAGCTGCTTGTCACACTCCCCTCCTGTGTTGCAGACTTCTCTGTACCAGCCAGTGTAAACACCCTGCACTCCTCCATGAAACCCGCGCCGGAAATAAAAGGCAGCCTTCCCTTTCCAGCAAGCTGCCTACATAGTCTAGGAATGAATTCATGTTTTGTTATCTGTTCTCCCCTGGAGATGAAACTGTAAATTACCAAGTTGGTACCCCTCTCCCTAGCCTGATGAGCTCACAGCTGCTAAGCAAGCATGATTCACCCCTTTTATATAACTTCTATTCATCTCTGGATTGAGTTACCAAGGCTGACAGTTACTTTGCTATAGAGAGAATGCTTTGTCGCATTTAAGGTCTCTTGTTTTCCAATCTTCCTTCTTGGTACAACTTCCTGTCATCTTTCTAAAACCCCGACCAATGTGCATTTCAATACCAGATGGATGGAAAATGTGAGGAAGTCCAGACGCCATTAAAACCCAGTGGACTAACACCTATTCTGTACATATACCGTACAAACTCATCACAATCTAATACAGGTAACGTTGGAGGCAAGGTCTTGGTGGGGCACCTCCTGGATTGGAACTAATGGGCTGTCGCGTGATGAAGTTATGACCTCCAGTTCAAATCAGACTGGGGTCATCGAAGCCATGAGTTGTGACTAAAGACGTCTGTGCGTTTCTCATCTGGAAGGAGACTTGTGTTTGAGTTTGGCTCATTTTAAATCGTGTGCTTGCATGAATGCAAATGCATGGTGTATCCCATCCTCCCACCAACACCTACAGCAGAGATTTAAAACGGTGCTCCCTTTCTTCGTATTCAACTCTAATGCTGGACTGGTGGCATGGCCCTACTGTACGTGTTAAAACCCTGTGTCCTGTTTCATTGAGAGTTATGCTCTCCGCTTTTCATTTGATTCAGAATGAGACAGCAGTTTCGTTTTCCCTCACTGCTACAAACATGTGCTGTCAACAAAAAACAAGAACATTACACAGACCCCCCCCCCCCCCCGCTCCCTTTTAAATAGCTTGCTATCTTCCAATGCAGGAAAGAAATGATTCCCTCTGTGTCTGAGCTGAGCTCAATCCTTAATGTAGTATTGCTTGTTCTGTTTGAGACAGCATGGCCGGTCCTGTTACTATATAGGACTATGAGGGATCAGTTCAAGGATAATGGCGCTAGGTAAACCTGCACGATTTTATAGTTATGCAATTCCGTATAGAAAAGATTTGTCTTGGATAGAATTAACTAAGATGCAACACTTAACTGGTCAGGCCCTAACACACTGTGACCTTCGTCAGGGTCAGGGTCAGGGTCAGGGTTAGGATGGAAGATCTTCTTGGATCAGTGTTTGTGTTTTAGAAGCAGACACGCAGAGATAGAATGAATACTTTGTAACAAAACTTTAACAAAGAGCACCATCTCCTGGGGGCCTTGTGTTATTACATCAGCTCAATTCTGAACCACACTGTACTGAGCTGGCTGGGACATGCGTTGTGCATCATTAGCAAACCCAGTGATGTACGTAACCGTGGTTAAATAAATCAATTAAACAGAGGGAGCTGTTTCCTTCCTATGGGTACGCTGCATACCCAGAGACACTATTCCACCAGATTTCAGGAGCTGACTGAGCGTGCTCTGAATAGTATCGGATGCAAGCGAGAGGAACGTCTGATTTGCTCGGTAGCCTTTGAGCTCTCCAGGGTGAGAAAATCAGCAGTAGCCATACAGCAGATGGCCTGAGGGGGACACATTTTAAAATGACAGGAGCGCTCTAATTCAAGGATCCGGCTTCCAAATCTGCCACGATGCTTCTGACGCTGTTGTTTTATCTGCGTATAAAAGGTACCCTTTGATTTTGTTTTGTGCAGTGTTGAAAACACTGCAGAGTGGGAAACAAGGCTTGTGCACGGTGCATGTGAGGCTAATTGATGCTGATTAGCAATTGATCCAGCTACCTAATGTTTGCCTGCTTTTAACAATGCTTTGTTTCAGCAGCATTTGGTTCCAGTAGCCTTCTTTTGTAACACTGTACCCAGGCACAGTATCAGTCCATATTGATTGGTTTAGAAGCCTAGGAATCAAAATGTTCAGAAAGCCTGATGGGTTTATATGGCACCAATTGTCTTGTTTGTTTTTTAACAGGGAGATTGTGTGTTATGGTTACAGCTGTTTTCTATGGATTCAGAATTGGTGTTAGAAAATGAACGTTTAGCATTTAGCGTTGGAAATTATTTCATTAAGTACAAACCATGATCTAAATACCCGACTCTGGAAGAACAGGTGGGATAACAGTTACGTTCAAAACCACTTACCCTTTAAGGTGATGGTGGATATTTTTTATTTAAATGGTATTGTTTTGAGGTTTTTCTTAAAAGGGAAGTCCCAGTGTGTATTTTCTAAACTTCTTTCATTTAAATTCAATCATCCATCATTGCTTCTCCTGCTGTACTGCTTCATATTTAAGTTAAGCATCAAACGTATTTTGTAAGCCGAAGCTGGGCGTATATTAACTTCTCAGCTTCCGTCAGCGTAGTTTTGTGACATGATGTTTTGCAATTCATTTGAACAGGTAAGTTTGTCTTCATTGTGGTAATTGGAACAATTTGTGTGATTTTCCAAGCATTGGTCTTGTTATTGATCTAAGTGCTCTCAGTCCAGCTAGGCTTTACATTTCAAAGTGTGCTCTGCATTCACGCATGCACTCAGGTTTATGGCAGCAAACATTTTGTTGCTGATATTGTTACTTTTTTTTTTTTTTACAAAATATTTTCCTTTTATTCAGCATCGTTTAAATGTTGCCTGCTAGGGGAAGTTCTGCCAATTTAAGGGACAAACAAGGGACCTCCACTTGATGGCATTGTAACCTTATGTTTCTTTTAGCCCATTCAAGTAGGAAATCATTTTCTTTTTCAGAGCACAAAATGTATTTATGCAATTTGATACAGAAAAAAAGTCCTTCATTTTGGCTACAAACTATTGCAGCTCACGTTTGCTGCACAGATGAGTTTTAAAGTGATTATATATATATATAAATATATATTGCCCTACCTAGAATTGCCCTATATATAAGCTATAGCTGTGCAGAGCAGTAATTAACGCACAGTCTCCTTTGTATTCCTTATTGTCCGTTATTCATTATGTAACATCAAGTGCTACAGAACAAAACAGATAGGAGTCAATGCCGAGAGAAAGGAGAAAGCAGGGCTGAACATACCCCTGGGATAATAAGAATCGCTCCAGTACAGCAGCTTAGCTAAATCTGCACAAACTGCTCCAGCACATTGTGTTCTTTTGATCTCCCAGTTCTAGATGCTGTTTTTTTTTTTTTTTTTTTTTTTTTTAAACGAAGGAATGTGTTTGCTTGATTTTATAAGAAACAGTAATGTAGCGCTGTGTGTTCTGTTACCATGTTCAATGCAGAAGGGTAGTTACTCTGATTTTAACAGCGTATTGCCTCAAATTCTTATACTTTTTGACACATTTAGAATATAAAAGCATTGGTTCTGTGTCTGTATATGCCACTTGGTGGTGAGTAGCCTTATTACACAAATTTTGCAAGAATGTATTCCATTACAACAAGAGCTGCTGTAGATTCTAGGTAGGGCAATAATTCATAATACACAAAGAAAGAGTCTTCATAAAACCAGTTGCTAGAGGCTTCTCTTTAATGCTAATGCTTTTGTAAAGCTCAAATAAACTACCCTTTCTAACCACGTCCAGCCTTTTAAAAGTTTATGGTAAATGTACTGTAAGTTGGTACAGTCACTTTGACAGTTTCACAGTTTATGTGTCTTCCTATAGTTTTCCATACATCACAATCCCACGTTCTCACGGCTCTAAACCTTGGGGCAAGTGGCATTTACCTGACAGCAGTGAGCAAGTGTGGCAGGGTACAGGAATGGAAATAGAAATAGAGTCAGGTTAGTGGAATAGCCGACAGTTAAAAGTAACAAGGTCAACTCGCTTCTCCACTCTGCCCTCCGTGAGCTTTTCAGTAAAACTCGTCTCAAACTGCAAACTTTCACAGCACCCTGCTACCCTCTGCTGAATAAAACGTCGCCTCCTGGGTTCCCAAGGCTGTGCTCTGTTACTGTGTCTCTTTTCAAAGTGTTCTCCTGTCTTGCCAAAAGGATTATGAGTTTTTGTTTTATATTGAAAGATGGGCCGATGGCTTTGCCAGTGGATGAGAGGGAATGTTTTGAGAAGCCAGCAGTGTGATGGTATGTTGTTACTGTAAATAGGGTGTTGCAAATGTATGGGATGTGTCTGTGTTTTTAGACCTGTTTTGTGCACCTTTTGCACGTTGAATATTCCTTTCTGAATGTTTGCAGTTCAATTGTAAAGGAATGTGGCTAACCATGCATTTTAATAGGGAAATAATTAACAGTAATTATGATTTCAAATGTAGTGTTCCAAGCAGTTTAGTAATTCATGTATTTTTGTTTTCTGGCGCTAATCCTCTGTGTAATTTGTAATTCTGTTAGTAATATGAGAAGAGCTACAAGCTGGTACAATATTTATTGCTGTGTAGTTTGTTTATTTAATTATTTATTCATTTCTTTGCTGAGCAGTGTGTTTAATATTCCATTGTGAAAACTTGAAACTGAATTTTAGCAAAATGATATCCCCAATGATTTCCAAACGATAGCAACAGATACTCTTGTCTTTCCCTATTATTAATGGCTGCTTCAGAAAGCTGCATGCAATTTCTTGTGACAGTTTTTGTTCTTAACTGTCTGTAAAACACATTCATTTCTCAAAGGGGAATATTGTAAATAAGACAGAATTGTGAACATGAAGGATAAATACAACTCTGCAGTTACATTTACAACTGCTTTCTTATTTATGTAGAATACCAAGTCCATGTTTTCAGAAGTATTGATGATATTAATAAGCAGTGCTGCATATACTGTACACCGTCTACTTTGACTGTGATGGTTATGGAAATAAAATATAAATATTGACAACACTGGCCTTCAAAATCTGGAGACTTCCAAATTGCTTCGTAGTTCATGATGGTGACAAGAAGTCCTGTATCACGGACTGCCACCAGAGGTTGCTCTTTTTAAAACATTTCTGCTTTAACTCGAGGGAAAGGCAATTCAGTCCACCAAGCACTGAAGGATGAAAATGGTATTGATCCGTAGTTGGAGTGAAATAATGTCATTTATTATCTTGTTGGTCGTTAAAATTCACATTTATATAATGTGGTTAAAATATATAGTGTGTTACTAATGGATGTGCTGAAATGCTTACTGTGTGGTTTTTATGGTTCTGCTTGAAGTTCTTCAGTTAGTTCATTTAATTCAGAGCGTTTATATAGCAATTTCTCAGCTGGTGGTCTGTGGATTACTCTGCTGCATATTGTTTATTATGGCTTGCCTGGTTGCTTTTAGTTTTCTTTCCTTGGAAAACAGTGTGGAAAATAAATCTAAAATGGCTTTGAGAAAACTGAGAGATCGAAGTAAGGATGTACAATCAAGTCTGACACAATCTTCCCTTTTAATATCTCTACCCCACGTTGAGCTACCTAGTGGCATGCATGTGCTATAAAAATTTGCAGTTACACTTTATTGCCACCAGTGGCACTGCATGCTATGCCAAAATCCTACTAGAAGTACATTTTAAAATGTTAAAGCAATATATTTGGTAGTCATTTATCTTTACAGTATACAGCAGTGTGCACACGTTTGTTGCTTCTGTGTTTTGATTTGTTGTGCATATGAAATCAAACCACTGGAACTGAAATCTTGGAAAATTGTCAAAGGGAAATGAGTGATTGTCAAATGTAATCGATGATTTTGATAGGCCAGACATGCAGTTCATTAAAATAGGAAGAGAAAAAGAACACCTTGCCACAAATGGTCAAGTGCTGAGGCTTTTTAGAAGCAGTTTTAAGATGCCTAATTAAAGCACAAAATGGTCTGCCTGTTGTTTCTATATCACAGATTACTGAGCAAAAATTGAAATCTTCACACCCTACCAGCAGGTAGGTATGTAACAGATACAAATGACAAATCTTGAGGTGTTCTAATAGATGTGCACACGACTGTATACTGTGTGTGATGATGAGTAAAACCAATGGGATTTCAAACCGCTTTCTGTCTTGTACTGCATGTACACGTGTGGTTCATTTGAAAGGGCTGGTGCAGACAGTGCTGTATTTCACTGCACCCCACGTGAGTAGGTGGCCTCTCGCCGAACTGTGACAGAAATAAAGTGAAGTCATTTCTCTTGCTGATATCCATCATCAGGCTCTGATGATGCAAGTCGCTTGCTTTTCAGAATGCATGTACCTTCTCAAAACACGAGATTAGCTGTGTTGAAGGAAGCGTGGGGTCAACGAAGTCCACTGTTCTCATCCTTGCGTCAATCTCTTTATAGTTGTGGGTGTAGGGGGAAGGGGCTAGGATTAAAGGAACTGCACTGACATTCATAAAAGCTGGTCCAGTGCGTACACTATCACAATGCTTTTATGCATTGTGATAGAATGAATGAAACCAAATGTAACCATATTATGTAATGTACATTAGCGAGCTGTGTCTCTGTCCTAACAGTGCTTCATTAGACATCCAATGAGCGATTTCTCATGCTTCATATAGGAAAAGTAATGCATACTGCAGCCCTCCATTTGCACTTAAAACCAGAGACAGTTTTATTGATCAAGTAGGTACAGTAAAGACTAAGTCGCAGTAGCCATATAAAATGAAACATTGAGAAATTTGGGTAACTATGGAAACTGCTTGATTTGTAGTCTATTCCCTTTGGACACTGGAAGTGTACAGGATTAGTCTGTGAAGCAATGCTGGCTGCTGTAAAAGACTGTTTATTTGGCTCCTCTCAATACCGTGTGGAGTGAGAAGGTCTGAGTAATGTTCAGGTGAAATATCTGCCTATCAAACATCTGTCCGTCATTGCTAATGCACAGCATGCTAAAGTGATGCAATCTCGTTGGTTTAATGGTTTGTAGGGAGGTGACTATAGGCGTCCAAACAAGTATTTACTGACAGAAAAAGACGCAGCACTTAAACCAGCGTGAAGAAGCAAACGGTAATGAAGAGAGACTCATGCATATAAAACAGGCATTACTTCATTTTATTCCAAGTAAATGACCTTGCTTCCAAATTGAGGTTTTGTGAAGACTGCATTGAAGAGCTCTGACAGGATTCCTTGTGTGCTCTGTCCTGTAATCCTTCTAGCCCTGCTTTGTGCGCAAGCAATCTTTTGAATATTTATATCTACACCTTACAACTGTAAATTAAAATAATACAAAAGAAACCTCAGTAAGTAGATAGGCCAGATCATTGTGAAGCAGTCCTACTAGGGATGCAGATGCATCTCTTAACCCTGTTTTTGGAGCTTGACAAATGCTTGAGTCGTCTCGCTCTGGGTCTGAAGGTATGACTTTTTTTTTTTTGGAACAAATCCTAGGTCAATATAACGTTGCTGTTTAAAGGCTAGAATGTATTTGTAAAGCTCTTTTGGAGTGTTGGAACAGAATTCTGCTGTTAACATGGGATGTGGGGCTGCTGTGGGTTACCATAGAAACAGTGGCAATGAAGTGGAGCCCTGTCATTCCCTGTGGACCTGCAGTGAAGTGAAATTGCAGGTAAATGGGAGATGCAGTCACTTACAATACTTTTCACACTGGTATTGTGTCTTTAATACTATTAGCAAAACAACGTTTTAGTTTGCAGGGGCAGGGCTGAGACACATTGCTGTTGCAGCGGGTATGAGACGGGAGAACGATTGCGCTGTAATGTGACACTACCTGTTCTGTGCATACCCAGAAGATTTCAGTCTGCAGCTCCATCGATCCATTATGCTTCTTCACAAGCGATGAAAAGCCAGCTTCATTTGAAAGCAGCAGCAGAAGGAAAACAAAAAAATCCAGAAATCTAAAGTGTGCAATTTTTGCACTGCTCTGCATGCTCCCCAAACAGTACTTGCTATGGTGAGGTGTGTGTGTTGTCTTTAGTGCTTGGAGCTTTGCAGTTCCCTCCCTGGCTAGCCAATCACTTCTTGTATATGGTCTGCATTGAGAAATCACTGTCTCCTGGGCTGTGCTGTTTAGCCTCTCGAAAGAGAGAACGCAGAACGAGGGGAATCATTTCTGAGCTCAATCCCTTTGATGGATGCGTTGCCTCACTAGGCGTTGGTGAATCCGTAGCCCCCTCACTGCTCCATGCTTTGCAGGCTTTGTTAGGCTGTAAAGATGCACAGACCCTCCCCAAGCACCTTAATGATGAACAATAAAAACAGTGCTGAATTTGTTGTTTGTCAGAAAATCGCTGATCTGCATGCAACTAAAATGATACCTGAAATGGTGCAAGCTGTGTTTTAACCCTCATCCCCTCCCTTGGCATGGTTTAAAGCCTATATACTGTGCTACCTGTGCGTATGGTAATGTTGGATGCAGGCTTAAGTGTGATCTGTTGCAATTATTTAAGTTCTAGACAATTCTTTTAATTTGAGTATGCATTTCTCAACCACAATCTAATAATACCACTTAATCTCAGAAGCCACCATTGTGTTACCAACACAAATTCCCATTTTGAGTTGTGTGTTGATTTGGTTTGTAAGTTTTGAATAGCTTTATTTGACTTAAAGAATGGCTTTGATATGGAGACCCTTAAGGTGGCCTTTGTTTCACACTTATTCCTAGAGTGTTTCTCATCCCTTATTGACCGTAACAGCTACTACAGAGGCCTATAAATACTGCACTGTACAGTAACTCTCCCCCCTCCCCCAACCCCCCCCCCCCCCCCCCCACCCACTCACCTGGGTTCCCAGCGTGCACAGCCAGCAGCCGTGATATAGTAATGAGATTAGAATCACGTGGGACAAGCGAAGAGCAAGAGAGAGTAGGAGAGGCAGCAAGAGTGTGTGCGAGAGAGAGAGAGAGAGAGAGAGAGAGAGAGAGAGAGAGAGAGAGAGAGAGAGAGAGAGAGAGAGAGAGAGAGAGAGAGAGAGAGAGAGAGAGAGAGAGAGAGAGAGAGAGAGAGAGAGAGAGGAGAGAGAGAGAGAGAGAGAGAGAGAGAGAGAGAGAGAGAGAGAGAGAGAGAGAGAGAGAGAGAGAGAGAGAGAGAGAGACGAGAGAGAGGAGAGAGAGAGAGGAGAGGAGAGAGAGAGAGAGAGAGAGAGAGATGAGAGAGAGAGAGAGAGAGAGAGAGAGAGAGAGAGAGAGAGAGAGAGAGAGAGAGGAGAGAGAGAGAGAGAGAGAGAGTGTTTGTATCTCAGGAACCTGACATCTTAAACTCCTTTCTCCTCTCTGATCAGATTGACTGCTTAGCGAAGGGTTTTAGCAGCTAGGCTAGGCTGGACCACGCGCCCCTAGCCTGCTATAGATGAGAGCCACCCCCTCTCTTCTTCACCTCCCTGGTCTCGCTATGCTGCTCCTTTACACCTTTTTCATTTCTGTTTTAGAATCAATCTACCGTCGTGGAGCCAGAAGATGGAGGAAGCTCTACCCGCGTGAACGGGCATCTCTTTCAGGCCAAGCGCTTTAACAGGGTGAGTGCGGCTCTGTGAAGGGGTTAAGGGAAGGTTCCCCCTGGCTAGCGGGTATAGATCTGTCAGCTTGCACTGCCTTTTATCTGCCGCTGCTGTTGTCTTCTGGTGTTTTGGTATGCTCCCTGGCTGGTTAATAATGGATACAAAATAATTCTGCACACTGTAGCAGCGGGAAAAGGATTTGATGCATTATTTAAAAGTGGCTGGCCTATATCATTTCTCTGCGCTTTCGCTTTAGCCTGTTTTCTTAGCTTCTCCATCAGTTCTCAAGGGGACTGGTTTCTGTATTGCTGCTGATTTTTTTTTCTGATTTTTTTTTTTAACTGGGATAGTAACCGCTTGCCTGCAGATGCCTTTTAATGTTTCCCCTGTCTCGTTTGGGTGTAATGGTCTTGCTGCCCCCACTGTTTGATATGCCTGACTCCTGCTTTTATTGTGTTGTCTTGTTGTTGATCTCCTTCGAAATGCACTTTTTTTTACGAAGGAGCACAAGCTATTATTATTATGTTGCCGCCAGTGTAAGCAAATCATAGAGAGAGACATCTGATATTTCTTTAACCAGCTGGGCTACAGGGGTTGTACTGGAAGTACTTTTTGCAGATTCTGGTTTTCTTTTACCGGGTTGTCGACAGAAGCCATGCTTCTATAGAACGGGCAAGTTTGATTTCTAGATTTTTTTTTTGCTTTTTATGTAGCCTAGGTCTGCAGCTAAGTGCTCAGGAAAACGTCATTAAAACCCATACTGTACGAACCTGACCGACAAATATGCACGTAATTCTGGACCGTGACCTTTTAACTCTTGAACTCAATTAAGTGACATTAGAAAGTCCAAAAGGTTCAACTTCTAATAAGATGAGACAAGCAGACACATGCTTGAGATAGTACCTTCATCTGACGCTAGCCTGCCCCAGTCAAACAGGAACATATTTAACAGTGTCACACAGCTCTGCTCCGGACCTCTTTTGCTTTTTTGTATTGGCGTGACTAGATGGCTAGTACCCAGGTATTTCACACTGCCCATGGAAAGTAGGTCATTCATTTTGTACTCGCTGCTCTCTTTATTATGCTGTAATTGGAGTGTCCTACACAAAGACAGCCCCTCCCATACACACAAACACAGGCTTCAGTTTCTTATTTTATACGGAGGCATCACAAAAGCATCTCAAGGGCTGTATTTGAAGGATTAACAGTTACGTTTAGAATTCACTTTAGCGGTTAACAAAAGGAGAAGTAGTTATCATAACAAATATAGTTATAGAGAACATTCAATAAACAGGTAGATGCCAGTTGAAAATGACTTCCAATAACAGGTAGATGCCAGTTGAAAATGCTCCAAAAAATGACAAATAAGGACACTTCATGGGATACGCTTTGCTTGAAACACATTTGTATTCTCAGTCATTCAATATTTAAATTGTAAAAATCTACACTTTCAATAATATTGTATAACAACTGCTGTACGTTTTTCTTTTTATATAATTTAAGGGCTTAATCCCCAGCCTACAGTAGCTGTCTTTTCAGAAATTAAGAAGCCCCCCTTCACCACCCCTATGAATGAGCTTTCCTGGGATTTCTGTCAGTGCTGCTCCGTGGGTTTGAGCATGGGAGGCAGTCTGTGATGTACGGCTTAGTTGTGAGCAAACGTAGGAAGTGACCGCGGGGCTAAGATTGCTCAACTCTTAGCTCTTTACAAAAGCCCCTTCGCACTGCCACAAAAGCATGTGTCAGTAGTATGTTAGGGAACTCGCACACGTCACAAAAACGAACATCCACCTCAGTTTAACAAAGTTTCACCACCTGTTGTTTACAAGAGAACTCGCGTGACGTTCCGTAGGTGAAGGACCAGCTGTAGTAGCCCCTTCCACACTGGTACGTCCTACTTGGGTCAAGCTTCTCTGGATCGGCAGCCCAAATGTTGATTTAGAGCAAATGTTTCTTCATCCCTGCTGCAATCTGGCTCATGCTGTGTCTCAAGCAACAAAAATATGGCTAAACAGAAACGTTCCTTGCGGAAGTGAAACCTTCACGCAGGCGTGGCTGTTTGTTATTTCATCGGCTTACGAACGGCCGTCATGCATTTGGTCTCGCTCAACCCGGGTCAAAGCGTGTCGACTCACATCTTGAGGTGGGTCGCTGGGACCCGGGTACGTTGTTTCACACTATGCGGGATTGTGACCCGGGTAGCCAGAACCCCGGTCCGGGACCTGGGTAGGAGTGCCAGTGTGAAAGGGGCTTATGTAAATTCAAGCGATCAGGTGACCATTACAAACTTGCAACAATGGTTGCTTGGCTGCGTACGTACAGGCTAGTGAATTTCAGGTCATTTTAGGGTTTTATTGCATTTGTGATTACTGATTTCCTCCAGGCCTATCAAAAAGCAGCTGGATCATCTCAAGGTGTTCACAATGGAGAGCAGCTCTTTAATGAATCCATTCATTATGAATCCAGCAAACAGCTGTTGATTGGACTATAAGGAGGGGTTTCGCAGTGTGCTGGCACAGCAGCTGTTAGAAGATGTGATTTCCTATTTCTATACAGGGCAGTTTTATTGAGTTTATGTACCAGGAAGCACAGACATCCAGTCTGATATATTACAGCAGCCCTCACTGTCTGATTACTTTGTGAGTGTTGTGTTCGTGAGTGTGAGTCTGAACTGAAAAAACGAACTGCTTATTATTTAATGTATTTGATGTGCATTTCATCAAAAAGAAATAATAAAACCTGCTTTTCTGTGGAAATTGAAAGTGTGTAAATGGAAAAAGCAAACGTTGTTCCGTCTGAACGGCAGGCTTTGCACAGCCCATGCAGCTTGCACAAATGAGCGGAAACACTAAGGGCTTTCAAAATGAGCTGTGAAACACATCCCTCGAATTGGTCTTTCATTTAGGTCTTTAGGTAGTGGAGCAGTTTAAATGTATTATTAATATTATTGTTATTATTTGTCACCATCTTTAACACAGCAAACAAAACTTTGTCAGTAGTCAATTTGTAAAGGTTTGGTCTAGATGGCCTAACCATGATTCATTGAGACATATCTGAGCTTAATTCAGGTTATCCACCTGGGGGAAGAATGATAGAAGGTGACTTTTAGTTTTCTGTTCATTTACGGATACAAGCATGCACGTTGCTTAGATGGCACAGTTTATTAAGCTAGACACCAGTTAAGCGATTTTATAATGAAAGACCCACGCATTTCCAGTAGGTTGTTCCCTGTACTTAAATCAGTGTTACTTCTGCAACGTATAGCTACCAAACAGATGAAACACTCAGAGGTGTTAGTTTAATGTTTCTTCTGCATTGATTGGAGCTGGCAGACAGGCAGCAGCATGAGAAGAGATTTCACACACTTTCTTGTATAAAATCAGGAGATGTAGGAGCAGGGGGCAGTCTGCTTTACTGTATGTCTGCTCTCTGTTGGGCTGTTAAACACTTCCTTTCCTGAAGCTTTTTAACCCTATTCACACCAAGCGCCTCATTACACGCCTCGTTAGAAGAAATGAAACGTCCGAGCTGCTCTAGAGTGGTATAGAGGCACCCTCATTCATACAGAAGGATTGGGGTGAAAACGAGGGATTTCTTTTATTGTTGTAGTTTGGAGGTTTTGAGTACTGAGGTACAGTGTTGCTAGTTTATTGAACTTTATCATCAGCAAATGCTTGATGATAGCCTAGCATTCGTAATTACGATTCTTTCCAGTTATTACAGCAACTAAGAAACGGTGCCAGCAAAGCACGGGGTAAGGTGAAAACGGTTAATCATTTGAGCTTTTTAATCATTAAAAATCACGATTTACATTCAAATGCAATTTCATTCTCATCTCATATCCAAGTGTTGTTCATTTTTCAGTGTAGGGTATACTGAGATGTATAAAAGCCCAGTCAGGAATGGCATTATTTTCAACAAGTCATCACTCCTCATGCTGTAGAAGAGCATGCTTTGATGGGTGCCATTATTTATTTCATTTTATTTTTTTGCACCCGGAATTAGGCGGACAGCTCATGACAGAAACAAGGTAATGGGTATCTGATCTGTTTCACCAGCTCCTTTTTTTTTTCTTTCTTCATGGGTCTGGCAGATTTATTTCCAGTAAGTCACAATTCTTTTTACAGTGCAGACAGCTGAGGAGAGGAAACGCAGTGTTAGAGGTGTGCGAATGGTCAAGCTGGTGGAGGGACAGTTTATTCCCTTAGCTCATTAAGTGTCATTGTCCTCATTTCAGGACCGGCCACTTTGTCATTTTTTGGAGCATTTTTAACTGGCGTCTACCTCCTTTTTAACGATGTTGTTATGATAACTATTATGATAATTTTGTTAACCGCAAAAGTTAAGTCTAAATGCAACTGCAAATATAGCCCTTCAGATGCTTTTATGACACCTCGGTATAAAATAAGAAACGGAAGCCTAAAAATGATACATTTTCTTGGTGTTTGCCTACCCGCAGTGATGATAAAGCTGCATTTTCAATGAACTTCATAACCGTCTTGAAATCGGGCTGTTACACTTTTGTTTAGCATTGTGTTAAAATGCAGTGCATTGAAATATAGCCGCAACACTCAATCACACAGAAAACTGTTAATACTTTACTGATAAGGGCATCCATTAACCTTGCAAATATGCAACGGTTCTTGCTTTATTCTGTATCAGTTTTTCAGACAAGGATGCGAGAGTCATTTGTTTTGTTGCATGTGACGAGCAAGATAATGGTGCGGACCGATACGGAGGGGAAAAAGAAAACGGGACAAGAATCTTAAACTGTACAATACTTTTATTGTAAAGTAGAAAAACACAAAGGAAGAAGAAAAAAAAAATCTGGTTAAAAGGTCTTTGGCTGTCTCTTTAATTGACGATCATATTTATCAGCTGCTAATGCACATGCAGCCGTTCCTTTTTATACATGTCCTTTGCAGCTTTCAAGGAGTCTAGGAGCACAATTGGTAGAACGTCCCCATTTGCAATATGAAAAGCAGCAGTGGGCGTTTTTGCCAGCCACCCTAGAAGATTAAACGTTCACAGGATGGCAGGAGGTCGTCAGGGGTTGAAACGGATGTGCAGTAATAGATTAAGCTATCCCATTAGTATTAGCCTTACCGTACGTGCTGGTGCACGTGCACAGCTCTCTTTGAATGAACAGTGAGAGAACATGGATGCGTTAAGAGTAGCAGAAATGCCTGTCTGTGTTACTAACCCTGTCACAGGCTTTGGTCATGCTTGACACTGTGTTGGTCCTTCACACCAGGGTTAATCTTTTACAGTGATTGGAGTTGTTAAGAGTTCTGTTGCTCCAGTAATCATTTCAGTGGCTTTATTCCAGTTAAATCCACTGTGGCTGTTTTGGAAACTGCTGTTGTACAAGTTCGAAGGAATAAAGTTTAATGCATCCTGTTAGCTGTTGTAATAAATGTGACCTGGGACTGGTCCGATATTAATGCGCCCACTTTAGTGCTGAGTGCTAGTTATTTATTCAAGCAATTTTCTGAAGACTGTGCTTTGAGAAATTAGATGCTGGGCTCTGTGTCATCCACAGTATAGACCGGATTGCTGTAGCTGGTTCCAAAACTGCTGCTGAATCTGCCAAAAGCATTTACTCCAGCCAGTACAGCACCCCATGAGGTGTGATTCTGGAATGTTGTGTGGTTCTGGAATGTGTGATTCTGTTCCACACAGCTGATGATGTCACTGTCCAGTCTGATACAGCGTGCTTGCTCTGATTTCTTCTCTGTCTGTCTTGCCTCCCACAGAAAGCTTACTGTGGCCACTGCAGTGAAAGGATATGGGGTCTCGGAAGGCAGGGCTACAAGTGTATCAACTGCAAACTGCTGGTCCATAAGCGCTGTCACAAACTAGTTCCTCTGACCTGCCAAAGGCATATGGTGAGTTCAGATAGCTTCTGTTTGTTGTGTACCCAATGATCATTATTCACCTGTCAACCTGACACACTGTGTGCACACAGTACATGATCACACTAAGAATCCACATGCATACATGGCCCAAGGCTTTCTGACTAGTCATAAACTCAACACGGCGCTGGTATTTTTATGATGTATTTTGACACAACACCACTCGGGTGTTGTACCTGCAGGATCTAAATTTTAAAGGCACTAAAAAAAAAAAAAAAAATACTCTCAAAGTCGATAGTCGCAGTAGCTGAGGCTTCAGATTAGGGGCAATCAGGAAACAGTGCAAATGCAGAATACCAAATTTAGAATCTAGGACTTGGTGACAGGAACTTGGTGTGCCCTTGATTTGGATATTGAAAAGCATCCAGAAATAGCTTTTCATAATGTCTGAACTGGAGTCACAAACGTAGCTTCTGGGAGAGGTCAGGGGCATGTTAGTTTGGGTGTCCATTGCAAGAACTACAGATGCCCAGCAGCTGTGTTATTTTCAGAGTGCGCCGGCTTACTGCACATGTACCTGTGTGTCTTGCACAGTAGGGTTTCTGGAGATCCTGTATTTCACTGCCACGGAAATCCCAAGGCCCCTTGTGCATGTCTTGACTCACTTATTGCTATCTTTGCTTTCCAATATGCATTACCTGCCCCCTCTGGCTTGTTATAATATCCACACTGTCTGAGATATTAAGCTCAAGAACAGGGCTGTTGCCACTGAGACCTCACTGTATCAAACGATGCAGCTTCTGGCAAAAACAAAACACAGTAATGCATGATACTAACCAAAGGAGGAGAAACTGTAGAATGCACATGTTTCTATTTTATACACAGTGGTGGATTCGGCTGCATTCTGTTTTTCATTCTTCACTCTGTTTATTTTTTCCTAATGCGTACATGTAGGCTTTTTATTTATTTTTTTCAGTTCATGTTCTCGCTCTCCTCTGATCTAAAAAACGGGATCTGGAAACGAGTTAATTGTCCTTCTGTGCTTCCCATAGGATCCGGTCATGCCATCCCAAGAGCCGCCACTGAATGAGAAAAACGATGAAGTCGACCTCCCTTCAGAAGAAACAGACGGAAGTAGGTTTTCTAAGAGAGATTTTGTAACGTCAAACATATGTGTGTAGGTACAGCCGTGTGGAAATGTATCTGAACACCCCATTGCTGCTGTAGTTTGTGATTTGTTGTGCAGATGAAATCAAACCACTAGAACTGAAAATTGTAAAAACAGGCACGGTCTAATTTTAATTGATGACTTTAATAGGTCACACATGCAATTCATTTAAAATAGTAAGAGAAAAAGAACATGTAGCCACACATGATAAAATGCAGGAGACTTTAGAAGTTGTTTAAGATGCCTAATTAAAGCACAAAGCGGTCTAACATTTTCACACAAGAGTGCCTGTTTTTCTATATTACGAATTACTGATCCAGAATCCTCACACCCTGAGGTTTTCGTGCAGGTAGGTATGTAAAGGATATAAGTGACAAATCTTGAGGTGTTCTAATAAATGTGCACACGACTGTATGTAGGTACGTGACCATTATAGATTCACAAAATGCCATTGTTTAAATGAAAGGGCTGTCCTTTGAGATTGGAAACTGTAATCCTCGGTACTTCTGAAGAACAGGGTCTGTTAATCTAGGTGTTTAGTGTTAATTCCAGTGCAAGCCTGACTAGAATCCTTCTGCATGGTCAAGTTTAATCCAAAAAGTCAACAGTTGACCGCTGCAGTTTGCAAATGTGAGAGTGCTGTGGTGCCCTCTAATGGTTGCTAGCTTATATCACAGGGCACTTCTACAGTAGTGATTTTAATTATTAAACTCAAGTTGTGATCATACACCGGTATCTGCTAGCACATTATTATATGCGAATGCAAATCGCAAAAGAATATCACCCTTACAAAAAAGTACTATTGTAGTACTATACTGTAGTACTTTATAGCAATTTGCTGACTCTCTCTCTCTCTCTCTCTCTCGCTCGCTCGCTCACCGCTGTTTATTTTTCTTCTCTTAGTTCCATTTATACCACACAATCGGACGTTGGACAAAGGGGAGGATGATTCAGAGGTGAGTGAGAGGAGTAAAGCCAGGTCCTCACATCCACGCAAATGTAAGTAACATCAGTCTAGCCATAAAAAAAAAACACCCAGCTTAAATTCTACCCACTGAAGCAGCCGTCAAGCATGACTTCCTTGCTGCGTTGCGGGCATGCTGTGGTTACTGTTTACTCATTATGTTCACTGCTTGGCTTCATGCTTATGCCTTACAGTAATTTAAAACCTTGACTGCTGATATTTTTTGTGGAACATTTTCTGTTATCTGTCTTGCTGGTTATGAAACAATCGATGAAAGACGTTCAGAATTATTAAGCTTGTTATCATTAAATATATATTTTTATATATACACTGACTGGCCAAAATGTGATTGACCTTCTACTGAAGCCTAGAAAGTCACAGCTCTGTGAATTGTGTCGCTGTAGCACATCTGTTGCATTTCACAATACGTTCAGGCTTGATCTGTCATGACCTGCTTGCAACCGGAGTGGTGCTTTGTCGTGAAATCAAGGAGACCCTGTGCCAGTATGTCTCGTCGCTCTGTGCCAGTATGTCTCGTCGCTCTGTGCAGGATCTCAAGCCGGTGTTGGACGGGATCGATGGGATTCAGATCTCCCAGGGGCTGGGGCTGTCGGACTTCGACCTGATCAGAGTGATTGGCCGCGGCAGCTACGCCAAGGTCCTCCTGGTGCGGTTAAAGAAGAACGAGCAGATCTACGCCATGAAGGTGGTGAAGAAGGAACTGGTGCACGATGATGAGGTGAGCACAGACACACACACACAGGGTTTGAAACTGGAGCACGATGATGAGGTGAGCACAGACACACACACACAGGGCTTGGAACTGGTGCACGATGATGAGGTGAGCACACACACACAGGGTTTGGAACTGGTGCATGATGATGAGGTGAGCACATACACACACACAGGGCTTGGAGTCTCAGCCTATTAAAAATCGTCTTTGTTTAATAGGAATGCAGAATTTTTTTGCATTATAGGATGGGATACACTGTAAGACGTTAACATTAATTGAATAGACCCGACCCGAACCCAAACCCGATTTGCATAACACTTTTCTACGTGAAACCCGTTGGAGTACTGATTGGGTCTCTGGTCCTCGGGTCCGTCCGGTCCCATGAAGACCTCGGATACAGTAGTTCGTATTTTTCTGACCACTAGATGGTAGCATTACATTACTGATGCCTCGTAAGCACTCCCCATGTTATTTGTGCTCGTTCATGCTTATTGAGCAAGCCGTTCCAGTGTTTGTGCTTTCCTCGTGCTGAATTAGGGAGCATCCAATACTGACAAAGGGGCTTGGGAATGTGTCTATATGTTAATATGTAGAACAGAAAGGGTTAAACCTTTCGCTGTGACAGGTACACCGCAGTTTACTTCCTTCATG
This sequence comes from Acipenser ruthenus, assembly GCF_902713425.1. Lineage (NCBI taxonomy): Eukaryota > Metazoa > Chordata > Actinopteri > Acipenseriformes > Acipenseridae > Acipenser > Acipenser ruthenus. The sequence goes on from NC_081208.1 coordinate 1,545,979, forward strand.
CACGTGAACAACATTGCAGATATCATGAGAACCAAATAATGCTCCTAGTGTGAATTGCTCTGATTTAAGACAGGGCAGTGGGGGCATTGACAGATGCCATGTGCGACAGACACTGCCCTTTAGGCTGCAGGGTTACTGCAGCTTAACTGAAAGGCACCTTCAAAACACATGGTGCATGTGTATACACCCATGTGCGTTATATATATATATTCAAATTTATTGTACGTTATCATAATCCGTTCCTCTACATTTTTATGAATGATCTGAATATTTTACTGGGCAATATGAATAAAAAGAATGAGAAACTAAACAATGCTGTATTTACAATCCTGACCCTGTTTTTCTTGCCGTGGTATTTGTGATTTTAAGCAGGTCAGGTCTGCGTTGCAAACAGTCTTAGCTGCTTTTTTGTATTTCCAATTCCACCTGAGAAAAGAGACCTCTAATCCTGCTGAATGTATTGATCATCTCTTCCATAAACATCTGGATATCTCCTCGGATTGTAAACCCCTTTGCCAAGCGTACAGCCTTGTGTTGGAAAACCACCCCCTTCTCTGTACAGCATTGTACTGCACAATTAATACAGTGGCTGCATAAACTGTGCTTCAGTGCAAGTGATTCTTGTGCTCACTTACACTTTGTTTGTCATTGGCTAGTTTTCCAGTCCTGGGACTTCTGAAGGAATTGGGAAGAGCCAAAAAAAGAAATCATTGTAAACCCAGCTTCCGTTTTCCCCTTTTGTGTTTTAAGAAGTAGTGACTTCCAGGCCAACTCCAATGAAACTCTGGCAGCTATGAACACTCAGTGCTGAGGAAGCATAACGATATCTCCTATTGTTCGCTCACTGTGTTTTTTTTTTTAAACTGTCAGAATGATGAATTGCATTTACCAAGTGAGAGCTAAAATTTAATTCAGCTGTTTTTCGTCAGTGTTTCTACTTTGCAATAGAGCATGTGTAAGGATGCGATTTACTGCAGGAGAATCTAAATGAGATTCCTTGTCTTGTCTGTCTGTCTGTGTGTTAAACTGGTTGAGTGCACTGCCGTATGTGTAATTAAAACTGTACGCTATAGCACCAATGCAGTTATTTAAGATTGGTAAGAGCAGTACTTAATTAATCAACTTCTATAAAGCTGAGGGTGGTTTGCCATTCTCACAGAAATCCCTTGTAATTTATGGTAATGCATTTGATAATGCCTCAGAGTGCATGTGTTAACTAAGGGTAGATGACTGGAGTGCTCATAATTGTTATTGTACAATGATAAATATAGCTAGGTAAGTCTGAAATCCTTTGCAAGCCTTTGCAAACTCTCAGGGTTTAATTCACAATTAAAAAAGGGGTGGTTGATCCAGGGAGCTCAGTGCACGGTAGAAACTGCTGTGTCTAATGGAGCTGTGTCCTGAGGTCAGAGTGAACATATTATTTGAAAATGACATTTTGGGCTACCTGAAACCGGTCCTTTGCATTAACTCACACTCTCTGCCTATAATAATGTTGTGCTAATAAGGGATAGCTGTGAATTCTAGTTTGACAGAAGGGCTGATAGTATAGCGGCTGCTTATGATTCGACGTGCAAACACAAATGCTAACTCTGAAGTGAGGTCAAAAGAATCGAAATGTAGAATTCTAGAACGTTTGGGCGTTCCGAAGAAGAATGCGGGTTCAGGCTCAGTCCTGCTCTCTGAATGTTTGCAAGGCTGGGATGGGAGGTGAAGTGAAGGGTTAATAATATTCTGCTCGTTTCAGAAGGGAAACTAGTTTTCCGGTTGCACTTGCAGCACCAAATTCAGCACAATGACAGCCTTTTCTGCAAATACAATAAACCCATAAAATAGGGACAGAATTAGCCTTTCTCCCTCAAAGGGGGGTCTTCTGCGGAAGTGGGGGTCCGCAGATCAGCCAGGCTGTGTCTGGGAGCACTGCCTGATGAATTAAGACTGCGGGCCTCAAGTACCGAATCTGTATCGGGCAAAACTAAACGGGTTAAATCAGAGCAGTTGTACTTCATGTTCTTTGTTTGTTTGTTCACATTAAAACGAGTTCCTGTGTAGGGTTATTAAGAGGGAGGGAGGGAGAGCTCCGTTTCCTCCTCTGTTACATGTCAGCAGGCGGAAAGGGCTCGTTTAGCTGGTAAAAATAGAAGTACTATTGTAAGCAATTTCTCAAAGCCTATAAAATAAAAATAAAAGCAGTGTGAGGCACCGACCTTACACTGCTTTTATTTTATTTATTTTTTTTAATATGATTTTTTTTTTTTTTTCTGAAAAATTTAGTAGTTGGCAATTTGTGTTTTTTAGCATTTTCTCCCAATTTAGAATATCCAATTATTTTTAGGCTCAGCTCACCTCTACCACCCCCTCGCTGACTCGGGAGCGGCGAAGACGAACACACGCTGTCCTTCGGAGCGTGTGCCGTCAGCCGACCGCTTCTTTTCACACTGCAGACTCGCCGTGCAGCCACCTCGGAGCTACAGCGTCGGAGGACAACGCAGCTCCGGGCAGCTTGCAGGCAAGCCTGCAGGCACCCGGCCAGACTACAGGGGTCGCTGGTGCGCGGTGAGCCGAGCCGTTCCGGTGCCTCCAGATTTGGGGGGCGACACCACTGGTTGAAGTTGAATTGAAGTGGGAAAGCTTTGAGGATCCAGCCTGCTGAGTTACAGTGCAGTACACTGCAGACAGACAGCCTCTTACCCCAGAGCTCTCATTAGACGCTGGTGTCTAGACAACACAACCCCAGCAGGTTGTCAGCTCCACGACCGACTGATTTTCAGCTCATACAGATGTTCTATTTGATTGGTCCGCAATATCACGGTTCGGTATTTTTCACTGGTGTTCTTATATGTGTGCATGTGAAGTAAGAAAAAAATTAAATCCTGCATCTCTATCAGCAGAACTAGCTGATGCTTTGTTATAATGCTGATGTATAGTAACACAGACCATGCCAGCTCTTTTACCAAATGTGCTATGAATGGAAAATCATAAAATGTGTAATTTAAAACAGCCTTTAGTAATATAAATCACTACAACTCTATAGCAGCTGATTGATTTTCTAACATAAGTGAGCTCTCAAGGCCGACCTTAGACTTCCAGAGCGTATATATATGTGTATGGAAACATTTTTAATGCACAAACACAAAGCATAACCACGGCTTATTCAGGCTCTTGCCTATTAAGTTGATAATGACTCCTCCGCTCTAGCGAGTTGGAAGGTCCCGATCCCTGGATCTCGGGGCTTGGTCACTCCAGCGCGTACTGCAGTCTACACTCAAGGGGCTGAATAGAAGAGGTTTGCAGAAGGAGCTGGAAAAGAATGGCAGCAATTCCACCCGAACAATGGTTGCGCGCAGCTCTGAGAGGTTTCGGCTTGTGTGTGAGAGTGGATAGCAGCTAAGAAGAACGTGTGTGCTCCCGGAGTGAGGGAACGAATAGAAGCATTCAGAGTTTCCGTAGCCGCAATTCCGCATTTTATTTCCACAATTCTAATTCTGTGCCTGGTTTATGATTTTTTATTTTCTTCGGTCACGGTGTGTGGAACAGTTTTATCTCTCAACACATTACTCCAGGGGCTTCGGTCCTTACACTGGTTACCAGTGAGTTATCCAGTTGATTTTAAAGTTGCCGTAATATTTCATGGATTAAGGCCATCCTATCTCCAAAAACTACTAACTCCGCCTAGTCCTATTCTTTCATTGAGATCAGAAAATACAGAAAAAAAAAAAATCCTCTTAAATCAGCTGGAGCCGCAGTTTTTTGCTGTCGTGCTCCTCGTTTGTGGAACTCTATTCTGGCTGACATTAGGCAGGTTCAAACATTGGATTCTTTTAAGTCTAAATTGAAAACGTGCTTTTATGTAATTGGTTGTAGCTGGAGTGTATTGTACATATGAGTACTCATGTTTTGTTTTTTAACTTTACAGAGCACTCTGGGATGTATTGTATTGTATTTGTCTGTATAATGCACATTGAGCAACTTCTCATATATATATATATATATATATATATATATATATATATATATATATATATATATATATATATATATATATATAATTTCATAATGCTGCTTATTGACAAAATATCTCTATTTATTTTAAATGTGTGTTGGGAAAGACATAATTGAGCTGTATGCATTTATTAATGTTGTATCCTAGCCAGCCAATTAATCTCCCAGTGTCCTTGAAATGAATAAGAACCCTTAGTTGAAGCCTGGGAAGCTCATAGTCTCTGTATTTCTCTTCTAGGACATCGACTGGGTCCAGACAGAGAAGCACGTGTTTGAGCAGGCCTCCAATAACCCCTTCCTCGTCGGCCTTCATTCCTGTTTTCAGACAGAGAGCCGGTGAGACATCCTTTCTTTACAGCCCACGCTGACTCCTCAATGTAAAGCTGCAGCGCTGATACGACTGTTTAGGAACTAGCCGCAGGAGAGAGCTCAAGAGAGCTGAAGAGACAGGCAGGCGAGACGAGGGAGCCTTAGGGCTACACAGAGTCAGGGAACTAATGGGGAGACTGGTCAGCTTGCGTGGGGACTGGACTGAATGCAGGCTTTCACAACACTGAAACATGATCAAATTGACATTTTGACAAATGCTGAATGCTACCAAAAACTGTGTGATAAACAGCATCGCTACAGTGTGGGTCAGAACTCCTCCCAGGTTGCATTTGCTGCTTTATTTTAAAAACCCACTACTGTGGTCTTCGTGGCAACAAATTTCTGCTTTCATTTGTTGTGTGGCCTGCCTTCAAGGGTGTGAGATTAGGACTAGACACCTTTTTAATAGTCACTGGTGTACTGGCAAGCAAGTTTCTTCTTGGACATTGAGGAATGAATGGGCTTCCGGGATAACTGAGGAACTGGAGGGTGTATGTTTAGGTTACTACACCCTATACCAGTATGCATGTCTAAATGCACAAACATTCATTGATTGGCTCAGTGCATTGCATGCTATTTTTTTGGGTTTGTTTTGCACTCTTAAAGCAACTAAGACATGCCACTTGAATAAGAGTGATACCACAGCGTGGTTAAACCAATTGCAAGTGTAAATTACAATGAGATTCCCGTTACTGCTGCCAGAACAATTCCCCCACAACAAGCTCTGCCTCTAGTTAATTACATTTTCCATCCTCGCACAACAGCCTTGTCCCAATTCCCAGTGGCAGTAAAAGGTAAAATATGAAGGCTTAACATGACCCTAGAATAGTTAGCAATAAAACGAAGCACAATACAGGTTGTGGTACTGTCCCTCGCGATTTTGCATTTTCATTTTCTAAGCAATTGCTTTCTCTGTCTTTTTCATAGCATTCAATGAATGGGCCCAGCCCCCTTGTTTTCAGTTAGTAATAATAATATAAATTCAGATCGCTGCAGTGAGTTTTCAGTGCATTTTACTTTAAAAACAACAGTACTTGCAGCCCTCTTGAAAACCATTTACTGTAGTAGTTTTTTGTAGCCCTCCTTTCATAACCTCTGATGAATGTTGAGTAAGTTTCTTTGTTCTGTTTAGATTGTTCCTGGTTATTGAGTATGTTAATGGCGGTGATCTCATGTTCCATATGCAACGGCAGAGAAAGCTTCCGGAGGAGCATGCACGGTAAGAGGCTGGTTTGATTCCTATCTTCACAATGAGAAAGGGTTCGAAAGGTACTGGAGCTTGATGCTGATGAGCCTGCACTCTGTGCTCAAGTGTGCAGTAATGCACACTTGCAGCTCAGAAATGATTTAAGTAGCAACATTAATTGTTAATATTTCTGCTTTGAACTTCCATTAGCTACATACAGTAGGTCTCAAATGTGCAGTTTTGAAAAGAAACGTGTTTTCTAGCAAACGTGTATTATATTTTTGTTATAAAAACATTTAACAGTCCTCTTCCGTGTTGTGATGTCTGCAGTCATTCGGAGTGGTTCGTTCTGCGGTTACTCAAATATGTTTTTCTTTATAAATCTGTGTCATGATTGTTTGACGATGAGTTCAGGAGCCGATCCTCGGGTCCATTTGCCTGCCGCAGGCATTTGCAGTGCAGGCTAGATTTGCCAGTGTCTGTATATGGTATAGAGTGATTGTAAACGTCACGAAAAGGAAAGGCGACAGTGAAGCTACTGTTATTCTTTAATGATTTAAGCATGAAAGTGCTAAAGCAGCGCAGTGATGAGGATCAGCTGATGCTAGAGGCAGGGACACTGCCCGGTGCTGGTTAACCCCCCCCCCCCCTGCTTATCAATGACAGCTTGCAGCCCTTAGTGATAATCCATGCCTCATCCTATAATCACCGTGCATGATCCCGCAAATAAAAATTCACACATTTCAGTGAGGTTCATTTTGAGCCTGCTGCCTTCGTTGGGTCTGGCCAGTAACCTGTATGGCCGGGGTTGGGGGCTGGATGTGGGGTGCATCCTTCCCTCTGGTGTAAAAGTCAACCAGTGCCTCAACATGGTGTTCAGAGGAGCCAGTGATGGTCTCCGAATATAAAAATCCCAATATAGGTCAATCCAAATCTTTCTTAAGCTTTTCCTCCAGGCAAACACATTGTCCAGCACATTACACTTTGAGAGCATTGACGGTTGGTTGATTCAGCGTTTTTAAGATGTGTTTCGCACCTTTTGGACGCTCAGCCAAGGCCAATTGAATCCATTCCCCTAGCATGCTGATATCTGTTGTGCAGTGTGCAAATTGATCTACAGGCTGACTTACAGGGAACACTGTTTATGACAAGGTTATTAGATGGCAGAAACATTAATTAAGAAGTGAAAAGGCATTGAAAGTGAAATATGTTTTAATGTACTTGGGTTAGAACCCAGTTCTTTGCATCCATTCGCTCCTGTGTAACTGCACGGGAGTACTGCGCGTGATCTTCCTAGAGTACGCAGTTCTATTTTCTGTCCTATAGGTTTTATGCAGCTGAAATTTGCATTGCTCTAAACTTCCTCCATGAGAAAGGGATCATCTACAGAGACTTGAAACTGGACAACGTTCTCTTGGACTACGAGGGACACATCAAATTAACAGACTACGGGATGTGCAAGGTGAGAGAAAATCAAGGGAATGAATCACCCCTGTGTCTGGTAAATGGAACAGTAGGGCTGGCTAGTCCAGTTGAAGAAGTAAACTGTTCACATGCCAGTCCAAAAGCAGTGTTTTAAAGATCACATCCGATTACATATATATAATTAAATGTCATTTGTATGTTCGGCTATTCTGGTAAAATATTTCATACGAATAAATCCGCTGTTACCCCTGAATGCTGTTGATTTCCTTCATGCACTGTGACAGGCCTGTGCTCAAGTGTGTACAGATGCTTATATCTTGGTAAGTAAATGTGTTAAACAGGCTGTCATTCCCATATTACTCTCCATAGGAGGGTATAAGACCTGGTGACACTACAAGTACGTTCTGTGGGACGCCAAACTACATAGCACCTGAAATACTCCGGGGAGAGGATTATGGTAAGCTGCTAATGGGTTGCCTGTACACATGCAGAATATATAAAACCAGACTTTAGTAGATATGCAAAGGTGACAATAACACCCATTTCTTTAAAATCTCCATCTTTTGAAATATCTGTATGCCTTTTTCAACCCTATTAGGAACTGTACAGAAAGATAACTGTAATGTAACTAAATCAATCAGTCCAGTGTCTTGTGCGGAGTCATAAAATAGAGAATACTGCATGGGGTAGTGTGTGAATTGAATGCCCACCCGAGGGGTGGGATGCTGCATTATCCAAGCATCCCAACCCCATGGGGATGGGCATGGACTTGTCATTTATCACACAGTTGTGTGCTGCTTGTTGTGGGGGGCCACGCTCTATTGCTGGTTGCTCCCCTGTAATAACCTTGTATTGTGTAATAAGCACGCTAATCGCTGCTGGGGTCACTGCTGTAATCCTGCTTGTTCCGGGGGTGGCCAGGTTTCAGTGTGGACTGGTGGGCTCTGGGGGTCCTGATGTTTGAGATGACGGCTGGAAGATCCCCGTTTGATATCATCACGGACAATCCTGACATGAACACAGAGGAGTACCTGTTCCAAGGTTTGTGATGCACGGAGGTGTTCTGGGTTGAGGATGGAGGAGGGCGGGGGGGGGGGGGGGGGTAAGAAGGCACTCTTGATCCCTGATGAGTAACGCTGATTGCTTACAGAACAGCATTATACAGGCCCCGTCATGCCCTGCACTGATGCTCTGTAGTTGTTGTTTTTGTTGCCTATGTTAGTTGAACTCAATTACGGTTCTGTCTGGATCTTGCTAGTGTATGAAAAGAGCAGGTGCAGTTGCTGCCTAGCTGTGTCCAGCTACGTTTACGGCGGTAGTGTGGTAGGAACTATTCCAGGACCTGTGCTGTATAGTGTAGTGCAGTATTCCAGGACCTGTGCTGTATAGTGTAGTGCAGTATTCCAGGACCTGTGCTGTATAGTGTATTGCAGTGTTTCAGGATATGTGCTGTATAGTGTATTGCAGTGTTCCAGGACTTGTGCTGTATAGTGTAGTGCAGTATTTCAGGACCTGTGCTGTATAGTGTAGTGCAGTATTCCAGGACCTGTGCTGTATAGTGAAGTGCAGTATTCCAGGACCTGTGCTGTATAGTGTAGTGCAGTATTCCAGGACCTGTGCTGTATAGTGAAGTGCAGTATTCCAGGACCTGTGCTGTATAGTGTAGTGCAGTATTCCAGGACCTGTGCTGTATAGTGTAGTGCAGTATTCCAGGACCTGTGCTGTATAGTGTATTGCAGTGTTCCAGGACCTGTGCTGTATAGTGTAGTGCAGTGTTCCAGGACCTGTGCTGTATAGTGTAGTGCAGTATTCCAGGATCTGTGCTGTATAGTGTAGTGCAGTGTTCCAGGACCTGTGCTGTATAGTGTATTGCAGTATTCCAGAACCTGTGCTGTATAGTGTATTGCAGTATTCCAGGACCTGTGCTGTATAGTGTATTGCAGATTTATGGTTCGAGGTGTGTTACAGAGGCACATTGCTGTCACTGGTCCAACTTCAAAACATTTATCTTGTATTCCTAACAGAACCTTTCCTGCTTACACAGTAGACAGTAGATCACGAGCGGCCAACCCTGGTCCTGGAGAGCCACAGGGTCTTCTGGTTTTCGTTCCCCGAGTTCTCAATTACTTAATTTGAACCCATTATTTTCTTAATTGGTCAACACAAACCAGGACCAGGGTTGACCTGTAGATGAGGTTTTGATAGAAATTTGCCTTTTTATTTTAGTTAAAAAATATTTTTTTTTTGTTAGTTGTCCCTTTTCTCGTGCAAGAACAGCCGATTGTGAACAGCAGGCTGGCTCTAGAATAGACATACTTGAAGGATAATGCTGCTATCCCTGTTATAAATACAAGCTTTACAATACTGTTTGTCTCTTTGCAATATGTGTGTTTTTATTATTTTATTTTTTCTTCCTTTTCAGTTATTCTTGAAAAGCCCATTCGCATTCCAAGGTCTCTTTCTGTCAAGGCTGCCAGCGTTTTAAAGGGCTTTTTAAATAAGGTAAGTCACGAGTTTGGCATGCTGTCTCCTCAGAGTACACCTCCACATGAGCAGGACACACAGAGCAGGGGGCTGGGGGCATTATCACAAAGTCTCATTTATTGGCAAGAAGAAGAGATCCTTTCTCTCACACGTTCTCACAAATCGTGTGCCTGTGTTGGTTGGCTGAAAACAGCAGGGGTTTGCAGAAACTGCAGTTCCGACAGTCAACCACCGGGTGTCATGTGTTCTGTACAAAATTTCCATTCTGAAAACTCCCATTTACTGTAGCACCAATGTAAATATGAACAACTGCCGTGTGAGTTACAGTGCTGGGAAATGAGCGCCTAAACTAATAGAAACAAAAACATGCATTTTATTAAAAGTAAAGTTAAAATCTCCTGTCCCTAGTCGGATGATTAGTTTAATTGTTGCTTTGTATATACTGTACTGTCCTCAATTCTATGAGTCAGTGGAGGAGTGAGTCATTGCTACAGTTTATTTTCTTCTATGTTGTTATTGCAGAAAGCAAATAAGCTGCTTGGCTACATATAACACACAACATTGTTTATTTAAAAATGAGTCATTTTTAATATTATCTATACATTTTACACCTGGAGACTTTGCCATCTCATATACAGTCATCTTAGCTTGTTGCCTTAATTTATGATCCGCCCCAGCATAGATAATGAACACGTCTGTGTCAACATGTTTTAGACAGAATTGTACTCATCATTTTTACTCACTGTAGGAACATATATTCTTGCGTGTACAGTGCTCTGTATACAGCTATGGACAAAAGTGTCGCATCACCTACAATTTTAGGATTGAGACGCAATTAAAAAACTAAAAAAGAAAAAAAAAATATATATATATATATATATATATATATATATATATATATATATATATATATATATATATATATATATGAACATAGTTTAGAACTTATTTTATATCATGTAATCAAAGGAACTACAAAATGATATTGCAAAAGTCTACCGGAAGCCATAATAATAGTACAGTATTTCATGTTAGATTTTTCATTAAGTGTATGTAATTCAATATGTTAATGTAACATTATTCAGCAGGTTTCATTCGACTTTATGAAGCAAAATTGTTCATTCTACCTGGTGGTGCAAAACTTTTGGCCATAGCTGTACATGCACACACAATATGACCATTCTCCACTATTTGATTTATACCAGTAAGTGCACTCCTCTTCTAGTTGAGAGTGGCTTCTCCTCACTTAGTCATATTTTAAGCTAAAAGGAGGCTTGAGTTGTTTTATATTCATTTTGAAAATTAATTATTCTAACAAACGGATGAGGCTGCTTAAGAGGCTAGAGAAATTTGACGACCTCCAGATGCTCCTAGGCTACAGACGGAGGTGACTTATAATACCAATCAAGGATGAAAAATAAGACTCCTAGTGCATTGCAGTTTCACCCATTCCAGGTTTTAATACAAGCTTGATCAGCCACAGTGTATAGTCGTCTTATTAAACTCCTAGTAAAACTGCTATGCAATGGGAGTCTTACTTCCATCCTTGCCAATGGAAGACCTCCTGCAGCCAGTCTGAGTTGCAAAATCTAAAGCCGCAGGTCCTTTTTATGCACTTTTATGTTTTCATCTATAAAACATGTCGCCTTTCAGATTATCCTTCTTTCATTCGGGTTTACAGGAGTTGCATAATTTATTAAAACCGGAGGAAATTAAGATGATATTGCAAAATAAAATCCATGTGATTTTGTTGGACCGAACCAGCTTGTTTGTGTTCCACAGGACCCTAAAGAAAGACTTGGGTGCCAACTGCAAACAGGATTTTCAGATATCAAGTCGCACACCTTCTTCCGCAACATAGACTGGGACCAGGTAAGAGGCTGGGCTCTAACCGAGAGAAAGGAATTGACACTAAGGCTGAGGTACAAGCCACGTGAGTTTAGATGCAAGGTCTCACCACAATGCCATGTGCTCTGTGGTTTATGAAAGGACAATTCTGTTAATCTCCCAAAGCTATTAACAAGCAACTAAGAAGATTCAATTAGGGAATCAAAGGCATGACTACGATCTTGGCTGTTTTGTGACATTTTAATCATGTTTCCTTTCATGATGCCAAATTGCATTTTGGTGTAGACCTTGAAACAATGTTTTAAACAAATTGATATCCTTGTACATTTTCTTCCTTTCTGTGGGTCAAAATTGCAAAAACCTTGTTGAAGCAACACTCCTGTAGAACGGACCGAGTTACAAGAGGTGCCTGCATGAACCGCCAGGGCTGATGAGTCTCCTGTCTTGTAACTCCATGAGCACGGACTGAGCACTGATCCGGGGTCTCCCGCATTCCTCATGGATAGAGTTGAGTGAAAAGACTTCTATGCAATGGAAAAGTTTCCATGCAACACAAGTTTGACGGATGTTGTCCGTTCTTTCCCAGCAAGCCTTGCGGATAAGGTAGCATTGTTTACAAAACCAAGAATATTAAAAGCACAGAAAAACCCTGATGTTGTTGCCCACTCGTCACTTGAGTGGTCAGTGTTGTGACGTACTTCCACCCAGCCCGCTTTGGGAAAGGGTGTGGGGGGAAAAAAATCGTGGGCAGCTCAGATTGGCAGCCAATGTGGGTTGGCTAAATGAACATGGAAACGCAGCATCAGGGGCAGCAGGGTTTTCAACCTGGGAAGAGTGGTGCATGGAATGAGGTATTCTTGACAATCACTACACTGATGAAGCAGATATGTTTTTCATTTACAACAGAGTTCCAGTATACAGTGTGTGTCCACTGTCAGTGTTTACTTTAATAGTTTTAAAAGATGACTCAAAGAGAGTTTGTGGTTACTTGGTTTTAATTTATATAAAACGTTGAACCAAGAAGTATCATGCAAGCACGTCATTGTATATAAAACTCAAAAACAGAGAACAGATTCATTAGGTTTTTTTTTTTTTTTTTTTTTAAAGGTTCCAATAAAACTCTTTGGGGATATAGAGATGATACACTATGAATGTTAATGGAGTTCTGTAGTTCTACATATGTTTTTTTTTTTATGGCCATAACCACAGCACGGCCAATGTTAAAGTGAAACAAGGGTCAGGGAGTTGTTGCATTGAAAACAATATATACGGTTTAAATTGGAGGTTAATTATCTTTTTTTTTTTTTTTTAAATCAAATGATAAAGTTAATACGCTGGGTGTCTCTTCTAGAAGACATGTCATCTCATGCATTTTGTACATCTCAAAGCTAAGCTATTATTGCACAATGTATTATTATGAAATCACAAAAATGGATATTGTAATGTACTCGGGTACCACAAAAAAAAAAAAAATTGTGCTTTGAATTGCACCTTGTGTTCAATGCACACAGAGGTTTTAACAAATCCTGAACAGAGATCAAACATGGGATTTATAAGAGAGAATTCAGCTCCTTTTAAGCGTTGCTTGAAGGAAAGGGTTAATCTCATCCGTAGCTTGGACGCGACTGCAATGCTTTCTCAAGCTAAATGAGTTGTGTGGGCAGCCGTTTGTGAAATAAGCCCCCAAATAGCTCCCTTGTACTTGTCACATACAGACCAGCACAGCTTGCCCTTTTAACCTGAATTGTTTAGGCTGTTGTGTAATTGGTACAGCGATACATGTAGATTTTAAAACATGATTAAAAAGGAAGCATCGGCAGTAAATGTTTATGGTTTGTATTAAACTAAAAAGCTGGTCTTCAGCAAAGGTTTTCGGTCTGAAGTGAGAATATATTTGCCCAGTGCTGAGATTGTCAGACTTGTCCGGGCTCCACGGTTACCATGAAGAGAGGGGAAATGACAGCGGAGTGTTTGGATGTGAATTAGGCATTTGCTTTCCTGTGTGCTGGCAGGGTAGATGGAGTCCTGTGGAAATGAGCGCAACAGCAGAGGAGGAACAGCTTCGAGTGGTGCAGCTGGATCAGGTGATTACACACTGCAGCAGCAACCTCGCAATTAGAGGCGTTAGACTGTGCACTGCCATCCAAGTAAAACTTTTATAATGAAGCTTGGATACTTATCAAGGGTGTGCAAAAACCAATAGGAATGAATGAATTAAAAAAATAAACATGGTCTCTGAAGAGTTTTGACACTTGTCTCGTCCTGGTGGCCGAATATTGTTCTTGGTCATTTTTTTTTTTTTTTAATTTCTGATTTTTGTTGAATACTGTCTGCCAGCTTGGTTTCCCTGTATGTCCTTCATCTAGGGCACAGAATCGAATCTGAAGCCTGCAGGCATCCACAATGTGACTGTAAGGAAAGCTCTAACGTGTGTTCTAAGTCAGACCTCTTAAGGTGATGGATAGATACCTGGCAGTGATAGATATCTCCTGGCGATCCATGGAGTGCTGGCGGCTCAGCTGGCAGTAAACTTTCCCCAGTCAGCAGACCAAAGGTTCTAGTCATACATATTCCTAAATTCTTAGCAAAGCTCACGTACCATCTTCAAATACTCCCAGCCTGCTTCAACCCTCAGTGCCACACCAGACACTGGTCCCGTCTGTCCTACATGTTATTACAGATACCGTGACTCTTGTGGTTGAAAAGTTAGTGTCCTGAAAAGAAGGCTTTGTAGCTGCATGAAATACCCTTGTACCATCGAAGAAGCAAGTCTATGGGTTAATGCAGCAGAGACAAAGCTGGCTAATTTGCGCTGTTTTCTATTGGGCGTTGCAGCGATCTGCTGCTGAGAAATCAAAGCAATATTTTCCAAAAGATAGCAGCTCATTTAAACTGATAGAGGACGGTGTTTAAATACCCAGCAAAACAAATGCAATTTACAGGGATTTCACTGCAAGAGACTTATCAATGTCTTTTTTTTTTTTTTTTTTTTTTTTTTTTTTTAATGTAGGCTGACTTGTCACCCCGCTCCTGAAATTTGTCATTGTGAACTCATGTTCTGTTTCTTTGTGTTGGGCCTTCAGCCATCCTGATACCGTAGTGGCTCTGCTCCGTGGGGAGCCTGGACGTGCTTGCCAGTGGAAACACGGAGTCTCTCCCCTTGGCCCGTGGCGCACTGGGAGATGTCAGCAGGCTGAGTGCAATGCCTGCAGGACTCCTGCCATAAATAATAAAGAAAATGGTCTTTAATGAAAGCCAGTCTGACTAGCGCGAGACAGAGACGCAGGGTTTCGGGCCTCTTTCTCTCAGCAGAAGTCAGCGCTGTCTACACACTTTTTACAGTACTTTTAACCCTTTAAGGCACCCCTGTTGGAACTGCTTATACAAGCGTCTTACAAGAAATTCTCTTTTAAAGTAATTGCAATGTTCTGGCAGCAGAAATCTCAGTAGGATTAAAGGTAAATGATATCACCTTAAAAGGATTATATATATATATATATAATATGAAGAAGGACCTCCACCTTCTTCAGATATTATGGATATGTATATATCTCCTTGACGAGACTGAGTCAGTAATCCTGGAAAGAGTTAAAGACCTGTGTACGACAATTGTTAATTGAAGCTGTCTCGGAGCGTTGGCTGCATTATTGAGCAGTCCCTGCACCTGTGTCAGACGGGGGGGATAGTTAACACGCAGGGATGAGAAACTGTGAACAGGAAGCCAGCTCGGTGAGCCTGCACTAATGTCATCATCTTCATGCCTCCCTGCTTCATAGACACAACTCCAGGCTGTGATTGTGTTCCAACCCATTGCACCACCTGTGGCACCGCGCAGACAGCACGGTCGGGGTAAAATAAAAAAAGGCCGGGGGTAGGCAAACCATAATTATTCTCTTGATCTGGTGACGTGAGTAATTTTAATATTGAGGCGAGGTGAATGGATTTGTTTCCGTGCATCTTGCAGGTCTCACTTGCAGACATACTGCGTGATGCCAGTTGCTTGTGCCTGGTGGAGGCTGTGTCATCAAATAGCTTTAGTCCGATGCAGACGCTTTAGTCTGATGCTTAACTCTGTGTCACTTTAAAACTGATGCATAGGTACTGTACTGTACATAATATTCGCCAATACAATATATACATATAAGTTTGGCCTCAATGTAAAATACAATTATATGCAATATCTAGGAACTAATTAGACAGCAATATTACATTGCACCTAGGCTGAGGAAGAACTAAGAAAAAATGCAGACCTTTCTCACATTTTAATTTTGATATCATTTCAAATTGAGTGCCCCTAAAAAACAGCAAGATTGCAGTGTCCTTCTTGGAGACCAGTTTGAAAAAGATGAGATACAATTACTGTAGGTTTCGATAGCTTGATAGGTTGCGAAGCCCAATTTTTAAACCCAAAAAGAAAAATGACATCCGTCTAGCTGTGTGGAGGGGAGGGGAATATAAAAGGTTTCGATATAATAAAATAAACTGGATTACAAAACAATTTTCCAGTTCCCTAGTTTCTCCATTTGGAGACTGATGGCTGGAGAAAAGAACAAATGTACCCTGTGATTGGAAGCGGATTGAAAAGGTATTGCTCATTAAGGGATGACAGCAGACCACCGAGGCTGACAAGCCAGGGAAATTTAGCCTCTGACCTGCGATGTCTGCTCCGCCAGGCTCCTACCTCATCACACAGGAAGGGGCTCCCGGGATCATTAACTCAGAGCAGCACCATCATTCCGGGACAAGCGGCAGGGTGATCCATTGACAGATTTAGGCTAACCTTTCTTAAGACACCCTCGTAATGGGAATCCCTGCAAGAACGGCTGAGCAGACACAGACACACGACAGGCTCCGCACGTGAAGCACGGCTTTGAATTCAAGTCTCTTCTCTGATTACTTCATTTCCTTCTGCCGGGGAGGATTTGAATCTGAAACGTGGCAACATGACTTTGCAAGGCTGTAGGTTGTCTCGAGGTGATGGAGAGATGTGTTAGCTGATGGTAAAGCATTCTATTGCAGCTTGAATTAAACTGCCTGAGCTTCATACCCTAATTTTTAAATGTAGACAGCAAACTGTATACAAAACTTTTAGCTAGGCTTCACTGGCAATGACTGTAAATACATTTTATATAGCAGGCAATCATTTATATTTGTCATATCCTGGTGAAATATAAAAAACTTAACTGCAAAGTCTTGGGAACTGATTTACAGATACTCTTTAGCTGGCATGTTTACTTCGAAACACATTTACAGTGCAGAATTGCATAGTTTATTATTATTATTATAATTATTATTATTATTATTATTATTCATTTCTTAGCAGACGCCCTTACCCAGGACGACTTACAATTGTTACAAGATATCACATTATTTTTTACATACAATTACCCATTTATACAGTTGGGTTTTTACTAGAGCAATCTAGGTAAAGTACCTTGCTCAAGTGTACAGCAGCAGTGTCCCCTACCTGGGATTGAACCCACGACCCTCCGCTCAAGAGTCCAGAGCCCTAACCACTACTCCACACTGCTGTATATGTGTTCAATTGAAAGTTAAATGCTTTCGTTGGCATACACTTTACTGTGGCTCACTCAAACAAACATGTACTTTATAAAGATAAAGATAAAAAAAAAAAAACCAGACAATAAAGAAATGTCTCCGAGTCTTACAGATCAAATGCTCTTCTTGATTTATAACAACTGTGCAATGCAAACTCACGCAGTGTCAAAGGGCTTGTGTGTGATCTTTTTAAAATCAAACCCCACGTGTCGACTTTGAAAACAAATTCTTTTTTTGTTCATTTTAAGAGTTGTTTTAAAGTGCCTCTCCTTGCTCCAGGGTGCGATCCGGGGACGTTAGGGCTCTTGCTATTACCCCACCTCCTCCAGTTACTGCACAGAATAGGAGACCTGCAGGCACTGCACCGCAGTGTCAGAGTGCACAAAAAGAGGAGCTCCTTTGGTATCGCTCCAGCTGTAGAAGCGAACAGGAAATGCACTCCGCACTGTGTGTGTGTGTTTTAAAGGAAATGCACTCTGCTCCATCTTTGCTTGCGCAGCTCTTAAGTGCATTTGAGTGTTCAGTACTGAGACACTAAAGCATCAGAAAGGGTTGTGCAGAAAATTCAGTTTCACTATCCTTTTAAAATTCTTTCCAGTTGGCCACTGGCAATACCGTGAATGTATCAGTGTGCATAATTTGGTTTTGGACTTGAATCGGTAGAAAAGGGGTTAATGTTCCCTGTGTTTCAAGTTTGCTGTTCTTGAAGTGCATTTCCGTGTAGCCTACACCACAGCAGGGATCAGTAGAGTCTTGATAAAGCCCTTTTATCGCAGGATTTCACAATAAGATCCACAATGAAGAGAACTGTTCTTTCACGGCCGTCCATTCAAACCCACATTTCAAACTCTTGCATCTGTTCTGGAGGAGGTAGTGGACGGTGCTTTTATTAAAAAGCTGATGGTCAAGGAAACGTACTGGGGTAACACTTCCCACACAAAGCAACCTGCTTTTTGATCAGTTAACCCATTAAGTACCAATTTTTTTATTTTTTTTTGGAAAAAAAATTAATAAAAATCAGAACACAAGCTGTAATTTTTGATACATTCTAAATCAATATTTCATCACGAAAATAATCTCAATCCTTCATTTTGGCTACAAACTGCTGCGTCCTAATTTTGAGGACGGTCAAATCAGACCAGTGAAATTTCAGTCCCGCTTCTTGTTGGCTATTCTTTCATACTTTCCTCTACAGCTTTTGATCCTGTTTCTCAAGCATCTCTATTTCCTGTCTTTTTAATATCATTTTGTTTTAAATGTATTTGCCTTCAGTTCCCCAAATGTATTGATTTAGCAAATAGGTTATTTCATACAGGAACTCATGAGTAAATCCACAGCTGGGGACTGCTTAGCTTAGCATTCAGTTTCTGGCCTGGAAAAATATTCCAATTCTTTTCTCAGTAATGCCCATTTCCCACTTTTTTCCTTGGGGTAAAATGATTCTATTCGGATAACAAGACAGCATTCGTATTCCTATTTTATTTTTCTGTTTTAATCCTCTGGATACAAGACTCTATATAAAGCGCTTGAAGACAATGCCTTATGAAAAGCGTTACATAAATGCAAGATGTTGTTTGTCAAAGTTTTTTTGCCTGCCTGTTGAAATCTATTGAAAGAAATCAATAACAGACGGGGGTGTTTTCTAGGGGAGGATCAAGGCCTGTCTGTGAAACAGTGTGGGGAATTGATTCAGTAACAGAGGAGTTTCTTCAGTCGTATGTGCTTTTAGTTTGGTATAAACACAGCCTTCCTGGGTTTTTACAAATCAAGGACTTTGAAAGGTGTTGTATAGAAACGACATTGCATTGTATTTTGCCCATCTTAAGCTGTGCTTCCATGCCAGACGCCCAACATATCTATCGTGAATGTGATCAGATGTCCAGTGAGCGCGTGATGAATTGGAACTTGAATCTGTCATGCACCTTCCGCAGTGCCGGTTGCGTGATGCCATCTTTAACCTGTTGTTTTTGCAATGTTTTAGTGGACGGATGTTACTGCTGTGTTGTAATTGGTGTCGTGGTTGCTTTAGCCTGCGCTATCCTGTTATTTTGGCATCTGAGGCACAGGTGTATTGGAAAGTTGCGTCAGGATTCTGTTGTCTCTGTTGTCAATCCTCTGCTAAATCTACTTAGAAGTGATGTGACTGATCACAGCAGGAGTAAGTCTTGCCTGAGTCTGTTTTGTTCACTATTAAGAATTGCACTTGCAGATGTGGAGGAGAAAAAATTTAATTTGACGGGGGCCTTATTGTTCAGACTTGCGGTTCCTGATCTTTTCAGTATTCTACCTCACTGAGGTGGAGTTCAGAAACCCAGGATTCTACTGTAAGAAACCTCGACCTTCAGATTTAGAAACAATACTAAAGGGTGATTCGCTTTTGGAAACCTGGAAGAGCAGAGGTGGAGGGGTCTCTGCAGAAAGCACATGCTTGGGTTGAGATCTTCAGAAGTCATGAGTGTAAATCATATGCTTTTTTTGCGTTGTGTGTTTTTATAGGAAGTAGTAATCGTGTGAAAACCTTTGACTGTGACTAATATCACTCTGCGAGTTGGCATATAATATTATCCCCTTATCTGAGGGTCAATGGAGAACCGAAACTCCTAGATGCATTAACCACAACCATATTTTAAACTTTCTCACAGTGGTAATAAATGTAGCGTGTTGGGAAATACTGTACAAGGGATAAACCGCACTGGAAAAGCAAGGGCCTCAAACGGCCACAGTCCGAAAAAACAATCTGGGAGGTCATAAAGAAAAAGAACCTGTCTAAAGATCCAATTCCGGGGGGGTACTGTTCCGAACCGGAATATATGGGTATTTCCTTCTTACTGTCCAATTGTGTGCAAGGGACAAAACTGGGAGAACTTGCTTCGTACCAGTTCAATGCAAGATTTCACAAGTTGGGGAAACTTGAATGTAAAACTCATGGGGAAAAATAACTCGACAAAGCAGGCCAAGCTAACCGAACGAATATGATTAATATAATTCCCATATCCGTCACTATTTGATTAGTTTTCTTTTTGCAAAGAAATCATTTCATTAAATGGACAAACTCACAGTGCCTCGTGTAGTGCAATAATCCCACATCAAACTTGAAATATTCAAACAGGATTGTAGTCTCACTAAGCAAAAAAAAAAAAAGAGATTAGCTTGTGATTAATATATTCGGATACATAAACTATTTGAAATAAACCATCTCTAAATTTGAAATGATCATGTTTTGCTTTTTTGTTTGTGGTGCTGCTGTTGTGTAAAAATCCTAAGGATTTTCTTGTCCTCGCAAAAAAAAAGACCCCATGTGAATTGTTTTGTGAAGTTCCAACTGAATCCTTAAGTAATTAGGAATCTGTTGCATCTCTCTCTCGTGCTCTCTCTCTCTCTCGCGCGCTCTCTCTCTAAATTGGTTGTTGTTTTGCTTCAGTGAGAGTGTTCCACTTGATCCACTTACTAGCAACATTTCCCGCAATACCACTTCGTGCATCTTGTTTCCCCCCCTGCCTGTGACGCAAGCAGGAGACTGTTATTAAATTACTACCTGTTTTTAAGAACACAAGGTTTTCTTGTGCTGTTTTTTTGTTTTGTTTTGTTTACTTGCTTGGGGACGGGGGGGACGGACTTGTGTAATCTTTTCAAATTGAGCACAAGTGAAAGAAAAGGACATGTAGCATGAATAGCATACATATTTGCTTTCAAAACAAGGATTGTACATTTGTTTTAAGGGTTTCTATAAATCTTCTTTTTTAAAAGGCACTCCAGCATAATAGAAATGGCGTGCTGTTCAATAGCTTTGGTACATGTTTACCATTCACCAAAGCCAGTCCATACTGAAACTGCATGCATAGGGGCTTGACGTTACTTGTAGTTTTATGTAACCCTTGAGTCACTGCGTGTGTAATTGTATGAATGGATATCGAAACCCTTTTTTTTTCTTCTCTTCACAGTTGGAGAAGAAGCAGGTGACTCCCCCATTCAAACCGCAGAGTACAGATGACTATGGTTTAGATAATTTCGATACTCAGTTTACCAACGAACCGGTGCAGCTAACCCCAGATGATGAGTAAGTGTACTTTTTAAAAAATGAATCATCTTTTGGTGAATTTAGACGGTTCAGGCAGGTATCACTGTAGACGTATATATTTTTTTGTTTCACCCAAGGCATTAACAATGCAGATTGCTCACACCACTCAGTATCCTAATACATCCAGTTTAATTTCACAGACCTGTTTTCGATCAGTGCATACCACAAAGGACTATAAAACACTGTAAACTGCTTTAATTCTATCGGATAATTTACAATGATTGTCTTGACTGTATTCACATTTTACAAAAGTTATACATAGAAAAAGATAACTTCACCTTAAGCCGTTTTGGATGTGATACCCTCAACCACACTAAAAATGACACTATTTTTCCTGGAGTAATAAAAACGATAACTGTAGCTAAGCAAGTTCCTAAAAGAACCTTTATGCCTTTAGGAACTTGGGAATTGGCAGGCTTGCACACTGCTAAATAACACACTGCTCTCTGCATGTATATTCTCATGGCAGAGAAAACAAAAACTGACAAAACAATAAAAAGCAGCAAGATTACGGGGCTCAGCTGCAAGAAATTTAAACACAGCTGTTTTAGCAATGAACGCATATTTTATATAGTATGAAACATTAAAGTTGTAAAACCAGAGCCCTCAAAATCCCTCCACTGCAAATCCAGGACCTCAATTATAAAATTCCTACAAGAAAAGCAGAAAGCCTACATTATTAGTTTAAGATGTATGGCAGTTGTAGATTTCAGCTGGATCCCTAAGGCGGCATTTTATATGCCACTCTGGTATTGCTGAGAAGCCAACAGGGAATGCTTTAAAAGGTATTGCACACTAATTGCAAAATCTGTCATTGCCTTAACCATTGGTTTATATTTTATGCTTTGTATTTTGTGATCATAGTACCCCTTTGCACACACACAAACACACACACACACAATAGCAACTTTGCAAGACCTTTATTGTGTATTGTAGGGTAATGTGCAATAGCGAGAAAGGAGGTTTAACCCACTAGTGAGGAAGACATTCATAAAACCCACTTCTGCCTGTGGCTCTTCACGTCCGAATGTCTTCCTCCCTTATTCAGGTGTTCCACTACAGGCTACTTGAGCAGCTCCTAACATGTCAGCCTTTGCAAAACAGCTCAATAACTCAGCAACAAATAAACTCAAGGTGCATTGCAAAGTTCCATTAGTTCCATAACAAAGAAGAGACCCTGTGCACTAGCATTACATCCATCATTGAGAAACATCGTCCTGTAGGAGATTGGATTTCTAGAAGCGTGCCTACAGTATGTTAAGGTGCATTTAGTTTATAAAAGGGTTACAGCAGCTAGTAGCCCACTGGAAGGAATGATGGAGGCATCAATGAATAACTTCTGCAAAGCTCTGTCCAAGTTCTGTTCATTAACACAAAAACAGAGGCTGCCTTGCATGTCACTCTATTGCATGGGTAACATACCTAGTTAAGTCACATACATAACATGGTAGTCAACCCTGTGAGTATCTATGTTCTTTTAAAGAAAATAAAACACTTTCTGATAACCCTGTTCACTGGTTGGAAACATGCAGTTCAGTCCGTGGAGCCTGAATAACAGGTAATTTGAACAGTGCTGCAGAATATCAGTCTTACCAAGCCTTTGTGTCTCTGTGTGGCGCTGGCCATTCAGGTGTTTTAAACTTTATTATGTCTGGTCGGCTGCTTGAACTTTTACACCCTGTGCGTACTTAGTTTTCAAATCTGAAAGCAATCGCATTTCTTTCAGGTTGATACGTTTTGAATGAATTGGCAGGTCTTTTGTAGAAAGCTGGGGAGTGTGGTCACATTGCACTGACATTGCTGGTATACAATAACAGCTCATCCTTTTCTTGCAGAAAGTTCATATTAATATGTAATGTTTACACTTGTTTTTGAATAATCTAAAATAATTGCATATTGAGATTAGCTACATTTAATGGATTCAGGTCAGTTTCATGGCTATAAAAAAACAAAAAGGGACTCCAATCCAATCTCACTTCTCGTAGGTTTTGAAAAGCCTTGCATATTGGAGTAATTTTGCTTTAAATCAGTTTTCATGCTTTGTTGCTAAATACAAACATACTCTCAATGCAAACCGCTGGGCGTTTCTGGCATTATGATAGTTTGTGATTTAATACACGAACATACCACAGCATACATTTCCAAAAAAAAAAAAAAAAAAAAGACTTGGCTTTTGGTCTATAAAGGCTTGGCTACAAACCTGGCATCACCCATTTCAGATTTACTGTTCGTTATGGTAAGCAGGACATCAAGTAGTAGGAAATGTATTTAAAACAACATCTGACTTAAAGGCAAAGTGAATATATACATATATTAGGTTGTGCAAATGCACAATAGAAAATAAGGTCAGAAAAGCATAATTTGAAAAGACATTAAAACTTGCATCGTCATTATTTAAAAAAAAAAAAAAAATTGAAATTTGAAATTCCTTAGAGATTAAGAGGTGTATCTAAACTAAAGATGTTATTTGTTATTCAAATATCCAGATTCTACAATAAAGATGTTGGATTCAAAGGGTTTTGTATGAACAGTATGCTAATTATTAGTTAATGCTAATTACAGTGATTCCCCTAGAGAGTATAACATGAAAGACTGTTCTGAGCAATATAATACTGAATACCATTCATAGTAAAGTCCTTTTTTTTTTTTTTTTTTTTTTCAATCTCTTGAATTGTAGGTACAATTTCTTTTTTTTTATTCTTAACTTAATCTAAAAATACATTGCTTCTTATAACGATAATCGTAGACATATACAAGATCCGCACACTGAACACTATGAAATGTGGCAGGGGGAAAAATGCACTAGTTTATGCAAAAATAGAGAGCAATCTATTTTATACAAAAGTGCACTTTCTCACTCCTGCACTGTTTGGCTAGCACCTTTGACCTGTACTTTTTGTATAAAATAAATGACTCCATAATTTTGCCAAACGTTGCAAATTATTTTTGCTGCCACATCTCAGTGTTCAGTGTGTGGACCTAGTGTACAGCCTGTGTGATCTGCGCACCTGCACTACACTACCCGCTGGACGCTACCGTCTAAGGCTCAGTAAATTGCTACGTGAGATTCTTATATTCTGTTGATAGAAATTCATTCTTGGCTTCAATCGGGGATTTGATGTTGGCAGCACAAGACTTTGCAGCATGTCAAAAAGCACTCTTTTCATGAAAGCTTTTTTCACTTTTGAAGAATGAAGGAGACATAGAGAAGCAAATGCCTTTTGTTTGACTGGCTATTGAAGAAAGCAAACCATTGCTTGTTAGGGTCGGGCCACACACACGCACACACACACACACACACAAAGTCCCTGTGCCCTAGCCCAATAGCTAGGAAAAAGGGAGGACATTTCTTAATGTCACAGACACATGACTTCATCAGTTTCCAACTGTGCTTGTTAATATCAAGGTGTAGGAAACAATTTTGCTGTTCTCCTTCGGGGGGAGTGGTGGGTGTTGCGCTGCTCCCATTGCGTAAACCTTTTGGCAGCAGTCACAGAGACGCGACGTGATCCGCAATTGCTTTTAAATGGTCCCTGTATTTGATGCTGACGTTAAGTTATATTTACATGCAGCAACTGAAAAATACAGTAGCAAATCCGATAACTCAAGTTCCTGTATGCCTTGAATTTCTTCTGGTGGAGAAAAACATAAAAACTACGAATAATAATGTAAGAGCAATTTATCTTTTAAAGTCGCACACTTTATTTGGCTTAATAGCAGGTATGTAGTTGCATACGTTTAAGTGAAATTAAAATAGGTTTGAGTTGGCATGGTGGCACTTGTCACACCGAGCAGCCAGAACATCCCAGCAGGTGTCTATCTCCCGCATTGTTCCACATGAGACACTCCCCTCCAATTATCATGTGTGGGTGAGGACTGAAGGGGGTGTGGGCTCTTCTGGCATCAGCTGTATTGAGGTCAGTCACTGACGGGTCTAAGCTAACAGACTCCTCTCCCAGATTCTCCCAGCTGGAGTTTCTGGAAGAATTCATATTTTTCAAGTTTCTTGGAGATGGTCCTGTATTTAGTTGCAGCGCCCCCTACGGCATGGAATAGTCTGGACCAGAGTATCTGGGATATGATCGTGCATCAGATAAATAACCCAAATGTATCGGCTGAATGTAGAATAATGACCAACGTTTATTTGAATGAGTAGGTTCCGAGAATTATCGAATGTTTCTGTTCTCAGATCGAATGTATGATGTCTTTTTTAGAGTGTTGCTGTTGTTTTTAATGATGTTAAATTACTGCTGTCTGTTTCTGGTCCTCTTGCCAGGACACTTGTAAATGAAGCCTCCGTCTCAATGGGTTTTTATCTGGGCAATACCACGCAGAAACTAACAGCAGCTATAAGTGCAAATCAGAAATGACCATGCAGATTGATTCTCTCTCTTTCTCGTTGTCTAACCTTTGCCTAAAATTATTCATATATATACGTACCAGCACAGGAAATGCAAGTCGCTTTTGTTCAGATTGTTTTCTAAATGTATTTTTGGCATGTCAAGTGTCATGTAAAAGACACACCCACATTTTCAATTCAAATGTCTTAATCTCTTTTTTCTTTCTCCCCCCCCCCCCAGCGATGTTATTAAAAGAATAGACCAGTCTGAGTTTGAAGGATTCGAATACATTAATCCCATGCTGCTGTCGTCCGAGGAAACGACATGAAACAGGAGCCACTTTGTTTAACCTGCAGATCGCAAACCTGAATGACCTCCGTGACCAGAATCATTAAAAAACTTTATGGAGGTGGATCATTCTCTGGAACTACTTGCATGCAAGGATGAGGAACTGGTGCAAGACTTTCAAGAAGAACACTAGAACTGCTGCAGAAATAAATAAATACATTTATAAAAAAAAATATATATATATATATATATATATATATATATATATATATATATATATAAAGCAAGGTCAGTCAGTGGTAGTCTTCCTCTAACCACTATGTTTCCGTTTTAACTGTTTTTGGGTGTCGACGCTACCTGGCTTTAACTGATGAAGAAAGCCTGCTCATTTCGTGCCTGCTTCCATGAAGGATCCTAGAATACTAATTTCATCCCTGGGAGAATATGACAGTTCTGCGCAACGGAACTTGAATTTATGTGCGTTTTTTTTTTTTTTTTTTAAATGACATTGGATGATCTCGTCGAGGATGACTGACCTTCGAACTATACAAGAATGTACTATAAATGAAGGAAAAACAATATACTGTATTAAAAGTGTAAGTAGCGACTCCCGAAATTCTATAATGCCTTTTGTTGACGCAAGTTGGCATGTTATTTATAACCACTTTGCTGGCAATTCCTGTACTTCAGCAACAAACAAAGGAGTTGCATTTAACTACCAATCTGTGTTTTAGGATAAAGTTTAAGAAGTGCCTAACATGACTCAATGTCTCACAATATTCTTGACTGCACTTAAATTAGTTTGAATTAGTTAAGGTTTGACTTGTGTGGTACAGCTGAATAGGGCTGGCTTACAAATTTGAAGGGCCACATTCATACCTGCAACCCTCCCAATTCTCTTCCATTTACACTCCACTGTCTCTAGTCCTTCCAAAAACCCTGAATGGAAACATGACACGGCTTCTTAAAGAAAGATTGCAATGAAAACTGGATACTGACACTCTTTAGTCATATGAGCTAAAGATTTTATTTTTCAAATACCTGTTTTCAAACAGAAACCTAAGGTACTAAAAAAAAAAAGAAAACAAACTTGTAATTATATTGCAAAAAAAGAACAAATCTAATGATATACGGCTGTTTAAATTGTACATACTTCAATATACTATTATTATTATTATTATTATTATTATTATTATTATTATTATTATTATTAATCCTGAAATGCATTATGTTTGATTAAATGCACAACTCCTTTGTTTAAATGATGTATCGTCAGACTGAAGCACTTCTTTGTTTTTATTTTTTTATGTAATGCTCAGTACAGAAATCTCAGGCACTTTGTCTAAATTAGTGATATGGCAGTGAATCATTATTGATTAATAAAAAGGGGGAAATCAATTTGGACTATAATGAATGGGGGAAAAACACTGCTATTTTTGCTGATGTTGATGATCAACCCAAGTCTATTACAACTGATTACTGAACTCTTCATTAAAGCGTAGCTGGGGTTTTAGTTTTTTTGTTTAACAATACACACACACATTATATATATATATATATATATATATATATATATATATATATAATTATACTCTTCTGTAAAAATCCTGGCAGTGAACTTTAACCCACTTTGATCTCTCGGATTGGAGCGACAGTATCTCTTCTGTGTTTTTCTTCAAGGTTTTACATTTTTACCCAGAATAAAATTCTGTATGTTTAAGTAACACATTCACTAAAAGGACAAGGGTCTGGAAGATGGGGATTCTTCGGTCACAAATTTCTCATTTCATTTTTTAGAAATTTGAAAACTGTTTGTGTTACCCTGTACCCTAAGAAGTTACCCTGCCGTAACTTTGAAAACAAAAACATATATGCGTTATAAAATAGATACACGGACAGAAAACATGGTACAATTGTGCACACAGTGACTGAAGGGGATATTTGCAGAAATGAACTTGCCACGTGTTTTCCCTTTTAGCCAATTCTAATTTTTTTTTTTTTGTAGCAAGTTTTAATGTGGGTGTCATTGTTAAACAACTTCTGTCTTTTAATATGTTGTTAAGCATTATGAATTATAAGATGTGATCAATATTAAAAGATGCTGTCAATACACATGGGGGGGGAAATGGGACACAGGCAAAAATTCCCATTTTAAAGACCCTTGTCCTTTACCCCTGCACAACACGAAACAAGCCAAGACTTCTTTTCTTATTTCCGCCCCTTCCTCCCCTCTCCGGGAATAGGCTTCAGTTATTAGGAGCAGTTTAGTGCCCTTGATATCTGTGTATGCAGGTTCTTGTGTTCCACTGGCCAGGATTCCCAAACTTTTTATTTGAGGCTTCCTGTTGCTCTTGACAGTGCAGAGACCAGCAGACAAAGAAATTAAGGCAGTTTCCAAAAAATGAAAACACGTGTTTGTGATGCTGCAGTATGAAAGCTCAATCACATGGCAGCGTTTTGAAGTGTAGGATTCTAACTGGGATTCAAAACCAAATAATCAAAATCAACCACACCTATTAAGAGGTCGTTTTCAAAATAATTGGTTTAATTGAACATTGTTGGATTGTGCTTTGGTACAAACTGAATGCCCTTCCTTCTTTTATTCCAGAATAAATTAGAGACAGTGGCTCCTTGGATGAGAGATTAAAAAAAAAATCTAAAAAAGGCATCAAATTCTTTTTATTAGTTAATAACTATTGCCAAATATTTCTGCAGTTGCAAGCTTTCTCTGCATTTTGCTAATTGTGGCCAAAGCAAATTATGTTCTATCTACGTGCTATAGAGGGACACTTTTATATTTAGAAGTATTAATTTTATAAATTATATGATATAATTAAATATGTGACGAAAAAAACAAAATCTTAAAAAGAAGATTTGAGATTGGGTCTGGTTCTGGTGTACTGTGGTCTTAATGAACCTTCTAGATACCTTGACGATTGTAAAACAGT
The DNA here is from genome assembly GCF_902713425.1 of Acipenser ruthenus. Taxonomy (NCBI): domain Eukaryota; kingdom Metazoa; phylum Chordata; class Actinopteri; order Acipenseriformes; family Acipenseridae; genus Acipenser; species Acipenser ruthenus. The sequence goes on from NC_081208.1 coordinate 1,574,506, forward strand.
AAACATGTTTAATGTAGTTATTTTGTATATTATGTTGGTTGGATTATGGATGTGAGTTGTACCTATTGTTTGCCTATTCTCAAAATTTAAGCAAATTTAAACTGGAGGCCTCCGGCCACTTTCTATTGTGCAGAGAAATGGCAAAACTAATACATAATATTCTTGCACATCGAAATTAAAGACTTTGACGAACAAATACATAAAAACGAAGGTCGTGCTGTCATTGAATAACTGCAGTGTCATTTAATCATATCGTGATAAGACATCCTGCTATAGCTTCTTGGGCTTTCTGGAGCAGTCGCTTGGCTCCCTGTCAAGCTGTGCTCTTAGAAGAAAACCTGAAATCAAATTATTAACAAATATAGCAATGTACAGCTATGGCCAACAGTTTAGCATCACCTGCAATTTTAGGACTGAGACAAAAAAAACAAACTAAAACATAATTTTATATCTTATTTAACATCATGTAATCAAAGAAACTGCCACATGATATCGTGAAAGTCTACCAGACCGGAAGCCATAATAATAAATAACTTTAAGTATATGGGAAAACTACAAAGCGCTGTGTAATTCAATATGATAACGCAACATTATTCAGCAGGTTTCATTAGACTTTATGAAGCAAAATGAGTTCATTCAATAGGGTGATGCAAAACTTTTGGCCAGAGCTATATTATAGCTTCACACTTCTACTAGCCATCTGAAAAGAAGAAACTCTGGATTAAAATAATCCAGCAATGCCTCTTAAAAGGATGATAACGGGTTTTATTAGAACAGATGGGTTTTAAAAAAAAAAAAAAAAAAAAAAAAACTTGATTGGTTTGAAATTTAATTGAAGTGTTACCTGTTAATTTTGTACAGCAATTTTAAATAAAGTGATTCATGTTATCCGCATCAGAACTGAGGTTTGCAAAACAACCATATTTAACATTCAGGCAACGTCAAGGTTTGTATCGCAAATTGCTGCCTTATATGTGCAACGACCTGTTTGCCTATTTATTCAGTCTGACACGACACTTAAAACCGATTATGTACAACAAGCACGCTTCATTAGATCTGTTCTGTAGATGTATTTATTTAGATTTATGTACACAAGCATTGGTAATGTAAGTACAATACATAAGTGCTGCTATAATCTGATCACCATGTGCAGAATCTCAAAGGAATACTATTGCATGTACAGAAGAAAAAAAACATTCCAGGTGTCTAAGTTAAACGATGATCTAATTTAATGACTTTACAGGAACTTTATAGAAAACCATTCATAATACGCCTGCCTCTTCATGGCACAGCACAGTTTAAGGTGTTCAAGTTTGGAAACACGTACATCAAGCTGCACGCAATGCAAACGGACAACGCTACCTAAACAGAGACAGATCCCACAGGAGGACAATGATTTAAAACGGATCAGATGTTGTTCTAGCGAGTTTACCATTCAATGTCTTCATTCATTTCGGACAGGCACTTGGCAAGGTGGCAGTCAGTTTCCAGCTGGGTAAATCTATAAAAAAAAAAATGGAAAAGCCAGAACAATGTTGAGATCATTTTAGGACTGTTACAGCTCTAGGGTAAAAAAAACGGAATTCTACATGTACAGCGATGGCCAAAAGTTTTGCATCACCTATAATTTTAGGATTAAGACATCAAAAAAAATGTTAATTCTCTCTCTCTCTCTATAATATATATATTTTTTTAATTTAACATCACGTAATCAATGATAAAATCACAAAAGTCTGCCAGAAGCCATAATACTAGTACAGTATGTCATGTTAGATTTCGAAATGTCACATTTTTTAAATGTCAGTTTTTCGTTAAGTATATAGAAAACTACACACCGGCATGTAATTCAATATGTTAAAGTAACATTACTCAGCAGGTTTCATTTGACTTTATGAAGCAAAATTAGTTAATTCTGTCGGGCGATGCAAAACCTTTGGCCAGAGCTGTACATGAGCAGACCCTTTTATGTCTTTCCGATTAGCTATGTACTGTAACAGGACTAGACTTGAAATTTACAGTCTTTGCATTTTGTTTAAAAGGTTATTATACATGGAAGCAAGCACCTTTTCATCTGAATGGTTAACTGTTGCCTTTTAATGTAGCACCCCACAGTCTCAGAGGTGCAAAATACACCATGAGATAAAAACAACAAGTAAATCACCTGGCTACCTGGTTCTGTCTTTGTGAAAGACAACTCACAGCAAGCGCAATCAAACTTGAGACGCCTACAGTAGATCCCACAACTGGTCCTTGCAGCCAACACCTCTAAAGACTATCGCATTGACGACTTAGCAAGGCCACCATTCATCTCGGCTCGCAGAGCACTGTTTGAGTGGAAATGGGTGTTGAAGGTTTCTATGATTTGGTTCACTCTCACCCTGTTTGTTGCTTGTCACAACATGATGCACATGTCCGAGGCTTGATCTGTCATGACCGGTTTGCGCCTGGAGTTATACTTTCCCTATCTGTTTCTGCAAGCGTCACTAATCAGTGCAGCCCCTTGTGAAGTCACAGGGATCCTCCTGCTTTCCTGTGATTGTTGCTGAATAGTTGCACATATTTTAGGTCTAGTGTATCTCAGGTTCCATGACCACATCTATTTGCATATATTGGACACTACAGGATTTTTTTTTATTTTAAATTTGTATTCATTTTTTTTTAATTTCACTTCACTTTTATGGCGTACGTCTGTACTAATTGCTTCCAGGAGCCCTGCTGAGATTTCTCCCAGTCTTCCAGCCAGAGGGCAAAACCTGGGCAGGGGGCCCACATTGAGAGAAGCTAAAAGGTAATCTACTGTAGAACTAGAACGCATTTTTAATAATAAACTTTCCAAGAACCTTTTACACCCAGACTGCTGAATGATTTTTTTATTTTATTTTTTTACAGTCATGCCCCTTTTTTTTTTTAACTCCCCTTTCAGACAAAGGCGCTCTTTGTCCGCATCTGTTAATGCTAGAAAGTGGCTCCTTATCCGCCAGCCAAAATACACAGCATAGACTGGAACCCTGACTTACTGCTTAGGTCTGCTCAAACCCAGAGTGAGGGTTGGGAATTTTACAATGTCACTCTTGTTCGGGCCACAAATGTTGCTTTTTGTAGTGTCGTGTCGTCCCTCTGGTACTGCAGTTTTATCAAACCAAGGAGAACAGGATTTCAGGAAGGATTTTCCTGCACTGCAAATCACAGAAGTGTCCCCACCCCCCGCACCGTACAAGCTTTCGATAAATACAACTAAGCTGCATCAGAAATTACAAGTCCATAAGGAGTATGCTGTCCAAACCAGCATGAATCAAAAACTTCTCTTCCTGAGGATGCTATGGAGGAGAAGGCTTCGTTTTTTTAACGCAAACTAAACTCCTAATGCTACAGAACTGCCAAAAAATGCTTGCACAGTGGTAAATGCTTCATGAAAATAGCCTGTAATGTATACACTACTGTATCCCCCTTTTATATCTGACATGAGATGGACCATTAGGGCTTTAAAAAAAAGTGCCATTATGTCAATTTATACTTTAAATTATTCAATTTATTATAATATAGTTTGGGTTTTTTGCAGAGTATTTTCCAGACTTTTGGTCAACATGGTGGTGTGGTCCAGAGGTTAAAGAAAAGGGCATGTAACCAGGATGTCCCCGGTTCAAATCCCGGCTCAGTCACTGACTCATTGTGTGACCCTGAGCAAGTCACTTAACCTCCTTGTGCTCTGTCTTTTGGGTGAGACGTTGTTGTAAGTGACTCTGCAGCGGATGCATAGTTCACACACCCTAGTCTCTGTAAATCGCCTTGGATGACGGTGTCTGCTAAATAAACAAATAATAATGTGCTGTATTGAGCACTATACAACCCATTACAACAAAAATAAGAAATAAATACACAATTACATGCTCAGGCCACTGGGTGGCACTGCAGTTTAGAGCACAAATCACTCTCTAAACTGACCACTTCTAGGCTGCAACCAACAAAATGCTTTCATAGGTCGATATTAATGTGGTAGTACAGTCCACATTAACATGCAACTTTGCATGCAATAACTTTGAATGGCTCTCTCAACTGTCCACAAAGCCGACTTAAAGAAAAAAGCCTTCAAGAGTGTAGAAGGACCGGCTCATAGAATTTACAACATCATAGCTTAGCCATGTCATTACTGTAAAGGTAAATAGGAGCTGTAATATATATATATATATATATATATATATATATATATATATATATATATATATATATATATAAAAAATCTTTCTCTTAGCTTTATTTGTGACATTTTGAAAATGATACAGGCAAAAATCTAATTTAACTGTCTGGATAAGAGGGGTAAAATGTAATAATGTCTTTGTGTTAAAAGGCCAGAAGTGCGGAGGCAGCGTGTTGGGAATGGAAAGTCAATAGGGCTTAGAGATTCAACGTTTCAAATCTGGTTTCGTTTTTTTTTTTTTTTTGCAGCAGCAGCAGCAGCAGGCAGAACTAATCACGCTAATTTGCATTTACAATGCCATCATCAGTCAACCCCGGGGAATGATTTCTGATCAAATCAAGTGAATTCAGTGCTTTTAAAATGAATTTAAAAAAAAAAACTACAAAAAATGATAATGATGTATTTTAGCACACTGCACAGCAGTACTGCCGCGTCCCATAATTACCAGTCAGTCTGATATCATTATGCACAGATCCCTTAAGCAGCTTCTAGTATCAACTTTAATGCAATTGTCTTGGTGGCAGAAATATGGCAGGAATGAAACGTTGCAGGAATGCAGAGTTAGAACCCCACCCACATGCCCATGGAACACACACAAATGGACCTCTTATGTACACGGTGCGCCGCTATTTCTGGTTTTTGGGTTTGCAAAGAAGCAAAAGGTTCTGTATGGGCAGTCAGTATGCTGTGGGTCCTCATGTTGTTTTTTTTCTGTTTGTACTCAATAGCCCCTTATGAACTACTGCTCCAGATTGATCAAAACCTAGCTTCAGCACAAAACACACACTGCCTTCAATATGTAATGAAAGTCTCACACCCATGTCAAGGTGGAGGATTTCAGCAGAAGAACTGAAGCCGTATGTATCAAACAAGTGCTAGGGAGCCCTACCCCTGCCCCTTCCATTTACAATAGAGACTTTCCCTAAGCTTCCCCAACGATCATTTATTTTTTTAAAAGCTGCGTGCGCTGCTTGTTTCAAGACAGGCCTCAACTCCCCAAAGATAAAGGATAAGTTCCCTTAAAAAAAAAAAATGCAAACTCATCAGTTTCTATATATTTCTCTCCTTAACGCCTCAACCTTTCTATCATATTTGCAGGCCTGAAGAAACTGATTTTACAAAGCTTGCCAAAAACTGCAATATCCTGGACTGGGAATTAACTTGGCTGTGCACGGAGTTATCACAATGCAACATTCTGAATTCCACGAACTAAGTGTTCTGTGCCCTCGAATCAGACTCATCCATACCCTTAGCACAAGGATGTTTGCTTGCGATTCCAAACAAATTACTGCCTTCCTTCTAGTTCTCTTCGGAGATGCTAATCGAAGCAGTACAATATGCCTCGGCAAGCATCAAAAGCTACGGGGAGCCTGAGTTTCTGAGCCAATGGATAAACATGTAGCCTAATGATTCGGCATTAAATAATGTACCACAGTCCAGTTATTGCACAGCCGGTAGTGCACACAGTACCACATTCCACTTTGTGTGTCACAGGGGATCAGTCTGTGATATTTTTGTATTTTTATTTATTTTTTGTTTAGTAGTTAAAGCATTTCATACATTTTAATTATTTCTTAAAAATATCTCATGAGAGCAAAACAGATAAAGCAGTGCAGGCACTGTGTTGCTTACCCTGCAGGAAACTGTTGTAGACACATGGGGCAGCTCTCAATGGATAACCTTCCATCTGATTTCCCATCCACTCTTTCATGATTAGCAGCATTACCATGCTTACGTGGAGTTTCAACAGAATGATCTGCCCTCATCGGGGATTCATCTGAGCTTGAGTCTTCTATTGTAATACAGCTGTCAACATCTCCCACCTCCAACACAGGCAGCTGCTTTTTGATCGCATCTTCTGATTTTTTTACACTTTGGGCTTCTTCTGATGAGCGAAACCCTGCTGCGAGATTCTCAGCAGGTCTTTGAGGACCAGCCACTCTGGAACTGGGAGTTCTGTCAGTCGATGTGCTTTCTGATCTTCCTCCCGTCGGCCCCGATGATCGAGAAGGTTTACGTTGATGATGATGATGATGATATTCTGTTTCGTTTCCGTGATCGGTTCTGTAGGTCTCATTACTCCTCAACCTAGCTGTCTCTCCCGTGGCTTCACCTTTGGAAGTCGATGAATCTTCAGGCTGGTTGGGTTCGCTCAGGCCATGTTTTGCAAGCTCCACAGGAACCTCTCCTTTAATCGCAGTCTTCAGCTCAGTGCCTAGGTCAGGGTAAATTGCTGGCTCACACACTGATGGGAATGGAGTCCATGCTTTGCAGCCTCCAATGCAATCATCCAGCTTGGGATATTCTTGCTTTAACCAAGCCTGTTTCAGAACGACATATAATATATAAAAAAAAAACAATTTTGTGATGTAGCAGGATTCATCATTCCCCGCCATTTACCCCTGTCTGTTGACACACCTAAATTGCATTCAGAGACGTTTTACAAAAAAATAAAAAATAAACAGAATATTTGTACTGTTCAAAATTAAGAAAATGGTAAAAACTTATCAAAACTAAATCAATTAGATCTCCATTTAATCAAAATTAAAATTGTCCCACGTTTGCCGAGTTTCTATTAGGGTCTTGCATTTCTATTAGGGTCAGTACAGTATAAATATTTTAACAAACAAGACCTGACTATTAATAAGTGCTCCAGTCATGGGACACTGGGAAAGAATGTTCGTTATACCAATAACTGGTGAATTTCCACACCTTGTTAATCCAAGCTTTACTGCATGTTATATTTATTGTGACTATTAATGTGTGCTACTGACTGCCTGAAGACACATTTATCAATAAATCTCTATCAATTGCATAATAAATGTAAAGGACAGGGCATGTTACTTACTAACAAATACACAGTCCACTGGCCCTTCTAGGTCTATGGCATTGTAAAAGAAAAATAAATAAATACGTTTTCACTTGCAGTTGCAACAGTAATTATTTCATCATACTGAGGGATTTTAGCCAACGGCATGCGCTCCTGTCGCTGCGGGAGGGTTACATCAGATTGTGTCTTGCTGTGTCCCAAAATAAATAACTGAGCAAATACCAGTTTGCATCATCCACCTGTCGGAATGATGGGTTCATCCAGAGTGCATGTCCCAGAACTGCCACTGGTGTGGTTATCCATGCATGCAGCGGCATGGCAATCCACACAAGCAGCACGCCACGCTACAGAACATGTGGGTGGACGTTATTGTCGTTGGCATTTGTAAATAAAAATAATTTTTTAAAAACCGTCATTGCCACACCTTGGGTGCAAAAGCAGGTAAATCTGGTACTGGTTCCCATGTACTCTGCTTCAGGTCTGGATAGACAGACTTCAACGTGGAAGCCCACAGATTCTCAGTCAGGTCAGTTTTATCCCACCATGCACCAGCATCACAGCTGAATGTGCTGAAAAGAATTAAAAAAAAAGGTTAAATCGATGAATTCTAAATGTCCTGTAAACCCTTTTTCATTCATAGCGTTTATGATTAGGGCAGCAGTGTGGAGTAGTGGTTAGGGCTCTGCACTCTTGACCGGAGGGTCGTGGGTTCAATCCCAGGTGGGGGACACTGCTGCTGTACCCTTGAGCAAGGTACTTTACCTAGATTGCTCCAGTAAAAACCCAACTGTATAAATGGGTAATTGTATGTAAAAAATAATGTAATTGTATGTAAAAAATAATGTGATATCTTGTAACAATTGTAAGTCGCCCTGGATATGGGCGTCTGCTAAGAAATAAATAATAAATAATAATAATAATGATTATCTTAGCTATCCAGGGGTGGCCAACGTTAGTCCTTTCAGTCCTGGTCTTTGTTCCAACCCTGTTCTAAACTGTTAAGTTAATGATCTCATTTTACCTGTTAAACCTGGAGTGGAATTGCCCTCCAGGACTGTGATCGGGCGCTCCTGATTATAAGCTACACTACAACTGGCAACATCCCTGAAATATTCTGGTAGTGCAACACTGACAGGGCTGTATAGTTACTTGCATAAAAACCCACAAAGCTTCATTAAATTGTAGATAAGCGGAAGGGCTGAAAATAACTGGTGGTCTAGTTTAGCAGGGGTTTTTTTTTTTAGGGTTTACACGCTATCGTGTTTAGCAATATGTTTTGTCGCCTTAAAAGCGATCAACACTGAGAAAGAAATGTCAAAATGCATTAATCTTTTCACACAGCAGTCCCGTTCTGTAGCTGACATGAACCAGAATATACCACGCTGTTGCCGGGGCCCTAGGTTGCAAAACCAAATCGACATGATGCAAACCTATGGAGGTCAATTTATGACAAAAAATATATACATTTCAATTTTTATTTTTTTTTGGCATAAAATATCCTCACTAGCAATCGGTGTTTCACAATTAGGACAGTAATAATGTTGTACATGATGCGTCTAGGAACATATTGACCGAGATATATATATATATATATATATATATATATATATATATATATATATATAGACACACACACACACACACACACACAGTAGTACTCACCTTTCTGTCTTCTCTTCTAGGAATGTGACTTTACGTGTTGTTTCATAAAGGTCAGTTTTGCTTCCTTCTTTGCTGTTTTTAAATAGGTCTGCGCTCTCTCCATGCACAACACTTTTCTTTCTCTTTAGTTTTAGTTTAGGGTGCTTTTCTTGAGACATGACTCGATCCATAACCAGTTCAACTTTCCAATTTTTAAACGGTATAACTTTTATTCCCCGTGTTACTGTCCGAGTAGCCCTCCCACATCACAAACCAGAAAGTATTTTGCGTCCTGCAAATCCGTCCACATAAACTTGTGCATAAAAGATAAATATCAATGATAACTGAAACGATAACGTAGACACTGTACAGTGTCAAAAATGTGTTTTATTTTTATTGCGTTGCGTTTTTGTTTTTGTTTTGTGCCTTTGCTACGGCTGTGTGTGCGTTTTGTTTTTGGCGCGGCAAACAGCTGACGAACCGGAACTAGTTCATTAATTGATTGGCAGGTTGCTTTATTTAATTTGAGAAGGTGCATTACTGTTGCTCCGGTTTAGATTTGTGACAACAGAATGGTTTATTTTAAAACGTTTATTTAGTTGTAGGTTTGTTTTTTGTCTTGTCCCCAATTTCTAGTTGTGTTTAAATGTATGTGTAGTGTGGTGGATAACGTATCAAATTTGATATTATTATTATTTATTTTAATTATTATTATTTGCAAAATATTACAATCATCACAAAGTTGCCAAAATATTATGCAGGAAAAAAAAAAAGTCAAATAATTTTTGTTTTACTTATAATTCATAGCCTAAAAAGAAATCTATTGTGAGGAAAGGGTTTGAGAGGGGGGGAGATTGAAATCTGAGGTTACTGTCAGATTTGGATTAAAATTTTGGTTCATTTACAGGTCAAGAAACTTGACTTCTAAAGTAAAACAGGACCAGAAATAATTGCCCAGGTGCGATATGGAATTCTCAACAGGAATTTGGCACTCGCCTCCCACATTCCCAGACATAGTACATTCTCAGACAGGTTTAACGGTAGTTGACTGTATAAGATTTTCACTCCCATTTTCATGGGGTCAGCGAAGTGTGTGTCTGTATGTGCACGCATTTGGAAAGGGGTGGGGGAGGGATTTAAAAAAAAAAAATTGAACCACCGTTTCTGTTTTCTTTCAAATACCGCCTGTACAAATAAAAAGTAAAAAATAAACAAAAGTGTTTCTACTGAAATGAACTCTACAGGAAATTTGGAAAATCGACTCTATGATGTTTTACATATTTTTCAATATTCTCCAGGAAAGCACAAAAAAAAAAAAACACCAAGACAGAACACACTAATTGCTTCCCCTCGGCACTGGCCAAAGCAAGTTTGCTGAACCTTCACATTTTCACCATAACCAAACACGACTTTCCATTGCAAATCATAGTGGCCTTAGAGACTCCAAAATTCCCAACGCAGGTGCAGCCAGCAAATGAATAACTTTTCTTCATTTTCTATAGCAGTCAGTATATGAGAAAATAATATTTCCACACTGGCTATTTTTCTGGGGAAACATGGTATCCATGGTGAGTAAGTGCCTGCGATTTTTTTTTTTTTTTTTTTAGTGTCAAGGCTTGAACAAGCTCCACTTCTTGGAAATAGACCTATTTTTAGACACAAACAAAATAATATAATGCAAGTGACATGCAAGTCTTTTCATAAACAAGAGGACCTGGGAACCATACTTACCTGCCTCTTCCGGATGCTCTGGAAATGATTTATAGAGCCTCAATAATCTGGTTCCTATCTATAGAATATGTGAAAAAAAAAAAATGGCCAGGGGAAAAATCATTGGCAACAGAAACCCTCCACGTTGGCATGCATGCAGTATTTGTAAATTACAGACTAAATACATTGCTTTTATCATGTTAAGGCCTTCAGTATTGTAGGTATTGCACACAGTGACTTGGGTATAGTCATTTGATAAATTAGCAATTGGAAATGCTAATCAATTTTAAAGCCTGTCAAAAAAGGTGTTGTGTGTCCAAGTCCAAAATGATGAATTCTGTTGTTTTTTTTTAACGGTGTCTGGATAATGCAACCTGCCATTATGCAAATATCTTTGCTGTGAATGCTCTTTCCAAAGTGGCGACTGACTTTACAACACACTGCATATAAATTATACAGCAGAAGCTAGCATGTGTTAGATTGACACACCATAAAGAGTTTGCAGCTTATAAAATAATTGTATAAATCCTACCTGCGTTGCGTGCCATTTGCTACATAGCTTTCCTGTATGTTTCTTTTTTTTAAAATTATATCTGGTGCTACATTAGGGTTGAGAAATCTCTTTTTCCAAGCCTTGATCGTGTTGCACTTCCTAGGTCATTTGCAATAACATGTGTTTCTTTTAAAAGTGCTCGCTAGAGTCCATAGTCGAGAATGGAAGGAGAATGGAGCCACGGTCACTTAAAGGCAGGTGAAAGTTCTATATGAAACCAAGGAAGCAATGCTTTGAGCTTTGTACCATATATATATATAACAAAAATAATATCTCTTGCAGATGCAATGTAAGTTAAACTAAGTTAAAAAGTTACACCATAATAAATGGGAGTATCAGAATGCTGACATCAATTCTTCATTGCCCCAGATGTGGATACCAGATGAGAAAGCAGTGGGTGTCTGGTTCTGCATTGGGGGGAAAACCAACAGGAGACAGGAGTCCAGGAAAGAGAGGTTATATCATTATGAATTGTGATGCAATGTTATGAAGAATTGCCATGGATACAGGAAGGAAGAGGGAGGGTAGAACAGCAGGATTAACAGGGCACAGAATCCAGGACTTCTCACTGAGCTCAGGAAAAATAGATGAGTCCATTCTGGCAACTGTTTTATGAATCATTTATTTTATTTATTTATTTATTTTTGGTTGTTTTTTTAACCCCATTTGGCAGATTTGAGAGAATGGTTCAACAGTCCTTTATGGTATTCAACTAATGCTGTATAAACCTAACAAATCTATAGGATCTAAAGGCCATTACAATCGACGAAGAAATGAAACAAGTGCACAGAATGCATTATGAATGCAAAATCAGGTATTCAGATTTGGCTTTTTATTGGAGGCTGTGTGGTCCAGTGGTTAAAGAAAAGGGCTTGTAACCAGGAGGTCCCTGGTTCAAATCCTACCTCAGCCACTGACTCATTGTATGACCCTGAGCAAGTCACTTAACCTCCTAGTGCTCTGTCTTTTGGGTGAGATGTAGTTGTAAGTGACTCTGCAGCTGATGCATAGTTCAAACACCCTAGTCTCTATAAATCGCCTTGAATAAAGGCGTCTGCTAAATAAACAAATAATAACAATATTGGCAGTGGTGTAGTCCTAAATCTGAAGATGCCGGAACAACACTAAAATACAAGAATTCTTATACAAATTCACATTCCATTTTTATACTGAACTTCTAGTAACACACATAATAGGTAATGCATTTATCTCATTTCCACAGTGTCTTTCTCCAGCTTTGTTTGTGTTTGCGTCTGCAGTCGTTGTCTACTTAAAGAAGTAGTTTGTAATAGAATAAGTTCCTAATGCTCTTTTCATTGCATCAAGAGGACTGACTGAATCAGACAGTTGTGAGGGAGATAGGAGTCATGTGAGTTAGCTTTATGCACGTTCCAGCTCAACTACACCACTGCTGCCTATAGAAAATAGTACAGGAATGGCTCCACTACACTACCACCTATTGTCTGTAGGATAGGGTATATAGTAAGTGGTGGAATGATGGGACTTCAATGTGTAACCCTAGAACCATCCCAGTGACCGTGCTAAGAATGGCACTGGGCCAAAATGATTAAGCTATTACGTTCACAATATCAAAGGTCGTAGACTAAAATCCTAGATATTTCCATTTCTAGTCTTCAGTTGCGTCATCCTGCAGTTCAATGAAGTATGTGTTTTCGCTTCTCCCGGGGAGAGACTGGTGAAACAGAGAATATTTCATGGCGCCACTCGGAGTGCTTGAATTAGGGACTGCTAAGCGTGCTAAACGACCGATTAAAAATGGAAACTATAAAATCTGTGGGAATGATATTTTGCATCTTCTTCTGCAACTGCAACATTTGGCCACAGGTGTAGGAACTGTGTACGATGCCAAAACAATATTATGAATGAATGTAAATAAAAAAAAAACAATGATTCTGCCCTGGCGATGTAAAAGAAGGAGATGTAGTCCAAGTTATTTCAATCCCAGCACAAATTAGAGCTAGGGAGCGTGAATGGAAATGCAGAGAAAGCACACTCATAAGGTGGGAAGCACATTTTAACCAATGCGTGGAGTAGTTTACTGGGTGATTCAGCAGCTAGTGGTTCTCAAGCAGGGAGAAGCCACCAACGCTTACTGGTACTTTTACATTAAAAGCTCAACCCTCACGCCATTATCTACAACAAGCTGCGAGTAATGATCAACCAGTCAGCTGGGATGACAGTACTGTTCTCCAATACAAGCTGGCACCAAGCAAATCAGAGTTGTGTGAGTGTTCTAGATCTTACACAAGCCAATGGGAGGCAAGCGAAAAGGAAGCAGTAAGCCCAAACCATGACAACAGCAAAGCACAGCACAGAAAACCTGCTACTGAGATCAACCAGCTACTAAGAACCAGATGAGCCCTGATGGGCCTCCTCTCGACAGTACGTTTTCTAAAGTTCTTGTGTTGGGCCAAGTGAAAGCTGCACGGAATTTTGCTGTTACCAACAAGATTGTGTGTTTGATCAAAAGCAGTGTCCAATGGGAGATTGCTGTGGCTGCAATTCAGAAACACTGGTCTCAGATACAAAGAGCTTTCAAGAAACAGTTGTGGTAGAAATTAACAAATCTCATTGGGCCAAACAGTGCGTTCTCCTTCCCAACATTCCTTTGCTTGTGTTCCAGCGTGTGACCTGGATACTATTTACGGATAGGTCTTTGTTTCCAGGACGACCATTCTGACAGGTGCAGCCTCTGTCAGGAGTCTCTGTTGGGCGTTAAACTCCACAAAGGCAAGCACACCTTCTGAGACTACAGACATTAATTACCATAGAAGTCAACATGTTTTCTTCATTGGCTTCAAACTGCGATGCCAAGCAGCAGTGGGCCTACAGAGGGGATTTGAAATTATGTTTTGCTGCTGCTTTACTCCAAGGGAAACTCAGTAACTTCTGTGGAAGATCATGCAGGGCCTGCTAAATCATATACCCTCCCGCAAGTGTTTAAAAATACAGTGCTCTATATTGAAGCTACTGCAGCTGAAGGGGAAAAGATCGACCCTTTTGTTTCCTTTTTTTTTAATAATATAACATATTCAACACTCCCCAGAAAATCCAAACCTCTCCTCATTTTGGATTGAACTTATTTTTTTAATTTTTTATATGACATATTCTTTTGACTGTACTATCCATTTACCCTGGCTTGCCATGTTTTATAATATGCTTTATCATACCTGTCTATGCTTTACGATTCTTATCTGTGCTCTATCATGCTTTCACTGTACTTTATTACACTTTGCTATGATTTTACTATCCCAAATCATCCATATGCGACTGGAAATATATTTGTAATTTAAGACCTCCAACTTGTGTGAAAAATGCTAACTAATCATGCTTGAAGTGTACGGTACAAGTTTACATATACAGCTCATAAAGAGAACCCTTTATTTCTAATAAGGTGTAAAAGCAAGATGCCTAGTGTGAGTTTAATCCCCTTTTATTTTACACAGAAAGAATTTGATATGGCATTGTTAAAATTTTGAAAACATGATTCCTGTGTTTGCCTTGGGGCTGCTGACATCAAGGGCGCTATGCAGACGCTTATTGCATTTCACGGCATTAGATTCAATTGCAGTAACAACAGCTCAGGGTCATATTTGGTCTAACGAGGACCTATACACTGATTAGGGTCCTTTTCCAAAATCGAGATATTTATACACTGATCCTGTCTTTTTATGTTGAGTCTATTTATCGCTTTGTTTTCCTGTGTTCTTCTGCATTGAACATTTATTTCTCCTAAAACTACAAATCGTAGGTCATTCATGTTATGTTCATTTTTATGTATGTGTGTATATATATATATATATATATATATATATATATATATATATATATATACACACAGACATATTATTGCGGTGGAGCCTTCACTTTTACAGCACCTGAATTAAAACAATACCTATACTGTAAATCTCCAAAAATGACTGAACTTCTCTGATTGCTTAGCACTGGTTATTGCTCTCATTCACTTCTATTGAAAACTGGCCAGTGGTTGACTGGTATGCCTGGATGACTGCTTAGCAGTTGTAACACGTGTGCTATTTGTTTTTTTCTGTCAAAGGTGGAGGCGTGCAGTGTTGCTTTTACAGTGCCTGCCTGCTAGGGGGAGCTAGTGGAGCAGGGAAATCACGTTAATTGGACTGGTATCTTTCTGTCCCAAACATTTTGTATTTGCACATGTAGATAACCAGTGACAAGAATGTGCTCAATGTATTATTTTGATTATTGTCATGAACACAAGTTTAAAGTATGAAATGCACGTTCATTTAATAAAGCAGGCACACGGCTTAGCAGTTTAAGTTTTTAAAACCCCTCGTATGAAAAGTAAATACTGCATAATAAATAATACAGGCTGAATATAATATGGATATGATTAAAAAATATATCTCAAAAGAGCCAACTTCCCAACGTTCCTTTGTGGGAAAGTGTGTTTGAGAACAAACACTGGAGGTACTTACAGGCTTATAATATATATGCATTTGCTGTATATTTCAATCACACATCTAACATGTTTTTTTTTTCTTGCATAACAAAAAATGCTATTCACAATTAACTGCAATATTATAATATTGCTTGCAAAACAAAGTTGTTGTTTAATTGATGTATTGATTAAATTCTTTCAATACAACAGTGCATTTCCCAGTGAATTTTGTGAGGTGAACTATATATATATATATATATATATATATATATATATATAGATAGATAGATAGATAGATAGACAGATATATATATATATATATATATATATATATATATATATATATATATATATATATATAACCTAATAATGTTACTGTAAACATGTTTTAGTCAGTGGGCCCTACCAACATATTCCAGTATATGAATGTCACAACATCTGCTTATAAAATGGCTAGACTGCAGTAAAGCACTTTAGCAGTTGTGTATATTGGAGCGGCTTTTCCGAGAAATAAAAGTTTAAGTAAACAGGTTTTTTTTTCATCCTGGAAAAAATAAATAAGCTATTCGGCTTTGGGATGTGTCTCTCTGCTTTAAGCCTTGCTGATAAACTTGGTTTAGAATTCAGCTGCTTGTCTGCAATGCCCAGTCGAAAAAGAACTGCAGTTTTTCAAATAATGTCCTAAATCTGTTTTTAAGAGAAAGCACTAAATTGAGTTAGTCGGCATTAGTAAAAGGAAATCTTTTAGTAAAAGGAAATTCTGGTTTCAGCTGAATAGGAATGTGTGGGTGGAATGGACTTGCAAACACCCACCGCTTCATTCTCTCTGGTTCAGAAGTTTACAGTAGAAACAGGGTTGTGTTTCAGAACTGGCCTTGAAGCTACAAGGAACAAAAAAAAAAAAAAGTTTTTAAGGTTGCTGTCACACTCCCTCCTCATTTTTTTAAAAATACACTATTGCTCTACTTCTTTAGATCAAAAGCCAGAGACGCGCATGTTTACCATTAATGTATGTAACTGAAGATCAGAATAAATGGTTTTTCTTGGACATATATGTGTTTAAGGGTAATGGACACATATGTGTAAATATGTGTGTTTTATATACCCTGTTGTATAAACAGAATATTACACTGGCCCACAGAGAGTAGAAATAAATAACATAAACATTGTGGGGGCATTTTGAACCTCCTGGTTTGCACAATTGCTTTATTTTATTTATTTATTTTTGCACCCCTTGGTCGTCCTCTAATCATAGCCTGTTAGTTTAACTATTCCAAATACCACCCTCCCCCGCTGTTTAGTTACATGTAGAATGGACTGTGAACCAAGTGATTCACTGTGCTCTAAGCTGTTTTTTTTCTCTCGCTTGCCTTTGCATCAGCAGAAGGCTTTAGAGAGCGGAGGGTGTGACGGCATGTACTAGGAAGAGCCAGCCTGGGGAGTCAGTCACATAGTTGGCTGGGATTCAATGACTGAGCCAGACACACACAAACACTGAGAAGGGGGGGGGGGGGCTGTGAGGGGAGGGAGAGAGAGAGAGAGAGTAAGTGAGCGAGCTAGCTAGCTGGCTGGCTCTCGCTATACAAGCATAACTTACTGCAAGGGCAGACTGCGTGGATGTGCGTTCTGTCAGTGCGTTAGTAAAGCCAAAAAGAAACAAAAAAAGTATACAAGCTGTACTCAGCTGGGTTCATTCGCTGGATACCTTTGTGTAAGCGAAGTGCTAATTTTGTTCCATCTACTGTATTTGGAAAGGGTCGCTGCTGGATATGGACTGTAAAGGGACTGCAGCGGAAGACGCGCTGCTTCTACTGTACGCATAGTCTTTGGGATTGGAAAGGCACGGCGCTCGATTTCTTGTCTCTGGATGTTTGATGAAGCACTTCTGTTCTTCGTTTCTAACTCTGGAAACCTTGGATTTACAAGGAGCTACTGGGGTTGTTTGGGCGTCTTTATTTCCCACCAAATCCTTTTCCACCCAAGGGAAGTTAACGCTTTTTAAAAACCAAGATAGTGCAACATCATGGAGACTGTAACTCGACCAAGCTTTCAACCTCACCCAGGACTTCAAAAGACTCTCAGCCAGTTTCATCTGAGTTCCATGAGCTCCCTCGGCGGCCCGGCTGCGTTCTCGGCTAGATGGGCGCAGGAGATGCTGTATAAAAAAGATGGCAAAGATCCAGAACCGGTCCTTCACATACCCATCCAGCCTCCTCCTGTGATGCCGGGCCCCCTCTTTATCCCGTCAGACCGGTCCACTGAAAGGTGCGAGACTGTCCTGGAAAGCGAGACCATCTCGTGTTTTGTAGTCGGCGGGGAGAAGCGGTTGTGTTTGCCCCAGATCCTCAACACTGTTTTGCGAGATTTCTCCCTGCAGCAAATCAACTCCGTCTGCGACGACCTACACATCTATTGCTCCAGGTGCACGGCGGACCAGCTGGAGATCCTTAAAGTTATGGGGATTCTGCCCTTCTCGGCACCTTCTTGCGGCCTCATCACCAAAACGGACGCAGAGCGTCTGTGCAATGCCCTGATCTACGGGGGCACCTACCCGCCCCACTGCAAAAAGGAGTTCTCGGGCACTTTGGAGTTGGAACTCACGGAGAAGAGCTTCAAGGTATACCACGAGTGCTTCGGCAAATGCAAGGGGCTCTTCGTTCCGGAGCTGTACACGAGTCCCAACGCAGCCTGCATCCAGTGCATGGACTGCAGGCTCATGTACCCGGCTCACAAGTTCGTGGTCCACAGTCACAAAGCCTTGGAAAACAGGACTTGCCACTGGGGTTTTGACTCAGCCAACTGGAGGGCTTACATCCTACTCAGCCAGGATTACACGGGGAAAGAGGAGAAGGGGCGCCTGGTGCAACTTTTGGATGAAGTGAAAGAGAAGTTTGACTTCGCGAACAAGTACAAGAGGAAAGCAGCAAGGGTATGGAAACATTTATTATTTTTTTTTGCCATGTCAATTCCTGGGAGCAATTTTGATTATTATTATTATTATTATTATTATTATTATTATTATTATTATTATTATTATTATAAGCGCTTGAACAGCGCTGCTTTTTTTAAAAAACTAAACTTGTTTTAAAGTTTTTGAGATTCTTTAAAAACAATATTGCTGGAACAAAGATGAGATACAATAGCTAAGTAAATGATCCTCAGCATCGTTAATGAGTGGGGGTTTCAGTCAAGCTAACTGAACTTCAAAACAATAAGAGATTTGAATACTGTCGATTTCTTATTCATTCTAAGCCTTTCCCGTTAACGTCTTATAGATGCAATGCGATTTTTATAACACACCCTCCCACATAGGTTGGTTCCCACAAGTGTGGTAGTGGCTTATCTTAAAAAAAAAAAAAAAAAAAAAAAAAAAGACGTTGTAGTGCAAAAATACATTGAAAAGTGTTTTTTTCAATCTGCTAAACTTCTCCTTTTAGAAAAAAGAATATATATATATATATATATATATATATATATATATATATATATATATATATATATATATAGCCTATT
The DNA here is from genome assembly GCF_902713425.1 of Acipenser ruthenus. Lineage (NCBI taxonomy): Eukaryota > Metazoa > Chordata > Actinopteri > Acipenseriformes > Acipenseridae > Acipenser > Acipenser ruthenus. The sequence continues at coordinate 1,593,386 of NC_081208.1, forward strand.
CTAAAAGGAGAAGTTTAGCATATTGAAATGTTACGATTAAAATGTTAATTGATTATTTTCCCAATGGGATGTAGTTAAATATATTGCCGCTAACAGTCACACTGTGTTATTTGTTTATTTTACTTTTGATTTATAAATAATTATAATTGTAACTCGAATGAGAACGAATGATTTCTGCTCTAAAGCGTTGCACGCGTCGGTTACGGTGATGGGAGCGCAGGTTGCGAACGCGTAAGGTGAAATTTGTGTCGGGTTAAAAGTTTTTCAGGGTGGATAAATATGTTTACCAGCATATTACACTACGGTACTGGGTAAAAGGTTAATATGAAAGAGTTTTGGTCTGTGAGTTGGGTTTTGTGGTTGGTGTTTTTGCTTGAAAAGATCGACCTACTTAACTGAAAAGCCGTATTTTTTTTTTCAAAGGACATTTGACATTTTGACTTATAGAGCATTTTAGCCTTTATTAGATTTACATTTCACACATGCCTATTAATTGGCTGAGAAGAATAACGTTTTTAAGTAGGGTTATAAACTCATCATTTGGTTCCTTGAAGGTGTGAAGCATTTCCTTTGTTTAAAAGTGTAGATAAGCATTTAAGTTAAAGGGAGACTGCCAAACTATTTAAAAGCCCAGCTTTGAAAATTCTGATTTGAACGATTTCTTATCTCTTCTTGGTTATTTGCATCTTGTTTTCACGTAACATGCTTTTAAAAAAAAAAAAGAAAACAAATAAGAAACATAACGAAAATACCTTTTTTTAATTATTATTATTATATTGTGTTTGGTTTTGTGAATGCCAATGATCACACCTTTTAATCGCAATCGCCGACAATAAATCCGCACGATCTCTCATCATTGTTTTACAGCATATTGTGGAAATGTTTGATATATGAGTCTATTATCACAGGTGGTTGGAGGTGGATGGGTTTTCAATGACAGGCACATCCTTGCTTAATGATGTGCTACTTAGCAAGTCTGAGCACACAGAGGTTGATAGGTAAGACTTTTTGGAAGGGGCAATGATCGCGAATGTTGTGTCTGGCTATGCAGACGTCATTAGAAATAGACTAGCCTAGTTTTTTTTTTGCTTAAATTGGTGTTTTACCACAGAGCCCGATTCATGAAATAAGCTACTTAAAGACTGCTTAAAAAATAGAGTGTATAAACTTATAGAGGGTGTTGTGAAACACTAACCCCTTACTAAAACATAAATAAAACTGGTAAAACCGTTCTAGTTTGTTACCTGGGAAACGCGTTAGATTTTTCTTGTGACCCCGTATGCGACATAAGGATCGTTATACTAGGGCTGTTTATAGCAGAATGCTTCCTTTTTAACTTTGACAGTAGAACACTGTAAAGTTGGATTTGAAGTACCCTGGTGTTAACTTTTGCTTATAAAGAGAACAGAGGTTACAGTGGGGCAGTGCTCTGTTCCAGGAATCAGCTCTGTTGCTTTTCCTGAAAGAGGCGCTTCTTTTAAGGATGAAGTTATTGTTTTTCTATTTTGACAGCCAAACACTGGATACACAATACCCCCCCCCCCCCCCCCAAAAAAAAAGAAAACGGCTCTTAAAATATGTGATTAGGTCTTCTTAATAACCAAAAATGAAATGGTTTATAATTTGACAAGAAAAAAAAAAAAAAAAGTTGTTCAAATCTTTTTTTTTGGAGCCGTTGCAGAGAAAAATGTGATCAACACACGGTTGTGTGAAGATTGTATGCGTATTTCACATAACTCCCCCACTGAGTCAAAGCCACCTTTTAAAATTAATATTGGCGAGAACAGATCAAGAAAAAAAAAAATGTATTGGGTGCAATGCTAATAAGTAATACGTTTCAGACCCCTTCCCGTCGTCCCCCACCAAAATAAACAAACAAAAAACAACCTTGCCTTGCATCTGCTTAGCTGCGTAGTAGTGCTTTGTTGCCCGCCTAACCCTGACTTTTACATTGAGAACTCCGTTAACAGATTGCAGACAGAGGCGGATTGTTCTCGTCGGGCGAGGGGGGGCTGAGTCTGTGTATGACGGGGGGTCGGTCAGCGCAAAATGTCCCCCTCACCCTCTCCAAAATAAAAACAAAAAAAGAAACCCTTTAATGAAAGGCCATCACGTCCATTTGCATGAACTGTTTCAGCTTGAATGGAGCTGATGGTGCATTGTGGTGGAAACATAATATGCTTCAACAATGGATTTCATTCACCCCCTGCCCCCACACCCCTCTTCTCTGTGTAGGGGGTGGGGTTGTGGCAGGGTATTCAGTGGTCTGTTTTACAAACAAAAAAACTGAATGTTTACAAACATAAATCCCCATAATAGCGGTAGAGTCAACAAGCACACTTGGAAGGTAAAATGGGTCATTAATGCATCAATTTGAACTATCCTATATAATGCAGTACCTAAATGCGTGCTCTGAAATATAGCTCAGCTTGAAGGTAATGTCATTGGATGTGGAGTGGCTGCTCTGGTGAAATGAAACCTTGTATGCAGAACTGAAACTACAAAAAAAAACCAAAAAAAAAAAAACCTGATTGGTCAACCAGGGTGTGTGGTGTACCTACATTTCCAACCAAATCAAATCTCGTGAGGTAATGGGCTTGCTCTTTGGTTTCTGGTAACAGTCCATTTCTATTACTGTGGGCGGCTCCTTGGATCCAGTCCACCGTGCATGTCTGATAAAGCGCAGCCAAGTTATCTTCTATTTCCTGTAAGTTGTCAGTTTTTTTTTTTTTTTTTATCAGTGCAGATCGATGCTGCATATGCATATGTGAATAACAATTACAGATTTACAGGCTAGTGTATTTCTGAAACTGTGTTCAGTTGCAGGGCAAGGTCATGAACTTACTCCCTGATTTGAAGCGAGTTTCTCAATTTCTTTCAGCCGGGCGGCTTTTCTTGCCTCGCTGTCTGCAATGTTGAGTAAAGGCACGGAAGCAGCAGACAGGATGTCCCATAGCTGCAATGTGTCTATCTGGATGTCATTGTGAAAGTCAAGACAGTTACTCCTGTGTAGAGCTGAATTGAGCAATCTCTGAAAAAAAAACCCAAAAAAAACCTGCGACTTCCTGTTTCTCTGAAAATGCCAATAAAGGAACGTGATCTGCTATTTTTAACCCATATGTTCACCCTACTGTACAGATCTATGGGGCTGGGAAGTAATTCATCCGATTTGGGCACTGGGATTGGAAGGGGTCTTGGTACGTTTCAGTCCACAGCAAGGAAAGAATGCCTTGGAGTTGTTTTAGGTGAATTCCCATGGTTTTTTTATGTACCTTTTAACTTAGAATCAAAGCAGTACAACAAGGCACAACAGCAACCTAATACCTTCAGCCTGTACAGGGCCATATCCTGCCAAGATGCCTCCAAGCCACCTTCCAAAAGATTGTAACGTGCGTGCAAACTGGAAGCTCAGATACAGTTCATCTGTATTTGTTTACTGTCTTTTGAATCCAAGTCAAAATCCAAACCCAGACAGATTCGAGAATTTTTGTTGGGGTGACTTTCAATGCATAAGCTGAACAATGTCCATGTTTTGTGTTATTTGTGTCTAGGTTTTGGCAGCTAAGTACCCTTTACGAGCAGGGTGTGTAACTTCTTTACGCTTCAGATGGGAATGGTAGATTTATATAGTGGGGACTGGCTTCAGCAAACTTGTGTGGGTGACTCATTTTTATCAGTTTTGTGCTTCGAAGCAATGCAGTTAACCTTAGATACTGGAATATTCCATGCTCTGACACTGAGTTATTTATATGTACAGTATGACTGTACAAATATATCATAGTCATACTGTACATACAGTGCTAGACCTTGACACCACCGTGTAGACAGAACTATTTTTGCTGTGGTGCAGTGGTTAAGTGTGCCCAAGCCTTTAATCCCATAATGATGAATATGAATGTGCTGGATGGAATAACTCTGAGGTTGAAGGGTTTTTTTTTTATTTTTTGGTTATAACCCAAATTGGGTTTGCAAAGGGTTTTGGAAATTAATGCTGAAGCCTTGTGTGTTGTTTTATTGGAAGAATACCTGAATTATTTTCTACACACACACATATTTGGACTATTGGAATTTCTTTCTATCTATCTATCTATCTATCTATCTATCTATCTATCTATCTATCTATCTATCTATCTATCTATCTATATATAGACAAGTGTGTATTGTCTAGCTATTGTGAAATTGACTTACATTGTGAAATTCCTATAGTCCATTTCCCCCCAGGTTAAACTGGATGAGGCAAGACCTCTGATGAAAGCATGGGTAGACATGAATGAGTCTGCAGACCTGTTCGATACTCAGAATCAATCATTTACCTCTCCACGGTTGCAGTTTGTAGTTCAAGCTCAATTACTTGCTTCTACCTTTTGATGGGGGGAGGGAGTGGCTGACTCCTACGGCTAGGATAAAACATTTAAAAAAGCGATAGGTTTTTGTCAAGGTTCATTATGCTTTGAGGAATACCCCCTTCTCAAAATAACACATAAAAAAATACCTGTGCCACTAAATACCATTTATAGTGACCATTTATGAGTGCGTTTTAAACTCTGTTATTACTGATTTTAGTAACACATTTAGGAGTCATTTAATAGATTGTTCTTGCTTCACCACATTTCATGAAATTGTATTCATTAATGGATTTGATTAAAAAATAATAATAATAATCACAATCCTCTCTCACCTCATAATAATTTTTGTTCCAGCTATTTCCCCCACTGTCATAATATAATTGTAAGTATTTCATTATACATTCTCTTAAACAATGTATGTCTTAAACAAACACAGATGTGCTCTTCTTGTAAAGTTTTGTAGCCTTTAAATATTCCAGAGAGTTGAAACTTTCTCTTTTCGCTGCTCGCGCGGCCCCGGTGCATTGTGGGATTTCCCGTCCACAGTTGAATGGGCTGGTTGTTTGAGGGGAAAGGAAGCGTGCTCCCCAAAGGATTAGAGGGCTTGTCCTGTTTCGTATGCAAGGCACATCGAGCTAAAACCCTCTGACAATAAGCCACATCCATTCGGAGCAGGGCACAACAGCTGCTGGGCTTGCATATGAATGGTCCAAAAGAAATCCTTTTTTTTATTTCATTTTTTTTCTTTTTTGAAAATGCGCTAACCTCAATTTAATTTTTTTTTTTTTTTTTTTAAATACAGCTGCTATTAACTATTCTGATGCGCTGGTCCTTCAGAATTCGCTCGGCCGTGTAAAATGTAATCCTTACCCCATCTGGTTGTACAGTTAAGTCTGAAGTATTATTGTGATACCCATAGACTTCATCCTGTATTACAATGCCCCTTGTGCCGAGAGAGCTCACTATGGGATGAGAACATTGAAATTGGTAATCCACTATTTATTGGCCTCTAGCGTTGGCCACTTTCCACTTCAGATTGTCTTTCAAGACACACACACTATACAAAGACAGAGGAATCAATTAAAATGACCACCAGGGAATTCAGTGTTCCCAACCGATGCTTATTTACAACTGTCTATGACCACATTAAAACCTGCCTGGTTCTGTTTGCTTTGTGAAGTGTGGCAGGGTTCAAAGACACAGAACTGGCAATGCGACCTGTAAAATAAGAATCATGTGCCGTCCTCCAGCATATTCTCTGTTAAACACAGTACTTAGTCAATGGCATGCAAGCCGCACCGTCCTTGTATATATGCATATAGATGGTAATAAACGTGTCCATTGACTACCCCTCCCAGTCCTGGACTTCGTTACTGAGATGAGGTCTCCCCAGAATTTTAGTTTGAATTGCTCTGTAGCTTTAATGGTATGCAAATGCAAGTCAATTAAGAAGGGGGGTTTTAATTAGCAGTTAGGTTCATGTGCAAAGCGTCTCACACTAATTATCTGCCACACACGCTGCTAATTTGCTGGGCTTTTTCTGCAGACCCATCAAAACTGTGATTTTTTTTTTTTTAATTTTCTTTCTTCCTGAGGTGGTTAAAGCAGCAGGGGAATTGGCCAGCTATTAAAATCTGCTTTACGGCACCTTTCTCTAAATCACTTAAGAAAGTTTTTTTGCTGGCAAATTGCTTCACAACCGAATTTGATGGGGGCATATATATATATATATATATATAACCCCCAGAACCCTCCCCACTTTTTTGCAAAAAAATAGTTAAAACACTGCTCTTATATTCAACTCAAATGGTACTGATTTAGTTGATAAACAAAAAAATTTGCATGTTAAACTTTGCAACCTCCACCTGTCCTGCCGACTCTGTTGCAGGCTGACAAATGGTTTATTGGTGCCTGCCTGCTTTATGATAATTGAGGCAGACGTCTGTGGGAATTACCGGCAATCAATGAATATTTCCATTGTGTAATACTTACAAGGAAATTGTATTTGTAGTTCTAGAAAGGCTGAAACAAAAGAGGTTAGATATATCAAACGAAACCTGTAGCGCGTTCGGTCCACCTTAACGATGAACCCTCGTGAGTCCTCGCCAGGGTATCCCATTTCAATTTGATTTGATTTAATACAATTAGATAGCTTTCAGGTGAATTAACGGCACAGGCCTTTGTGCATCAGCCTGTCAAGTCCTTTTTTTTCACCCAGGAGAATAGCCTGAGAGCTTCTCCAATCCTACACTCCTTTCCACCCCCCTCCCCCTGACCCCCTCCCTCACACACACACATACACACACACAATCCCATCTCATCCCAGGGCTCTCAGCCTCTCTTACAGAAGTCCATTATCCTGACCCCCCCCCCCCCCCCTTCTTGTGCTCCCCAGTTGCTCAGCAGACGACTGGGTATCGTGGATCTTTCAAGGGTATCTAGGGAAGACCAATGGAAGCCCAAGGATGTGGTTTATGGGAAATTAGGTCAATGAGACATGGAGGATCAATTCATTTATCAGGAGGTGGTTGGTTGTATATCTGTAAGCGTACGTGTGTATGATTGAGGTGGGGGGGGGGTTTAAATGTAGCGGTTCCCCATACTTCTTTCTCTATTTCTAAGGTTCCCAAGATTAACCTCTATGCTAGTGAATCGCAGCTGTGCTTACGGCCACCTCTGTTGGTTTCAATTTGAAGGTCCATTTCCTGATTAAGACAAAAGAGGAAAATGAATATTGACTGAACTTTGCAGACAGGGAATACATGGTAGAATCTGATTGAAAACGCCTCTTAATGGGTTAATGCACATTTTTTGCAATCACACCTTTCTAATTGAATCTTTTTTGATGAATACATCAATGTGGCTCTGTAACAAACTCTTCATTATTAAGTATTACTAAATCTCAATTTGTTGTCGTGGTTTTTTTTTATTTTTTATTCAGCCTTTATTTATTATTGATGATGGATTACGGTGTGCAGCACAGGCCAGTGTGTTTATTTAATGAGAGAGATAGTGCCACAGAGCTTAAAATATTAATCACACAACTGCCCGTGCAATTGAAGATGTAACATTAACTACACGTTGAGTGATGCTGAGCTAGAGAATGCCACCATACGGTTTGCGAATGCAGCGTTTTCCCCAAACCTTTTTTCTTGTTTTATAGTGTAACACACTGGGCTACTTCTAAATAATAAATAGCTGTGTATTCAATAATATATAATAGTGCATAATGTATGTCTATATTCCGAGCCCTTGAAACCCAAAGGGTTGTTTTCATTTAACCTGAGCCAACACAACCCAGATATGTATATTACCCTTGCATGACTGCACACTGCATGTTTTGACCTCCATCACCAAACATGCTCACTGTTAGTTTACTAGCCCTGGCTTGAAGGCTGGCGTTGACCTGAATTGGATTTGTTCTTCGCTGGTTCAGGAACCACCAGTGGTCTCAGGGGTTAAAAAAAGAGACTTTTCCTGCACGGCTGCGAGTCTCTTTTGTATGCGCCTCTGTGTGGTTGTGTGGCTGTCTGTGCGTGTGTTTTCAGATGTGTGGGTCTTGATGCTTGTGTGCGTGTGTACGTCTTTATTATTATTTGTTTATTTAGCAGACGCCTTTATCCAAGGCGACTTACAGAGACTAGGGTGTGTGAACTATGCATCAGCTGCAAAGTCACTTACAATTACGCCTCACCCGAAAGACGGAGCACAAGGAGGTTAAGTGACTTGCTCAGGGTCACACAATGAGTCAGTGGCTGTGGTAGGATTTGAACCGGGGACCTCCTGCTTACAAGCCTGTTTCTTTAACCACTGGACCACACAGCCTCCTATGTCTTTATGTCTCTGTTAATGTGGACTAGTTCACTGCTCATAGAGACATCCTGGAAACACATTGAATGTATGAAAAAGGCTGCCAAGGGGAAGAGTTTTTTTTATTAGTCGGGTAGATGAGGGCTAAGTAATTCTTTGGAGCAGTTTCAGGAATTATCTTTCTTATAGGTCCACTCACATGTGCGTCTGTGTGTTTGTATGTCAGGGTGCGTACACGTCTGTGTGTGTGCGTGTGTGTATGTGTGTGTGCGTGAGCGCTATTGGAGGGTTAAAGACATACCAATAAAAGCCCAGTGTGGGTTTAGAGGCTTTGTGTGAATGTGGGCTTGAACTTGTGTTTACATATTAAGGTGAGGTTCGGGTGGGGAAGGAAGCCTTTACACAAGTGACAGGTAATAACGTACACACGGAAAAAAGAAAACTAACAACCGTCAGATATTTAGAAAATCTGCTAAAAGGAAATCAATGACTTGAGAGGACCGTTTGTACTTAAAATAAAGAAAAAGCGACAGAATCAATTAAAGATTTCAAGCTTCTCATCTAAAAATCCAATCAAGAATCCATTGGAAGTTTTAAAACGGTAGAATTTTAAGCAAGAAGTTAATTATACAGCACTGTGTGCCTAAGGCTGAAGGATAGACTGGCTAGTTGAAATCTTTTTTTTTAATAGACTGACTGCCCGTGAGGATTGCTTAATATTCATTTACACAAATACCTCCTCATGATAAAAAAAAAAAAAAACGTCTTAACAGTGCAGAGTGTGTCCTGCATGTCTTGAATACACAGGGTTGCAGTTTTTAGTGCATAGACAGGAGACATTGCTGGATGATGAGATTAAACCACAAACCAGTGTTATTGTAGTCCTCTGGTTCCAGCTAACAGAAGGCGAGACTTAACCCTTTATAGAATTTATTGACAAGTAAAAACAAAAACAAAAAAAGAATTGCCTGAATAGATGGGGCGACCTTTCTCACGTCTGTGCGTCTCGTGAGCTATAGATAGAAAGTATTTGAAATTGTGTTTGCAATCGTGTCTGTTCAGCAGGGTCATTGTTAGAAATGGCTCAGTTAGCAGACAGCCAGGCTTTGGGAGAACTCTGCAGCAGGTCAATATATCAATAGACAGATATGTGGTTTAGGTACAAATCAACCAAGACGCCTAATAAAGCAAATTATCATGACAGGTTTGTGATGTCAGGAACTGGGCTAATCCTATCCAAATTCCTTTATCTTTGAATAATGACTGTATAACAGAAATAGCGTCTAGAGATTCCTCCTGCAGGACATTTTCTATTGAAAAGCAAGGGCTCTTATTGCAGAACAAACTGCTGTATGTCATGCCACCCTCTTAAAAAAGATCTGAAAGTGAAATGTGCACTAAGTTCAAAGAGCCGGTTTGCATTGATTTAGTCTGTGGTATTTTCCCTAAACATTATCAAAGCACATTATTCGATGGCAGATGTGCATTGTTTATTTATTTATTTATTTTTGGTTCTTTCTTTGTTTTGTTGCCAACTAGGACTTGCGTAAAAGCATCTTTATATGTTTAAATGTTTCTCTCTCTCTTCACAGAACATGGGAAAGGGAGACAGATCAGCTAGTTCTAATTTTAAAATAGATTTGTTCAGTTTGTGGTATTGAAACCAGGGCTGGTGGTACCTTAACCTAACTTTGAAAAAGAACAACCACAAGGAGAATCTGACCGCTGTGGGAGCGGGGCTAGGAGTTTTTAGACAACCCCTAAGACAGTGTGTTAAAAATGCTCTTCTTTATTTTTTATTTTTTTTTCAAGAGATGGCCGCCGCTGCTGCCACAGTGCTGTAGACACTCATTCAGAGAATTTGTGCCTTGTCAGCCGACGCTGTTCTTTGTGCGATGATGTCAGGCTCTAGAATCCCATGTGTTGTCAAAGGGGTTCTGACACATGACCTCTTCTAGGACCCCCGCCCCCCCCCCCCTGCAAAATAAAAGAGCTCCCAAAGGACAGATGGCTTGTTGATAAATAGGATGGGGGGACGGGGGGGGCAGGGGGACAGGGGATGATAAAATGTTACGAATCTGAACCAGCCATTTCTGTGCAGAATTTTGGAATTGATATTCTTTAAATGGTACTCATGGCGGGGAGCTGGCTACTCATTTTTGAAAAATTTCTGAATTTCTGTTTTGGTTTTTTTTTAGGCATTTAATTTGATGTTCATTTCACACATTAGTGAAAACAGGAAATAAACAACACAAATCAGTGTGCATCTCTCATTTCCTTCCTGGTTCTTTATTTAATGCATCTTGTGTTTCATACATATATTAAATAAAGCACTAACATTCATTATAAGCAGCATTGAAGTTTCATATTCAACAAAAAGTACAATTCCTGGTTTCAGCTCTGCGGACACATGCCTTTTTTTCTCATTAGATGAATGCTGCACATAAATGTGTCCTCTTATTTAGCCACTGCCATAGCTCACTGTTTACCTTCAAGGCAATTCAGACATCTACAAATGCCCCAGAAACCTTGAGGTGACACTGCTGGTGCATTACGGACTGCCAGACGTGCAAAAATCAAATGAGAGAGAAATGTGAGAGATGATTAACAAGCTCAGTTAAGAGCTTGCTGCCTAACCATTTACATATCCATCTGTCTGCTTCCCACAGTGACGTGGGCAAAGCACACCCACAGCCCTACTGTCGGCACACAATTGCAGGGTGCACCGTGTAGCTCACTCTAACAATGGCTAAACAGATACAGAACTGACTCAAAAATATAACAAAGGCATTGAAAAAAATAATGCAGTGTCCGGAGCACCACAGCAAAAACTCAGTTAATCGTGTATCTTATCTTAACGCTAAGCTGTAGTACTGAGCTGTGGAACCCTGATTCAAATGTACTGTAGAGCGAAACTGAAATAACCACTAAGCTCGCCTTTCTGAAGCTTGTACATCCTGCAAACAGATATAGTATTGTACTGGGCTTGTTGGGTTGGGGGGGTTAGTTTGGTGTCTACAATACGTGAGGGAGTGCAGCAGCCAGCCTTCTGAATAAATGAATGAATTGAGGAATTCTCTGCAAGCTGATAAAGGGAGGTGGCATGCTGAAATAGCTTGCGCCCCCTGCTTTTAAATGGGTGCCGGTGACTTCTTCCTGACTCTAAGCTCGCCAGGGCCAGTGTGGTGCAGAAATTAAAATATTAAAAGGATTGGATGCATTCTGCTGTCAGGAGAGGCTTGGGTTCCCATTGTCTGGGCTTTTATGTGAGCTGTTGGGTATTAAAGACGGGGGTCTCCAAGGGTCTCCAGTCTCGATGCTGGGGGGGGGGGTTCTCTCTTGTCTTTTGGGGTATTGTTTTGCTGGGCGGGTTGGGGGGTTGGGGCACGGAGGGGTCCTGCCATCTTGTTAGGGTTTGGTCAGGCCCCTTTGTCATTCTTTGTTTAAATGACATCAGCTGGGACAGTGTGTCGGGGGACAGATTCAAGGAGACAAAGCCCCCCGCCATCTGCATTGTCCCGGGATGTCGGTTTCCCAGCATCAGATTCAGCCAATTATACTTCAGATTCAGCAAATCGGTCATTGTTGTGCACTTGATGTTTGCTCTTTTTATCAGCTTTCAACCACAAAGACCAAGACCGCTGATACGTGGGCTACTGTTATTGTTATTAATTAAACAAAATGTTGTTCTCTTTTCTTATTGGGCTACTGTTATACACATTGCGCGATTTATGCAGGAAGTCATCCTAACTGTCAACTGTTGTTTCAGAAAAGTCACCTTATTTATATGACTCAAATGAATGTTTTCTGTTTGAACTGACTCTAGTGTTTAGGGATAGAGAAAATGGTGGGGTTGCTTTCTAAAACGTTACCTTAATCAAAAGTGAGTAAATAACCCCACAATGGTATTATCCCAAGCTCATGACTAATGCTGCCTTCCCATCTGTCCGATTGGTGAAAATCCGGGATGTATACCAGCGATTGAAGGCTCAGGTTTTACATCTGATCTGAGACACGCTACAAACGTGTGATTATTGTGAAACATTAAGCTGATGTCAGAGTCACTGTGGAATTTGTTCGTCTGAGACTTTATGGTATATTTTATGGCCTTAATAGTAATCTGGTCTCAGTGTGTAAAAATAAAATGTGTCTGCTGTTCGACTTCACCTTCAAACCCATTGCATTGTGACGTCCTTATTTATTTATTTATTTATTTAGTAGGTTTCATTCCATGCGTTTCTGCATTTACTTTTTGGTTTGTAGTGAATGCATGAGAAGTTTGGATTGAACTAGGAAAATTCAAGCCACTGAAACACACACACCCACACGCAAAAAAAAAAAACAGTTCCTGTGTGACGACAGAGATCATGTACTGTATCAGTCGTTTATGAGTTTTTAATGGCTTTGATATTTTTTGCAAGCCTGGGGGTAAGGCTGAAACCAAACCTATATTTTTTACAAAGAGATTAAAATGTTCTCCCTTTTCAGGGTTCCTCCCTCAGCCACTGCTTCGTTCCCAGCCTTGGGGGCATCCTGTTTGGGGAGTAGGTTACAAAGGAATGGCAACCCCAACCCCAACCCCCATCCCGTGTCATTTTTAAAAGAATAGGTGTGTGTGTGTTACCATTAAATCTAATGGGACATGCATGTTATTTAGACAGGCCAAATTAGAAACTGTTAGCCACGGATACCAGGATAGTAATGATGCTTCTTTGGAGCTGATTAGGAGACTTTAATTAACTTGTTTGTTTAAGGACAGCAGCAAGACAGAAAGGTTGGTTTGCATGCCAAACGCTTTGCAAAAACAAACCAAAAAACTGATCATTTGCAAAATGTGGTTGATGCGCTATATTTTACACCACTGCACACCAACCATCTCCCACCCCTGCGTTTTGCACTGCAGTCATCTCTCTTAGTGTTGGACGTTCCCCTTTGAATATGGTCCGAATGCTTGCCTTCCAAAGGCGCTAGGTTTTGTAACGAGGCTGGAATGTAGTAATAAGTGTGCCATTAGGCTAATGAATGTGATTCAGGCATCCGTTCTAGAATGGCAAGCATGCATCTGTAAATAGACTGCTGTGACAACTATCCTTGTTAATTGCAGCAGCAGTTCCTAAAAGGTGGGCAAATTAAAACAAGACGAAAAATCTGTTATAGTAGTTGGGTAGTGGTGATGGTTAGTCATTTTCATAGCTGAGAGGTACGTCATGCAGGTTGACTGCCCAGATTTGCACAAGGAAGGAAATCGCCACCCTTCCGACCTTCTATGACAGAGAAGATACTTTTTGCAGAAGAGTGCAGAAGAGAATCCAGCATGTTGACTTCAGAGGGTGCAGGCTTTGGTTTTAAGACTGGATCAAAGTATCTTCCCAATGGAAATGCTAAAACCTACAGAAAGTTAGCAAAGGCAGCAGTGCAGAAGAACATATTGGCTGCCAAGCAGTGAAAGGAACTAAGAGCGAGAGGGGAGAATGGGTTGGGGGGCATTGTGTGTCCCGGTTACAGGGACTGGGGCAGCAAACTCTCTCTTCGCCCAGCAGGAGATGGTTTTTGTGGTCCGTCACACCTTAAAGGATTTCGTGAGGAAGCCAGGGGTGGAGATCAGTGATGGGATTTAAGCAGTCCATTCAGGGAGGGGGGGCTATTGAGATCATTATTCTTAAGTGTTGGAAACAATAGCATTTAGTGATCCCTCAAACCTTTCCCCTAAATCACTGATATGTATACAGTTAATCCCATTCCCGTCCCTCTTTTATCAATGAAGCAGCAGCACAGAAAATACATAAAACAATGTCTCGAAACTGGAGTTTACTACTGCAACATGACTTCTTTTTTCCCCTTCTTCTTCTGAAATACATCTTTCCCTTATTAGCCGTGTGTCATCTCATTGATTTATTTTTCTTGCCAAGACCCCCCGCTTGTTAATAATCCAATTAGAGAAGTTTAGAGTGAAAGTGCTAAATGCTGATTAAAACAGCGCGCTGGGGTGCAACGGGTTAATAAGAAATGGTAATGTTCTTCCCCTCACCTCCCACCTCCCCCTGTTGTCAGGGAGACCATAAGTAACTGGCCATTTATACAGTGCCTACCTCTCTATATATTCCAGTCAGTTTATGGACATCTGCCTGTTTGTCTGCACGTCACATCTATCCACACTACCTATTTGTTTTGACCCATCTGTCTACTTTGCTTAATTATCTGAGGACAACGCAATGCATTGGCTATTGACAGAACTCTGCTTGGGTCACGTTTAAAACTGAACCCCCCTGCCATTTACTTTCAGATGCGAATCCAAGAGCAATTCTAAATAGACAGTAACTGAATACAGTATGTGGTGTTATTCCCTTCCCTGGCTGCCCAAGCAGATTATTTAGAGAAGGATGCACTGCAAGAATAAAGATGCCACTGTACTGAACTGCACACCAAAGCTGTGTCCTCTCCAGACGTGGTTTCACGCTGTATTTAAATATAACTGCAGGAGGATTTTATTTTCCCGGCGTTCTCTTAGCTTAGTTGTTTTAAACAAAGAAATAGACATTACTCAGTGTTATGTGATAGTTGTTTTGTCTTGAGTTGAAGGGCAGAGGGAGTCGTGTTTGGTCTTTTCCGCTCTTTCTAGAGATCAGGAAAGGATCGCCTGGATGTCTTTGCACAGCCATTGCGGATGACACCAGATTTGTAACATCAGACAACGCTTCCTTCTGCAATCGATAACGTTCGCTCGCCTTCTTCCAAAAAAGTGCGTGCAAAGGTTAGAAAACTAGCAAGCGCTGATAATCTTAGATTTGGCTTGCAATGCCCATCAGGAAACACCATTTAAAAAAAAAAATATATGACCAATTTATCTTGTACGTTCTAGACACAGGACTTGGTTAAGAATAAGAATAAAAACAGATCTGTTTGTTTTTTTCAGTAGGCATATTTGTGGAAATAATGGAGCTGATTTTATCGGGCAGGGGGTAGTTAATTTATCATTTGCAATAGGCACTAATAGGCCTGGCTGAGCTAACGCAGAGACTAATGTGTCCATTAGTGCCGCCCCCGGTTAACAGGGCTGAAATAGAGTGATGAGATGGCTTGTTTACAAACAGTGTTCATTTTTACACGGAGCTGGCCTGTTTACCTGACCCTTTCTAACCTCTCCCTCCGCCTGTTGCTTGAGGGATTGAGGTGTTTTTTTTTTTTTTTTCTGGTTACCTTGGTGTTCTTAGCCATGGCAGGGTGCTAAGAACAAAAACGTGGCTTCCATTTCCTGACTGTTTCATTACTCTGTTTAAATCGGCCCAATCGACTCCTACCCACCCCCCCCCCTCCACCCACCCCCCCCCCCCTCCACCCCCACACCCACCCCCTCCACCCCACACCAACTCCTGCCCCACTTATCCCTTTTGGGAGCCTGTTAAGATTCTAGATTTTAGATTAGTTTGGATTTTGTAAACTTTTGCAGTCAGATATCCTGTGCTTTTCTTTTACAACTCGATTGATATCATGTTTTATTTCAGTGCTTCGTTTTTGCATAAAGCTGCAAAACACACATCTCTTGATTGGTCATATTAAGCCAATGTTTCTTTAGGCTCGGCAATTAAAAATATAAATAAATAAATAAAGGTATAGCATGCATGTTGTGTTGGATGATGTTTGCTTTGCTGAAGAACTCTTGATTGGACTGATTGGGGGCGGGTAACAGGATGAGAGAGCACTTTTATATGGTCGCTGCCTCCTCCCTCCAAACCCAGCCTAGTTCAAGGGTCACAGAGCCAGCCTGCTGATTAGAGAGTTTATCCCAGGCAAGTGTTCCAGGCGGTCCCCCGTCCACCCCAACACTGCTCTGCTTGTGTGCTGCCCACGTGACCTCAGTGGGGTGATCAGAGCTGGATGAACAGCAGAGTCACAGCTGCAGGAAGCCTTAAAGGGGTAGCGCTTGTTAATAATCGTGTTCATATATATATATATATATACATTTCATTAAAGGAGTTATCTTTAAAATCAATTAAAGATCAGGTGTTGCCGGATTCTTTCAACGATCCACGAGTTCTCAATACTGGCGTCTCTGTTTAGTTGGGGCAAGTAAATGCATAGTCGAACAGGGTGGGGGGTATATTTAAGGAGGAATGACCGAGGAGAAAGAGATAGCCTCCTAAACCCTGTACCGGGTGGTCCATTCTAGGCAGGTGAAGAAGGACCTCATATAAAGAGCCCACCATTGTGCTGTGCACCTGGCTACAGAGTCTGCACTGTCCTTCACTACCGCTTATCTCTGGAGATCTGATTCATCTCCAGTATTCAGGTTGAACCGTCTCTAGAGTAAGCCCTGTGTCTTGGATTGTGGCGTTGCTGATATGTGATCTCTTCTACCCTAGCAGAACCTTAGCTGCTGGACGAGCCAGCCTGTCTATAAATAGTGGTTGTTACATTTCGATCTTGTTTAATTGGGCAGGGCACGGGGTGAGCGTGTGTAAGCAGGGGCTTGATAATTAAAGGCTGAGTGAATATTTAAAAAAAATACAAATATCGTGTCCTAAAACGAAAGCCCAGCTCAGTTCAGTTTTTTTTTTCAAGTGCAGGCAGTAGCCTGGCACACACAGGGTTAAGTTCGTCTGCACTTGCTAAACAGAATGTATCAGTATATTCTGCCTAGAGGAGACTCTTCTGTGTCCAAGTCTACCCTAGTTCAGATGCAAAACTGTTGAGACAGCACATCTGGCTGTTCTCCAACCGACTGGCATTAGTACAGGGAGCACATTTTATCACTGCCTCTCATGCTACCCCGAGGCATGCTCACTGCCCCCCTCCCCCTCCCTTTCCACAGCCTCAAACGCTAAGCCTTGTGATTTTGCCTCCGAGCCAAGTCTTTCCCTGAGTTCAACTCATACAGAACAAAATGTTCGAGGCACTGACCGAAAGCACCAGCATGTGCGGGCCACCCCAGCGCTCTTAAGGGCGTCCAGCGCTATTAGAACCAAAGACCCTTTGTGTGGGCACTCAGACAACGGAAGAGCAGCTTCTGCACACATGTTTACAGAATGTGCCTCGAGCAAAACCACTGGGGGTTTGATTAAAGACTGATCGGCAAACGACCCATTATGGGAGTTCAGTTGATGAAAAAAAAAAAAACAGTTTGCCTTTGTCCTAAATTCGTTGGATACCCGGATACCTAACATTTTGATGAACCTTTCTATTAAAAAAAAAAAAAAGCTATTGTAATTGATTTTTATGCTTGATTGCCAGTGGCAATGACAAAGCACGACAGTGTAAGAATTTTTTAATTAAAATGCCGCAGTGCTAACTAACAGAGCAGGTATTTTCTAGCTGGTAACTTGAAGTAGAGAATATCTGGACAGTAATACTGGGTGTATCAATCTTCTGCCTTAACTTGGCTAGGACAGCATTCATCAACAAACAGTAACAGGGGACTTCAAAGCAGCATTTTTACTATGTTCAGTGGCTTTGAAACATTGAGAGTGAACAGAGGAAGTACTCATTAAGAATTGGAGCTCAGCACAGAGTGGCTGGTTGCCTGTGTGCCTAATTTCCTTTAAGAGTACACTTAGTGGGTAGACTTAGTGGAGAGCATTCCATGGGTGTGTATTCCCCTGTACAGAATAGATCACCTTCCATCGGCAGTGCCACATATACAGCGATGGCCAAAAGTTTCGCATCCTCTAACTATCTGAACATAATTTAGGTATTTCATTTAACATCATGCAATCAGAGAAACTACAAAATGATATCGCAAAAGCTATAATACACATTTTTCGATTTTCGATATATGGAAAACTGCAATATGCAATTCAATATGTTAACGTAACTTTATTCGGCAGGTTCCATCCATGAAGCAAAATGAGTTCATTCTGTCGGGTGATGCCAAAAGTTTGACCAGAGCTGTATATTTAAACTCACCCCTGCTGTCAGATATTGATCTCCTCTGAAGTTGACGGCCTCCTTAAAACTGTGTATTTTTTCTTGGTATCTTGTTAGCACGGCTGGACTTTGTAACACGAGCCAGCGCTCTCTCTGTCTCTCTCTCAGTTCAGAAGCTTCTGTAGTAAACAGAACAAGTACGCAAAGAAAATGTTTATTTAGTTACTGATAACCAACCTGCCAATTTCTTTCTTTATTTCTTTCCAGTAAATACGACTGCTGTTTTTTGCTACAGCTCATTAGAGCTAAATTAACCCTTTAATGAGCGGTACCACAAACTTCGCTGATATCAGTCCATTTAAGTGCCAAGGATAGGCTTTGTTAATTGGCCACCAAAACAAAAAATCTCATTGGATATAAACGCGTTGAGGTACTGGATTGCAGCATGCAGTACCATATCTGAATGCAGTTTACAACCTTTTCATATTGTTTGCCATATAAATATTTTAGAGAGCTGTGTGTTTGTATAAGTGAAGGCTCCAAAGAAGTACCCCGTAAAATGCTGCAAACAATAATACACAGTGCCATCAAGGTGATGAAGTATTGTGAAGTGTGCAGCAAGTGCAGTTTTAAATAAAGCACACACTGTGCTGCCTGCATATCTAACTTGCATTATACTGAATTCTTACGAGATTGGAGCTAATGCGGTTGCTAAGCGAAGCCTGTCTTCCTGGGCTTAATAAGACTGCTGCCTTTTCAGACATGCCAGGTCTGATAGGATACAGAACACTGCAGCAAATACTCCCTGCTTTGAGCCAGCCGTGTTTCTCACAGTTTAAAGACAAGTTGTGCTTTTCTGTGAGGCTGTAGGACAATCTTTATCTCAGTCCAGATAGATATACCAGTATGTCGTTTTGAGCTCTTAGTTCCTTTCTTTGCCACTTTCTTCGGAAACACACACACACACAAAAAAAAAGCCAAACACTTGCTGCCAGTATGTACTACACACAGAGGCCGACGGTAAACCACTCACTTCCCTTCTGTGCAAAAAGACAGAGAGGTCAATTCTAGACACAGGATGTTGGGTTCAAAAATCAGAGATCGTTTGCCATGAAAGGTTCACAGAACCGTTAATTTGATTGCCAGACAATGCCCTGGGCCAGTATTTAAGTATCAGCAGTGATACTGTACTGTCCTATCTTAGTTCTTAGTTACAGTAGGCTAAAGCTTAGCAATTTACCCCCTCCAAACAACCTTGATGAGTTGGCTAAACAGTGATTATCTATTTATAAACAGACGGTCACTCATGTCTCTGCAGGTCCCCCCAAAATACAGCATAACCTTTAGCAAAACTCTATCTGTGTTGTCGGCCCACATGTTCTTTGGTGTGTGAGTATTCATTGGGAATTTGAATTTTTCTGACCCCTTTACTGTTAAATAACAACCTCCAAGCGATTTAATAATTATATTAAATATGACCATATTTGCTCATTAGCTGTTTGCCCGCTGCGTTTCGTTTGTAATTTTGTGTTTGAAAGCCTGACACATGCAGGGTTTAATGAGTTTAAAAAAAAAGCTTATAAATAAAGGATGAAAAAATGTTTCAGCTGATATCAGGAGGAACGTACTGCAACCCTCTCTACATATCTGTTTTGAGCATGTCAAATTATGCTTAATTTGAGTGCAAATCTCGATTTGTTGATTCAGTTTAATGCAACCTTTCCGTTATCCTTTACTGTAAAGCCAGCCACATTTCATTTCCTTGCAACAAAAGCATTAGTGGACAACCAGACTCAGTAAAAGCATATGCACAGCAATTACTTTGCATGCATGTATTTTTTTTTGCAGCTGCAAATTAAGGAATGGCTAGATCCACCAGATTTTTTTTTTAACCAAAAACAAACAAAAAGCGAAACCAAATAGGCTTTCCTCCATTGTTCAGTAAGTGCAGACATTGTGATTTCCAGCTGTCCTAAAATATTAACAATCTTAAATGTTCACGCTAGCCTGAAGCCTAACAGGTCATTGTTTTACATTTTATCTTCTTCTCAGTACCACAAAGTTGGGGGGCCTGCTGTAACAGAAGCGCCCGCTGTTTTAAAATCGAGCGTGGCTCCGCAGAGCTGTCATTTCAAATTAACTCAACTTCCATTCCTCTAATCCTCTCCCTCTCTCTCTCTCTCTCTCTCTCTCCCTTTCTCTTTCTGAGCAAGGGACCCGGGCCACTGCTTTATGTAACCGTCTCAGCAGAGAAAAAGACGGTTGCACGAGGATGTCAGTTTATTTTTTAATCTCGCCATGTCACGTTTCCAGCAGGGGGGTTTAGTTGGGGCGGGAGGGGGCCACTGCCGCGGCCTGTCTAGATGGATTTGCAATGCAGAGCTTTTTAGACAACAGCGCATTAATGCGATTCCATGGATTAGAGTCAGATACATTTGCCTTTGATTTCTGAGAGGCATTCAAATACATATTTTGCTTATCTTGCTTTACCCCGCCAGTAGCTCCTTTGACTACCCACACCAAGGCAGTTCACTATCTATAAAATATGTCTGGTTATATTTATAATAACCGAAGTGTCAGGGATTGCACAGGTAATGAGGCAGACAAAAGGGTTGGCAGCATTTTCCTAAACGAGCCCCACCATGACACTGCGGCTTATCCCGCACTGACATCCTCATCCTTATCGTGTCTGGTGACAGAGATTGCATTGTCAGCTAAGAGTTATATCATACTGTATCTTAAAAAGCTCAAAGCCGCTTTTGGGATTTACCGTTGCAAACTAGGTAATTGTCACTCCCCTTGGCACAAACAGCTCAGCCACTTTACAAATAATAATTGCTCTCGTCAAAGGATACTATAGTCGGCGTTTTCATGGGGGCGTTCTTGGGACAGCAAATGGTTTTAGAAAAAAAAGTAAAAGGGCATAACTTCAGGGCCAGATTGTTGTTCTTTTTTTTTCATAACGAGTACATTCTACTGTGGCTTTGAACGCAATGCAAATATGATGCAAAGGCACTGCAGAGGCTGGGCTTGTGTGTAGCTGTTTAATAAAAATGAACAAAAACGGGGAACCCCAAAAAAAAATCCTTTTTGGGCGCAGGTATAATATAATGGAACTATAGGCTTCTATGTTATTTGTAATCCGTAGCGGCAGACTGGTGGCGCCCAGACACTTTTGAAATGACAATGTTGTTCTTCTTTTGTGTACTTTTGTGTACTTTCACTCCCCCTTCCAGTCACCTCATGCAAGCTACAGAGTTAGCAATATCTCAAATGCAGCCTCTAAAGCTGTCTATTACTGTTTGAGACCTAATCGTATTCTGGGAAAAAAACACACACAATTGAGAGAGGGAGACAGCTTTCAAATAGCAGCTTTCATGGCAAGTATTACTAATCATAGAGGGACACGTACAGGCTTAACCACAGCAGAGTCACCTAAAAAGACATTTGTAATGTTATTTCTATGTAGTGCGTAATGTCTTCCTTTATGTGTTGTTTTTTTGATGACATCAGAAACTAGACTTCAGTCCTCTCCAGGGTTTGCACCAGTAAATTATATTACTGGAAATTATATTTTAGCTTGTTTTTGGCTTTTCTTTCTCAAACCAATAACTGAAAATGCTGTATGAAAAACTGGAGGACCTAGCGGCTAATCCCAGCCCAAAGCCTAGGCAGAGAGCTTGCCTTAATTACCCATGTTAACCTGGAGATCGAACACTACAAACACTATCTTTATTTTAACTAAGCCTTTAAAATCCATGCCTGTTGATGTGTCTAAATGAACTTCTTAACACCTAACCTACATCCTCTTTTTTATCTAAACCATATTTGTTTTTTGGTTCCCGTTCTTGGTGTTGGAAGCCAGTGGAGTGTGGGCAGGGGGGTGGTGGTGGTGGTGGGGATCTGACTATAGAAAGAAGCTGAGAAACATGTGACGTGTTCTGCTCTCATTTTGATGAAATCACAACCTGGATGGCATCATCTCTGTGCCCCTTTGGCGGTGCTTTTTGTTGTAAAAGAAGAGGTGCTTAATTAGATATAGACGTAGTTCACTAGGAGACAACTCTGTAGCATCTGCTGTCAAGTGAAAGCAGCGTTTGTACCTTTTGCAAAGGCCGTCACTGTCCTGGGCTTTGTGGGGGGTGAGGTAGTCGGCTACAGTCATTTGCTTGCTGATCTGCTTTTGTATCCAAGTGCGAAAGAATGTTGGCTCATATTGGCGTTCAGACATTGGCCTTTTATGCGTTTAGATTTTAACCAGAATAGTTTGGTTGTTAATGAAAAACCGATTGCTTCGAACTTCACAGGATCGCTTTTTAAATTTTTTTTCCTGTAGCAATTAGAAGTCAATTTTTGCACGATGAATTTTTTTTAAAAAAAAAGTTTAAATCGTCCTGTACTATTCTGGTGGCTTGATCTACTGTATGTAAGATCAAAAGAGTTCCCCCGCACCTTGCAGTTAGCCAGGTTTCCTCCAGGTTATGCCCAGGAACCCCTAAGAATACTAAGAGATGCCCTGGTCTGATGCCAGCTCTCGTTTTATATACAAATTAGCTTATAACCCACAGGGGAATTTGTGTGGCTCCACTGGACCCCAGAAGAGGTAATGGGTTCCCTTTTACTGGTTTCCTGTTCATTTCAATCCCCTGAAGGCCAGCCACCAGCAGTGCTACTCATATTTAGTGCTAGGATATAAATTACGTCAGTGTGTAGGCTCCGGATAGGGTAGGCTGTTCCCTTTACCAGAAGTTAGCAAGACAGAAAGAGAAAATATGAAGAAAAAAGAAAACTGCAAAAAACAATATTTGTGCAGAGAATTTACTGCCAACCCCCCTGGGGTGTATGTATTACCGAAACTCCAGGTTTGTGTTTGTGTGTGGGGTGGAGGTTCTAATCATTAATGGCCTGTTTCCATAAAGGCTAGACAGATGTATGAGTGGATCATTTCAGAACTGATGACCAGACCAGTAACCGAGGCTGAATTGCAGATGTCGGTTTTATTTAGTTTAATATGGGGTGGTAAAGCTGGTTTAATTTCTTTAAACTTTGCCAGACCCCTCAGCCTCTCCTCAGCTGATCCAGAGGCTAAAAGGGCAGACATAAAAAAATTCAGGTCTTTTGCTCTCCAGTTCCTTGATAAATAGGACCTGATAATCAGTTGTGATCAATGAACAAGGTCATCTGCTCCTCCTTTAATCCCCACCTCCCATTCCTCTCCTGGGCTTCTTGATTTGTTATTCCACAAAGTTTATGCCCTGCAATTCAAACCTGACCCCCGCACAACCCCTCCTCTCTGATTTCTCTGGCCATTAAGGAGGCTGTGACTTGAGTCATTAAGTGGCATTTGGTGTAATTAAGGTTAACTATCACCCTTGATCACTTTTCAAGATGGCCGTTAAAACTCAGCGCACATTCTAAAGAAGTCCAGACAGGGTTTTTTTTTGTATTTTATTTCTTTTTACAGCTGAGGGACAGGCTGTAAATAACGTGTCACAGCCAGGGAAGGTGTTGGGGGAATGTCAGAGGAGGTTATGAACTCTTGCAGAGTTTTACAGTGGTCAGACTTAGCCCCACAAGGGTGATGGGTGACTGGCTTACTGAAGTGCCACCATTCATGGGCGACTAAACAAGCCTGATAGCAGTAACTGCTGTTAATTGAAAGCATATAGCCGGGTAGGAAACAGCATAACTTGAGTCTTGCAGGAATTCACAAGCTTAAAATATGAAAACAAGCCGAATTGGGTTCTTTCGAAACCCTATTGTACACAAAGTAGGGTAACTGATTAAAGGCTGAGATCAACGAAATCCCGGGTTGTTTATCTCAAGCCACGTTTGAGCTGCATGTGTATTTGCCTCATTTATTTTCATACCAGGGAAATTCATCCTGTTCAATGCGCTTCAGTGCAGCGTTGAAACCCCAGCCAGCTGCGTAGTATGTAAAATGACAACTAAAAGGAAAAGAGCAGTTTAGAAAAAGGAAAGAAATGATCTTAAAAAACGCTGAGCCGCACGTAGTATTTGCTGCGATTGTTGGGTTATAATATTCCCTGTAAGAGAAACACAGTAACCATCCCCTGCTGTGCAGACTGGTGCATTGCACACTAGCAGGCATAAAAAAAAGAACTAGCAGATCTCCCGTCATGGTTTGTACTGCGGACTTTGAAACCGCAGGAGAGAGTGTCCCAGCGGTTCTGAAGGACTACCCTCTGTGACCTATATAAAACTTCCTTTTAGCAGCCTGTTTAAAAGTGGTAGGTTGCTCAAATGAAGTGGAGCTACAGTTTAGAGTCTGGCATCCGGAGCAGATTCGAAGCTTTTGAACATGAGTTACAGACAGACTTTAGGTGGGTCGCTCAGTGCCAGGCATTTAATAATAAGAGAGACAGAGAATCTACTATAGTGCAACGCTGGAGTTTTCCAGAGTTATATTGAGGACAGCACGCTGAGTTCATTTTGATACCAGAGACGGTGCCAATTAAGGTAACTGGCACAGTGTGTCACGTGCCCCAGTTCAGAAGTGCACGGTTGTTGTCTTAGATGCCAGTTTTATGTGGTGGGGTCATCTGGTCACTTTTTTTAAAGGGTGTAGCAGTAAGTCCACAGCCAGCTTGGCTTCTCTTCCCATCTGGCAATCATAAAACGGGTAGTAAGTCTCATTTTGTTGTGTCTCCTAATGGGGCAGAGGGACAGGGAGAGAGAGAGAGAGAGAGAGAAGCTGTAAGCTGTTGATATTCAGCTGTGCCCCAGAGCAAACTGCTTCTCCGAAACGAGGGCGTCTGTGTAGTGGGTCAAAAGTTCATGCTGTCCAGTTTTTTTTTTTTCTAAAGAGGGGGGCTGAAATGCAAAAGCTGTAAAATGCTTTTTCTTGCTCCACCCCCCCTATCTACTTTACCAGGCTAGGATCCCAGACCTAAACAAAAACAGAGACAGATTACGAGAACAAGGAATGCAAGGTTACTACAGCAAGCTACTTCCCAGAGTGCAGATTATGGGCTGTATTACAGGGAATGCACCCAGAATGAACAGGGTTTGCAAAATAGAGCTAAATCATCCCTTTCTTTATTTCTAAGAATTGCTCATATTCAAGGGTATGTCTTAGCAGAGAAAAAAGCATTCAGTGCCTCGTATTCTACCTTTCACTCACTTTCAATCTCTGTTTTGAATTTCAGATACTATAAACTTCTAAAGCGATGCACTCAAATATCAGTAAGAAAAAAAAAAAAAGTTCCTTCCTGCATCACAAGTGAAGCCATATTATTTTAACACTTCAATGTTAACCAGACTAGACCATGTAGACTGGCTGATAAGAAAGTGTGAAAGAAAAGTGTGAGAACGTTCTTTGAATATATATATTTAAATAAGCATGACAAAATGAAAAGTGATCATTTCCTTAAGGTCTGTAGGGAAGAAACAGAAGGCAGTAGGGCTACCTAAATATATCCCATGGTGCCACAGGCTGTATTCATTAGACAGGCCATTACATTTGCTATTTGATTAGCAGGGCTAATGTCTAGGGAGGTTTAAAAAGTCAGGGGGCTGGCCTTTTGTCATTACTGTAGATTATCCCTTTTACCAAAAAAGAAAGTTTCTACCCCTCCTGGTAAAGAGGGGTGGGGTGGTTGAGATCTTTGAATTAGAGAGAGAGAAAAAAAAAAGGTAGAGGATCTCTTTGTCTTTCTAATCTGTGCCCCTTTTCAAATGAAAACGTGCCACTTTGCAGCTGGAATGAAATATGTTAAGCAGGGAACGTTAGCCAGGGCAATCCTGTTAGCTGCATAACTTTCAAGAAATAGTCAATCTCCTTAAGTGATTAATCTGCATGAGAAAGTCAGGCCTTAGAAGGCAGTGATCCACCTTGAAATGCCAAGTTATTTATCAGCCAGAATTTGTCCAAAATGTATTGGACTTTGGGGAAAGAAATCAGGTCCACACTTGGATTATATTAAATACAATGTATGTATATTTTGCACTTTGAATATTGCCCACATAGCAAGTCTGCAATGTCACGCTGTCCCTCTGGCCATGACGGGGATTAAAATGAAAAAGAAATGGCTGGGTTCAGGAGGTCATGGCCTTTAGTTTTTACAACCCAAAGCTGAATAAGACAGAACCTAACAGCTTTTGTTGTTGCTGTTTGTGTGTGTGTGTGTGTGTGTGTGTTGGTGTGAGAAAGGCTAGCAGCAGGGCCTTTTTTTTTGTATAGAAGTGTTTTGAGAAAGCTGCTACGGATTAGTTTCTTGTGGCATTCCCGTGGACAGCTTGATGTTTTATTGTTCTGAAAAATAAATAAAAATAATTAAATAAGTAAATGCTGTAAGTTTCCTAGCCACCCTTAGCAGCAGTCAATTAAAGTGATTTTCTTGTTTATCAAACTAAATTCTTTCTCTTGCTCTCTCTTTTTTGCATGTTTCCTTGACGTCCCTGCGCCATGGATGCTTGCAACAACAGGTAAGTTTGTAAAACTTCAGCTAAATGACGAATCCCTGGTAGTAAGCCAATTGATACATACAGCAAATTACAAAATTACACAAAATGCACCCACATAGGAAACCATTTAGAAATGCCTATAGGTTTATATATAGTACATACTATGTACTGTGTCTATTAATCGATTGAACGATGATCCAGTGAAAGAGTAAGACAATGTCAAGTTTCTTTTTAAAGGTTTACGTGATAAACGTTACAGGTGAAACATGAAAGAAGTCGGAGTCAGTTGAACTAAACACCCCTTTTACTGGGCCCATAACTGCCCACGGTTATTAACTATGGAAATATGTAAAAGGAAGGCATATGAGTGCACTATAACTGCTTTATTCAAACTGTCAGGCATATATTACATGTTGAATCAGAGTATTTAAAAAAAAAAGGTTGATTTACTACAACCAAAGGAGGAAGTGGAAGCAGTGTGGCCAGTTCCCCCCCACGCATGTGTGTTCGGGTTGTTTTGCAAAAGTTGGTTTTTAAACTGGTTGACTTCAGCACCGCAGTAGTTGTGAGATAAACCTCCTGGGTTTACCACTCGTCCCCTCGCTCTTTGCGCAGATACGTTGAGCAGTTTTAAAATTCAGATTAGAACGTTCCTCTGCCTGACTGCTATCTTGTTGGCTTTCTAAAGCGATCCCTCGTGTTAGTTGTGTTTGTAGTGTTACTCACGAAACCCATCATAAAGGGGGATGCTGCTCTTCCATCTCCTGTAAACACCGCTGTGCTAGGAAGCCTATCTCTTATCAGTGTTTGTCTGTTCTTTGCCTGTGTGATAGCTCTCGAAAAAGCTTGTTAAGGGTTTAAAGTTCTGGCTGTGAGTGTTATCTTCTACTGGTAAATATCTGGGCCATGGTTAAAACTAAATAAAAGAGCGACAGACAATAGTAATCGTGGAAAAAGCGCAGTGACTGCAAACCAGACCCCTGTTAATATCTTCAGATAATTGAGTTCGGTCAGGAAGGCAGTGCATCATGGGAAGGCGGGGTCTTTGAAGACACTGTGCTCTATTTTTAATGAGCTGCTTAAAGGAAAATAACACAAGTAGATGGTTCAGGTTATTCTGGAATAAAAAAAAAAAGATGCCTGCCAAATGTATTTATTTTATTTGACTGGAATTATTATTTTTAAAGGAGTTGTTTTGGCAGCGTTTAAGTGAGGTAACTAAACTACAGAGAGAAAAGTAGGCCACGGATACAATGCTGTGGAAAAAAACTGACAAAAAATCCGGCAATCAGTGGATGAAAAATGAGCGTGGTAAACTGCACTGTCAGATAGCCACTTACAAAATAAGCCTTTGATCTATCTGAAGCACTCTTATGAAGACTAACCCATGGGAAATAAAATAATGATCATTTCCCTTGTTCAGACAGAGGACCAGTTGACCAATTATTAGTATTGTTTTTTACACTCAGTATTCCTAAATATTGCACCGGGATAGGCCACTGGAATCCTTGAATCCTCCATTTTTAATTGTCTGGACTACTTCAGTCAGTGACTGTCAGGTTTATTTTTAGGGCCCCCACCCGTCCATTTATACACAATCTCTTAGACGTCAAAACAGTGAATGTAAATGAGCACTCTGCAAGGCAGAGAAAGGTTCCTGGGATATTCAGTGGGATCCAATGGGGGGAGGGTCAAAGGCCATGACCTTCACAAAGGGCAAACAGAAGCCAGGACTTGTTAAAGAGATGTCTGGGGCTGACGCTTGGTGGAGTGTTGACAAGGCCAGGAGAAAATCATATGTGCTCAGGAGAGACCAGGTGCCTGGAATTTCCACCAGGAGTTGTGTGTGGGTTTGGCTTTGAGGAATCAAAGTGGGCAAAATAAACTCCCCTTCATTTCATCCCATTCTACAGTAAGTTCAACTGGTGCCCATTGAAATCCTCTTTTAGCAGCACAGCGGCAATACAAGGCCACCCACAAAGACAGTTTTTTGGGCATTATCATTTATTTATTAACAAAGTAGATGTTTAAGGGATGTGTGTACAAACCACATAGATTTTCCATAGAGTTGGATGTGGTTAAGCCAGCTTGATTATTTGACAGCTAGATTTTCAGTCCTACACTCTTTGGCCCTGGGTTTGGGCTGTGTGATGAGATGGGTGTAAATGCTTCGTGGAGTTACGCTGTTCGTTTTGAGGGATACATGATGTAAATTAAAAAACCAGCGCTGATGTTGAAAAGTTTAAGCTGCTACAAAAAAAAAAAAAAAAAAGAAAAACGCTGTATGGGGGGAGTGAGAAATGGTTCATCTTGCTCTGTCAAGAAAAGGCATTTCCTGTAGGGAAGTCACTCTTTCTCTCGCTCCAAGCTTTTACGAGTTCATGCCCTCTCAGCTTCCCACACCACTGGTATTGTTCGGAAGGAATAAAAAAAAAAAAAAAAAAACGCTGACAAGACAGTGTGAAAGCGTGTTAGGCAGGCACACCCTTGCAGGTTTCTATATCACTCAGCCCATATTCATTTTTAATTGCTTCCTCTCGCAAGCACATAGCCTGACTTTGTTACTTGCTGAGGAGAAAGCGAAGAACAAGAGAAAGAGAGAGAGAGAGAGAGACAGAGAGAGACCGAGAGAGAAAGAGAGAGAGAGAGAGAGAGAGTGAGAGAGAGAGAGAGAGAGAAAGAGAGAGAGAGATAGTTCACCTGGTTTGACTAGCAGCTAATGAGAATTACATTAGTGCATCCATATGTGTTCAGAGAGTGGTTTTCCAGGACCCAGAGAATGTGCTCTCCCTGGTGTCTGGAACAGGGACATTGCTTTATTTTCATTAAGCGTCATATTATTCTTCCTAATGTATTGTGGTTCAAGCACACAGCAGGAATCTGGCTACAAACTCTAGTTGCTTCTTCCACTAAAGGTAACAGCCAAAGAAATATCAAGTATCACTGCCAAAGAAATATCAGCCTTTTTTTTTTTAAACAAAGAGACATTTTTCTTAACCTTTCTCACGTTATTTTTATTTATTTTTTTTCTTTTAAAACCGTCTTGGCTCAGACACCAGCGTTTGATCTGCTCCAAAATTATAATTATCAAGGAAACCTTTTTTTTTTCATCGACATCAAAGGGCATTTTAATAAGGTAGCGTTGCCATCGAGAAGAAAGCGCGAGAAAGCATGATCAAAAGCTTTACACAACTTCCACTTTACGGACTGCTCTAGTGGTCTCTTCAGTTTGAAAGAAAAAATGAAAGAAAGGCCCGCTCTGTTTCGATTCAGCCGCTGCTATAACTGGGACTGAGTCAGCTTACAAAAAAGCTGCTGCTGTCTCTTTAAGTAGGCTCTCTGCCTGCCTGCCTACAGAATGCATCAGCTCTGTGGAACGGATGCAGTCTGAGCTAAGGGGGAGGGAGGAGGAGGAGGAGGAGACGGCAGCGGAGGGGGGAGGGAGCGCGAGAGGATGGAACAGCCCTGTCTGGGCCTCCAGCCTCCTGGCTAGACTGCTGAAACTTATTATTGAGTTCCTGAGCTGAGCCTCCCTCCCTCCCTCCCCCTGCCTGCCTGACTGCCGCTCTGCTCTGCTGTGAGTGAGAGAGAAGGGAATGAAAAGAAAAAAAAAAAACACGCTGGCTCCCTGCCATGCCCTTTCACAGCGACCTTGCATGCAAATAGCGCAGAGGAATTTTTTTTCCTTTTTTTTTTTTAAAAGCCGCCGATGAATTAAAGAGGAGTCGTACGCTAACCTCTTAAGCTTCACCCCTTACTAACATGTGAATCAGTTCAATAGTTATAAATTGAGCCACAGTTCTTTAGGCAACACACACACTCACACACATCGGCTTGTGCCTAGTAAAACTCCCAAATGATACCAGATGTCACACTGACGTACGCAGGTGGAAGAAAAAACAAATACAGTCCAAACAATGGAGATCACTCTGGTAGCTTTATTTTATTTTTTAAAACATATAGAAGTGACCGTTTGCACGTGTGTTTGTTTTTTGACTTGAAAATGCCAAGTTGCAAGCCACGAAGATATCAGGCTTAAAAAAAAAAAAAAGTTTAGTTTGTTTGTGTCTGTGTCGGTAGGATACTCCCAGCTTGGGGTAACTCAGAAGCCCTTGCTGCAGTTAGGAGTCATTCTGTTTGCATGAGATGCTTATCTCTGAACCAGCAGAATAGGAAGCAGGCATGTTAGCTAGAGGGCAGCTGGGGAGGGCAGTGATGAAGTGGGCGCGTTCTGAGTTTTTACCTCTCCAGTGCTGCAGTACCATCAACCTACTGCAGTCAAATTTTGTTTCCACGGGTCAAGCTACTGTTTTATAAGCGTGGCTTGCGCTGTGGGTTGGCCACTGCTTGTTTGGAGCCAATATCAAACCAACTTTGCCTTTTAGCAAAATCTGTTTGACTGCAAAGGGATAGCTTGTTTTCTAGCACTGACTGAATTATTCTGCACGCTAAGGTGTATGTATTAGGTTTAAATTATTAGAAAATATATATATTTCAGGACATTTTGGACAAAACCCCTTTTCTGCTGTGCAGTAAGAAAAGTAAACAGTGCAGTAAACATGTTATTTTTCAATAATTCCTATATGAATGAATATGCATGCCAGAGTCAGATGCGTGTCATTGTCTGTGGAGCAGCAGTCTGGTGCCAGGGTTTATGGTGCTGTGTATATTGTAGATGACGAAGGTGGCGTAAATGAGTTTATAAGATAGCCAGCTATAGCAGTCTCCTGTAAGGTGCGCTGCGGTGAAGCAGATGGCAGTGATATCAAAGGGCAGGCGCTCTCGCTTCCTACCAAACTCCTCGGCAAACCCCCACCTGGCAGCCACCTGCTCCTGTCATCTGCTCTCCCACCCCCTCGCACCAACAGGTACAGGACAAGGGCAGTGCAGTCACGTTGCCATCCTGCACTGACCTACAAAAAAACACAGTCATCTGTGAACCCATTAAGCGCCGTTGTCCTCATTTGAGGACAGGCCACTTTGTCATTTTTTGGAGCATTTTTTTAACTGGCTCCATTTTCTATGTGTTGAGCTTCATAGCCGGTTTGAAATGTCACTGATCTGATTACGAGGAATATCTGACTTGACTGTCCTCGGAATAGGATGCAGCAGTTTGTAGCCAAAACAGAGGATTTTATTATTTTTTTTCTATGAAGAAATATTGATTTAGAATGTATCAAATTACATGACTACAGCTTGAGTTCTGATTTTTTTCAAAGAAAAATGTATTTGTTATTTAATGGATTAAACAGAGCTATGTATTGCATCTGTTTTGGCACGGGGTACCATCTAGACTTATACTGTAAGGGTTTTGTAATAAAGTAAACATGCTTTTGACTGATCTCGTCCTGTCTGTTGATAATGCAGTTTCCATGAAGGAAGTTAATCACTGTGCTTGCAAACCCTTAAACTCCCTTTCTCTGCCTGTTTCTCTGTGTGGTTTATGAGACTGGAAATCCCAGCACTGTACCCTACAGTGGCAGCCACACAGAGACGCACATTTTGTAATAAATTTCAGTTTGGAGGCTTAGAAGATGGATTTCAGAAAGACTGACAAACAAACAAGACAGTCAGTAAGCTGGCCTAGTCTAGGAGCCGGGTCAGGTGCATGTACCTCATTCAAAATAACTAGATTATATCTGTGTAGAGGGGAAAAAAGTATCAGTGTGTAGGACGCATCTTGCTTGTCCTGTATGGTTCAATACCCTTGAGATCCTTTTATTACAATTTGCCAGGTCATGTCAGGTAAACAAAGATCACAGGGATTTACAAAGTAGGCAGATACCACTAACTCACCAGCATACTGGTACAGAATGTTTCAGACTGGATCAAAGTACAGTGACATTATTTATGAAGTAATGTGTGGAAATGAATGAACCCAGGTGAATTCTGTGGGGTAGAACCCCCTGCTATAAACTCACTCCACACTGTCCTTGTTTTGTAATTTCAGCTGTATACATTTTCTCCCCCCTGCCTAGTTAAAATGTTTCTTTTCCATCGTGCGCCATTCCCTTTGAACGAGACGTCCGTCCTTGGTTCCCAGGTGATGTAAATGACTGAGCCAGTGCTTCTTAGCAAAAGTGGCTTCATTTTTATTTGTGGAAGTCTCCAACATACAATTGTGGTTTTTAATCTTCCCACATTTCCACCTGTGGTGAAGCCGGGCTAATGGAACAACGGACGCCTAAACGGTGTGGTGACAAGCTTGGGTAAAATAATACATAGGATTCTGGAGCTTGAGGTGTTGTGAGGAGCTGCCTCCAGAGCAGGTCACAGATACTAAAACGGAAAAGACAAACACAGACAGCTAATGGGGACAATATGACCCATTAAAACCTTCCTAAGACTGCTAAGTTCACTGCCAGCTGGTGCACTACCACTGTGTCTAGTTCACAGATCAGGATTGATAAGGACCTTATGGAGAGCTAGAGTGGGATAACTTGCTGTGCTTGCCCTGCCTTGCCCTCCAAGGCTATATGGGGGAGTATTTCTTTATGTTATGGTATTTTTCTTTCAAATCATCATGATGTGCTGCGAAAGGATAAAACTAAACGTTTCAGATGAATTATTACAGCAGAATGGTTTGATGTTAATTTCCCTTACATTTGAGCCCACAGGCCTTTTTCCTGTCCCAGCGCTGAAGCACTTTAAAAAAAAGACAAAACTCTTTCTCTTGGTCTCATTCCCCCTTCTGCGTGCCAAGAATGTTCAGAAAATGGAAAATGTAGGAAATACCTCCCCTTTCTCTCCAACGGTTTCTCCAGCTGTATTAAGGCTGGGACATGCGGGGGGGGGGGGGGGGAGGTTAGAGAAAGACAGAGAAATACCGTGGGGAAGTATGTCAGTGGAAAATGTTTCTGCCTGCCAACTAAAACTGGTACATCCTAGCTATGGAGACAGGATCTTTTTTCTTCGTTCTCAGTCTGTCTGAAGGAAAACTGCAGCTTTCTCCCACCCCCCCCCAAATTAATGACGCCCGATGAATATAGACAAAAAAGTATTTTGCAGAAGGGTGAAAGGTTTGGCATTGCATACTACTAGAGTGCATGCTTAGAGATTCATAGCTTGCCCTTGTCTGCGACTTCAAAATGATAGGTGGTTGCAGTACTTCTGAGCTGTGTCACAACATGCAGACAAAGGGCTTTACATAGCCCATTTATGTCGATAGCTTTAAGTCTTCTTTCCAGTTGACCTTCCATCCTGTTTTGCAGTCATGAGACTATGCACTGAGCGAACACTAAAAGCGAGCATAAAAACGGCGAGACTTTTCGACGTCAGTGTTGTGACTATTGGAAATGCTGGCAGGGCTCTGTTTCACATAAATCAGTTGACGCTGTATTTCTGCTGTGGTTATTGACGTCATGCATGATGATTTGTTGTAATTTCAATTTAAGAGGCAGTTGAGAAAAAAAAAAAAAGGATCCCCGGTGTGCAATCGGCTCTCTTTTCGAGTGACGGAGGAGGCTGTCTGTACAGTATGTTATAAAAACAGACTGTGATAAGTCTGTCTGGAATTCACTGCCGCTGCCCCAGACAAAACACTCAGACAAAGTTTAAAATAAAAAGCATGCGAGTTGTTTATTCACCCATGTTACGCAATTGTGCTGTGGACTTGGACCAAGAATGCCGAGGTGTCAGAGAGTGGGGGTAGGAGAGGGGGGGATTGGCTCACAGGTGCGGCATCCCCTTTTTCACAGAGAGGCCGGTTGTAAACTAACAAGCACACTGTGTTCTCACAGCAGGATTGTGTCTATAGAATCACACGCTACAGGGGCCCAGGGGAGAGGAAGCAGTGTGCTTGCACTCCATCTGTGTACAGAAGAGCACTCAGCAGTCCCCTTGACCAGTTTCCCACAAGTAGGATTGTTCCAATCTTCCAGACAGACAACACCGAACGCGTGACTCCTAAATCCGCTACGTCATTCGGCTGGTTAGACTCTAGCAGGATTACCGTTGGATGCCATAAGGCTGTCTGTCTTTTTATCTTTATCTTTTTTTAACAAAAGCTGAAGTATATCCTTACAGATCCACAGGTCTCAGCGTGCAGTTACAGTCGGTGATGTTTCTGGCATGCTTCCCCTCTGCAGCTCTGGTTCCTCTGCTGCTCTGCAGTGCTGAGTTGGTGAGGACGTGCCCCAGTTAGAAGAACATGAAGCAGCAACATCCACAGTGCAGTACATCAGTCTAGTCAGTGAAGCCTAAAGCCTGATCCAGTCTTAAAGGTTAGCGGAGTGTGGCAGAACGACATGTGCCCCTAGTGGGTTTTGATTTTTAACCCCTGCTTTGTATGCAGAGTTTGTCATATTTGTACAAGAAAATACCCTTTTAGAAAGGCTGCTACAGTGAGTGCCTACAATGAATTTCTTCTTGTCAGTTTTTAGACCAAGGGTGTCTAATCACGGTCCTGGAGGGGCATTCCACTCCAGGTTTAACAGGTAAAATGAAATAATTACTTAAAAAAGTACTTATCTCATAATGAATCCTGTGGGCTTCACTTTCAAATGCCATAAAATTACAGGATGTTAAATGAACACAAAACATGCACTTGTCGGGTATAATATCTGCTTGCAGTGGGTGGGAGATATATGAGCGAAGGTTTAACTGTTAACGGATTACACTGTTATACAGTGTTTTTCTATCAGGCAACTATAATCCGTCACTGGGTCAATCTGTACCGATTATAATGCTTGCTGGGTGACCTGTGCTCAACAGGACAGCCAGCTCAGACATTTATGTAACGTGTCATTTTTGTATTCAAATGGTTTGTCCTAAATCTCAGAACTGATCATCCCTTCTCACTGACAGTTAGTTCTAGTTTCATTAAGAAGTGAAAGGAAGAAATGTACACTTTCCCTTTTTAATGGCTGATATTCTTTAATAGGACTAAATACCCCCCCAGGGCATATTTCATGACGCTTATTTTAAAAATGCAGACTCTATGTTTTTTAGTACGGCAATGTATATGTGCAAAAAAGTGAAAAGATGTCAATGACGTCTGTTTAAAAGCTTGCCCATCTGAACCAAGCCCCTTGCATGGATGCAAAAAAGGAAGAAAAAAAATCCTTTCCATAAATTTGTTGGATGATATATATATTTTTTTGTTGCTTGCTCTGTTAGTGGGGTTGGGAATTGGCTCTGTAGTTGTGTTATGTCGGTTCCTATGGTGAAAAACACTACCCGCGCCAGATTAAAAAAAAAAAAAAAAAAAAAAAACATGAAAAAAGAGAAATTTGATCCAAGAATTTACAGGGCGTGAAAGAAGACAGTGCCTCTCATTGGACTGAGGGAGGTATATCACCCTCCCCTTGCCGTTCCTTGGAAATACAGCTGGTTCTTAAAGACACAGGGCTTTTTGTTTGTGCTCTGAATTAGTCAGATTACTAGCGAGCAAAACTGGCAGCAAGAAGAAAGGGTTAAAGTTTCCATTAGATCATTTACAATGTGTAATCTGAATTAAATGCACAGGCCGAAATGCTCCTGGTGTAGTGGGAGAATCATATTACAGCTCTTAAAGAAAGTGGGGTATAGGTAAACCAAGTCATAGAGATCACCAGGTCAGATATAATTAGGAGCCAGACACTAACCTGCTAATATCAACCTGCTGTACTGTAAGTAAGAGAAAACATCAAACAGCACCTTGTTGTCTGCTCTATGGCGGCTATGGTAAGAGAGGTCTCGTTTTGTGCTCTAAGGGAAATTGCTACCCTAAAGCAGCACTCAGACATGTGAGAAGAGCT
The DNA here is from genome assembly GCF_902713425.1 of Acipenser ruthenus. NCBI lineage: Eukaryota > Metazoa > Chordata > Actinopteri > Acipenseriformes > Acipenseridae > Acipenser > Acipenser ruthenus. The sequence continues at coordinate 1,629,567 of NC_081208.1, forward strand.
CTTGTTAATGCAGTGTGCAGAAACCTGATCGCACATTTTATAGGATGAATAACGACTCATGAATGGAAGATTAGATATGTTAGAGTGTTAAATGCATGATGGATGGTGTGCATATATTTTAACATATTGAAGACACTGAAAGGGCAACCAGACAGGCAGACAGACAGACAGGCAGACAGGAAGGAAGGCAGGCAGACAGACAGACAGACAGACAGACAGACAGACAGACAGTTGGCTTTAGAGGCTGTACGGATGGATCAGGGACGTAGGTGGGCAGTAAATACTTCCGACAATTGGCAATTTTAATGATATTTTTTTCCTGACAATCACTGGTGTATATTGTTGATGCCTGAGTCGTATGCTTGCGTCCATGGATGTATGGCAGTGGAAAGCTCTGGATTTGATGCAGCACTGCATGGTGGGTATTCTTTGTCTCCCCCCGACCTTTCCATGATGGCTTTTTTATATATTGTTCCTTGGCATGACCTCTGCTTTTACACAGCACTTCCATTGGCTTAGCGCGAGGGCCTGATTTTGTGTGGTTTTATTTTTTCTTTTTCTTTTAATGCTGTTGTTAAAATGAGGTTGGATGGGGCCGCGCATTTGTTTTTTTGTTTCCTGGAATCCGCTGGATGATAATCCTGTTAAATGTTAACATTTGGCCTGGCTCTTTATCAGCACTTGTACGCGGCAGTCAGCACAAAACCAAAGTAGTGACCTGCAAAAATATTCGCTATGAACTCCCGTTCGAGGGGTACAAGAATGCAAACGGGGAGGAGGGTGGGGGGGGGGGGTCGTCGGCTCTTAGTTAAAATTCTCTTACTGTTCGAAGAGTCAGTATCACTTAATCTTTCCCTTTAACTGCACGGTTTGAACCCATAACCTCCTCATTTGGTATGTGCTGCTTACAGAACCGCGCAGAGCTGTGTTGAGCGTGCCAGTCCTTAACTAATGTAGGTTGTTGGCCCGGTGTGAGCTGCAGAGAGCCAAACGGAGGGAGAGCATTGGAACCCAGCAAGCTGTGACCTGTTCTGTACCATGCTGTCATACTTTGTCTGGGCATTGGAACTGAGTGTGCATGTAGTCTTGAGACTCTTGCTTTAATAGCAAACTAGATTAACTTTTAAATTGGGAGAGAGGAAGAGATGACAATCATTTCTTGATGCTTTCTTGGCTAAAACCAGATTCACCAAGCCAACCTCCTTTTCTTTGTCCTTCAAACGAACAGCTCCTTTTTTTTGTTACGTTGTTTTGCTGTTACGTAGTGCGTTCAGCTTGTTTGTTGTTTGTTGTGCTGCTATGTCTAAAATCACAGGAATGGGAGACAAAGGGCAGGGGAGTTGCTTGCAGATCGGGCTGAAGCTTTGCGTTCGTACCGTCTAGTTGATGGATCAGCTGGATTAGGATTTTTTTAGTCTAGGTTTGGTCTTTTATGGAAAGAGGGTCTTGTGTGGAGACTGTGTGGTCCAGTGGTTAAAGAAAAGGGCTTGTAAGCAGGAGGTCCCCGGTTCAAATCCCACCTCAGCCACTGACTCGTTGTGTGACCCTGAGCAAGTCACTTAACCTCCTTGTGCTCCGTCTTTCAGGTGAGACGTAGTTGTAAGTGACTCTGCAGCTGACGCATAGTTCCCACACCCTAGTCTCTGTAAGTTGCCTTGGATAAAGGCGTCTGCTAAATAAACAAATAATAATAATAATAATATTTAGATCAAATTGGCATCACAGAGAGCCTGAGTGAACTTTGTACCGAGAACTGGAAATCTTATGTCTGTAATATTGATCATTTCGTCAAATAAAACCTACTTTCTACATCATCTTTTATCAATAATAATATCAATAAAGTTTATTAAGTTCATCATAGTAGCATTCTTTATTCATTATTTATCAAGTTTTAACAATGCAACTTGTGATAACAAATTCTGAAACAAGTTCAAAAACCTTTTTTTGTTTTCCTGGTAACCAGTAGATATTAAAAACGAACTGTGTTGTCATTAAAAGAATAAAAAAAAAAAAAAAAAAACTGCCTGAGGGTTTAGTTACAGTCGATAAAACTCATTAACATGAGACACTTCCGAATTGGTGTTGACAAAAGGAAGGAAGGTGCTTTCAGGTATCAATACTGGGTAGTTTGTCAAGGAAGACAGTAGTGCAGGCCAGAGGTCTTGTTTATAGTAGGGAACCTGTGATGTCAAACTGCTCAATCATAGCTCCAGAGCCAGTCAGCACTACAGGTGTACACTTCACCCTCTTGGTCTTCAGATAAGGGCCCCTGTGCATTCTCTGCATTTTAGCTTTCTCTGTGATATTGCTGTTTTTAATAAACAGTCGTAGCACAATGATACATTCCACAGAGTCATTTATTTTTGCTTGACTTCCTCTATTCTTGGGGGGGGTTTACATAATATTCCCTCCCTTGTTACTTCTCACAATTTCCTTTTAGTTTTAGAAAACACTTGCACTTTGCAGTTTCTACCCCCCCCCCCCCCCCTTCAACACTAAACTTTTTCATCATTGAGTTGCAATGTTTAATTCATCAGACTGCAGCGAGCTGTGCAGGGCTTCTATAGAAACAAGAGGAAGCCACTGGTACGAGTAATAAAATGTTTGGCTCTGTATGGAAACTTGGCAGACCTTACCTTGCTGGCTTCCCAGACACAACAAAGCTTTTAGAAATGGACGGCATGATTAAGGAAACACAACACTTTTACTGCTCTGCCATCCCCTTCTTAAAGCTACCTAGACCGATCAATTAATAATGAAATCCATTGGCTCCAGACCTGTGCTTTTTAGACAGGGATGAGAATTCCGTCGAATTCCGTTTAATTTGGCTAGTCGTGCATTCAGTTACACAACGTTTCTTAGAAACATTACATTGTGAGGCAAAAGCTGAATAACAATACCAATGAATACCAATTTCCCATCTACTTTACATAGCGGTAACACTTCAAATTATTTATGTATTTTTAGATATTGTTTTAGTCGTTCTGGCTGGAAGTTGTCTGAGCTTGTAGCATCCTGTGTTGCCAAAAGGTTTGTCATTTTGATATTTCTGGTGAGAACATCTTGTAATGAGCAGAGCTGCAATGTTATCATTTCTATAATACCCTTGCAATGAATCATCTTGATTACCAGGGTGGGGTTTGGAGAGTAATGTAGACCATTGCCAGAGACATCCACATTCATAAACTAGTTTCAGATAAGCAAACCAGACGCATCCTAATAACATTCCACATGCAAGGCAGCATCATTACAGACAATTACACAACATCCTGCAAAAGACCGGACTTTTTTTGTTTCAACCTTCTAATCTGGCTAAAGGAGGCTCTGAATCTGGGAGTGTAAGAATTTATGAATCCTCAGCATTTTTGTCTGCTTACTATTTCCTTGTTTGCATCGAGGAATGCTTCCTCAGAACAGTGACTTATATTCACAAGACCTGCCTGTTTATGGCTTGTGTCATGACTTGAAGAGACCTCCTGCCTTAATGGCTGCCCTTTTAGTATAACAAAAACACTCACAGTGACTTTAATTTAATTTGAATGAAATTATGCTATGATTCAGACTCCTGGCAGGTAGTATTATTATTTATTTCTTAGCAGATGCCCTTATCCAGGGCGACTTACAATTGTTACAAGATATCACATTATTTTTTACATACAATTACCCATTTATACAGTTTTTTTTTTTTACTGGAGCAAACTAGGTAAAGTACCTTGCTCAAGGGTACAGCAGCAGTGTCCCCCACCTGGGATTGAACCCACGACCCTCCGGTCAAGAGTCCAGAGCCCTAACCACTACTCCACACTGCTGCCCATATAAATATAAAACTGATCCGCAGCAGGGTCGATTGGGGGGGAGTCAGCAGAGATCCTTTTGTACAGAGAGCATTTTCTACAGAATGTGCCTCTGAAAGAAAAGTATAACCATTGCACTGTGCAGGGAATTGACCAAGGTAGGGGGAGAGTTGGGAGCCCTGTGAGGCAGGGAGGAGGAGTTTGTTGGGATCAGACGATGACAGAAGAGCTCCATCCAGATAAACTTTCCGACCCCTGTGGCTGACCTTTGAGGATCATGTGACTAGAAGTAGTAGGAACAGAACGAGAGGGAAGTGGGGTCAAACTTACAAAACCAGACACCGTCAGTGTGCATGTCTTTTGTGCCCTCCTAGAAAGCAGAAAAGCAGGGAAGAAATATTCACTATGGTGGTTCACCCAGGACCCTAGTAGGTTTCACGTCAAAGTGGACCATTATTTTATTTTTTGTTTGGTAAAAGGAGAAAATAGGGATTTAAAAAAAGATAATTTTTCACTGAACAAGTTTACTCCTCTCCGGCTGGAACAAAAAGCCATTCCTTTTTAATTAAGACAAATTCCAGTGCATAAAGCTCCCAACGTTTTTTTTTTTAAATGTCTTCAAACCACAACATCCTGTGTTTTGCTGCAAGTTCTTTTTATTTCTCTGACATTTCCTGTCACTCGGCATGGAAATGTTTGCGAGTCTCAGTGATCCGTTTTGATGAATGGCAGAGGGACGGGGGGCCAGCAGTCCGCAACTCCCCCCCTCCTCCCTCTCCCTCTCCCTCCCTCCCTCCCTCCCCACCACCATCAGAACACATGAGGAATCAGCAGTGCTTTGGAAAAGTTAATTTCACAGGACTTGCAGTTTTATGGAAAATCCATCCCCTGCACTTTCAATATAAACAAAATCAAATCTCACACGCCACAAAAAATGTTCGAAACAATCAGGCCAGTATTGTAGCAGCAACTAAGCTGTTGTCACTCCCCCGTACGTCTCTGAATCTGGTGTCCTCTTGGCCTTTTTCCACTTGGTTTTATATCTCCCATGCTTTTCTTATCCAGAGAGAGAGAGAGAGAGAGAGAGAGAGAGAGAGAGAGAGAGAGAGAGAGAGAGAGAGAGAGAGAGAGAGAGAGAGATGCCAGGGAACAACAGACAGAATTGTGGCTATAAACTTCAGACTTTTTACTGCCTTGGTCTGGTCATTCACCTCCAACTGAACTCCCAAGACAGACACAAAATCACTCTCCAAGTGAAACTGCATTTGCAGGAAAAAAAAAAAAAAGAAGTGACCCCAACTTCACCCCGTCCCTTCACAGGTCTTTTATAGCACTTATAAACACCCCCCCCCTAACCCCCCATCCATTCATCATACCACTTCTTTTCATCTTCACAAATTGGTCTACCACCTGCCCTCCCCATAGCCAGTAATGCCTTATACAGCTAATAGGGTCTCTTCTCTGTCTGGACTTAAGAATTGAAAATAAAGAGATATTGCTATGCCATGTAGAACATATATTATGTAAATGCAGATTCTACTGTAAAAGACCCAATATGAAAAGGCTGATCAAGCAGTATTTCTTTATTAAATCCAGTGTGGTACTGTATATAAAAAGCCTGACCACCTTACGTGTGCACAATAGCACAGGGGACCTGTTGTTGAGTTGATTTATACCGTAAAAAGGTATTGAAACAAATATTCAATAATACATTTCAATTCTAACACATGATTATGAAAATGGCTGTATGAATTAGAGCTAATATACTACAGCATAAAGCATGTATTTTCCCAGATGCTTATTAATAATAAAAAAAGTGGTAATTGAGCCATGTGGTGCTGTTATAGAGAAAGATCAGTGAGGTGTCCGACTGTGAATGTTAATATAAGCACCAGACTCTTTAAAAGGTGCCCTCCTTTCTCTGAAGCCAGTTTCAGAAGGGGTTTAGACTGACAAGTATTCTTTCTCACAGTCGTGTGCTATTTTAAATTTACACCTATGCAAATATTAGTATCTGTTCCACGGGCTGCCACACAGAGCAGGTGCTGGTCCTGAGCTCAGAAGCAGGGAACAAGGAACCCGAGCACAAGCAGAACAGCTCGGGCCCGCCCATCCGAGGCCAAGTCCGTGTATTGACAAGACGCTGGCGCCTGGGCAGACCCCCCTCCCTCCCTTCCTCTGTAAACCCCCACGCACGCTCGCTGCCACATCGCAGGCTAGACAGATAATTGATTTCTAGTTTGAAAAGGGAGTCAGCACAGGAGGAAAAAAATGAAAGTGGGGGAAACGGAGAAGGTACAGAGTCAGCAACACCGGCAAGCATCAGGATTGAAAACTCCAGTCTGGGGAAGGGGATGTTCAATGTCGCTGTTCCGACTGGTGGCAGGGATATTGAAAATGCAGAAATACTTCAGAGCAGTGGCTAGAGAGGCAACTGCTCAAGTTTTTGCCGCAGAGTGTCTGGGACTCATTAAAATTGTACGTCTCATGTGTAGCAGCCTTGTGCATTTGAGGTTAAAGACCTTTTTTTTATTGCTGTCTGCTGTTAAAAAAAAAAAATCCTGCCTTTCCAAGAAAATTGATCAGATCTTCAAGAATGTATTCCTTGAAAGGTTGTATGGGTCATAAAATCATGATATGTCCCTGGAACCAGGGACATTCTTGCGAAAGAGTCATAAATGCCGGGCTGTTAGGCTTCCTGTTGATACACAGGAGCAAGAAATCTTCTATAGGGCCTGTTAATCATTATTATAAGGAGAAGACGAGAAAAACAAACAAACAGCCATCAGCCAGAAAAAAAAAGATCATTTGCGCAATTTCTGAGAAATAACCTCCCAAGTTGCAGTTATTATTATCCCACAGAACAAACTAACAGGGGGGCTTTCAGCGGTGGCCTGGTCAACCATTAGCAGCCCCCGAGTTCTGAGCGCTGGACTGTCGTGTAAGTTAAATAAAACAACCTTACAGCTCTGACTTGGGGACACCTCTGATGCAATGAGAACAATGAAAGGGTCCTGTCCTTGTTGTCACTGTAGATATGTACTGTGCGTCTCTGTATCTGGTACGAGTGTGGGGGCGTGTGTGTAATTTAAAGAGGTGTGCCTATTTTCAGAGCAGATTTCCTACATCTGTAAAATCTCGTTTTTAATTAATCTGATCGTGCATTGTTTAGCTCTCAAGACTGCTCCTTAAACAAATAGGTGTCACTTCCCACTATGGCTGTAATAAATCAATAGTCAACCTGTCATCGATGATTCTGATCTTCTTTTCCCCACTGAAATAAAAAAAAAAAGCTATAACCCATTACGCCGTTAATTAGCACATTTATTGAGTACATGAAACAATCTGCAGTGTGCTTGTGCTGCATTCTTTTAAGGAAGCTAATTGGACCTGCTGTTGCTAGGGGATTTGTTTACTTTTTGGTGGTGGTGCTGCATTTGTCACTGGGCTTCCCTTATTCGATTTGATGCCCGAGCCAAATTGGATTTGCATTGGTTAAATAGGTGAACTAGGAGGTTGTGTCGGGTCGATCAATGGTAGTGTAGTTAAGCTACAGGGCGCATTAGCTTAGTGAGTCGGTGGGTCATTCCCTATTAGTTGAAGCACGCGGATCATGTTTGCATTGCCCTTTAAAGAGAGTTAGCCCCTCCCAAATCCTCTTTTCCGAGGGAAGGCTGGTTAAATACTCATGTGAGGCATGTGCAGCCTGACAGATACCAGCAGCATCTGCGGCTTTGGTAATGCTAGAAGGGATTCAGACCACACTAAGCACTGTATCTACTAGACACTGTTAAGGAAGTGGGTGGGATAGAGAGTCTAATGAGATGGACTGCTGGAAACATGATGGCACCAGCTGCTGTTTGAAGCTGCATATAAGTTAGGTACAAGCCTGGCTGTCTAGAACAGCTGTCATGCAAAGGACATGCGTTCATGTCGTTTTTTAATGTGTTTTTAATTCTTTTTTTTTTTGTAATATCTGTAAGCTGTTTCATGCTGTTCCATACCGTCACCATGGCAGGAAATGTAACTAGAACAGCTTTCTATTGAAGTTGCGCGTATTTTAATCAAATGGCAATTTCTCATTTGCTTATTCGCACCTCCAGTTGCTGTCTTTATCATTAGCGTTTATCGTCGGCTCAGTGCTCCCGGTTTTTCTTCCTCTTTTCATATCTGCAGCTTTCCTTGTCTCTCTGAAATGCGCTCAACCGTAGCTATTACTTGTACCCAGCTTGTTCATTTTTAAAATGAACCCCACTCTATAATTTGCATTCTTGTTTCCAAAATTGGGTGGATCTAGGGAAAAAAAAAACAATGCTGGTTAAAAACAATTAACCTCTCAAACCAGCATGGTAACATGTGATATAATTGCCTTAACTCTCCTTATTTCAGATTGCTACTGTTTGGGTGTGGCGGGATGTTATCCAATGATATTTGAATCGTCTTTGTGTCCCATCTGTATTCTCATTGCACTGCAATCTCCCGGATTACCATCCCGCACTATCCAGCACGTGAATTTCCAATAGCTAAATAGGCTTTTTGTTTGACTTAGTCTTGCATGCATGCATTCAAAGCAGAACCAGTTTGCTGTGCATTATGTGTCTATAGACTGTGTGGGAGTAATAGTGGAGGTCTGCTCTATTGCAATTTGGCATTCCAGGGAGGCTGGCTCACGCTGTGTAGTAATTACAAATCAATGATACAACTTTTTTTTCCCCAGTATTACTAGGATTATGAACCTTGGATTTTCAGACATTTGTCCAGAACATCAACATTTCTCACTTCTTTCATAAAGCATTGCCATTTCTTCAGCACTTCACTCTCTCTTCGGTCCAATACCTCCCTCAGGGAACTTGAAACTGACGAACTGGAATGTCTGTCACAGAAGCGCGAATGACCCTTTTCCCTTCAGACCTACTTCATTATTGCATTAGTACAGTACACGATGACAATAGCATTGGAAACGAATGGACTAATCACTTCAAATTGATGAACAATTCCGCCCGAGTTGAGAAGCAGTTCGCTGCATTTATCCAGACTAGGCATTTGTCTTGTGGTACTGGGGTCATATCATGTGGGCCACGTACAGTAGACACACACTCAGCGTGCAGTTAGTAGTGCGGAAGATGCCTTTGGATAGATCTGGAATCCCCAGGTACCAGCTTGTCATGGTAACGCTGATTAGTCTGAAGAGGGTGCTCTGGTGCTGACTCCTTTCTTGTCCAGTGGGTAAAATGTATAGCACAGACAATTGCCATGGGAACCAGACACAGCTGCTTAGTCCCAGAGCTCCTGCTGTACAGGAGACTAATGCAGACAGCAGCAACTCGTACGTACAAACTCAGCATGCAAAGAGAAGCACCTTCCTAGTCCAGCAAGGAACAGAGCGATGGGGAATACATCTCTGAATCCATTCAGCACCCCCTACCTGTATATAAATAATGCAGTAGTGAGTTATATATATTTGTTCTTTTGTCTGTATAGTTATTTTGAAAACAGGTTCAAATGCAGTAGATTCAGTAGTGTGGACTGCAATTTCAGTGGGGTACGTTTGCTGTTTAAATCCACGACTGCATTTTGTTCGCTTAGGCATATTGCAGTTAAACGTGCGACAGTACACTGCTTAGTTCGTAATCTGCTTTTACTGCAGTTGATCTCCATTTGTTTTGAGGTTAATATAAAAGCGTGTAGGCTATGTTATCCAGTAACCTGGTAACCATTTCCAGTGTTGCGGACTGTCACCTATCTTCCAGCTGATAAAAGTCCAATGGTTTTGCATTAAATTTCCTTTGTTTGGGTGAGGCTTGCCGTTTTTGCTTTCCAAGTGGTTTGCAAATGAACCCTGGTGTTTCCATCCCTTTAAAAACAAAAAGTTTCCCTTTGTAAAGCTGCCCTTGTATCCATGCACAAACATGCAAAGCAGCACATGAACCTCCGACCCTAATTCTGCCTCTTTTCCATACCATTTGACTGTCTGAAGGGATAAAAAAAAAGGCTGGATATCGACAGTTTAAAAATAATTTTAATTCCAATTGAATTTTGTGTCTCTTCCCTCTATGCATGACATCTTTAGCTGTGTTTGGATAGCAATACAGTGTTATCAACGGGCTGTGTGCTAAATGCTAAGACAGGCGGAAAGATGCTGTGTGGGAAAGGTTAACTATAGATAGGGTTTAGCTGCAATCTTGTGCCTATGATACGAAAGGGTTCTGTCTAAATGCAATACACAATGCAGCCAGGCACTAACTGCAGTATATTGTTGCTCAGTAATAATTAGCCTTAATGTGCCTTAATATTTGTACAATATAGCTGACCTCTGATGTGCGTCACATTTAATCGTGTATCATTTTTAATCAGTCTATTTCCATAGCGTCTGGCCGTGCAGGGTCTCAGCGGAAAATCGGGGATACGCGGGGATACCAAATGGCTTAGTCGTCTGTCGACACCTGTCTTGTCCTGCAACGGGAGAGAAGCAGCAAACTCTCATAACCGGCTTTTTTTTTTAATCAACTCAGATATTCCTCTCCCCCCAGGAAAGGCTGCCAGTTACGTCTGGAAGTCCCAGCTGTAGATCAGACACTTCATCTCGCTTAGGCTAACCACTTGGCCTTTCTGATGATATACTGATGTTTGTACAGTGAACTTGGAAATAAAATGACGCAGTATCTACAAGCGGCTTTTTTTTTTTCTCATTATTGTCAAACCGGTACGTTACTCGGAATCTGTAGTACAGAAGGTCTCACAGTCTTTTTAACTATAGGTTTCACTTGACACCTCTCAAGCAAAACCTTGTAGTAGATTTCAAGATAGGAGGACTAACTATACATTTGGAGATTGCATCACATACTGGAAAAATCAAATCAAGAGGGGTTTCGCTCGGAGCTGTTAATCTGTATTTTTTTTTTTTTGCCAGTTTCAAAGAGAGGCAGACAGTGCTTGGGAGTTCTATTTTTTGTCAGGCTGTTTATAGACCTCTATTTCAGTCGGCTCTCAAGAGCCTGAGAAATTCAACTCTGATGGCTATTGAGCTAATTATAAAACCCTAGGTCATTTTCACGACTCCCAGCGTGGCAGAAACACTGTGCCAGGCTTTTTCTAAATGTGACCTAGCTGTGGTCATTGGCACCTTTACCTGCTTGAATTGGCAGTGCCCACCTCAGGCGTTTTCAAGTCAGACTCTTGCTAGGTCAAACGCTGACAGCTGGTCTGCACCAAGGTGTCGGAACTCATTTTCTTACCAAGCCAAAGTCTGATTTAAATGAAAGGTTTTAAGAGACCAAAGAGGGGCTCAAGAGGCCAGTGCTGCTATGCAGTTTTTGTTTGAGCTTTTATATACAATGCATGTCATTTTTCATTGCATGAGCAAAAAAAATCCTTCCAGCGTCTAAAAAAGGAAGATAAAAAAAGAAAAAAAAAATACCCAGCTGAATACATGTACCTGTCGCAAGAAGAAACCCGAAACAGTATCTTTTAAGAAAAGCCCGTCCCACAAGACAAAGCAGGGTTATCCCCATTCTTGCCAGACCTGCATTTCAGCTTGATTTCCCACTGACAGTAGACACTGCAGTGTGTGAAGAAGTAGCAGAAACTTACTGTACAGGTTTGAACTTCAGGGAACGGGTCTCGCTGCTCACTCGCCAGCACACTGCCCTCCAGCAGCAGAGCTGTCACTTGAAATTCTTGACTGTATCAGTCGCTGTTGTCATGGTTGTTCTTGCAGAGTGCTTGTTAAACCAGCGGGACCTTACGCTGCTTTACTGGGGCAATTTTTGTACATAAACTAGAAGTAGCTATAAAATCACCTGGTAAAGCTTTAATTTCTTTATTTCTTTCGTATCAAAAAATGATTTGAAGTCTTACCGAGAATCAGAACCAACAGTGTGTTGTTTTAACTAAACCATTCTCTGTGTGTGTGTGAATGATGCTGGTGGGGAGAAAGGCGATCTTGTCTCCAATGTTAACGCTGTCTCAGCAAACCGAAAAGATCAATCTGCCTGATGAAGTCTCTTTTTAATTGTGGGAGGAAGACAGTTGAGCTACTGCAGAAGATGCAGTAATAAACACACATCCAGCTCTCACTCTTACGCAGACACAGGCACACGCATCCCCAAACCACACACAGATAGCTAATAACAACTTCTAAAATGGATATCTGGCAAGGAGACAGGATTCCAGTGTCTGCACCGCAGACGATAATAATTACTCAAAATGCTAATTAGTCTTCTTCTTTCTCTTTGCATGCGCTGCCTCTGTTTGCTGGATGTTGGCTGTAGGTGAGTTTACCGCCTTTATGTTTTCATGCACAATGCATGCATTACATGCTTACAGAATTTGCATTTTGCTTCCTTTTCTAGGTCAAGTGGTGTTTATCCTTTTAACTTACGGTGTGAATATGTATTAAGGTAATTGGTCCTTAAGGCCACTTAAAGAACTGCATGGCAATGCTTAGGGCTTCTTTTAGAGCAATTAATGCTCACAGGAATTTGACATTGTCACTAGGGCTATGGTGGGGCCATTGAGGTTAGTATACAGCCCTTCAAAGGGATTTCTGGGGTTTAATTAGCTGACCATTATATTGGATAACGTTCGGGTAAAACACACTGCACGTGAGGAAAGAGGCTGGTTGCTTTTCAGGAGGTTTGCGTGATTGTGGGTCTGTCCCCCCCCCCCCCCCCCGCTCTCTATCTCTCTCCCTGTGTCTGCTGCATAAGGCAAGTGAGGTTCATTGGGAAGATAGAGGAAGAGGCTTTTGAAATGCTAAGACTCTTAATTGGTTGTCTGTCTTTATGCAGTGATCCGTGGCTCGGGGAGTGGTGGCTTTAGAAGTAATAACGCGTGGGTTTCCTTAGCCAAGGCTAATCCTTAAGTGGGGAAGCTGTTACTTGACGGAACTCAAGTCTGGCCAGTAACAGAGTCTTCTGCTTCAACAATCAATAGCTCGTATGCATTGCAGTATTCATGTGCGTATTTATTAATATGCATGTGCTGTGTATAAAGGGTATCATTTCAAAACAGGTGTATTCTGTAGACATCCTTGCCTAAATGAGTTTTAAAAAAAAACAACTATGTTCTAGATATTTGGTAAAGGAGTGGGCCATGCATATGAATTCACATTGCATTTTTTTTAATGCAGAACGTTCATACTGTCAACACACGTGTTGGTTATTTAAAATAAATAAGACGGCAACGTAATCCGGGGGCGAAGTGATGTCTGGTCCATCTGGTAGCTGGCTGCCTGTATCGCTGAGCCCTGCCGTGCGAACAACACAGCCGCTGCGTCTTTCAAGGCCAAGCGAGTAGCCATTGGAGGCTTGCTTTTAGAGCTTTGATGTGATTTGTTATGATGGGATAAGGCTCGTCTCCTCAACTTAGCTTGATGGTTTAGTTTTTTTCATTTTGTTGCCGTGCCTGTATTACTGTCACATGTCCGCACATGTGCTTCGTGGCCTGATAAGGCTGTCTGGGCTGCCTGCTGGTGGTCCACTAGCGAGTAAAAAAAAAATAGGGCATTGCGTGGCTGTGTCTACCACTTATTTGTGATCTCAGCTGGCGAGACGCTACCCTTCTGGGTATGTATATTGATTTTTTTTCAATCAGTTTTTTTTTTAAAACTGCTGTGCAATGTAGTATATTCATATTGCAATGGGAAATCAGCCTCTGAAGTCATGCTTCATTGAATTGCAGTACATGCTTCCGAAAGATACCAGGCCCTTATTTAACATTTCAGAGAGACTCAGGTATTACGAGGAAATTCAGATGATCCAGATACAACCTGTCAGGGAATTTTAAACCCTGTTTCGTGCACCTCATTGCAAAAAGAAGAAAGTTAGCATCATTTTTATTTGTGGGACACATATGTCCCTTGTACCTTAAAGGGCCGTACAGGAAATAGATGTACTATTACGAGATTGTATTAGGCTTGACTTTTATAAACAGTGGGGATAAATAATTTAAGATGCACTGTGTCCCAAGTGTGCATATCCTGCAGTTTATTGTAGAAATATGCACTTAAAAGAAGACATTCTACCAAAAAGTGGTAAATAGTGGAAACATTCCGAGCCTCCTTTCTTCCCAAGTTTTACGGAGCTGTAAACTAAGGTATTTTTGCTGTTGCCTCTTTAAATATTTTTAAGAAGAGGTTTTCAAAATAGGGGGCCTCTTTGACGCCCAGAGAAAACAATTTTGGCTGTAACAAAATGATGAAGCTTCCTGGGCTTTCCAGTTTAAAACAAAAAAGCAAAACGACATTTCATTGGGATTGCGTAGGTGAAGTACAGGAAAAATGTTTCATAATGTTTCTGCTTTGAACCAGATTCTGATACCAAGCCTATTGAGTTTAAGTGCGAAGTGTGAAATTCTCGCTGATTTACAAAATACAGAGAAATAAAAAGGGAGACACTGCAACTACACTGTCTCCTTGAGCCAACTAGTAAAATTGACCCTCAGCTTTGTAGATGCTTTCTGATCAATATGCTGTCCATTAGTGAGAGAACAGGCATTAGAGCTGCTTTCAAAACATTTGAAATGAAATTCTACTGCTTTTAGATATCCGTTAAAACAGGGGGATAAACCAACCTTTAAACAGGGTTTTTGTCCTGGGAGCACACAGAGTTACAGCGGTTCAGGTAATGATGGATAGCACTTCCTTGCTTACAGTCAAAGCCTAATGTCACGGCCAGGATTAGATGACCCTCAAGGCATTCTCTCATCACAGGATGCAACAACACCGCCTTATACAGATGTCATATTTAATCTGCCTCTAACACAAATTCTATGTTACATTAAGAGTCACAACATTTCTAAGAGAATTCGGCGCTGTTAGGTTAATGGGGAAAAGCACGACAATTCGTTTAGCACATGCCATTTTGCTTCAGCCAAAAACTAGAAATAAACTAGTGAATCGTTAGTGTTTTACTAGGTTTGTCTGTCAGTGCTGTATGGTTTTACAAAGCTGGCGAGGTTTTCAGGACATGCAGTGTTTGGAGGTACAGTTCGGCTCAGTAAAGAGTTGAAAGTGCGTTGTTTGGTTTTGTTGTTTCGAAGGAGCATGGAAAGTACAGCTGTGGCTGCAAGGCAGCTCTCTCTCTCTCTCTCTCTCTCTCTCTCTCTCTCTCTCTCTCTCTCTCTCTCTCTCTCTCTCTCTCTCTCTCTCTCTCTCTCTGCTATCTGACAGCCCCCCCCCATCACCACCTTGTATCAGCAACGGATTTGCAGGGTTCCCACACAGGCACTTGCCAAAGCAAACTCCCAGAGAGGAAATGAGGCCTTTTCTTTCAGCTCCATCCCTCAGACCTGGTTTAGACCGGTCTCAGCCGCTGGCTCCTTTCCAGTACCGCGAGGGGGGGGGGGGGGGTGGAGGGGGGGGGTTGTGGTAATTAGGCTACTGGAACTGCTCCTTCTTTATTTATATCCCATCCCCATCCCAGTGCCATGTAAAGGCCTCACTGTCTTAGCCGGCTTTCCAATGCGAGTGATTGTGGAAGATTGTCAGCACTGTGTTCGTCCTGTGTGCTGTATACAGTACAGAATTGAAGCCGGACAATGCTGGGATTGCAGTTTTAGCAGGGACTGGTAAAGCGTTATTCTGTCTTTAATTATGAAGAACTGACGGTTCAGTCTACATATCTTGTTATCATGATGTACCATTTTAATGGTGGTGGTGCCACAAATATTGATTTTAAAAAGGGCATGGTATGTAATGTACACCCATGTTTTATATATATATATATATTCATTTTTATATGTATAATATTTTGCCAGGAATGGTAAAAATGAAAACAACGTTCTATGTTTATTTAAATACATTGACAATAAACATGAAAATCATTTAACCCTGTCCGGTACAAGAGATATAGGTGTCCTACAAATAAAACAAGGTGCTAGCCTTCTTGTTTTTGCAATGAGGTGCACGAAACAGGGTTTCAAATGTACTGACAGCTTGGATATGGTCAGATGTTGGGGGGGGGGGGGGGGTCGCACACCTGTGCTCCGCAGTCTGGTGGAGCTTGTCTCTAGCGCTTCTTGTTTTCGGGTTTCTAGAAGTCCCGAGCCCAGCTGTAGAGCTCAGCCTCCCTTTGATGTGGCTCTGAGCAAGGACCACGTCAGTGTTCCTCTCAGCTGAGATCATAGTCTGATTTAGCTGGCTGGGCCCTTGTTGTGGTGTCTGGGAGTGGCTCCAGTTGGAGGCTGTTATGTCTGGTACTCGGACTCTTCCTGGAACTGAAAACCTCAGGCTAGGAACAGCGCTAGACAGACCATTTTGGGAAACCAAATGTGGTGTCAGTAATAAGAGACTCATCTTGCATATTGATTCCTAGAATCCTTGTTCCTGGAAGGTGAGTCGGTTTAGGGGTGGGCAGGTAAACCAGGTTAAGGGTTACTGAGAAGATCAAGCCTGCTTTTAACAACAAATTCAAACTGTAGATCCTGTTTTACTAAACGTAATTTACTTAATTCACTAATCAGTATTCACAGTCCTAAAAAAAGACACTGAAAGAAACTTAATGAAGTGAGCAAGATTCGAAAAAAAGTCAACACTAAGGCAACTTTAATGTGGCAACGTTTTAAATAATTTCCAGTAATAAAAACAAGACAACCATTAAAACATAAGAATAGTTTTATATATTGTTTAAAAGAAAATAATAATAATAATAATAGGTTTTTGAAGAATTTAAAACATATTAGGACTACTCTAGTATACAGAATAATGATAGAAGACATTCCTGGCTCAGTTCTGGGTAGTTTGCATGCATCACGTCCTTGCAGCATGCAGATAATATGCAAAAATGCATAGCTTATCCACGTACTGTAGATGCTTTGTAGACCAAGGATGCGAAGGAAAAAAAAAGGATCTAAATTAAGGATTGTGTTAATTTGCTTGTGGGCCAGGTGATTCATTAAGTAGACACATTAAGAATCAAGACCCTCATGGTAACAGGAATTTACTCAGTGTTGTTGCTTAGATGTATTTAATGCGAGCTATCTTAATGAGCTCCCCATTAGCTAGCACTGTACCTGCAAAACTGATGCTTGTTTCCAGAGCTATGTGTGCCTCTGCTCTCATGCTGGCTGCCTCAGACAGTTTGAAATGCCTGTTTTGTCTAGCAGAATCGGATTCAGACACAGTGTACTAATGCACGCTGTTGTCGTCTTGTCTGGTGCATAGTTTTCTGTCATCTGCAGGCTAGTCATCGAGGTTAGGGATTTGGAACGATGCAAATTAAAAAGAGCTTACGCAGCAACAGCAGGGGTGATTAAAATAGACGCAGTGGTAGAGTATTAATTCTCTTTTATTTTCACTGGGCCTTGTGATCTTAAAATGTATATAAAAAGAAACCCCCCAGTGTTTGTTTGAAGATTTTAACTGCAATGAAGACTGGTTAGCAAGAAAAGGCACGCAGGTATGTAAGCTTGTCTGTGTGTTTTAGGATGTACTCGACCTGGAGTTGTGATGCAGATAATTAATCTTCTAGGAGTACAAGCTGTTATTCTCTGTTCTGCCCTCCAAAATAATTGGTCTAAAAGTCACCTTTATTAGCGTCGGGATCTGACTGCAGTGCAGTCTCCAATCCATTAGCACAGTACTCCCACAGTCGTACTACTTTCATTAGAAACAAACCTCCCCCAAATGTATTAGTAATCTTGGTTGCCATACCGACAGAATGTTCCAGTATTTTTTTTTTATCTGCGCCCTTTACTCTTGTACTCAAATTGGATGTCGTAACACCCTGACCCTGGTTCCCTAAGTTCCCAATTCACCCAAAGTTGAGGCTCTGCAACGTTTATGGCCACTGATCTCCTACACATTTTAACCACTCTGCAGCGTGCCTTTCTTGGAAGGTAATCTCACAGATTTCGGAAGTGAGTTAAAGATAGTTAAGACTTCGTTATCATAATTTCAGTTTCAAAAACAACAACAACTAATTGCAATTAGCTGCCACCCTATACATCCAGCCTACATTGAGCCCATCATTTTGCAGAACCCGAACGCAATGAAAGGAGAAAGACAAGTGCATTGGTTAGTTTTAAAGAAGACTGCTATTTAAGTATTTTTCTAAAGAAAAAGCAAAGCTTCTTTATACTTTTTTTTTTGAAGTCGTGTCTGACACCTGCACATCCGGGGCAGTCAGTCTTTGAGGTTTGCTGAAGAGACAGCAGACAGGGGGCTCTGGGTTTCTGCGGTTAGCGCTCAGTGAGAAACCCTGTTGCCATAATTTCCACCCAAGAGCTGCACCGTGCTGTGTTACAGGAAGGCCCACCCTTCCGCTTAAATGCCCCAGCCGCAGAGCTCGGAAGAGGCCAAGTGCAAGTCATGGGAGGGGTGGAGGGAGCTGAGCCGCTCGAGACTGTGTGAATTGAAATCTAAAACGTTTCTTACATTTTCAGCCTGCCTTGCTTTTAATCAGTGCCTGTTTCTGCTGAAATACAATACAGGAAGGCTGGTGTGTTAATGAGCAGGGACTGGAGTGTTTAGTTTACTAAAGAATATTATTTGCACTTTGGAAAGATGTATGGTCTCAACCTTTTAGACCATTTGATATTTTCTCTATCTCTTTTTTTTGTTGTTTGGACGGGAAATCTTATAATCTGGGTTGAAGGAAGCTGCCACTAAACCTTCTAAGTGGGAGCTTTTTGTGGTAAAAGACCTTCGTGATAGACCTCAGAGAGGCGCTTGAGGGAGGGTGAGAGAAAGGGAGGAGATTCTGAGAGAGTGAGAGAGAGAGAGGGGTGCAGAACATGCAGGTCCTTTAAACATTGATTCTCTGCCAAGTGCCATAAAAAAAAGGCAGCAAGTGTTTCTCTTTGGGTCAGTGCACCTGCTCTGCAGCTGTCAGTTCTCCTCAGAGCTACAATAATAACCTGGCTGTGAGGACTCTCAGCTCAGGGCTCTGCTGCAGCACTGGCTTTCATTACCAGACACGGGCACACGACACACAAGTCCTTAAACTGAAGAACAATGAGGGGACTCTGCAAGGGGGTTCAGTAACTTCACTGCTTAACGTGAAGTGACACTCTGCCTAGCCCCCCGCCTCTATTTGCATGACAATCAAATTATGCAATCAGTGCTAATTTGGAATTCAAATGGTCAACATGGATATTTTGGTGGTGATTTGCATTGTTTTATATGCACGTTTTGGTTTGATTAGGTGAGTGGGGTGAGGTTAGGGGGCTCTGTTCCCTACATATACTTTCATGCTAATAATTTTTAGGAAAAGAGCTGCGTTCAACAAGTTGAGGCATGCCTTTC
This sequence comes from Acipenser ruthenus, assembly GCF_902713425.1. Taxonomy (NCBI): domain Eukaryota; kingdom Metazoa; phylum Chordata; class Actinopteri; order Acipenseriformes; family Acipenseridae; genus Acipenser; species Acipenser ruthenus. The sequence continues at coordinate 1,648,605 of NC_081208.1, forward strand.
TGCACACCTAAACCAAAGAAAGCCTTATCTGCAGGTGCTCCGTCCATGCAATATAAAACAACGAATCCCGATGTGCTGATAAAGATGGAATGTGGAGTAAGTTCATTAAAATCAAAGTGTATTTGTGTTTACTACTATAGCAAAACATTTCTTATCCTAAGACTGTTTTATTATGATAGTCTCATAATGCTATTGTGATGACGGATGACCGTTAATTGCCCTCCAGATATTTAGACCTGCCATTACTCCGACTAGAAAATGATGCTTCTTGCTTTTTCGCTGGGCTTGTTGGCCCCATGGAGTCTCCCTGGCTCTTGTCCAGAGTTTAGTCTCATTTCCACATTGCCAGCCTGCATATGTTACAACTTGACGCAGGCATGCAGTACTACCTCAGCCAATGAGCTGTGGCCCTTCTGTCGGCTGGGTAACATGTATCGCGATTTCTCAGTTCGAGTTAAGATAGCAGAACCCATCTATTTTCTGCAGTAAAATCACAACGAGCAAATCCTGAGCCCACTTACAGAAACAAGCTAGATTTCCATGAACTTTACCATTCAGCTGCAGCTCAGGGATCGATTCCCACTACCTCTCAATCCGAGGTTACTGCAGGATTGACGTCAGCAAACATGCCCTTAAAAAAAAAACCTTGCACAAATGTTTTTTGGCCTTAATGTATACAAGCTAAAGTACAAGACAGTGACCATCGTGAAACCATATCCCTTTAAATATTATTATTATTATTATTATTATTTATTTCTTAGCAGACGCCCTTATCCAGGGCGACTTACAATCGTAAGCAAATACATTTCAAGTGTTACAATACAAGTAATACAATAAGAGCAAGAAATACAATAACTTTTGTTCAAGAAAAGTACAAGTGTGACAAACCACAATTCAGTAATACAGCAGATAATAGTGATAGTTACATCAGGATATGATTAAATAGTGATAGTTACATCAGGATATGATTAAATACAAAGTACTACAGGTTAAACACTTGGCAGATTACAGTATTCTGAAGTACAGGATTAAATGCAGTAAAATAGGGGGCAGATAAATATGCTAATGTCTACAATTCACTCCACAGACCCCCTGCTGTTTGTTTTTACACTTGACCCCCGAGTCCTATTATAGCAGCATGTGATTTAGGTCCCAAAATGGTCGTCCCCGCTCACAGCCTGAACAAAATGCAGAGCTAGCAGACAGGAGGAGGTGGTGGTTGAGAGAAAACTGGCTTTGCACCAGCCCGTCACCACCTGTTTGGCTTCTTCTGCTTGATCTCCCCCTAGCCCCAGAGCGGACAGACTGGGGATGTCAGCAGGGGTTTGTCAAATACCTTCCCGCTGCGGTCACCACCACTGTGCCAGAGAGAGAGAGAGGGGAGGGAAGGGGTGCGGAGGGGGTTTGTTAACTGTATAAAAGCAGGTTTGGTCTAATGAAATCTGTCTGCACACTTTATTTTTAACCAGTACTTTTAACTGGAGATTTACTGGAAACAGTGGTTTCCTTAATCTGTGTATTAAACACGTCAACAGTTGTTGCACAGTTTGTACTGGCATCTTGCTCGACTAGTACAGTAGCTGTGGAATTTCTCCTGTAGCTACTGGAATTCAGAAGGGAGCCCCTGACTAAAATAGCATGGAAGGGTTGTGTGTGAATGTGTTATGGCGTGCAAACACGAGTTACCATTCGTAGTTTATACCAGTTTAAAAATAAGAGGACGCAACTGTTAGACCCATAGACCCTCCAGTCTGCTTTCATTTTGAACTTTAATTTGAGCTGGGATTATCACAATTTGCAGTGTCTCTATTTTAAGCGATATGAAAAAAAGGTTGCAAGTAAAGAAAGTTTTGTATGGATATTAACACCAGTAAGCCATTGCATCTTTGTTTTTGTTTTGTTTTTTTGTTTGAGGTATATTTAGAACCCGCTATTTTATATAAATAGATAGAGACTTTTTTACACTGCTATCTTTCTAAGCATGATAGCACACATCCAAGCTGTACACTTCTCTCAAATTGTTCCCAGCGTGCATTGCATTGGTGTTTCAGCTTTTTCAAGTACAGAAAAAACAAAGCTGCATTCTGTCGCTGTATCCGTTATCCAGTGCAGCTGTGGGTACTGAAGTCATCCACGTAGCAACTACAATACACAGCATGCAACAGAATCCCCTCTGTTTTCATAAAATGTCTTTGCACCACTAAACCAAGAAAACAGGGAAGGCAGTGCGGTCAGTCATCCCTTGTTTGTTCCTTCCTCCCTCTCGTCTCAGAAGCTGTTGAAAGGTAATGCACAGTGCTTTATACAACATGTCTACACTGATGCTAGCTGCAAGGACAAATGCAGTTGTAGCTATTAAAGCTGGCTGCTATGTTAAAATCAAATTACATAAAACCTTGTTAAAAGCGTGGCTGCAAGGCCTTGACTTTTATTGTCATCATTTAGAGCTTTTATTTCTTTCTATTGCTGGTATTTGAAAGCCTGTCCTGAGCTGAACAGTCTTGTTTCTAGCACGCTATCCTGCTTTCATCCAGTTTAAACAAAGTGGAAAGGTGGCAAATTGGGCCTTCTCCCAAGTCTCAATGTGCAAAAATCAGTGTGGCTTAGCCAGTCACAAACCCAGGTGCTTACATCACTCAGACACTTACGCTTGGCCTGAAACGACTTTGAAATCCTGGTAAAGGAAAAACTTAAACTTGCTTGTCTGTCTTTTTGAAAGGCCGTGCTTAAATTTGTCAGCGAAATGAATGGTTTCTGTCAGGGTCTGACCTGTTAACTGGATCTGTCAGTCCTGGAGACTGTGTGGTAATGGCTCCGGCTCCAGCTCCTGTCTCCGTGTCAGGACTGTGAATCGGGGCCATGGCTGTAATTCTGGAGCCATATGGAGCTGGGAACAGGGAAATGTAAGGTTTAATGCCCCTAAATTGGATGTTATGGAGGAGAAAATCAGGAATTAGATGCTATTTAAATACCTGTCTCAGCATTTTAATGTGCTTCATATTTATACAGCTTATGATAATGCAAAGACTGCTATGGGTTCATATTTAAGTGGCATTACCAGGATGGCAACTTTGCGGCATAGAAAGCTGCGAAATAAAGGGTTTTGTGTTGTTAGCAATGGATTGTCTTTGAAAGCAGATATACAATTCAGGGAGAATTTTGGGGTAGTTTTAGTAACAAGAAAATATATTTTTTTGTTGTTCCTCAGACCTCAGATCCGATCCCAGCAAAGAAGTCTAAACATGAAGATCCTTTCTCCCAGTCGCCAACAACAGACAAGGAGAAGCAACCCGATTGGCTACGGTCTCTCGCCTCCTCAGCAAATAAGGTGCAGTGATGGAGTGGAACATTTTTCTCTTTAGTTCTGTTACTGTGGATTAACTGGGCCATCATATCTTGGCACATGTGCTCTGGTCTTCAGGCAGAAAGATGCAGACTAGAACTGTGTTTTCTGCTGTTCTTCACAGGGAGTGTTTTCAAAGGATTCAGTTGGTGTCAGTGGCTGTATATCAACCTTGGCAAGGTGTTGACACATTCTGCTGACTCCCAAGAGTGTAGTAGCCTCTGTGTATTGCAGTTAGTGGCTGCGTTCTTTAGATGAGTTGTAAACCCATTACCTTATCTGTCTGGAGACTGATAACAGATGCAGTACTTGTGGGAAAGGAGCCTGTTTTAGGAACAAGCTTGTGCAAGAACAGTATGTATCCTCCAAATGTTGTGACACACAGGTTTCTGAACGTACCGTTCTGCAGAAGCTCGAAATAACTTAGGAAAATAACTTCTTGGATGAAACAATAAGCCTATTTCCATTTAGACTTTTTTGATTTTAATTGAATACACACAGAATACATTGCTGTCTTTATGAGTCGTTTAACCCCTTAAGGTACACAAGGAAGTGAGCGCTTCTCGTTCAAACGGTTTCTTCTTAAATTTGAGAGCGACTCAAGTACCATGAGGAGGAAACTGACAATTTGGATGACCAGATCCAACCTGCCACCACATTTTAAACCACGTTTCCGTGACCCTCATTGCAAAAATAAGAAAGTTATTTGTGGGACACATATGTACCTTAAAGGGTTAATCATGAACAAACTGGCATTTCAATAAGGAATTTCAGCTAATCGTTTCCTTTTCTGGTTTTCTTAACAGGGCATCGGCTGTATCCATCCTCGACAGCGGCCCTCAGCGTTCCGACCCTGGTCTCCTGCAGTTTCAGCCAGCGAGAAAGAGACCGCTACACACCTACCCGCTACAGTTCGAGACAGGTATGTGGGACAAGTAAAGCTTCATTAGCAAAACACTGTCCTTTTAAAGGTTCACTGCGGCACACCATGGTGTAGTAAAACTTCATAAGGCCCAGATAAGTATAATGGTAAAATCTGTGGCAAAATGCATAAGCACGGCAATCTGCAAAAATCATTTACTGTTTTAAACTTATAGAAGGGTGGTTCTGATTTGCTAAGCTTTTCACTGTTGCAAATAATGCTAGTCAATGTTTTTTTTTTAACATTCTGGGTTTCATTTCTGCTTTTGAAATATTTGTTAAAGCTTAGTCAATACACCACATGTATTTGTAAAGTAAAAGGGACCAGAAACTGCTGCAGTACATGACCTCGCATTTTCATTCGAGTGTTTTGACTAAGTGTAATGTAGGCTGTGCTGGCTTTCAGACCATGCAGTGTTGATGGTACTCATGTCTGTAGAGTCAGCCTGCATAGGGAGTGATGTGCACTCTGTCAGCCTCACTTTTACACTTCAGACATTAGTTTGCATAAAATAAACATCCCCACATGCTGTACGTGTCTGAGTCTGCAGGGTCCAGACATCCACACATTGCATGCTTGTGGCACTGCTCATAACCTTCACCACCCACATGTCAGTGCGCTGTCAAGGAAGGGTATGGATAGGTTAAATGGCAAGGGATTCATTAAGTAGAAAGATACATCAAGAGGCTTTTTTATTCTCCCCTAGGCAGCCAGCAAATAGAAACACTGTTTTTTATATGCTGATTTACTGATAATAAGTTGAATAATAAGCGAAGGCTGTTAGTAGTGCACACCTTTTCTATAAGCCATAATGTGCCAGCCAGTGCTGCAAAGTGAGTGAACTGTAGTTTTAGTTATGCATTGTGGTTGTTTACCTTATTAAATGAAACTTACAAATGCTGCGGAATGTGAATGTGCCCAGCACAGAGAAATCAAAAAAGGGTTATTCCAAAGGTGGCCATAGCTGGCCCTTCCACTCCAATCCTGGTCTGAATTGAACCGAGTAAACCTCCACTCAGACCCTGAAAGAATTAAATATATACTTGTTAAATCTGGAGAGAAATGGCCCTCCAGGACCGTGATTAGACACCCCCTGGCTTTCACAATGGTAGCTAGGTTTTATTTGGTTTTAGGATCCAGTTTCATATATATCTTCCTCTGTTTTTGCTACAGCTTGTACAACTACAAAAGTTTAGAAAACGCTGTGGCCCCCAATGTGGCCCTGACGCCCTTGCCCCATCAGAAGGTGGAACAGCATTCCCCGTCCACGCCGAGCGCCTCCCAGGGCAACAGCAGCGAGGCCCCAAGCAACGGCAGCTGCAGCAGGCCACGCAAACGTCGGCTCACCGGCGAGCCCCAGCCCGCCCCGGAGCCGCCCAGCACAGCCGTCTCCGCCAGCACTGCCCCCCAGGAGGACAAAGACTCAGAGGGCGAGATCGAGGTGGAGAGCCGTGAAGAGTGTAAGTGGAGCTCGAGTCTGTGTGGTCACTTAGGGGACGGAAACGGTTATCTACTCACTAACTAACTGCAAGAAAGTTTAAAAAGCCTAGTCTTGAAAAGCCTAGTTTATGAGCAATGAAACTAATTAAGCTGCAAATAATGCATAATTAACAGCTGGGGCTTGCTGTCTGGTTGCCATGCAGTGACACATGCTGTTTGTTCCTCTTTCCAGTCGCATCATCCCTGTCCTCCCTCTCCTCCCCTTCCTTCACCTCCTCGAGTTCATCAGCCAAGGACCTGAGCTCGCCAGGGACCCAGGCTCCGCTGTTGGTGGGGGGTATCTTTGAGGGCCCCACCGTCCTCGGCGAGGTGCCCTGCGCAGGGCTGGAGACGGAGCTGGAGGCCCTGAGGCAGGCCCTGGACAGCGGGCTCGACTCCAAAGAGGCCAAGGAGAAGTTTCTGCACGAGATCGTCAAGATGAGGGTGAAGCAGGAGGAGAAGCTGGGATCAGCCCTGCAGGCCAAACGCAGCCTTCAGCAGGTGAGGCCACACTGTATTTGCAAAGATAAATAGTCCTGCCTCTGCTTAGTGTTAAAACATTCTGAGGCTGCAGCACAGCGAGGTCAAGTGACTCGCCCCCAGGGGCACACAGTCAGTGAATCACTCAGTGGCTGAGAATGCCCATGGCTGTAATCACTAGACTAAACAGGGACAGTTGCAAACCAGAAAGACTGGTCTACAGTAAGCTTAAAATGAGCTATCTCCTGCAGTTTTAGAAGCCTTATTATAAAGACACAGCAGGAGTGAGCAGCTCACTTCAAATTGCTCATCTTACAAGCCGTGTGCCAGTAAAGCAGCAGAATGCGTTATTGTTAAGCTCAACATTGACAGGAGCGTAACCCCGGTAAGCTGACAGAAACATTTGTGCTGTGAAAGGATTTCCCATGAGCAGGCCAAGGGTGTTACCACAGAGAAAAAAACTGTTAGTCGGTAGGTTTCAGGAGGGAAGGAAGCCCAGCTTCTGGTCTCAATCTCAACTTTCGGAAAGTATCTTAACCCCTTTGAGTCCGGATCCTGAGCGCACCACTACAGCCATTGTTAGTGTTGCTGTGCTTCTAAGAAAAAAACTCACTGAACAAGTTAGGGCACACTCCTTAATGACTGCATGTTCTGGCTCTAGGTTAAATTGATTACCATGGTGCCATATTTGGTGTCCAGAGAGATGGTTAATGTAACTTGGTACAAGAATAGCTATCGAGAACAAGGTTTTACACCAATTAAAGGTGTGAGGAGACAGGTGCCCTGAAGCAGCAGGGTCCTATTGATGAAACAAGAACCTTTTTTTTTTTTTCAATTAACATTTGTGAAGACGCTTTCAAAAACAAGTGCTTGCTCATAATGAATTGAGGTTAGGCTTTAATATGAACGGTGTGGGGGGGCAGGGGGAGTATCAGGATCCATTCAAGAAATAACGGTGCATGTAATTGCATTTGAGGGGCTTGTTATTAAGTGTTCACACTGTTTCTCCCCCACCGACAGGAGCTGGAGTTTTTGAGGGTGGCGAAGAAGGAGAAGCTGAGAGAAGCGACAGAGGCCAAGCGCAACCTGAGGAAAGAGATTGAGCGTCTGCGCGCGGAGAACGAGAAGAAGATCAAGGAGGCGAACGAGTCACGGATACGACTGAAGAGGGAGCTGGAGCAGGCCAGGCAGCTGCGGGTGTGCGACAAGGGCTGCGAAGCAGGGAGGCTGAGGGTCAAATACTCCGCACAGGTATGGGGGCTAACACCTTACACACCGCAAGACAGCTGCTCCACGGGCTGTGTGTTAATCTTCTAAAACAGATTATTTACTACAACATGGATCCACAGTAGTTTAATTTAGTTTTAACAAGGAGAGAAATCACCAACAGGATTAAGTAAAAGGCTCTTTAAGATAAAAACAAACAAAAGTGTGATGTTCTACCATTGTCAGTATGTTGTTCTGTTTTTAAGCTCAGCAACTGGTTTAGCAACACAAATCATATGTACGCTTCTGAATCTGTAGCTTTGCAACATCAAAACTGATGAGATGCAGGGCGAGATGCATCTTCTGGTGTTATCAGCAGATGCATAATTATGTCTATATTATTAAGGATATACTCCTGCTTTCAAGGAACACAACAAAAAAAATAGATACACATTTCTTTGCATTGTATTTGATAAACAGAATATACAGACTGGAAAAAAAAACAATTCAAATTCAAACACAACTAAAAAGGGGGTGGGCGATTATATTATTTTTTCTCGGTCTGAGTTTTATAAGAAATGGGAGTAGCCCTGAAAGTACTGATGAGAGATAACACAGGCTCAGAGAGGAAACAGGAAGTGAGGTTGACTTCCCCTAGAGCATCATGGGAAGTCTCACCGATAAGAGGAATCCAGACTAAACAAAAACCCCAGAGTGGGAACCGCATACCGGGAGTGGCCATTTCTCAACCTCCCTCGCAGGCGACAGACAGCAAGTGCTGCTTCAGTTAACTCACTAGGCGCCTTCTTCCGATAGAAGAAAACCTCAAAAACAACGCCCAAATGACTTGTTTTCGAAATTCTCCTGTTTTATATGTCAGTACATTTTGGAAACAGACTAACAGCTATTAGGAGTTTGAAGAAGAAGTGCCCGGTATAAAACACACTACTCTCCCACAAGTATTGGAAAGTGTTGTGGCCATTGCCATTGATTGTGAAAAAACAACACTCCCTGTCTTAACAAAAGATACTTCAGTATAAGTTAATTCATGAAACCTATTTAACGTCAAGCAGTCTTGATAGTCATCCCCAGCAAAGCTTCCATTGTGTTCCAACCAATGGCACTCACAAGGCCGGGACAAGGCCTTTCAGTCAGAGTGACAGTCCTGGGGCTCTATTTTGAAGCCTGTCCCGCATTCGTGTCTGAATAGGAACACATAAAAAAAAAAAAACACACGCACACACAAAAAAGTACATTACAATATTATAAAAAAAAGGGGGTAAAAATTTGCTTTCCCTGAATTTCTTGGTGTTTTATCTCACTGGTCCATGCTATCTCATTCTTCTCTCAGCCCACCCCTGCGCCTGTCAATTAGTCACCCCCCCCACCGTATCCCCACGCACATGGTTCCACCCGCTCATTGTCAACCTTGTCGCCTGGCATCTCATTCACACACACACCCTCAATGTGCAGCCTACTTACTGTCATGATGCCCACAGGTTCTCACACGCTCACACACAGTCCCCACCTTTTCACTCTCTTGTCTGTTGGAGAGACAGAGAGAGAGTCCTTAACAGAGAAGCACTTTAAATGGAAAGCCATTTCAAATCCCCAGTGGGGGACTGACTCAGCATAGATCTGAGGCTTACTACTGTACTGTTTGAGGACTTTGGTGTTGGCTGAAGCAATGCCTGGCTGTCTGGTGGGTGAAAGGATAATGTAATGTATATACACAAGATATCACATTATTTTTACATAAAATTACATTATTTTTTACACGTTATTTTTACATACAATTACCCATTTATACAGTTGGGTTTTTACTGGCACAATCTAGGTAAAGTACCTTGCTCAACGGTACAGCAGCAGTGTCCCCCACTGGGGATTGAACCCACGACCCTCTGGTCAAGAGTCCAGAGCCCTAACCACTACTCCACACTGCTGCCCTAATTTTTGATTATGTGCACATCACATGTTTAAATGGTAATAGCTGACCTCGTGTTTTTTCACATTAACCATGTTTTAGTTAGAAATAAAACAACAAGTTATTATCTGCAATAAATACACCCAATGTTTTTACATTTTTTAATTATAATTGTGTTGTTATATACTGTTATTCTAATGGCTTAAGAGTTGCTATGGCGTCAGTGAATTGAAAAAAACAATCCAAAATGTGCAAAGATGTTAAGGTGTGTTTTTTTTGTTTTTATTTCTGTTCAGATCGAAGACCTGCAGGTGAAGTTGCAGCACGCAGAGGCGGATCGGGAGCAGCTGCGAGCGGACTTGCTGCTCGAGCGAGAGGCGCGGGAGCACTTGGAAAAAGTCGTCAAGGAGCTGCAAGAGCAGCTGTGGCCAAAGTCAGGCAGCACCAAAATGGCAGCGAAGGACTCTGAAAACTAAGAGCGAGAAAGAAACACACACAGAGATTTATATCATCTATACGCGTATACAGATAGACAGACGCGTGCGTGTCTGCGCGCACACATTGGTGCAAACAAAACACACAAAAAATATATAATAATAGAGACTTTGTATATTTACCTGGAGGAAATGTGTTACTTACTAACATAAGCACTGAAAAGCGCCTCTAATTAAAACAAAAATTAATAAAATAAAGAGATGAATTTAAAATAGCACAAGTAGTTTATTGTGCCTAACTATTTTCCACTGAAAACCACATTTTGGATACAGACTTTTCTACGAATAAAAGAAGTAAATAAATCATCCCGGAGCACATCTGCAGGTGCAGCAGCATCATTGGAATGCAGACAAACAACTCAAAAGAAATGTCAAGGTGCCCTCAGATCTGTTTCTGTTTGTTTGTTGTTTTTTTCTTTTGGTTTGTATTTGTACGATTTTCTCTTTTCTTTCAAACATTTACAAGGATTTTTGTAATAAGCTATTTAAGAGACTGTATTAGAGACTTGCGTTTATATATATATAAGGTTTTTGTGTTAATGAAACCTAAAACAAAACAAAAAACAAACAGGAGACTCGACAAGTGACAAGAATGACGGACTCCCGACAGTGTTGCCGATTGATGCAGTCATTAAACCCTAAACACCCGGGGGAGGAAAAGGAAAACTTATGGATATTTTTTTTATTTAAAGTAAAAAAAGTTTGCTTTTTTTTTTTTTTTTTTTTTTTTTTTTTTTTTTGCAAGAAATGATGGAGACCCCAGAGTATGGGAGGAGAAGGCCTTTGATTTGACTGGCCTTATTCTCATTGGAATTGCAAGAATACCACGACACAGTATCGCTATTTTGAAAACTTTTATGTTAAATTGAGGTGTTCAGGGCACCCTTTGAAGAGCACTTCGGTTGATACAGTAGGTATACAAGAACTGGGATATTGTCCAAGAGATTACATGCAATATATATATATATATATATATATATATATATATATATATATATATATACACACACACAACTATTTGGGACTCGTTCCAAAATATTTTGTTCAAGGAGCGATTTTTTTTGTCAGCTTATCTTTATCAATGCTGTTATGAGCATGACTACATTTAATATTTTTACCTTTGAATACTAAAAGAAATTAATAACTTGCTGCTGTTATAAATTACCAAGGCCATTTTTCTTTTAATGCAATCATTGGAAGCTTACACCTTTAGTGAGAACATTTAGTGTTTTTTTTTGTTTTTTGATTTTATTAGTATATATATTTTTTTTTACTATAAATAATGAATCGCACTTTGTCAAAATACTGTATTCTGCATTGCATTCTCGCTTATTGTTTATGCCTTTCATTTTAAGAAAATGTACTTTCTAAAAAAACTAAACAAAAAAACAACTCTTTTTACATCCATTCATGTGTTTCATTTATGCCATGTAAAGTACATGCTTGAAGTACAAATATTGTAAATAAAAAAAGCAAAAAAAAACAAACAAACAACCAACAACAATCTAAAACGTCTGTCACTTAATCCCAAAGGACATACAAAAATGTGGGCTGCATTCTGAATTTAGTAGAAATCGCAAATTTTGATTTTTCTTTTGCAAAATGATCCTGGTGGTTCATTTGGTTTCATTTCTTTTAAAAAAACAAACAAAAAAAAGCACGACATCTTTGGAGGGGGTTGGAATATGGAATACGGGATGGCTGATTCTCCTAAAAGTGTGGTAGTTCCAGGTATTTACAGGTGATGAGTTTGTTTCATACAGTGAAAGTATATGATGCTGCACATGAACACGAAGCATTAAAAAGACCTTTAGTTTAAAAATGGATAGATGCATTAACTTGAAGGTGAAGTGACACTTGCTGATTCGGTTACATTCAAAATAAAATGCTCCTGAAACAGAATGGGTACAAAAATCCGAATATCGGTTGTGTTTATGCAATTATTTTTACTTGGGGATATTTTTCTTGCTTATCTTTGTTTTTGTTTTATTTTTTAATAGCAAACCGTTATAAACTTTTTTTTTCATATGCATGAGATTTAAGAAAAGTCTGCCATTCGTATGTTTATTAATGGGCATTAATAATGTACATGTAAAGGGTTTTTTTTAATCGTGTTATGCAATATACAGCAAACTTGTATTTTTTAAAATTTGTATTCAAGTGATACTCCTTTTTTTTTTTTTTTTAAAGGAAACTAAATCTCATTATCTTTTCAGACAAATAATTTCTATACCTATTTGTTACTACTGATAAAAGTTCACATACATTGTTGGGAAAACCTCAAGTGCCTGAATCAAGGCATAAAGGTTTACTGACCGGGTTCAAACTTGTGATTACAATAAACCTACCTTGTCCTATACAGTAAATGGGATGCCTTCTCTGCAGTGACTGATTTTCAAAGTTCAATATTTCCTGTGTTCCTCTGTGCAGACTGTCTGATCTCAGCAAACACAGACACTACACCCTGTTTCAAGCATAGGGTGTAACTTGATTAGCAAGTTGAAGATGCCTATTTTTATCACCAGGCTTCTTTTAAAAGTGAGAGAGGGTAATTCCGTCTTAAACGGCCGCTGATTTCAGCTTGCTGTCTGTTACAAACCAGAACTAAATCCAGCACCACAAAACTACTGTTTTTTAATTCATTTCCCCCTAATAATGAATAGGGAAATATATAATAATACAGTCATATAATGACACCCGTAGTAATCCACGTGTTTTATTTATTTTTTGTTGACTATTGTCTTGGGTGTATAGCAGAATTGTGGCAGAATGGGCCATTTACTGTTGCAGTTTAAAAACTTGCAAGTGTATGTGTGCACTGTACATGTCAAATATTGCAATGTATTTATGTATATTAGATATGCATTGGAATTATAACCCTCAATGAAATTATAGATAGTATTTATTCCCCAAAGCTATAGAATAATCATTAAGGAGTCCAAAGTTGGCACTTTTTCATGCTTAGAAACTGTGTGTTGTGCAAGTTTGCTGAATTCCTGCCATGGCAGAGCAGAATGCAAATATGTATACAATTACAAGTGTTAATTTACACTAAAACAAAAAGGTTACATTTAGTTTCCTTTAAGAAAGTTTTTTTTTTTTTTTTAACTAAGGGAGAAGAGGTGTTTGAGGCTTTTGAACCTCCCTTTTCTAGAATATTTCATTGTATATTAAGTTAAACGGTTTATATTTAATATACACAAAACAAGAAGTTTTTATTTTCTAAACGGATGAAAATAAAACAGCAATAACTGTTCATATTACCAGAGGAGCTAAAACTGCTTCTCGTCACAAACAAAACCAACCAGTGTAAAAATTAAACAATGACAAAATACAAATTTACACATGTAAATACTTTTTCATTTTACACTATTGTATTATAAGTGTATATGGTGTTTACGTTTTTCAACAAAAACAATTCTTATGCAGTAGCCGTCATGCTTTATGAGTTGTGTTTTAATAGAGGAAAAAAAAAAGTTTTTACTGCAGTGCGTCAGAGGAATCTCCCTACATAAACATGTCCTTTTTACTATAAAATCTTTTTTTTATTATTATTATATAAAAAGAAACATTGCTTTTGATCACCAGTCCACGTATTTTATAAGGTTAAATGAAATTAGCGAATTAAGTACATTTGGTCAAGGACAGTGAAAACAAAACAACCTCATTTGCATTGCAGCTCATTCACTCTCGTGTATCTTAGCCCTGCTCTGCTGCTAACAGTATATCAACTTTACAATTCTAGAACTATTTTTATGTAAGAGATAAATGTATGCTTTCTCGTTTATTAATGCCACATTTACAAAACAAACAAAAAAAAAGCTTGGCTTATTTATCTATTTTGTATTCCTTGTATTTTTTTTGCGTCTTTTTTCCCACTCTTTCCCCTCTTCCCTCTCCCCTCTCCCCTCTCCCCTCTCCCGACACAGACTATATTGTAAAATAAAGGACTTTATGAGATTATGTATGAAAATAGCTATGCTTATATACCACAGTGACTGAATGTACAGTGTATAGATGCATTACCAGAAATAAAGTTGTTTGTCCAGATAGTTGGCTTCTCCTGTTTCATTGATAAACTTTTTTTTTTTTTTAATGGATAGCTGCAGTAAGCCTTCGCTCGGGTGAACAGTTTGCAAAACTGTTAAACAATTCTGAATACCCCTTCGCTGTGTAACATTAGTAGTTTGTTTCCCATGGAAGAGTTCAAACTCTTCACTCAAAAGCCTAGTAAACTGATCTAAAGAGTAAAGTCAAATGCTAAAGGGCTGCATTCAAGCTGTAATTGAGTGTTCCGAGACAGGTAACCAGGTTAGAAACAGTTGTCATGGTGTCTGGAGATTTTCACATGACCTGGTCCTACACTTCTTAATGCATTACGCCCTTACATACCCTACACCTAACCCCCATAATTGCCTCATTATCTCCTGGATCAGCTTTCAGGTTACAGCACTGTTGACATGCCCTGTCGTAATGTGTCATGTTTTCCCATAAGGTGACCAGGTGTTTGCAGAGAGACTGTCCAGGTTCAACCACTGTTTCATTTGCACAGAGATTTCAAATTCTGAAAAGGTACTGTATGTGGCTGAAACTTCTTTAACGCTGGGAAGATGGGTGCTACCAGTATAGTTCCAAGCCCACTACAAATCAGTAAATGAGATGACCAAACGATTGGAAACAGAGGGGTAGAAATGGAAAGATTCCACAGAATTGTAGCAACTCTAAATCAGATGGCAACACAATCTACGGGGTCCTCTGTTTACTATCCAATTGTTGCAAATGATGCAAGCAAGTAGCGCAGAGATAAGAGTTTGTCCAGATAGGAACAGAAAAAAAAAAAACACATAAGGCAGTAACGCAAAACAATCCATCTGCAAACAATCCATTCTGAAGAATCAGTGGGTTCCAAGTTTAGCTTTTTAAAACCAGAACCACAAGGTAATCCCAGAGATCGTAATCCCATACAGTGTTATAGTTTTGAAGTAGCCACTGCCAGTGTAAAAGCAGAGTCCCTCTTTACATTACGTGTCTCTAATGACTGTGTACTGACCAAATAGTTACTACAACTATGTGTAAAACCCTGACTCTATTACCTAATCCTAACCCTAGCCTTCCAAACCCTAAACTGAACTCTGTTCTGATACAATTGTGTACTTACATATATCGTGCAAAAAGATTTACCCATTAAGTACATTGTAGCTATGCATAATGACATTGTAATACACATGTATTTACTAAGTAACTACTATGTAAATACCCAGTAATTAGAGACACTTAATGTAAAGTGTGAACACAAACAGTGCGGAGAGCACCAGCAGAACATGCCTTTGGGGTGAGAATGGCCACCGTCACTGAGAGTGCAGATCATCGGTCACGGCCAGTAGCGCTGATGATTCACTCACTCATTTCACACCTGCATCGCCAGACATAGCCCATGAGTTCATCACAGATCTCACTGGGCACAAACGGCAACTCAACGGGATCTCAAGCATTAATATATATATTAATATTTATATTCCCAAATCCTGCTTGTACCGGATAGGTTGGGATGTCAGAGACCAGCTTGGATGCAGAGGGCTATCCACAAACATTCAAATTCTGTCCAGGCATGCGGCCTTGTAGTTACTGGAGGCTTCTGGACACACTGTTGAGTAAATAACCTGTAATCATGATGTCTGGCAGCATGCTATTCCACAACGAATCCACTTTACTGACAGCTTCAAAATATTTTGCATAGTTCTGTGCGTCTGTGTGTTTGTGAGTATGTGTGTGTGCGCGCGTGTGCGCGTGCGTGTGTCTGTGTGTGTGTGTGCGTGTGTGTGTGTGCATGTGTGTGTGTGCATGTTTGCGTGCGTGTGTGTGTGTGCATGTGTGCGTGTGTGCTGCTGGATGGAGCTGCTTGTGGTTTGCTTGATGATGGTAACTGGCTGGGTAATTATTATGCTTGTTGTGGGATGCGTTAGAAGCTGTTGTCTCACAGTTGAGATAATTGTCGAATTGGTAATTGCAGCAGCAGCTGCCTTTAAAAGTGACCTGATTGAGGAACTAAAGGCATGTGAGGGGGGGGTGGCACAGTGTGTGTTTCAGAAGAAGGCAGTTCAAGGAGATGAAAAGCATGGTTGGTGTGTCTGCTTGGATGCACACTATATGTGTACCAGGGAGGGGCAACAGATGCAAGAGATCATTATTAGATGAAATTAAGAAGAAATAAAATGCAAAGCCGTTGAGATTTGGGCTCTTTGACAAGGAAGGGAATCCGACTTTTCCCCTTCTTTCTCAGATCAAATATATACCTCTACTCAATAAACAACTGGTTTGAGTTAAGATAGGTAGGTTAGTTTAAGTAAAGTGACCCTTTCCAATGTGTTGCTGTATAACCAGCCTACACAAACATTTCATTTCAAACTCAAATGGGGTTTACTGAGAAATCTAAAGAAATAAGCCTTCCAGACTTGTATAAACATACAGTATATGTTATATAATTTGAATATATTGTAAATGCTACAATGAATGTATTCTCTTTCCATATGCTCATTAACAAAGATAATGCAGGGCAAGAGAAGAGGCATTTGAAAGATCTACATGCAAAGTGTTTCTGTGCTTTCCCACCACAGTGTCATAGGGGATAATGCATAGTCTCATTATGCAAATTATAGCATGCTTCTGCTCCCTCTAGCAACACCCCCCTCAGAGGCTGTGACCCACTAAACCAATGCATCTCTGGACTCTCCTTGATGGAAGCAGTCCATTAACCTTGGCTTCCGCCCATTCATCTTTGTAATAGCCCACGGTTCCCCGAAATTACTGCTCCTGCGGTTGTGTGTTCGAACGGGCGGTCTGAGGGCAAGGTCCAATGTCTGCAGGGCTTGGATCTTGTCCGGAGCCCCCTCCCCACTCACTCCAATCAGATCCCTCCACAGAGAAGCAGCCTGTCTGTCTGCACCTCTAGATCAGGTTGATGAGGCTCCACCACACATTTCCTGCATCAGGTCTTTAACAGCATCAATCTCTACTGCACATGTTGTTCCAGTAAGGCTTATTTTTTTAATTAGGTACGTGTGTATGATGAGTTACGTGGAATAAGGTTAACTAAATTATGTTTTTACTGTGACTTCTACTGTACCAGGTAATGTTTAAATCTATAATGAAATTAAAAATAAAAAATATTTAGTGTGTCCTTACACAAGAGGGCTTTTTGTTTTAAACAAAGCAAATCTTTCAAATAAAACACTCAACCAAAAGAAGGAGAGGAAGATCTTTCCATCTTCCTCCCCCTCCCACCCCATACACCCACCCTCCACCCCCAAACTTGAGACAGTAAGAGTGAATTGTTCTCCAGCAAAGATACTGTAGGAGAAGAGGAGAGAAGATCAACCTGCAGCGTTTCTGAGTTTCTGCACCACACTACCATAAGGGGTTTAGCTGATACAGTAGATTCACATTATAAATTATTGCATGCTCTGAACTCGAAGCAATTGCATATATGCCACTAGCAACACCATCAACTGCCCATCTCTTGCTGCCACCACTACCACCACTACTATTCAAACCCCTCTGCCTTCTCTAGTCCCCAGTGCATGCAGATTCTCAGTAGGGCTGGAGTTCTCAGAAATGGGAAAATTAAGTGCAGATCAATAGCCATTCACTTCCCTGCACTGACCTGTGATGGCTGGAGGTGGACGCTGATACAGACTGGCTACTCTGCTGCTGATCTGCTTCAGGACTGCCAGCAGGGGCTCCAGGGAGCCTGGAGAATATGGAAGCCTGTCCATCATTACCATGTGATGCCTCCAGTAGGTTTTCTCAGTGGGGTACTGTACATGCATTAGTGAGCAGAGCAGTACAGTTCAGTACAGCGAACTGACTTCATTACGGAGGTGCAGCAGGGTGATTTTGAAGTTGTTTAACTATCCTTATATCAGAGGTGGCCAAAGCTGGCCCTTCTAGTCCTGGTCTTTGTTCCAATACCGTTCTAAATTGCTTAACTGAACCAATTAAACCTCCATCCAGACCCTGAAGTAGTTAATTATCTAATCTTACCTGTTTAACCTGGAGTGGAATGGCCCTCTGTGATTGGACAGCCCTGCCTATATGATCCATTCCACATTTACAGGTACGGACTGCTTTTTAAAACATTTCTACCAAACTAGTCCACTGTGAAACTTAGCACTTGGCCTTAAATTGGTGTAGTGTAATTGGAAACTGTCCCGCGGCATCACGTCTGGCAGCCAGGACTGTTCAATTTTCTCTGTGACGGAACGTTTGCAGTCTAGAAGGTATCTCGTGATCAAATCGCAAGACAAAAACCTTGCAAATTGACACACAATGCATGCCTAGTTTGTTTTGCCAAAAGCCTTTTGTCATATCATTGTTTAACAGCACTTCTAGTCCAGTGCAATTGCCATTCCAACATAACAGTTCCTTCAAGATCCCTCATTGTGTCATTAATTGTGTTAGATACTGACTACTGAAGAAAGCTGTGTAAACCCTTTGTAAATCAGAGAATGTACAGTATGATCCTAGTCTGGATCTATAAAGAGATAGAAAACAGCCTCCTATTGCATTCTCGGATTATCTAAAGGGGTTTAACCTGCAAAGCAAGATTGTATCTGACCTGCCTCAAGCTTGTTTTTGACTAAATGTAGCTTTTATATTTTCATTGAAGTGCAAATTATGGTTCCTCCACATGGACCGCCTTAGGGACAAGGTGTATCTCCTTTTAAAAGATTAAGAAACTGTTTTTATTTCTTTAATTTATGGGACATTTCAATTCCCTGTAGTTTGGGAAAATCATGTTTTTTTCCATTAAGAGTGCGTACTTTTTAAACCCTGTTTTGTTAAACAGTCACAGACATATAGGAGAGTGCAAAGAAACAAGACACCATAAAAATTGTATGGAAAAAAAAACCCACAAAGAAAACAGGAAAAGAATCGATAGAGTAAGGACTGCATGTGTATTGTTAAAAACACTTAATAAATGTAATATTTAAAATAAATACAGAACATTATCCAAAACTATGGTGGGCTTTGCACTTCCCCTTTTCTGAATACCTGTATAACCATAGCATAGCAGTTTGAATAATTGTGCTTTTCACTGTGGGTTTCAATCTTTCAGACCACACCCACATCCCCCTGAGGTAAACCGAATCCTCCGTCTTCATCCGGCAGGAAAAAAAAAAAAAGATTGTGCCAAGGTTGTGCCAGGAAAATGCCTGCCTCTCACCCCGCGAAGTTGGCCAGCTCCTTTAAACATCTGCTTGGTGTGGAGAGACAAAGAGGAAGAACGCAGGAAGAGTGGAAAGAGTGACATTTCCGGGAGGGTCGGAGTTAATGATGATGACGAGTGGGTAACGCCATCAGAAGAAAATCGGTCTTGGCAGGAGCGGCAAAGCAAACAACAAAGGCATCGCAGCTGCGTTCCACAGCCTAATGGCGTTTTTTTTTTTTATTAGCCCCTGTCTGTTCCTCAAAAGCTGATTTCAGCTCATAGTCTTATGCTTTCTCTGGTTTCTTTTTCAAGGGAACCGGGTTGTTCCGGTTGGAAAAGCTTCGCAGGCTGTGGAATAACTCCGGTGTCAGGGGATCGGGCTGGTCCACACTGGGGTGACTGGAAATCATACAATAAAAGCTCGGCTCAAGATGGATCTCAGCGGGTGAAACTGCATGAAAACGGATGCTCACAACACAAACCACTGCTGTTTTAGTTTTGTCTTAGCCAAAGTTACAGTAAAATACAACACAGGAACTAGTAAAGACTTTATTTAGCAATGCACTTTATTTTTCCCCCGGCACTTCAATATTTAATGATTACAAAACAAAATATTTCAACATATGTTATTCTTTCCTGTATACTCCATTATGCTTTATTTGCATTTCCCTAAAGTATAGCAGGAAGCTTTATACAAGTGCAGGGGCACACTGCAGAGCCTGCTCCTTCAGCCTGCACTGAGAATCATTCTTTAAAGATTTTTTGTTACAGAGAGCTAGACAAACCGGCTTTCGGACAGAGGGGAGGGCAGTCAACACAACCTGATATAAGCGCCATGCCAGAAACCAAAACATGAATTCATTTGAAGTGTCATTACCAAGGAGAACCAGTACTATATGCACCTGGAGAGAACAGAGTGGCAGTCTGTTTACTGTAACTGTCTGATAATTGCTAGGTATTTCTGGGAAATACCATAGCATGGGCCATTGCACAACAATCTATAGTGTAGATCCATTGGCTGCTCCTTCCAGAGGACTACTTGATGGTCTAGACAGAAGCTCAATTCCATGTCCCTTTCAAGGGTGTCACCTCTTCCAGCCCCGTGCTGATTATCCTCAAGGCTGGATTGTAACCTTAGAGCCGCAGGTCATTTGCCTGTGGAGCACACAAGGACTCAATGAGAAGTGATCTGCTCCCAACCTGAGCGACTGCCTGCGGAAGCAGGAGCCCTTTCAGATAGAATTTGGAGTCTTATTTTAGAAATGCAGTGCGTTGGGTCAGGCACGCCTGTCTTAAATCATTTTTGATTTAACCTTGCTTGCGTTTGAAAGGCTTCCCCCTCCTGCCCACTCCCACATGCAAAGCAGCAGGTTCCCGCTTTCAGGGAAAAATGAGGACATTTCCAACCGCTCATCCATAAGGGAAGGAACTTATGTTGCTTTGGATGCTGCTGGATTTCACCTGCAGTGCTGTGTACAGTTTGATGATACCTGAACCATGGTGGTAGGTTACTGTAGGTTTCATGGGCTATGCAAAAGAAGAGCCATCCAAGTCATGCGCCCGACATGGTGAGAAAGTATCTGAAGGCCCTCCTGCATCTACCAAACAATTATGGTCTGCAACATGCCAAACTGAAGAATCAAAGACTTTCATTTAAAAGCCCCCATCAAGTGCACTGGTTAAAGGATATATGGCCAGAATTGATTTTTTTTTTCAGCCTCCCCTTCCCTTTCATTTTTACAATCCTTAGGAATAGTTATATTGCTCTAATATTGTGATTTTTCTAAATCATATTCCAAAAATGGCCTGCTTGCAAGCCTCTGGTTTAGTTTTTTGCTCTTCCAGGCCTTGAGAATAAACATGTGGGTCCACCTGTTTAGATACTTTACCATGGAGCAGGCAGAGTCAACAGCGTTGAAATGGCAATTGTACTGTAGCTATACAGTATGGGCTGCATTTTCAAAGCTATTTAATCAATTTTGTCATTAGCATCAGAAAGGAGAAACACACCTGGATAAGGTTACCAAACCAGAATTAAACAACTAAGACTTTTAACTCAGGGGCTCTAATTAAGTATTACGTTGTTTCTTATTGGTGTAATTGATGCTTTCAGAAAAAAAAATTGCGCTAATGGAATCTAGCCCTATGTCCTTTTTAAAACCAGACGAATGTCATTTTCACACTGCTTCCTCTTTACACACGAATGCCTGCTTTGGTCTTCTCTACCTAGAGTAAGATGTGGACTGGGGCCTGGGGATATAGATCCGGAGTTGGGCCGGCACATCACATGTCAGACCAATGATACAGAGGTGGCGTGAGGCGCCTAGCGGTCAGGAGAGACTTGCATTGCTGAGACAAGGTGTGGAATTGTACGGAGAGGCATGAAAACATTGGAATGAATAATAATAATAATAATAATAATAATAATAATAATAATAATAATATAAAAAAAATCCAAGTACCCATTGGCTGGCTTCATCTCTTGAGTAAATCAGATTGTATTCCTTGGGGAGATTTTATATGCAATATGAAAGCACACACGCATGCATTTTGTAAAGGTTACTGCACTAGAGATCCATAGAAGGCTTTTTAAAATACATCTTTATATTGCTCCTCCTCTTTACGCTGTCCTGGTTCATAATAGTATTAGTGTGTTTCTAGAATACATTACTTCCGGCTGCATGCATAATTTGTCTGGCTTCCCCTGTATTTTGTGCATGAATTGATTGCCTCAGTGGAATTCCTAGTATGTGCTTGGTAAAGTGTTCACTAAATGCACACTTATATACAGCATTATTTTTCAGATGATCAATATAACTTGATTTTAGTATTCAATTGTGTAAATGCAAATGTTGTGCACAAAAAAAATATTCAAAAGGCGTTTCTGTTTTTTGTTTTCACTTTTCACAGCGATTGCCCAAAATAATCACTAACCTACCCAAACTAATAAATCAAACGGTAATTAAAAGAGACAACTCTTGTAATGGCTTTCTGGCTTCTCCAATACGTCACGTGGTTACCTGGAAATAGTTCTGTATAAATATTTTAATTGTTCCACAGCAAGAAAGAAAAATAATCAATGCAGAAACATAGTGCTGAGGCAGAGGCAGAGGTATTGGATTATTACTGGGCAGCAACTTGCACACAAGACGATTTCTTTCATTCATTCTAG
Source organism: Acipenser ruthenus (assembly GCF_902713425.1). Taxonomy (NCBI): domain Eukaryota; kingdom Metazoa; phylum Chordata; class Actinopteri; order Acipenseriformes; family Acipenseridae; genus Acipenser; species Acipenser ruthenus. The sequence continues at coordinate 1,670,833 of NC_081208.1, forward strand.
ACACTTCTCACATTGCTACAACGAAAACATCTACCTATAAGTGATGTATGCCAATGCCTTTGTTTCCACATCAACCCCTGGCAACTCCACTCATTTGTGCTTTAAGGATTCAAAATCCCCAAAGAACGAGACAGCTGACAAGCTTGGAAATTAGGCTCAATGGGACTACAATTAAAAAACACTGTTCGGAGACCATATTAAGTGCTTAAGAAACCACAAATTAGGGTCTGGGGGTCTTCATTAGAGGCAGCTACATGGGAGCGTGTTTCAAACCCTCTCAACCACAGAAGTATAAATAGAACCAGGTGTCTGGAATGGCTAATTCGTTTAAGACACCCTAACACTGTGCTGGGGGAAAACATCAGGTTTACCATGGCCTGACAGTAAGGTCAGAGGGATCTAAGAGAGAAGACATAGGAAATGTCATGCCTCCTGTAGCATTAGATCTAGATTCCATTCATATAATTAGAGACCGATAATTCATTTAGTCTCTGAAAATAAGTGGTTAAGAATGACATTTTCTAATGCAAAAGCATTCAGTCCTCAAAAGAAATAGTATGTGAAGCACGTCACACTAATTCTGTACTGTAAATTAGATTCTGTGCAATAGTGTACAGATATAATTGTAATAGTGCACTGTAGTAACTGTTGAAATATGCAATAAACAGGTCTCTTTCTACTTGGATGTTTTGCATGATATTTTGTTTGATTGTAATGTGTTATCCCGCTCCAAACCAGATTCCCTTTGGGAAGTATGGAATGGAAAGGTGCTACCATGATCCACATTAGGATCAGTCTGACAGTTAAGACCCTCATTACATTCCAGTTGAATCCACTTTAGTTGAATTAGTCACACCTAAGCCTGCGGTGGTGAGAAGCAGGTGTTCAATAAAACAAATAAAAGATATAATGTGTTTGAGTTCTGGGGTGGGGCTATTACAATCAAAGGCTATGGATTTTGTGACTGCATTATAGAAATATGCTCCTAACTTACTTAACTAGGTGGAATTCGTAGTTAAAAAGCCCGTTACAGATTATTTAAAAGGATGTCAGTCACAACGTTCCTGCAGTCGCTCACGCAGGTGCTAGTTTCTGTATAATTAACCTGAATGACTGACGTCTTGATTTTTCGCATATCTCTGAGTGGATTTCACAGGTCAGCTAATGACACCTTTTTTCGCTTTGCAGGGAACAGATAGATTTTTTTTATTATTATTTAGAGAGAGGGAATTAGAGCTTTGTTACAATAATGTTTTTGCATTTCGGAAGGTGAGAAAAACATACTTTTTAATATTTTTTTGAAGAACAAAAAAATAATTTTTTGTGATGAGATTCAGGAAAACAAGGTGTGAGTCATATCTAATTTGCACAAAATCTGCCGCCCACTCGTTTTTTTTTTTTTTATTGTATTATTTTATATGTTTTTCCACAGGTGAAATAAATAAAATATCTCAGGCAAATCAAAGCTGAAGTCTGTGACAGTGATTTAAGTTTTGTATCGACTGTATGGCTTTATTTCACTTATTCATTTATTTACTCGTTTACCATCAAACTCTCAGAACACCAATATTTGGAACGACAAAGAATGCCATGGTATAAAATGTAGCCGTAGAGTTTGTTAGCAGATTTACACCTACAGAATTAAGCAAAGTGGTGGTTCAGACAGGGAACTTACGTTAACCTTAGACCCAATCAACATCAAGCATATTTTAGGCGCTCCAATAACAAATCGTCAGTCGAATAGTATCTTATTTGTCTTTCGATAAACAATATTTCTAATGATCGACTGTGAAGGGAATTCTATCTTACCTCAATCCATTACGTCCCCGTTGCACGGCAGAGTTCACCTCCTCCCCTGCCTCCACCTTCTTTTTGACATGATCTAATGGGGGGACGGCAGCTATCCTGCCCCTCTGCCAATGGCTTCCCTACGGTCAGCCTCTCCACTTATTTATAAGCTCATTTATGGGCAGGGGTACCTCGAAAGGAGAGGCCAAAGAATGCAGTGTATAAATATGTAAAATGCAGTAGTGTTGTCTAGTCTACGCTTTAATAAATAATCTTCCTGACTGAACTAAGGTGACACTTATACCTGATTTGATACGTGTGATCAGTTCAAGGCAGACTTACCAGCACCTGGTCATTTCAATGACATACCTAAGTGAAAGGGAGTGCTGAAACCCAGGACTGGGCACAGGACTTGTGTGAGCTTCAGACTCGAAGCATCTATCCTGTATACTACAATGCTAATTCAAAAGCTGCTTTACAACCCCGGGGTGCCCATTTTGTAGAGATGAATTCCTAACAGTCGGCAGGCCAGCGTTTAGTGGGCTGGAAGTTGGCCAAAGAATGCCTAGCAAGCTGTGGGCCACCATAACAACGATTAATCCCCGCCTTTCTCCACAGCCACCCAGGCCTGCAGAGGAGTAAGTGCAGGAAGATGGCCCTCTAAAGAGGCACTTCAGCAAACTGCAACAGCCTTCTGTACTGTGTTGCACGAGTTAGCACTGAAGATACTGTCAGGTTCTAAGAAGCTGATTGAGCTTGCCCATTCTAAACGCTGTAATGATGCTAGTGAGGCACACTGTCTGTGAAAGTGCATGTCAAAAATCTTCCTCACAGGCATTCAAATACAAATTGAGCAGAAAATTATGGGTGTCAGTGAGGACATATTTGGCTCATGGTTTGCATGAAGTTTGAATATTTGTATCCATTGCTACTTGGCAAAATGCCTGTGCCTAGGGCCCCTAAACAATTTACTTGAAGAGCATAATCTGAAACAATACAATTCACAAACCCTTCTGGAGAGTTACAATGGACAAAACCAGAGTGGTATATACAGACCCATATCGAATGGTATTTATGATGCATGCAAACCTAAATAAAATAGCTAATGCTTCTTTTAAACCAATGCTCTAAAAATCTTACTCATAAAATATTTTTGATGACTTTGTTAATCTTTTAATAATATGTTTTATACCCTATAAACACAAAATCACAAAAACATCCCCTTTAAAATGATTCATTGAGACTTAAAAACATACATGTGTGACTTTAGCAGAGATTGAGTTAAGAAGTGAATATGGTTTTAAGGGAGCACATTTTTGTCTATATGCAAGCTGGTGCTTCTGCTCACAAGCCTCATCAATGCTGGTACACTTACCTGAGCACTGCAGCAGACTTAAATCCAACAGTGTTTGTGAAATGATGTCTAATGAAATGCACTACTCGTTGGTAGCATTGGTTAAATGACATGGCCTTACAATTGCTTCTATGGGATTAAATGCATATCTGCGAGCTGAGATTTGAAAATTCCCCCATTTTCATTCAAGTTAATCATTTTAATGTGCACTGTAAGCTTGTCAAAGTCTCAGAATCAGACCACACCCAAGAAGCTTCAGTGGTGGCAGACTGTTCATTTAAAAGCCTGGTAATCTCTAATAATTACAGCTTGCAAACACAGAATATCTCCTGGTGCCAGACAGGAAAAAATGGGTCAGATTCAAAACACACAGCAAAAAAAAAAAAAAAAAAAAAAAAAGATAACTTTATCTCCACGGTGAATGGGCTAGGAATGAAAATCTAATTTTGAAATTGTTTCATATGATCATTTTTATTTTGCTGGGTGTACCAATAACTGCCATGGTTTTGTATTACACCCAATACAGCTTGTAACACCCAAGCACACACAGCAGCTTAAACAAAAAGTCTCCCACTAATACAGTAAAATCTGAAATTCAGCCAATTTTACATGATTAAAAGTAAAAAACAAAAAATACTGTTTGACAGGCACAAATCAGACTGTGAATTGCTAACTTTGCAAGCTGCTTCCTCCAAGCCAAGCTCGCTTAGCGTGACGCAATATTAAATATTCTGCTCTCCAGGGTGCTCGTCTCACAAATTAAATTCTGCCCTGAATCTGGCTGGCTGTCTAGCTGCCTCACCCGCTTCCTATCACACCTTGGAGCAGGGGCACAGCAACCAGGGGCACAGCAACCAGGGCCTCAGGATTCAAGCCGCACAGCCTCCCTCACCTTCTAGCTATCGCAAGCTCCCTGGTTCACATCCTTAGCAAGCCGGGAGACAACGGGAGGCGGAGAGATGGTTTAGTAATACAGTCATAACCGAGCCATCAGCCGTGATGCGCGACGTATCTTGCTGCCTTAAATGATCATGTGTTTTCCTCCATCGCTTGGATTTTTTTAAGGATTTGCTGTATTGAATTTAAAGCATTCTGTATTCAAGATTTGTACCAAAATATTGATGGCATATGCACTGAGGATTTTGTGTTTTTCCATTTATGTGATTTTGTATGCAGGCTTACCAAGGCAGTGTAAAATATAAATTCTATATTATATATGTATGTGTGTCTTTGCGTATATACAGTATATATATATATATATATATATATATATATATATATATATATATATATATATATATATATATATATATATATAGCATAGATGAAAAGAATCTGATAAATCAAAAATGCATTAATAGGAGAATCTGATAAAGCTTGTATAACTTTCATCAGTAAAACTGCACCAGCATTCACATCTTTCCATTTTTAAAACAGCTTTTTTGACATAGTTCAGCGACTATATTCCAGCTCTATATACAGCTCCCTATTAGAGCCACTTTGTGTCAATCCTTTTCAATCTGGAGATGATTCTGAAGACATCCTTCTGTTAGAGCAAGCTCAGTCCTTTTAGAGACTGCAATACAGGGGTGTCTTATGTACTTTAATTTAGTGTTGAACGGGAAGGGTTGTCTGTGATTTGTCATCTAGTGTAACAGACCTAATTACTGCTGGTAAAATGACTAAACTGAATTGGTCTGCACAAACTATGCAACCTGGTGAGTAAGTAAGAATTATTAGCACTTATCTGCCGTTGGTTTATTAAGCAATTTGTTTCACATAGAAAGCTGGACAAATTCCACTCTGTTACACCTGTATCTTTGCACATTTTAGTCATCCGCTGTACAACTCTGTCGCACGGATAACAGACCACAGGACAAGGGCTGGTTATAGTCTTCCATTGTCTGTGAGATGCTGTGGTTCCAGAAACAGGGGGAGTTGGTTTCTGAGTCAGTGTGTGTGATGTAAGTAATAGCTCATACAGTAATATACAATTGCCTTGATGTTGTATTGTAAGATAGATACAGTAATGGGTCAGAACAGGAGTCCCTTTTTATATTGCCAACGTTCCTTTTCATTATTTTCTAGAGAGAATGGTCATAACCTGAACATAAGCTGAACCAATATGACCTTAACGGGCAGGTACCTTTATTTATATCAGCTTCAGTAGCCAATCCCTGTTAAGGTGAACTCTCAACCTAGATTTCTATTGGATAACTCAAACACAAATGATGAAGTCATCAGTAAGTCAAACGATTGTATTATTTAGTGGTGTTTGATAGTCGAGTGCTTTCAACCAAACAGTTCTGTGATGCTTTAAATTCACTATCAATTTAATCTAAAGGTGACTTCGTTACATGTCAGCAAAAGAGGCTACCCACAGTCTCCATAAGTATCCATTATGGGTTTCTACAGTCTGGTGATAACAAAAATCCAATATGGAGGAGAGTTAACTTAAATAGATGTTTTTTGGATAACACTTTACATGAAACTTCTCTAATCACTTTGTATTTACATAGTACTTACATAGTAAATACATGTGTACTTACACAATCACAATGTTATCATGCATAGTTACAATGTACTTAATGTGTAAATCTTTTTGCACAATCTATTTAAGTACACAATTGTATCAGGAAACGGTTAGCGTCAGGTTTAGATATACTGTTAGGGTTAGCGTTAAGGTTATATCGTGCAAAAAGATTGTAACTTTGTAACTATGAAATTATGTGTAAGTGCACGTGTATTTACTAAGTAACTACTATATAAATACACAGTAATTAGAGACCCTTTTTTTGCTGTTTTTTGTTCGTTGCTGAATCGCCGCTGGCATCGCAATGGAATGGAGCACTGATACCACGTAGAGTTTCTCACAGTTAGCACAGCGCTGTTGCATTCCATTTATGCCAAACCTCTTTCGCTGCAAAAGCATCAGTCAGCAGTTACCTGGGAATGCATCTTAATGGATCATTATATTGTCTACCTTGTAGTCTCGGGGCCAAGTTGTTTAATTTCTTCTAATCCCAGGCTTAAGTGTCCTCAGCTGTACGTTTGTACAGGTTCCAAGCACCCCAGCATCTGTCACATATATACATTGTATAATATCTATTTTGGATGTCTTCTTTTCATTCCTCATTGCTTTCCCACCAGTAGGTTGGGCACGTTTCACAGACTTGTCAGAGGAACTGTGATTTAAAAAAAAAAAAAACCCAAACCAACAAAGAGCTCTTGTAAATTGTGTGATCTTTCATTGAAGATGCATGACACAATAAGCCAGGGTTGAAGAAAAATCTGACAAAGGGAAATTCTTCTTTAAATCTGGAGCTCAAATGCTTACAAGGGGGGGGGGGGGGGGGGATGTATGAAAGCCACAGCCCAGCTTTTCATACCACTCATGAGTGATAAGTATGGGTTGGGCAACCACACAGTAAAACATAGCAAACTTTTACCCCTAAAGACATCTGGCAGTGAAGAAGAAGGAGCACATACTGCACAGTGGCACTGACAGATAGTCAGGGTGCATTAGTTCATAGTTTTGTGATACCAGTGGTGTGTTAAAACATGTAAATGCTACCAATGAAGACATTTAAAAATTAAAATGTTCGTGGAATGAACGTAATGTAAAGTTGTGCAAGTACAAAACCCTTATACCAGCGCTAGCTATGGTTTTTATTATGTGTCTCTTTGTCTAGCATTCCCTGCACAATGTCTAAACGGTTTCAATTGGAAATGGCTAGACCTTTTGTGTCGTTCCTTATGGGCGCCATTGCATGCCACTGCATTGCCATTGAAGATCTTTTTTTGGGGGGTTCAGGATCTTTAATGTTGACTTAGTAGCCTTATCCCAACCAAAACAGCCAGTTCTGGCACAGAGCCGACAGCTCCAGCACCAGCAGCTCCTTTTTCTCATCGGTGGTCTCCTTTCAACCCGCTTGGCTTCTGCAATCTGGCAAGGCAACAGAAAAACTGACAGGGAATCAAGAAAAACATTGAACATCAGACCTCATAACCATCATGTGTTGTGTGTACACCTACACAGAACAGGAGCTCAGCTCACCTTAAACAGATATTAACACACAGAAAACAAAATCATTCCCAGTGATTTGTGTCAAGTTGTCTTCGGGGGGTTTATTTTGGCCTACAGCAGCAGCCTGCTGGAGACCAAGGGGAGAGACATTTCCTGTTGCTTGAATCCCACAAGACCTGACCCCTGACTGTACGACTGTATGAGGTCATAGCCAGCCATACTTTTTATATAGCCAGAGTTTTTTTAGGATGTTTGTAAGAGGTGATGATATATAGGGCAATTCCTAGATAAGCCAGGGCTAAATCTCAAGAAGGATAACCAACAACATCATTTACCAGAAACTTTACTAAATGTCTTTCAAGACACTGGCTGCTTGAAAAAGATGACGTTCTCTCCAGTTCACCTCATGAAGGCTCACAAACCAAGAACAGTACTCCCTAGGTCCCGTATCACCTGCGACCTCTGACACCTCACGGCATCTCGCAACAACATCCCGGAAAAACGATTTGTGACTCAAGCAACGATTCTTAAGCCTTCTGCAAACCAGGAGAGGGATTTCTTTCACGGACTCATCTAAGTGTCAGAGGGGGCTGCTCTTCTTACAATGCTGCCATATCTTTCTCTCTCTCTCTCTCTCTCTCTCTCTCTCTCTCTCTCTCTCTCTCTCTCTCTCTCTCTCTCTCTCTCTCTCTCTCTCGGCATGGAGGGCTGGCTCATTCTTTCACTTGACATCCACTTTTAGTGTTAATTGCCAAGGTCAGCCTTCCAGCACATGGCAGCCATAGAAACCATAGAAACCAGTTGTCTACATCTGTCTGGCTCTCATTACGGTGATTGCACCAGTGATAGGAATTAGATTATGCACTTCATTAAGATGAACCTCCAAGCCTTGCCTTTAGCGGAGCACAGATAGAACTGTCCTTTTTATTCTCTTTTACAAGGCCTATTAATAACTAGGCTTGTAAACGAAGGTAAAAAGTAACTGTAGTGTTCATCAAATGAGTTCCATTTGTTTCTGTTTTACAAGTGATTTACAGATAAATTGCAATGGCATTGACTTCAGGTTTTGTATTCCGTTGTTTTTTTTTGTGTGCAAATAGACAAACTGTCTGAACAGACAGGTATGGCAGAGGAAGCTTTGCAATCTTTATCATGCAGGAATGTTAACAATTTACCTGAGAAGCAAAACCTGGACAGCTAAATCATGCTCATTCCTGCTAAATTATCCTGAGTGTAAAGTTGATAACAGGCAGACTCAAAATGAATATCCATTTCTATAAGGATTTAGACCTAACCCCCCTGGCTGAACTCTTTCTTAATATCTGTACAAACCTCACAGGAGTCACAACAGTTTCCTCAGCCTGCTAATAAAACCACCCTGCAAATGTGAAATATTGCATTTTATTTTTCTTGCTCCATTTTTGCATACCTTCCATACTCGGCCCCTGTTGTTTTGGATTAATTGCACAGCTATCAGAATCTGCACGCGGGCAACTTATCAAAGGCTAGCTGTCATCCTTCCCAGTGATCTGTGACAACCTCCCTGATGCTCCAAAGGATAAGCGCCTGTCGCCAGGTCACAGGTTAACATGCATTACTGGGGCTGGCTGAAGGATGCACTTCGTGTTATTAAGTAATTTCAATTTAGTCCATCACCAGAGCCATCAGGAATCCAATGAGAAACATCTGCGGCAGGAACAGAAGCCCTTTGGGAATCCAGGAAGAGAAAATGGACAGTGAGCTTGGCTTGGGCAAAGCTGTGAACCACGGAGAGGGCTCCGAATGCGAGTTTACGCTGCCTGCCGCAACACCCTATTTATTTGGGTTTGAAGGCGAAAATCCAGGTGCTCCTTGATAATTAGGGGGGGGGGGGGGGGGGGGTGAAAATCCTTTTGACAAAGCCAAACATTCATTCAGGTTCGGGCTCAGCTCAATGCTTTTCAAAACCTAAGCTAGGTAAAACATCACTGTACTATGATGTATCTCTGACAACAAGCATAGTACTGATCTTCAGGAAGCCTGGTACCAGGATTGCAGATATTATTTCTTTTTAGCGCCTTGGCCTTAAAATGTGTAACTATTTAAACATTTTAAGTGGCAAAAGGCCAAGTTGGCGGTGTGTAGAGAACTGTCTTCAAGAGTGATGTACATTTATGATGCCTTGGATATGCTTTCAATAAGCTCCACCCTAAAAAGAGGGGGAAGACAATGGTCTCAACTTTTAAACTTAATTGCACATTTCCTGTGTGCCTCACTGTCACACAGAAACAAGGGGAGATGCCGGAGGTGGTATTGGCTTGTTGCAGGGCAGGCTGCAGCAATAGAAGCAGTATTTAAAGCAACTGAAAAGCCATCCCCTTTACCCAGGCATTAAGACTAGCTGCCTGGATGAATTGATTGGGTCTTCAAGAGTATAGACAGGAGGCAAGCCCAGGTGTCAATGAAGCATTTGAGAGAGGACGGGAGGGTTCATTGATTCAGTTCACTTCATTATCATTGATTTTCACTGGACTCTTTCTTAGCTGTTTGTTTCTTTTGTAATACAGCGTTGGAGATGGCCTTTATTTGAACTATTTATTTAAATCTAAAAGGCATTATATGCTTTATGTTCTTGATACTGTTTTTTTTTTAACGCACATATGATCGAATTGTCTGTCCAATGGACAGTAAATTGAAATCAAGTTTAATTCCGCTAATATCAATTTTATTCACGCGTATTGGAAACGTGTTTGTTTCTTCTCATAGACGTTAAATTGATTTAGATGTTTCTTTTTTTCTTAAAAGGGGGCAGAGGGAAACCCACATTTACAATACTAGCTCTTAATTATCAAGAGAGTGAAGGTATACTGGAAAAACATGTTGACAAGAAGTCCAATTAAAAATAAGTGTATGGAGGCAGTGGTGAAGTGGCTTTCTCATAGTGTGTCATGTGACTATGAGAGTAATTGCCATTTTGCTCAATTTACTCACTGCAGAAACATATGGAGCAGCATAGGAGCACGGTATAAAATTACATTTAATATATGGTACATAATTACTCTGAACCTGCTTATCCTCCACTTTGAAGAACAATTCTAAAAATAAAATGGATATTAAGGTGGGGCCATAATTACGTTAAACCATGCTGTCCATTAGTTTCATTACTTCCGTTGTTCATTGTACTTAAGGGTAGCAGCAAAAGCTGGGATTTAAAAAAAAAAACACAAGGCCTGTTATTAAAAACATAAGACTGATTGATATGCATTGTAGTATCTACTGTAGGTAAAACATGTGCACAAAGATTAATACTGGCATTTGAAAAACGTCAAAGATAGTCTAAAGACACTGAAAACGCACTTTGATGAGACATTAACATTTCTTTAAGTATTGTTCAAGTGACTGTGTATGACGAGTAATGAAATGTCTTAACCCAGTAAGTGCCATTGTCCTCATTTAAGGACAGGCTATTTTGTCATTTTGTGGAGCATTTTTAGCTGGCATCTACCGCTTATTTAAATGTTCTCTTTAACTATATTGTTATGATAACTTACTCTAATTGTGTTTAGCCCAAAAGTTACGTCTAAATGTCATGTATCGAATTACTTAAATGCAGCTTGCGTTCTGATGTGTTCAGAGATGGATTCATGGATCTGTGTTTTGTTAAATAAAGCGGTTTGGAAATGTAATATCTGAGCTGTTCAAGTAACACCCTGGAATAAAAAAAATAAATAAAAAAAATGTGAATCAGTCTGTTACACGTTTTAAATTATTCCAGGATGTCAATGCAAGCTATGGTTGGGCACCAAGCTGATAAATAAAAACTGCTAATGAAAAATATGATTTTTTTTTTTCTTGTACCGCAATGTAATTAGCAACAGCCAAGTTTTTTTGTTGTTACATAAAATGGTAATTTACTTTCCCTGCTGCCCTTCACTGCTACAAACATACTCTCACAAAATGAATGAACAATGACTTGCGGAGATAACCCCTGGATCACCACCATCCATATGGTGCTTACAGAGAAGCTCCAAATGCAGGGAATTGAGCTGCCAATCAGGCCTGACATATCCCGGGCTAAGGAAATGATAGTACTGATTTATGGGCTGAGCAAACCGCAGAATAAAAAGGACAGTGTCTTTTAAAATCCACGTACCTACATGATCACTGCTACACCCTCTGCTGCTGACTCTTCTAATATAAACCCTTCCTTCCTGAAATCCATCCCCTCCTTCCCCACCACCCCCACCCCAACCCCAACCCCCAGGAAAATGATAGACTGCCCACAATCTTCCCCCCTGCATAAATCTCAGAGCTGACCTCAAATATTTCAGCTATGCTGATTTATGGAGACATGGCTGACTCAGATGTAAGGTATGGGAGCTAGCGTACAAAAGGATTGAAGAGTTACCATGAGCCTACGTGCATGCATATATGTGTGTGTCTAAGCATGAATATGTGTGTGTGCTTTGGAGTCCTCCTTGTGAATCTTTTCCTTCCTTGCTTGTTTTTCTTTTTAGGATAAGCAAATATTCTGAATACAATGCAATAGATAAACTGCTGCTTACTGGTATCTTTGCTGTTAGTCACATGGTCTGATTAGGAAGAAGCATGAACCCTTCATATATAATGTGGTTCTTCAGTAAATATCTACAGTACCCATGGTGAAAATTACAGGCAGTTACAGCTTTAGAGAAACTAATGCATGAAAAACGTATTTATTAGTCTTTGTTAATCATGTTATATAAAGTGTCGCCCGTGCAGGGGGAAGGGGGGTCACTAAATTTCACAACATTTACTGTTCAAACTTCTATAGTGGGGCATTGAACCCACAGTCCCACAAGTAAAAACTCCCCAGTCAAGAAAAGTAACCAAAAAAGTTGGAACAAAGCTGCAAAGATCACTGTTATAATCCTCTAATGGAGCTGGCTCTAGGGGTTCATTTGTGAACCGCAAGGTACCGGATCTCATAATGAAGGAAGAGGGATGGCATTTTTGTTTATAGACCTAATATACTGACCTTGATTTGCAGTAGCTCCCGTATATGTGTAAAAAAAAAAAAAGTAATTTTCTTACATCCTAAAATATATCGTTACAGAAAACGTTTGTCATTCAATTCATGAAACAGGAAAGCGTTTTATTTGTTGATTGTACATGTTATGTTCTTTTCAGGAACAGCATTTTTTTACTTGTTGTTTTTTGTTTTGTTTTTCATAGGGTTCGTCATTTACAAACTGTATAATTCTCGCCTGCCAGACATCCGCGATCCGGTGCGATCCGGTGCGATCCGGCACAAATTCACCCCTGGTTTGGCACTGTAAACAATTTGGTCGACTGTTGGTCAGACTTTAAGGTCAGCTGTTGCTGTCTACCTATTTATCCATTGAAAAGGGCGGTAGCCTGGAGGCACTTGCTTACACACTCTGAATGACCTGGTGACGAGCAGTCAAGTTCAGGCCATAAGTCAGGCCATAAGTCTACTCACATCATTTTTTTGACAACAGCATTTCCAGGTGCTTATGCATATATATTGAAAATGAGTATGTCCTGAAGAAAGAACAGCATAAATCATGTTAAATGCGGACCACTCCCTCCAATGAGAAATGACAATGCTGAGACTGATTTATTATTATTGTAATTTAAATAAATAAATAAATAAATAATAACTGTTTTTTTTTTTTTTTTGCAGGATGTGTAGCTGCTGCAGTTTGCACGCAATTGGCTTACCCTCACAATTCTAATCAAAGCCCAGCCAGTATGGATTTAAACCCCAAGTATTCTTATCCAGTCCTGTTCACCAATAGAATAGTTTTTGTCATAATCTGAACTCCATCTGATTCCAATAGGGAATGATCTCTTCGTTTGCAAATTGCACTCACTCACTATCACATAAAAGGAATTCTGTGCCATGCTGCTTAAATGGTGGTTACAAAAGACACAGTGCTTGCTGAATGTACTGCAGTTCCTGGTCTTAAGTGCACAATTATTTTCACTTTATTAAATGTCCCAAAAATGTTTTTTTTTTTTAAAGACTGGAAAAAAAAAACCCCACAGCAGTTGCAGTGCCAGTAAAAACCCTTTTAAGAAAACTATCCCCAGATTGGCGCCTACGATGGTTTCAATTAGGTTGAATTCTACATTTCCGAAAAACAAAGAAAAAGAAAAGAAACACGCTTCTCTTAAAAATACATCAGATTTTCTTTTTCATTGCAGAGAGACTGCGGGTCACAAATCACTTTCTTATGTATGCACAATATAACTTTTGTTTTTCTTTTCTGGTTACTGGAATAATATTGTATTTAACATACTACAGTTCTTGAAAAGGATATCTGATGACTTGTTAAAAAAAAAAAAATTACTCCTCTTGCAAAAACTCCATTGGGATGCCAGTGTATTACCACCGTGTTAACCCATAGAAACCTTAGCTAAAACCGTTAGCAGAAATTAAGCAAAGCGGTGGTTCTCACAGGGACCTTTAACCTTGGATCAAATCACAGAAACATCAAGCATATTTTTGGCACTTTCAATATCAGATCCAATCGTCAATCGAATAGCTAGTATCTTATTTGTCCTTCGATAAACAATACGTCCAATGATCGGCATGGAAGGGATTTATATCGTACCTCAATCCATTTCGTCCCCGCTGTGCGCCAGAGTCCGTCTCCTCCTCCCCAGCCTCCACCTGCTTTTTGGTTTCGTCTAACGGGGGTGGGCAGCTATCCTGCACCCCTGCCCGTGGCTTCCCTATGGTCAGCCTGTCCACTTATCTGCGAGCTAATTTATGGGGAGGGGTACCTAGAAAAGCAGAATGTAGCGTAAAATATGTATAATGTAGTTGTGTTATCTGGTCTAAACTTTAATAAATAATCTATCGCATGAGATTCCTGACTGATCATGCATTAAAGCAATGGCCAAAAACTGAGTTTGGTATTGATATGACTCCATGGCAATGGATTACAAGTGTACATTGTGAAGCCTTTGGTATTTTAACATGAGAATGTTTCCTGCTGTGATGACACTGTTATCATGGTCCCTCATTACAGAACAATAGCATTATAATCCTTGTGACAACACAGATTATAAGAACCTTTCTGCATGGTTTCACAAACCTTACATAACCTTGCCTTCATGTGAATCAGGGTAAGTGAAACTAGACGTTCGCCTACTTACAAATACAGAACATTATACAGTCTGGTGTGTCTGAAATTGTTCAGAAATTTTGTTCAAAGTTTCCGAATGAATTGGTACATTAATGCAATTTTTTAGCGTGTAAAAAACAAAAAGTCTGTAAATGCACAGAAATGGCTTTTCTGCTCGCACATGTGCTTTAGGTGTGTTTGCATTGAACCACATACCTTTAACCTACTTTTCCCAGTGCGTTGTAAAACCTTCAGTCATTCCATTTATGGTTAATGTCGGTTCTGTTGTGTTATCTCAGCTCGTGACAGATGCATCGTACCTCATTTATGTCTTGAAACGACCAAGCAAAACTGTCAGGCGCTATTGTGGAGAGATCATATAGGGGTTCAAAGTGTTCTTAAAGTTTAAACCTGTCATTTTTCTTTTCATTGTTAACATCCTGACAACTTTTTACACATAACTTTAAAATCTGTTTCAAAGCTCTTTTCAAAATGGCTGCTCTAGTGCACTGATAGTGTCAGGATTATTGCCCACATTGTCAAACAGGTAACACAGCAGTAACGATCCATGATGTGGTACGGAACAGAAAAGCCAGAGCACTTGTTGTTATGTTTTTGTTTTTAAATTTCTCTTCCTGCAGTGATTTAGAGGACAGATCTCAACCCTCGGTGCACTAGAGCGGCCATTTTAATAAACAGCTTGAAGCAGACTTTAAAGTTGTAAGTGTAAAAAGTTGTCAGGATGCTAACCATGTGTGGACATATAACACTACATAGTAGTGTAACCCCGCTACTTACTCTTTAAGTAGCTTACATAATGTTCTGAAAATTGGGAGTTTATGTACGCATAAAGTGAAAACTATGCAGTGGTTTAGCTAGTAATTGAGCCAGCATTATGCGTTATTTTGCAAACCTAAGAAAGATTTAGTACAGACTTAACATTGTACTATGTTAAGTTTCCTATCTATGTGTCTATTTTTTTTAAGGTTATGGCAGGGCGACTTCTTGAACTCTATAGAGTTCACACAAACTGTTTAAAAATGTCCACAAATTAAATAAACAAATGTATGACCGACACGGATATAAGTGGCTCTTAGAGAATGTGAAAAGAAGGTTCTGCCATTAGTGCCACACGCATAAAATATACATAGCTGGCATTATTATTAAACTCCTATTCCAGGAGACTGCATCGTGCTAAAGAACAGGGGAAAAGTGGAGAATAGTGCAGTGCTGTATTTTTAGATGGAATCCTTAGGCACCTTACCAGATTCTACATGATAAAATAAAACCATATACATTATGGCATGGCTAAGCAACAGCAGGGAAGGAAATGATTTCGTTCCCACCCCTGTAGGTTTGTTTAGGTTTCACTGATCCAGGTTTGTGCTTGACATATTGATTTATTATATATGTTTTTCTAAACACAGGTTGTTACAGAACAAGAGTGATAGGTTTTACATTTTTTTAACACCATAAAACCTGGAGCCCTATTTGTGTGATATTTCTGCAAGATTCCAATCAAGGAGTACAAAAGAAAAGGATTCTTGTTATTATATTGAATACGATTTAACCTTTTCTGGTCTTTTATGAATGAATCCGAAGATCATTTTGAAGGCCAGATTTTGGGGTTGAGATGAATCTCAACCCCAAAATATTACCATTTGAAAAAAGGTATTTGTAACTACAGTTTAAAACATATTCTATAACTACTGCATGTTACATAACCGGATACTCATATGAGTTAATAAATGCCCAAAAGAGGTTGTTATTAAACTACAGGTGTGGAAGAAGACAGCTGTTTTCAGATCATTTAAATACCTTTCATTCTATAGAAGGTGTTCAGGCATGGCTTGAAACCCAACTCCACTAGCTTTGGATTAACTAGCAAATTAAGAGGAAGAGCTCAATTGAAGTAGCTTTGCTGGACTCCACTGGGACCCAGGCAGTCAGGATTTAACTTGAAAGATAGGTCACAGTTCACACAACTTCTGCCCCAGGTCGTGGGTCTAAAGTGCGTTCTGCATAGTGACGCTTTGACAAAACAATTCCATACAAGTGTCATAGTGAGCCTCATATCCTCTCTGTCCTGACCATTCATTTAATGGGAGCTGAAGCATTTGAAAAAAGTGAAACAGGGTACTGTTCCCCTTTGCTGTCATTCATCTTTGCCATGAGCAATTCAGATAACAATAGAGATCGTGCAGCAGTGGCTCACTCGCTGTACAGACACGCTAAAGACAATTTACCTGGGAAGTGAGTCAGGTGAACCCCTGCCTGACGGCATCATTCCTGTGGATATGTGTCACCCTCGAGGCGTGAATTAGTGAGGAGAGGAGAACTGCCTGGTTTCGATATGCAGACCTGCCCAGGGCACTTATGAGCTTAGCTTGTTCAAACAGAAAAGGAGTCTGAACTTGACAGCATTTCATTTTTTTCCCCTTCTCCCAATTTTAAACAAAAGGGGTTGATTTGACCAAACTATACCCCATCTGGTATTTTCAGTATCAGGGAATCCACTTGGTTTACTTAGGGGTAATCCCAGGGTTAAACAAGCTTTGGTGGTTGATGCAATCCAGGGTGATTCGACAGTGCTATCACAGCCTCTTAAAAAAGAATCAAACTGTGGCTTATAAAAGCACTATAGGTTGCTACAAAAATAACACCCCCCTTAAGACCTTAAGAGACAAAAGTGATATACATGATCTTGAATTCAGAAGTAGAACTTTAAAAAAAATAATAGCAGGTACTGTAATGGCAAGGACTAGTTTAAATGTTGATGAAAAACATCGTTCAGTGACTTTCCATGAAACAGCCAAAAACATTCAAATCAGGAATTCAGATCAATAGAGTATGTGGTAGAATTCAATTCAAATCTCAGATTAAACCTTCTTCCATTGCTACAGTCGTTGTTTCCTTTCAGTCTCATGATACGCATATTTCTCCTTTCCCCCAGTCTTCTTTAACCTCTCTCCCATGGTACTTACGAAAACCACCTCTGTTCAAACATGCAGTATACCCTTATCAGAAATATGTCTGATTTGCCTGCATTTCCTGCCGGAAAACGCTATGGATTTGACAATGTTTCAGAATATCATAGGAATACCAATGGGCATCATTACCATTTTTTAAATCCCATTTTCAGTGCTGATGACTTGATAGATTTGTGAAGTTCCCACATCTGGGGCGCATATGACCCCCAAGTTAGAATGTTCCCCCTTCAGTTCCTACTACCAGATTTTCTTTTCCTGTCTGATATAACATGTGGAGCTGATCTATATCTCTGTTTATGTTTTCTGTGGTTGCTACACTGGCTTTCAATCCTGGGCGGCTGGGTCCAATAACTCACTTTAAACATCTATTGGCTTGAACATATGCTGGGCAGCATGGTAGTTTTAATACAATGCCCAAGAGTGGATTAGTAGCCTTTGGCAGCCTTGCCCTGGATACAAAGTAGTTGTTGTTTTAGGGGTCTGTTTCCAACCCTATTCGCTCTATAGTGTCATTTGTTTTCGGCAAGGAGAGAACCTCCCTTTACTTTGACCAAATGAGTAAGAAAGTCAACAACTTATAGTTTAAAAGCCCTTAAGGAATTGATAACCAAGACTTCTAATACGTTTCTGGTTTCTATTTTGTTTCCCCTTTCTGACCACAAAACAAATAAAAACAGATGAAATGACACTTAAAATGCTGATTCTGGAGCTACACAGCTAAATGACCTTCAGAGATTGCATCAGTTAAAGTACCAATAATAACTGCTCAAGGAACATAACCCCCCTTGAGCTAAGCTTTCCAAGAACTGACTTAGCTGTCCTGCAGGTTTTCAGCTCCATTTGCAAGTATTGCACCATCTTGCCTGCTGTGGACATCTTTCATGGAAATCCCCTTGAGTAGCTGTGGGGTGGCTGTGCAGAGTCATTATAAACTATGCTTGTAGGCTGATTTGTAGACTGTCAAAAGTTTCCATTACTAATCCCTTGCAGCCAATCAGACTGCTCCAGTAACTCAGGGGGTGGCCAACCTTGGTCCTTTAGAGCCTACAGGGTCATCTGGTTTTCATTTCAACCTGAGTTCTCAATTACTTAATTGAACCAATTATTTTCTTAACTGGTCGACGCTCACAACCATGGATGTTTTAAAAATACCCAGAAATCCTGCAGGATTGTGGATCTCCAGGACTAGGATTGGCCACCTCTGTGACAGCTAATCAAAGCTAACCTGCTAATCCCCTCATTCCAAAAAATTCAACTCTGTTGGCAGCACCTGCTCTACTCTATGAAGAAGGTGGAGCCAACACAGGTGAAAGGCTACAGCCTCACATGACCTTTTTGGAATGAGAAAGGTCGATTTGTAGTGTTAGGATTCCTCAGCACTGGAAGTATGTAAAAGATGGTCAGAAACAAATGACACCTCAATATTGGAGCCATAGAACTGAATTGTAAAAAAGGTACAGGAAATAAAACAAATGGAACAAAAAACCTAGACGGTTTATTCTGTCTCGTCTAGAGAAACTGGCAACTCCGGCATCATCACTCTTCAAGCAAGTGACTCCAACCCTTTCAATCAATTCGATTAATTTTATTCAGTGTTTGTTACACTCCAGGCCCAACTTATATTCCTTGCACATTAACGAGGGGTGAAAAAAAAGTCATGCATAAAGTGGATTTGAGTCCAGGGCTGTGAGTTTTGTCACCTCGCTCTCACTGATGCGGTCCTGGAGGCCTGACTGGCGTCTGCAGTGATGGCATGATCCGTCTCTCTGATTCCCGGTGAAATGAAGGAGACTGAGACGACAGCTGAGGGGTTCCTCCTGAGTTCACGCCCTGCCAACTTGCCAGCCAGGAGCAGACCCATTAAAACGCTGCCTTTCCAAAATGGCAGCTTTTTTTTTCTTAGCTTTCAGAAACCAGGGAGGTGTTCTTTTGATAAAAGCTATTATATAATGTTTGTTCTAAAATTCTTAAATATATGTTTGGTCACAGACCACCCAAGTGAGCCGTGACCGTTTTACAACCCTGCAAAATAAAACATATATGTAACATCGCTGTTTGGGTGATGTAAAAGCCTGTCATTATCAACATATGATTGTATGTACACGCTATCCATTGATAGGTTCTTAATTCTGAAGTTGAGAATGATGTCATTTTAAATGAACCAATGTTATTGTTTTCTTTTTTCTTTTGTTGATTCAAAATGTAATTTTAAAAATTCAGGTCAGATTAATCATTGTCCAAATTATCTTGCGCCTGCTCTATTTCAAACTGGTTTTAGCTGAACTCAGTTCTACTGTTGAATGCCATTTAATATAAATAACTATGGAAGGCATTAAAGATTGGGTGTTAAATTCATATAAATTAATGTTTGTCAGCTCCCAGGGGGCGGCGCTCAATTGGCCGAGCATCACCCAGGGGGAGGGAGGGTTAGGTCGGCCAGGGTGTCCTCGGCTCACCGCGCACCAGCGACCCCTGTAGTCTGGCCGGGCGCCTGCGGGCTTGCCTGTAAGCTGCCCAGAGCTGCGTTGTCCTCCGACACTGTAGCTCTGAGGTGGCTGCACGGTGAGTCTGCAGAGTGTAAAGAAGCGGGCGGCTGACGGCACACGCTTCAGAGGACAGCGTGTGTTCATCTTCGCCCCTCCCGAGTCAGCGCAGGGGTGGTAGCGGTGAGCTGAGCCTAAAAATAATTGGGCATTTCAAATTGGGGAGAAAATAATAAAAAATAATTGGCAATGACTAAATTTATAAAGAAAAAAAAAAAAGTTTTTCTCCTTTTACTATGAAAACAATAGTTAATCAACGGATGGAGGAAACGCTGTGCGTTAGATTATACTGTTGTGTTAGTTCATACTGTTGTGTTAGATTATACTGTTGTGTTAGTTCATACTGTTGTGTTAGTTCATACTGTTGTGTTAGTTCATATGGCTGTGTTAGTTTATACTTTAAAAAGTGTTACCAAACAATCAAAACAGCTAATGATTTGGGGTTTAGTCTGCAGTGATTTAAATTGATATGTCTACAGCGTGCATGTAGGGTACAGTCATACGCACATAAATTACTCATTTTTTATTTAGTATTCCAGGGGCATTTCAATAACAACATTTTTTTTTTTTTTTTTTACATATGATTAAAGAAATGTCGTTTTTTTTTAAAGGACACATCCTTATTAACAGCCCAACTGCTCACCTGAATCTTTGGGCTGCTGTGAATTTAGATGTCTCCTCTGAAAAATAACCTCTTTGAAGGATGCATTGCCCCCAGGCAACAATATGTCAATAACGTTATTTTTGCTGCCAATGTGCTGTCTTGTTACCTTCCTCCACATCCATGGACTGTGGTAGACACTGAACAGCATACTCGGAGGGCCTAAAAGAAAAAAACATTGTACCTGCTGCTGGCAGAATGTTATAATCAGCTTGACATTTTATCTAGAGATTAATTAACATTGCACAGAGTGATTACTGTAAAGGAAAAGGATAATCAAAACTAAAGACTGAACATTCTTCCTAATTTCACCTCTATGGTATGGCACCTCTCTTTGTTAGCATCTCATCCCCATTATTTTAAATGGATGTTGGGGTGTTGGGGCCTATAGACCTGTAGAATGTATGCTGCCACACCAAAAAAACTACTGGATGAAATTTAAGAATGACAATTCCAACATCTATTTTCATGGATACAGGGATTGGTCATATATTGCATGATATTATGTAAGTACACAATTGCATCAGAAAAGGGTTAGGTTTAGAGTTAGGTTTACAGTTAGGGTTAGGGATACATTTATGATTAGGGTTATATCATGCAAAAAATATATACAAATTAAGTACATTGTAACTGTATACAATAACAGTGTATTTATGTGTAAGTACACGTGTATTTACTAAGTAACTACTATGTAAATACACAGTAATTAGAGACACTTCATGTAAAGTGTTACCTAAGTCTGTTTCAGTAACGTCTAAAGCTACACAGATTTGCACAGAAAATCATCGAGATTTCAATTTCATTTTTACTTGTACTCAAAAATGGACAAACGCCAACCAGCTTTGAAGAGAACCCTCTCTGTGTGAATTTGTCGGAATCCAAACCAACGAATAAGTTTAATTTTATTCACATTATCTTGAATCTTTTTTTTTTTTTTTTAAGAAAGAATTTACTTAAACATGTAAATTTACATCAAACTGATGGAAAGTTCAGGGTGGAATTGCAAGTTGTGGAATGAACAGAGAGACATTCTGTAACACTGTGGATTCATCCGAAACGCTTTCTTACACCTGCCTTCATGCTCTCGGAGATGACTAAATAGTGAAGCATCCCATTCAGGATCCCGAGGTGTGATAGACTATAGTGACCTCATCATTATCCTGCTTTCTGTTGGATCTTGTATCTTAATTGGTTAGCCCTATAGCATCACACACAGAGCACCACAATCACTTACAAGTCATCCTGACATCAGTGATGATATTTATTTTGAGATCACTCCTTTACCCACACGGATAGGAATGCATGAAAAAACGATTTGGAACCAACACCCATATTGCTCTGAATCATACTTGGAACCAAATGTCAGGTATTCTTTTCCTTGAAGAAAAAAATATTTGGAGTTCTGCATCATTTATCCCCTGCTAAACTTAGGGGCATGAGCACAACCCTGGTGTGATCATCCAGCGCAAACAATGTCACGTTGAGAATCATTTCTTGCAGCAGGCGTTACCTGCTAGATTCAATTGGTTGAAAACTGTGGTGCTTCCAGATACCTGTTTCCTTTTCAAATCATTCAAATAAGACCTTCCCTTGGGTCATTAACAAACAGGAATACACTGAAGAGACCTAAATACTCAGTGTTTGTGTTTTTATAACCTTGGTACACAAAAAAATATTTAAATATTCCAAAACAGTGGCGGTATTTAGAATGGTGGTGTTTAGATCTGTGTCTAGATCAATTGAATAGAGCCAACTTCTACAATTATCTACAGCAGAAACAACTACAACATATTATCATTTAAAAAGAGCCTTTCATGCAACGTCTTGAAGCACTATACCAGTAATACTGAAATGGAACACCACAAAAGGTTACGAGTTACATTAAATAGAAAGGTTTTAAGTAATTTTTTTTTTCATTCTGGAAAGAGAAATGGCTTTCCTAATTGCTACAGGGAGTGAAAGTGGCTATATTGAAAAGCTGATAGAAAAGTAGGTTAAAAGACAGATAAATGGTCTGTTTATTGTACATCATTATAATAGGGGCCCTCTGTGTACCATGGCTGTGATAACATCTCTAGAGATGCATGCAAGTCTCTTTAAGTGTATTTTCTTCTGTAAACATGCACACAACCCTCTTTTTTGTAGACTTACTTGGGTGATTTTTATCTGTGTTATTTTTTTAAAAGAATGATTCTCATCCAGAGACAGCTAAAATCTGAAAAAACACACTGCAGTTACAGCATAGTCACACAAAATAACCACCTTCTCAGTCTACAGCAAAGAGAATTCACATCCCAAAGCCATATGGAGGGCCCTGGGAGGCCTGGGTCCCTCCTGTGGCATTTGGATTCGCCAGGGGCCTGCATCCTGGTGCTTGACTCTCTTTAAACTGCCGAGCATCTGTGCCTGTCTCTAATGAGAGGAACTTCACAGGGCTCCGAGGCCCCAGGGAGAGAAGTTCATTCTCCCTCTAACAGAACAGCAAAGCCCCTCCCCCTAGGCACTCCTCCAGAGGAGAGGCTGCACTGGTGGCGATGTCGATGGCTCTCCTTCAAGCCATTTCCAGAGCTGCTGCTGCTACTGCCTGTGCCGTACATTTGAAAAGCATTATCAACCACATGCATAAGGGATCAGGGATCTACAAATAACTGTAAGGTGTTTATACAGGTAAACCCCATTGTGATTGCCATCTCTTTTCGATGGGTTTGTGATGAAGCCGCAGTGAACAGCAAACCATACTGTAACATCTCTGGCGCCAGGAATTAAGACTAGCAGTTTTGTTCAAATAAATTAAACAGGTGGCCTGTGCATGCGTCCTCAATTTTAAGCAGTTTTCATGTATTTCCATTTTTGTGTAATCTCCCAGTTGCTGTTTGACCTCTCTAGTCAATTAGAGACGCTTTATATTAAGTGTCTCTAATTACTGTGCATTTACATAGTAGTTACTTAGTAAATACAGATGTGCTTACACATAATTCCAGTGCTATTATGCATAGTTACAATGTACTCAATGTGTACATCTTTTTTGCACGATATATGTGAGTACACAATTGTATCAGAAAAGGGTTAGGGTTAGGGTTAAATCGTGCAAAAAAGATACACTTTTATTTACACTGTATCTCAGTCAGTGATGTTGAAGTGGCTTCTTTGGTATTTAAAAACTTCAAACTGGACTTCTCCAGACTTTAAATGTGCAGTAGCTATAGTTCAGATAGCTACATTTCTAGAGGCTCAGTGATTACAGATACCGCATACAGGCAAGACAGTTTGAATTTTACATACAGAAATGTTTAGCTTTATGTATGTGTTTCATAGACTGGATAATGGTATTTGTGTTTATCAACTCAGCATATGGTGGTGCAACTTCAGTCAAGTCCATGTCCTTGGGATATGCTGCCTGTATCAGACTTGCAGTCCATTTGCCTCCAGGCTAGAATCATTTTCATGGTGTTTTCGCTGGATTTAGTGTCACGACAAATACAGGGGAGGAAAAAGCAGCATGAAAACATAATCATACAGCACCCTTTCATGCAAACCCAGCTCCTTTCTCACAATGTTCCTCCTCAAATAAAATCAAAGCGACTGTACTCCAGTACCCTGTTTTAAACAAGCTGGACATTAGGTAGCTTCAGGGGGGAAGATCTGCTCATTAGTAAAATATTTACAAGCTGTCTAACGAGAGCGAACAACCCACCCACCCCCCCCCCCCCACCCCACCCCACCCCCCCGCAGCAGTGAGAGCGAAAGAAGAGAGAGCGAGCCCCTGTTCTTCAAAGAGAATATTGCTTTCTTTTAATGCTGCTGCTGCAAAAAAATGCCATGATTCTATTCCATGCTTCTTACCAACAGAATAAATAAATACTAAAAAAATCTATAACTGATAAAGTAACAGGGCCCAATTGTATGTGCTCATCAGGTATAAGTTCATAGCCTTGTCTATTAATAAGAGGGGAGGGGGATCGACCAGCATCTTAAAACTGATTAGTTAGTTTGGGGGGGCGGGTTGAAGCTGTGCATTAATTCGTTGCTTCACCACACTGTCTTCTCACATATGGGAACTGTGTTTGAACCCACCTCAGATCAAAGTGACTGCAAATCTTTCTGATCTCACACTTGTCAAAGGTTCCTTTAACACATTTCCAAATAAACCCCCAAAACTGCAGTAATTTGGTAGCAGCAGCTCTGACTGGCTCACATTAAACTACTCTAAATCAGGATAACAACACAACGAGCATCAAACAGAAGGGACTGGGCAACAACCCTCGCGGCCCCAATAAATAAAATCACTGAACGCGTTAGCGACTCGCTGTCCGGACAGGTTTGTGTTTTCTTCATGGATACAGGAGGAGAATTGAAGGGTTGGACTGGAAAAAAAACCACAGATGAAACAATATCAGATACAAGTCGTTTTTCTTAATATTACAATCAAAAACTACTTTTTTTTTTTTTTTTAGAAAAGATGCAATGGAAAATTGTTACTTGGTTGGTAATAGGAAGCAAGTTTCCAAGACAACGCTCGGGTTTGGGATCCAATGATAATAAAAAAACTAAACTTTGGTTCATTTTATTTATGAATCTTTGAGATGTAACATCTTGTTTTTAAAAGGGCCTTGGGGGTTCGGTGTGATTCACAATCTCATTTTCCAATGCTCAGTTCATAAAAACAGCAGCCGTGTTAGGTTAAGAATACAGGAAATACTAGCAGCAACATGATTTAAAAAAAATAAATAATGAAAAATGCTATTGGTCAGATGCAATTAATGCCAGCCACAGCAGCTTGTTTCAATTGATATCCTATCAACATTTATGGATGCTAGTTATAAGTTATATAACAAACTAGTGGAATACTAGAGAGAATAGAGAACAGAGAATAATAATAGACAGCCAGGCAGCCTTCCTCAGCATACCCATTTCCATTGTCTGTCTGAGTGCGGCTATCTCGTCAGGCTTTGTATCTCATACTTGATTCGGTGGGTAGCCATTGGTAGCTGAAGGCTTTAGCATCAGGCAGTGGAAAAAGGCTAACGCTGTAAAAATATAAAAACGTTGCATACCAGATAAGATACAAATTCTTTCAAAGGTGAGCACTAAGGCTGAAGTAACAGAACACATCAGCCATCGACATAAAATGTCTCTTTTATCTAAAACATTGCAAATTACTTTTCCAAAACAAAAAGTATTGTTTTATATTTCAGTTTCCTTTTTAAAGTTAAAGCAGGAGTAAACGTTCCCATTGTTCTCCATGCGAAGTTGAAAAAGGGAAGGCCAAAACTCAGGGAAATATTCCAGTTGGCCACTCTGATGGGAAAAACAACGTCAATACATATTAAGCAGCATCTGGGAACTGGTAAGTTTCAAACTTAAATAATAATATTTGTCTTTTAACACATGATATATTATTTTGTGTATATCAAAGGCCGTCATTGACTTTACAAATAAAAAATAAATAAAAAAAACATTTTTTATATATGTATACTAAATGTCAGGAAGATAGTACAAACTACATGTATTGGAAAGAACCAAGACAGTGTTTTACTTAAAGTCAGTTCAACATGTGGCTGGCTTCAAAAAATGACCTGCCAGTTTCCAAACAGGAAATCGTGCCATTACTATAGGACAAAAAATAGACAGAGAAAAAACACACACAATCACTTTCTTTTACAAGGAGCTGCAGAAGCTATGCATGCTGCTGTAGGTAACACTTTCTATTGTGTCCCTAATTACTGTGTACTAACATAGTAATTACTTAGTAAATACATGTGTACTTACACATAATTACAATGTTATTATGCATAGTCACAAGGTACTTAATGTGTAAATCTTTTTTGCATGATATAAACAAGTACACAATTCTATTAGAACATGGTTAGGGTTATAGCGTGGGAAAAGATTGACATATTTAGTACTTTGTAACTATGCATAATAATTATGTGTAAGTACACAGGTATACATTTCTGCCCATCCCAAATTCTACTAAACATGCACTTTGATTGATGCATAACAGAACTTCATGCAAAAGAAACCAGGGCATTAGGAGTTGGGGTGACACAAACTCACAAGCACATTGCCATTGAAAACTCCTTCCTATTAACACTCCCCCCCCCACCCCCACCCTGTTGTTGTGTGCATTGCACGCAAGCTGTTAAGTGTGTCGCCTCACGGGGACCTGACTGGCATTTAGATAGAAAATTCCCAGTAGCCAATGTGTAATTAATTAGCCTGCTGTTCCCTTCTCTCCCCCCCCCCCCCCTCCCTTCCCCTGTCCCCCCGAATCGGGACTCGGATAATAAGCCCCAGGGGGACCCTACTTTCCTTTTAACTCCCAGTCAGACTGTCCACACAGCAGCAGCCCTCATTCCTGAATGACAAATCTATTTGCCTGTGCGCTGATTTGCAATTCCTCATAGTTCCTCAAAACCAACATGGAATACATAATGCTGATTAAAAATAGGATTGAATTATTCCAAACTGCCAGCCAGCCAACCACTGTGCTGTAGACAACTGTTTGGGGAGCAGACACAGTTTGTTTTAATTGGTAAGGGGTGGCGGGGTAAGGGAGTTCTGCTCTCCAAAAGTTAAGGCTCAAGTGAGCAGTCTCTGGCCTTGTAGTTTTGAATTGAGCGTCAAGGGGAAAGAGGACTACAACTCCCATGGTGCCCGGTCCTGCATGACTGTATAACCTAGACTTTTGTAGGTTGACTGAATTAAAAAGAAAGCACCTGGGGAACTGATAAAAAAAAGCTGAGACACAAATGAAAGGGAAGTAATAGAAGCCTTTGCTGAGTGATTCCCGAATCGCTTGTGAAATAGGACAAACGTAATACTACTGTATGCAGAACAAGAAGCGTCTCTCACAGATGAACCAGTCGGTTTGTAGCGTACAGTATAACATGACTTAGGTGTCCTTAAGGACTGTGGTATCTGCGCTGGCATGCACAGCAGATTGAAACTGCAAATACAGGGCCAGATTGGAACAACAATGCAGCCACATCCTAATCTGTAATGGCTCGGTTGTCAAGTGCTTCAAATTAGGAGGAGGCTTCCATTTGCACGGTTCATTCAGCCAGATGTCTTGATTTTGCTGGATCCCACATTTTAATCAAGAGGCTGTCTGTTCACTGTAGCTCTGCATGTGCCGGTTGCATGCTCGTGGCTCAAACTGGTATGATGCCAGCGTGGCAGCCGTGTGCGTGTCCACGTTCCAAATGTTTTCCACACGCTCGCTGTGTACGAGTGCCAAAAACCGATTTCAAAAATAGGCGACACTTTTTAGCCCCAGGTCCCTAACGAAGCACTTGCGATGTTGCGGTTTTACGTGTTAAATTAAATCCTTTCTCTCTCTCTCTCTCTCTCTCTCTCTCTCTCTCTCTCTCTCTCTCTCTCTCTCTCTCTCTCTCTCTCTCTCTCTCTTTTGTTGCAACTTGGAGAAGAATTGATCCTGTTTTGCAGAATCTTGGAAAGTGAGTAACCCATTAAGTGTCATTGTTCATATTTGAGACAAGCTACTTTGTAATTTTCGGAGCATCTAACCCTTTAGAGTAAGAAACTGAAGCTTAAAAATGATACACTTCTTGGTGTTTTCCTACCCTCATGATAAAGCTCCATTTTCATGTGTTGAGCTTCATGAAATCGGCATGAAATTTATGATTACAGGCACACTTGACTTGATTTGAGTGTCCTCAAAACAGGATGTGGCAGTTTACAGCCCAAACCTAGTATTTAATTAAAATGAACTGTGAAGAAATATTGATTTATAATGTATCAAATTACATAATTACAGCTTGTGTTCTGATTTTTTTCAAATACATTTTAATTTGGTACTTAATGGGTTAAACAGAGCCTGCACTTTTTTTTTATTGTATTAAGCTGACACTGGACAACATCATGTTGTGTCCCACATGGTTTTTCCTAGTTTAACATTTCTTCGAGTGAAGACAGTGGGTTTGTCCATAACATTGTTATGGTTTTGTTTCTGCTTTTAAAAACATATGAGAATGGAATAAACCAATACACACTGGTACCACATTGCAGTAGCCTATGTATACTGGTGTGCTACCGTATTAGGACCACTATACCATATTTATTCAAAATCCTTTGGTGACTGCTAAAGTGGTCTGCTAAAAGTCCTGCTTCAATTTCTACCGGGTAACACCAATGTATTTAAATTCCTAATAACAGTAACATTGTAGAGAGAGTTAAATAAAAAATTAAAAAATACATTACGACCATAACACTTTCCCTCTGTAGGATTTGGGCAGGAACACAGTATACTATTGTGTGTGTGTGTGTGTGTGTGTGTGTGTGTGTGTGTGTGTGTGTGTGTGTGTGTGTGATTTTCCCCATTTGGCTCCAAGCAGTGGCATGTGTATTAGGCCACCACAGGTGCTGTGCATCTGCAGTGGGGAGCATGCAAGTGACTCTCTAGGCAGCCAGGTGCAAGAGTGAGGTGTTTCAAGAGCTCCAGGGAACCTTACTGTCAGGAACAAGAGATTATTATGGGCTGAGTTCATCATGGCAACCAGACAAGCCCTGGAGAACACTCTTCTGTGCAGAGTTAGCTGTTCTCCTAATGTATCCCCAAGGCTCCGCTGTTTATTTACTCACAATACAGAGGCACAGAGTCCTTAAAAGGACAGCCTGGAAGCACATGTTCGCGTGTGGGTATGTGTGTGTGTGTGTGTGTGTGTGTGTGTGTGTGTGTGGCTGTCTGTATTGCCTGATGCTTCATAAGATTTAGACCTGTTGCAAATCCAGTGCCTTTCACTTCTAACAATCTGGGGGCCATTATGCGTCCAGCCAAGTTAAAATATCCACAAGTTTTAACTTTGCAGGGTTATGTAGCTTCTTTTTTTTTTTTTTTTTTTTTAATATTACTGTTGAGTCCAGCACTTGAAATCGCTAAGGCAGTCCCTGTTGCTCTGTATAATCATTTTGTCAGACACAGTATGGTGCAGCCAGAATTTTTTCAGTTGAACTTTGCTTTACCTACAGTCGCGAAACGCAAAACTGCTGATCACACCGCTTGAAACATTCCCCAATCAGGTTTTGCTTGATTTGATTTTATCCAGAGCTGTGCAGCACAGCACCAGCTTTCAGCCACCTGTTGAAATCTGGAGTTCTCTGTTTTCTTCTTACATCTGAAACTGAACAAACCACACATCTGAATGAAGCACTTTACCCTAAGCAGGCTCGCTGCCAGGCAAGTTTTACATCTCATCCAAAGGACGTAGCACAAGGAGGTTAAGTGACTTGCTCAGGGTCACACACAGTGAGTCAGTGGCTGGGATTGAACCGGGAACCTCCTGGTAACAAGCCCTTTTCTTTAACCACTGATCAACTTTCGCTAGTGCCTGTTTTAACATGCACACATGATCATTTGTATTATTTTGTATTATTTGAGACAAAAAGGCAGGATGTCCTTACATAAACCACTCGCCCGATCGGGGCTCGGGATTTACCTGCAGAGAATAAAAACTGTGTACCACGACTGATCATTCAGTTCTCTCTATATACTTGTATATACAGGTATATGGGATTACAATAGGCACATTTAAAATCAATTTCAAAACCTTTTTAAAGTGCTTTGATTTTCATTTGACTTAATTACTACCGATTTAAATGATGCATGGGAATCTTACTCATCAAGCTAATTTGCTACTAGATATTTTTTTGGATTATTCCTATAAAAACAGAAGATTCCCATTCTTCTTTTATCTACTGATCTTCACTTTATTGGTAATGCACAGGAATTGTGTGAGATATGCACACACAGTATTATACTTATATTGTATAGATTTGATACTTCTTATAATAAAATGAATATGCTGGAAAAAAGATGTTCCACTGCAATGGCATAGTTAGACTAAAGAAATCTTTGATAACCCACTAGAACCCTAACCCTTTTCTGATACAACTGTGTACTTACAGATAGCATGCAAAAAGATTTACCCATTAAGTACATTGTAACTATGCATCATTGAAATTCTGTGTAAGTACACTTAGTAACTACTATGTCAATACACAGTAATTAGAGACACTTAATGTGAAGTGTTATCCAATACAGATTGACTGCTTCTTCTGGGACTAGTCATCAAAGGTGGAAAAAATCTGAAATTATATATATTTATTTTCTTAAAGAAATATTATTTTGATAAGGGGCAGGTGGTGAAGACCCCTGCAGTCCTGCAAACATTGCTTGTGGGTATTTTATGTTGCAACTTCCATACTGTAATGCTGGCCGCTCTGCACTAAGGCTGTACAAAAAGCAGCAGCAGCAGCAGGGATGATGAAAGCAGTGACTCTTTTTTTTCTTCCTCTAATTCTAACTTGGTGTCCACTGTATGTCATTACAGTGAGCTCCAGAGCTGTATCTGGTTATTTGTGTCCTGTGGCCGGATACATGTGCACACAGGGAAACAATTTGTGTGGGAGGATCAGTAGGGACTAGGGCTGAATCGGATTCAGTTCTTTGAAGGCATCTGGGGCCCTGCTGATTGGGGATGTCATGATGTATCAACATAATCCACTACCAG
Source organism: Acipenser ruthenus (assembly GCF_902713425.1). NCBI lineage: Eukaryota > Metazoa > Chordata > Actinopteri > Acipenseriformes > Acipenseridae > Acipenser > Acipenser ruthenus. Next base: position 1,701,843 of record NC_081208.1, read on the forward strand.
GGCAAGTTGAAAGTGTGCTGCATGACTGTTTTATGTTATTGGAAGGGTTTTCACTGAAAGATTCCAGTTCCTTAAGACACCCAAATGTGTTTGCATAAACTATGATACATAACCCAAGATATGCACTTTTTTTGTGTTCTTCGGAATGGAGAGTGTTAGAATGCAATGATCTTCGCTGAAGCTTGCATGCAGTTGCTATACAGAATGCTCGTGTCACCACAGTGTAAGGCGTGAAATGTTTTTGCAGATGGATTGAGATAATTAGGACTCATTTAAAATGGAAATTTGTTATATTATGTATTTAATTTCTCTCTTCTCATTCTCATATATTAGCTCTTACAAGTCCTCAGGCTTTCTTTGGTTGGTTTCCAACATACTGTCAACATGTTTAATTTTTACAGCAAGAAATCCCGGTTTGGAAATGATATATGGCGAGTCGTGAAGGGAGCGGTGTAATGGATTCAAATTTCAGTTTCAGTTGTATTTCTCAACATGTCTGGAAATGCTTCTCATTCAAGTTTTCTATGGTCCACTGGCATCGCCTGGATGTAGATTTTTTTTTTTTATAAGCGGGGGTGCAAAATTTGATTGATTGTGCAGGATAAGAGTTTCTTAATATGACCTTGACATTTCTACACTTCAGCCCTTTTTTGTATCTCAGCCTCTTTTCCTCTATTTACAGTAACCAGACCCTTACTAAATACTGTATAACATACAGCAGGGGAACAGCATGGCCCTTGGTAACATTGAGTTTGACACCCAAGGAGTTTACCCATATAAGTTTGACACAGCTCTAGATACTGTAGTAGGACCTGTCCTATGTATTGAAGCAGGTCAAAGGTGCCGCATGCTGTACAATTGTGCACAGCCATCAAAGTTAGTTTAACATGGTTATGGCTGTTCCCCAGAATAGATGGTGGAGATATAAGGTTTCAGACACATACTGTACATGCATCCTGCACCAGAGGAACGTAAACACAGCACTTTGCAATGTCTATATTATGGCTACGCAGCATAGTCTGATTTCATAAACAAAACTATTGCCAAAGTGACAGAATTGCTCTTGTAAACACGGCCCTACCTCCTAACCCTTTCAGTGGTGAAGGCCCTGTCTCTCCTGTATACCAAGACATGGCTCGTTTGCCTTTATTGCTGTAGTGGTCATTTATTAATCAAGCCATAGACCCTCATACAGTTCCTGCTTTAGCTGATCAACAGTTAAAAAAGACCCCCCCCCCACCCCCCCCTTTTGTCAGTATTAATTCCTCAGAATGTCACACCATCCCAGACGTCCTCTCTTCTTTACTTTTTTTTAATTTTTTTTGTTACTGATTTTTTTCAGATCTTTCTCACTTTCTGTATTTAGAGTTTGGGTTTTTGCACATAAAACTGAGTCCTTTGACATGACACCATCCCCTGCAGCTGCTTATCCTACCAGTCACAAAATGCCTGCATGAAGATTAGTAAGTAGTTGTCTTCTGGGATGCTTGCCATTGCTTAAAGGTGAGTGGCTTCCACCCGTTTTACAACCAATCAACCGCTTCCAGTTCTAGGTGTGTGCTTTACACAGCACAGGTGATCATGTTACGCAACACTCGGATCTGCTCACTTGCATAACACATTCCCAATGAGGGGATGTCCTTATTTCAAAATGGTTTGAACTACAGTGCCCACTGAATATTTATAACATTCCATGAATCCGGAAAAATAATAAAAAAAAAGGTCCTGTTTAATTTAGAACAGGATTCACACAGCGACAAAAGAAATCAGTATGTGAATCTTTTCATCTCAGATCTGATTGAGTTGATGATTGGCATCTTAAACCCTCACTTGTTTGGGGTTCTGTGAGCCAGTCAGCAGCAGCAGGTTCTTGCAGAGGAATCTCACAGTAAATGAACCGCAGGACTTTACAACATGATACTACTCCCACCAATCTGGCATGGAGTTTATCAGATTAAGCCTGAAGCAATCAGTCTGATACCATGTTGAACACTCAGGAATTCATTCACTTGCAAGCCCTTTCAAGTGTCCTTTTTTTCAGTATGAGAAGGAGACTTGAGTTTGCTGGACGGTTTGTGTTAAAAAACTAGAAAAAAAAAGTGCTCCTTGATTTGATAATGAACATTCCATTTCTGAGAATTTCCAGTAACACTTTAAATGAAGTGTCTCTCTTTACTGTGTATTTACATAGTAGTTACTTAGTGAATACATGTGTACTTACACATAATTACAATGTTATTATGCATAGTTACAACGTACTTAGTGTGTAATTAAGTACATGTATAAACCTAACCTGTAACCCTTTTCTGATACAATTATGTACTTACATATGTCGTGCAAAAATATTTACACATTAAGTATTATGCTAAACGGGATATTAATTAGTCCATTAAATACTGCAGTGATGCAATGATACGCTTATTATTATGAATTCACCTGTGTGCTGATTCTTCATGGATATGACCCTCACAAGTGCAAAATGTGTTTCTGCAATCGAATTGCTCTAGCAGATCTCCAGTTTAGCGTGTGCTTTATTCAATTAGTTAGGCTTTCAAAGAGATTTAAACAAAAATCAATTTGGAGTAATTCTGCACTTTGACATCAAGTGCCTTGGCCAGGAAGTATGGTTGCATTACTAAAAGCATGGTTATTTTTTTTTATAGCAATGATGCAGCCTGTCTGTATTGCTTTGTAATCTCCTCATCATGTTTGACTCATGCAGCAGTGCTAGTCTTTTGTATTAAGGAAAAAAAAAGTAAAATAGAATTGATGTATTTATTGTGTTTGAGTTGTTTGCTGCCTGCCTGACTTCACTGAAGATGAGACCTTGGTAATAACCCATTTCCACAGTGTAAATAATTCAATCCTAATGACAATACAGAGCATAGAAACGGTTAAGGTTCCACACATACACCAAGGCTGTTAGCTGGTGACTTTAACAGTTTCTTATAGGCATTTTCTTTTTGCACGTCAATACAAAAAATAAAAAAAGTAAATCATGTTTGGGCAAAAACCTAACCGAACGCAGGCAGATTGTCTTCGTTCACAGACAGCCGCTGAAATGTTTTGTAAAACATAAACGTCAGAGATTAGACATTTTGCCCAGTGAGTGTGTGCTACTGTGGCAGTGCAGAAGAGCCCTGCGTGTAATCAATGGGACAGGGCAAAGCTTGCTGAGAAATATATTGCTGTAGTTGTATGATTTAAAAATAAATGCTTTGTATGATTTCAATGTATTGTTTGGTGTTTATTATTTCAGAACGGTGGTATTATTGTTTTAGTTAAATGCAGTCTGGCAGGGGCGATGTTAACGGCTCGTCTCTGCCAGACACCTCGTGAGAATGCGGGGTCGGCAGCGAATGAATGAACAGATTGGCTGTCGACCACGCAGATCTAAAACTCTCGTGCAGAATGTGGCATCTCCAGATTGATTCATTTATTGGTAATCTGGAGATGGCCACGTGTATAAAATTTGGCAGCGTTTGCTGGTGGGGGTGGGTGTATAGAGAGAACGTGTGTGAGAGAGTGAAGGAGAAAAAGACAGGAGAAAATAACAATTTCTACGCATGATGGAAGGACCAGCATGGTACTTGTTTTGGGTGGAGGTATTTTGTTTTGTGATCGTAATTTGTTTTGGATATACTTCTATTTTGCTCTGTGAGCAGTGTTTTGGTATATCCTGTTTGTTTATTTTTGTATTGAATAAATACACGCAACAGCACATCAATCCGCAGTACTGTCAACTTCCTGGTCTGGGGACCTCACCTCTCAGCCACCTGTCACAGCTACATACAACATGTACAGCTGCCAAGAGATGTTCTAAAAGGAGTAGCCACTGTGTATAAAACAGCAAGGACCAGTAAGCTTCTGGCACACATAATTTGTGTCAGTTGAAGTTCAAACACCAAATAATGTGAATGTGTTTTCGCATTGGATTCCCAAATGATTAAACTCCGTGGGCCCGTGTTACTGTTCTCCAAGTCCGCCTATCTATTTTTGTTTCGGCTTGCAAGTGAACCGTAATACAGGCCTGTGCAGTTATAGAGCTTGCTTAGTGTGCTAAAAAATGTTTGGATTTAAAATGTCATTCTGGTTTAAACAGGTTGAAGAGCCTCAATTCAGCCCAGAAACATTCTGCTCTGGTATGACTTCCCTAACCTATTCTGGCATCAGTGTAAAATAAATAAAATAAATAATAATTATAAAGTCTCCTTTCAAGGTATAGACGGCTGAACTAGTTTTTTTTTTTTTGAAAGCTGAACCCTTCCCCCTCAACCACAAACAAGAGTTTCTATAGCAACGCTAAAGCAGCTTGGAGATGCTGGAATACAACTTCCAAGGTTCTTCAGAGAATATATTAACCCCTGGGTCCGGTTGATGATTGAGCACACCCCCACCCACCCACCCATGTACTGTACCTAACAGATCAAGTCTCGCAGTTTCATTTCTGATTCTTTTTTTATTTAAAAAGGCTAGCAAGTAAATTCCTGTATCCACTAAACTTGTGGGAATTTCCATTCCTTACCGGTGCGAGCTGTCCAAACAATAAAACACAGATTGCTGATCACAATTGATCATTTGAATAAACAGATCTCTGAAACCGTGTTACCGGTGGTGATTTATTTTACTATTCAGTATTACATCATACTCCAGTGTTAATATACATTACTATTCCCCCAGCACTATACTTAAATTAATGATTATAAAGTCTGATTATATTTCAGTTTTTTTTCCTTCACGGACAAAATAGAGCACTCACAATTTAATGACAGTTTATGGAGTATGACAGGCTTTGTGGGTTGTAGAATTGTGGAAATGGAATGCATTAACATTTCCAATTACATTGCACCTTTAGACCTTTTAAATGCATTGTACCACTGTAGCTCGAAGCAGGTGTATTTTGAATGTGCAATTTCTGCAAACACAGTGGCCTTTATACTGTAAAAGGAATCCAAGCAAAAGCTTTTGAACAGAAGAGAGCCACATTTTAAGCAGATTGTTCTGCTGTTCCTTTGATGTTCTAAGCAACACATGCACCCAGACTGTGAAAAGCAGCACTCAGTCAAACCCATCAGTGCAAAAATACTTACAGTATATCAGGGCGACGCAAGTGGCATAAAACTGAATTTACTCGTGAGCAATATTTGAGGCACTTCTTTCAATATATTATAACTCCTAGCCTTTCAGAAACATGTTGTTCCTGGTTTTAAAAAAGTATAGGTCAAGTATTTGTACCAATGGTTTCAATAAATACTGCTCTGTTGCCTTCCTCTGACCAGGCCCCAGAAGTTAAGGCAATCAGTGTCCTATGCGTGCAAAGCCCTTTTCACTGCACTAGCTGGGCTAGTTTTCTGGTACTGTGATTTGTGGTTTCTGCACATGTAGTTTATGTACTGTATTAATGTGTCTTTCATTGGGTGACTCAGTCCTGAGCAATATGCTGCAGACAGTTTATTAAATGGCAGTTTCCATTGTCTTATTTAAAAGACACATCCAGGATGTGTGAGATGCAGACGGTGATTCAGAAATAATCGCTGTGGGCAGCCAGACAGCACAAAGGCTTAAGTAGCACCTGTTTAAATACTGGCATCACCTGTTGGCCACGATTCAAAACTTTTTTTTTTTTTTTTTTTACTGGTGTATGATTGCGTGTGGAAGTGATTGGGAAAGAAAAAAAAAAAGCTGAAAAAAACAAACGTTTAAATTGGCCTTCTGTGTGGTAGTCAGGGTCACGCAGTGAGTTGGTTGCTAAGCAGAGAAAATGGACTCCGTATTTTCTTTCTTTCTGCTTGCATCAAGACCACAATCTCTACAAACCACTGCGTTCACAAGGTGATATTTTCTTCAGATTATTTAAAGGGGCCTCTTGAATTTTAGGTGTGGATGCTTTATTAGGAAGGGTTCCTAGTAATGTGAATACACCCTTAGCACATTGCTTGCAGCTTGCTTGCTCCCATCCTTTTCCCCTGCAGTTTGTATGATTTCAGTCTATGAGGACAGAGGTGTCTGTAGTAACTCCTTGGAACAGATGAGGAGGCAGACAGTGGAGTGGAGTGATGGGACTATGAAACTGCAGGTGTTAAATGACTACACGATGATGCAGATCTGGTACAATATAATAGATGATTCGTGCGTGCGCTAGCACAGCTCATAGGATACCCGCTAGACCAACACCAAACGCTTACTCATTCCAAGCAGCACAGTATCTCCTGCACTGGCTGATAAACACAGCGATTATCCACATTAAAAACTTTGAGCTATTTGGGAAAAAGGAGGCCTTTCAGCCCACTCAATCAGGCTGTGGGCTGAACCCAGGCCTCTGGGTCTAGGAAGCGGTCGGCCCTGAGGTTGAATCAGGCCTGTGTGGTTAATTATCTAGATTCCTTGTATTGTTTCAGCTTGCTCGATGTTTGGCTTGGGTTTTTTTTTTTTCTGAAGCACACTTTTTTGTGCAAGGCAGTTTGCTTGGCTAGCTTCGCAGTGGACTGAAATACAGCTTGCAAAAGATACGAAGGGTACTGGAAAGCAGAGGGGCTTATGGGTTGTTCTACAGTACAGGTTTAGAATTAAGATCATTGCTGGAGATGTTTTAACAGTTTTAATCCCCCCACGCAACTATGGTTGTAAGAGTTGGAAGACTTTATTGCTTTACAGCTATACCACAATGCTTTTGCATTGCATGATATATTTTTTAACTCATCATGTTTTCAATTCCTTCAGTGTGCCACCACCATCAGCTACAGATAATGCACAATCTAAATCCAGTGCAACTAACGCATAACCAGTGCCTTTTTTTATTTGCACAAAACTTGATGCCAGAGAATTTGCAGATCAAAGAAGCTCTAATTTAGAATTCTGATTGAAACTCTTGAAGTTGTGGAGAACTGGCAGATTGATGATATTTCTGTTCCTTGGTTCTGGACAGGCAACATCGTAGACATGTTTGGGGGATAAGGGGTGGAGAATAAGCTGTAGTGGAACAAAAAGAATATAAATCAGAGATAATCTATTATTATGTCAGCACATGTACTTTCCTCAAAATGGCTGTCCTATCTGGATTAGGCAAATAAATACAGTCAGATGCTCACAAAAGAAAAACAAAAAGTCCAGCCCTTTTATTTGAAAAGCAGGACAATACTGAGCTGTTTACTCAACAGGCCCAGGTGTGATGTTTGCATTGTGTAGCTGAATGAAGCTAATCCCCACGCTGAAGTGGCTTTGGTGTCTGTGCTGTTCACATTCAGAGCAACGGGAAGGCCACTTCATAACCAGAGAGAAGAGAAAATCCATGCCCTGAGGGAAATCACAGCAGCTTTCAGGACAATTCTTTTCTTTCTTTCTTTCTTTCTTTCTTTCTTTCTTTCTTTCTTTCTTTCTTTCTTTCTTTCTTTCTTTCTTTCATCATCAACAAGAAGCAACAACTATACATGGGGAGACGTTCAAGAGAATTAAAAAAACAGTCCACACAATTACTGTAGACTCTCAACAGACCCTATAGTGTGTTTAAGCTGTTTGCAGAGCAATGGATTGGTAGCTGGGACTGAGCTGCACTCCAGGGATTTTATTGGGGATTTTGAATGAATATCTTATCTTAATAATGAATTAATTAATTTAAAAATAATCTGATTCCAATCTCTGAGCACAGAAAACCTCTAAGGTTTAGAGTCTACCTATGAAATCAATAAGACTGGTGGGATCATACATGCTGCTTGGCCTATAGATTTTCAAGAAGCTATTCATTCTTTAAATAATAAACCTCCTACTTAGTAAGCTGAGAAGAGTCTGCATAAGCAATGAGCCAACTGAAGAGGCTGCATATCATCGTATCTCAATGCAGCTATGGAAAGCGTTTCCCCCCCAAGCAGTCTTGCTCTATTGGCATTCCTCTGTGGCTGTCTTTAATTTTTATGGACCATCTAACTAGGAGCTTGTTCTCGGAGAAATGCTCAGTTGTGTTTTATGTGCTGCTCATACAGTGGCTAAGGAAATGGGAAAGAGAGACCTGCCGTGGTATTAAAATTGATTTGAGTGACCTGTAGAGCCAAACGAGTTAAGTGAGCTGACCCACATGCAGTGACATGTTATCTACTTTCCGGTAGTAAAGCCCAACAACGCTTAGCTGTTAGTTAGTTGTCATACTCTGATTTGGGGAGAAGCAAAGATGTGTCTGAATTTTGAAGTAGCATCATAGTGGGTGCTTAACTATTCTGATGTCCCAAAATGGAGTTATTAGACTATTTCTCTAAATCCGCCTATACCTGGCTTTGAGCATCCTTTCAGCTTGCCTGGAGAATACTAAGTGCCAGGACTTAACAGCTTTGATCATTCCATTCAAATCACATGTGGCCTTTCGACAGTGACAGCCCCACCTACTTTTATACAGATAGAATTGGAATTGGAGGGTGGAGTTGAGAGAGCACGGTGTCACATGATTTTACTGAAACGAGGAGGGCTGTTCAATCCCTGATAAGCAGGAAGTCCGGTAAAGGCAGATTTTGAGGAAAATGACTGGATGACTGGAAGAAACATAACCCAAACCACTTAGAATGATTGCAAACATCACAAGTGAAGTACATTTAAAAAAAATATTTGAAGCTGCTTACTCTTACCACTTAGAAGTCAATGGCTGATTGTTTTCCAGGCCAGAGGCCACTGCTGAGTGATAGTGGAAGATGACAGCTGCAGAGGATCTGCACAAAAATGGATGGATTCTTGTGGATTCTCAATAGACCACAATAAACAACATTATGACGGGGTACTGGGAAATCTCTCAATCTCTAGCCCCTCCAGACCTCACTCTACCCCCTAGTCTCTGGCCTTCTAAAACCTGCAGTGCTGCTCACCCTGAGCTATGAAGAAGACCTGTTCTCTCTAATCCGCCTGGATGTGAAACAGCCAGGGCCTCTGTGGAGCCTCCCGGGAAAGCTCCACATACGGGCCCAGGTGTTACAAACCACCTGGAATAGAGGCTATGCCGCAATCCCAGTTTTGCAGACAGAGAGGGGTGGCATCTCAAGTAAGCAGATCTTAGAGATACACTGTACTTTCTAGAAATAAAGAAAGGGATTGTATGCTTGCAACCAGCAGATCCTTGATCTATGGGTACTTATTCTGGGCTTGTTTTCTTGATATGCCTCTGCAAACCGTTGTGGTCGCTGCTACCAGCATTCACTGTCAGTGTTTGCACTATTACTGAATATTGATTCTCCCCTTTTCCTCTGCAGCCGTTGCCTTCCCCATATCAGTCACTAGCTTAAATCAATCAGCAGTTATTTTCTGGTTATGTACTGTGTTGTCCTTGATTACTTGGTTGTAGTTCTGTAAAAATGTTGCTTGCATCTGTTTTAAGGGCAAATAACTAACTAACTGCTCTGGGCTTTATTTACTGTTCATGTGATGAGATCTGGACGGAATGTGATTAATTTAATTTCTAATGTTTGCTTAGATTACGTTCTTTTATCAATTACATATACCGCACACTGCTATCACTGTAGGGTGAATGTACATTATATTATACTAAAGGTTAATAAAAGAAGAGGAAAGGATTAAAAAAATGTGCAAAAAAAAAAAAAAAAAGGTAAAGTCCTGCTGTTTAGCTTTGCCTCAAGAGGTGAGCATATTTTAACTTAAACCCCCAAAGAAGTCTGACAGAAAGCTCCCTTCATATGCACAGCTTAATTTTTTTTTTTGTACGACTTCAAAGAGCTATTTATGCAGAAACGGGATGAATTTTCCTGTCCTCCTCGTTCCCCCTCTGGACATTTTTTTTTTTTTGGAACACGCCTTTTTTGTTACAAAAAAAAAAAAAAAACACAGTTTTTTTTTTCTTTTTTTCTTCTTCTTCTTTCTCGTGCTGCAGCTGCGGACTTGGGAGTTTTTAATCCCACCCCCTCCCCTGAGTGCTGGAACGCCATCCAACAATTTAACCGCAGCCTTGAAACAATCGAACATCTGTTTGGAGAGGAGCCGCAGCAAAACCTTCCTGTTGGGAATACTCCACTGATGGGATTAACCCCTTTGCGTACCGGTAATGGAAGAAAAAATTACTTTGCGTGGTATAGCTTAATATAGGACAGAACATTTCATATTTGTATAATTTACACCATGTTCAGTTAATGCACATTTGTATTTACTATGAGCTTCCCGTTTGAGCCCTGGGGTGGGGTATTGGTGGGGGTAGAAGGAGTGAATGAGAGCAAAAGATAAATGTGCAACAATGAGTGAACAATCATTCCTTTTGCTCTACGCACCTAATAATGTCTTTGGATCCAATTTACTGTGTGTCTGAAAATACCACTGATAATAGCATCTAGGGTCTGGCTTTAATTTAAGGATCCATGCCTAAACATACTGTTAGTGTGGGGTTCAAAAACCCCATAGTAAATTTCATCAAATGTTTCCCTGCAAAAAAAGATCAAACCTTGTTTTGCAAAAGCATTTGCACAACTTTGTTACTACAGTGTGTGACTTGCTTTTACGGCTCTTAAAAGAAATCTCTGAGGATATCAGATTGCGTGGTTGAAAGAGCACTTACTGTACAGACAAGGATACAGACAATTACAAATAAAATTATTTAAAAAAAAATCCCAGCTATTGTTTGGTGCCACACTGTGCAACCACTGCAGTTTGCCATTTATCCCTCTGTGTTTTTCATATAATTCATTTGATCTTTTTAACACAGTCATTGAGGTGGCAGAGAATATGCATTCTATCAGCTCGCTTTCCTGCAAGTGTATTTTGAGACTCCTTGGATTGAAGAGCTCTGTGCAGGGGAGGTTGTTAGGATATGGATCATTCGGAGAGCTTGATTCTGGAGCTGTGTTTCCAGGCAGAGCCCGAGACCTTCATTTGTACAGTAGTGTTAGCCTCCTGGCTGCGTGGATACTCTTGAGACTGGAGGCTGTGCACGGGGAGGCTTTGAGAAACAATGAGAAGCACAAGATCAACAACGGGCCCGAACGCTGCCAGCTTCCACAGCTGCTGATCATTGGAACTGAATTAATTCCAGGGTCAGGGGTTTGAGCTCCGCAATGGGGACCATGTGTTATGTTCTGTGGGTTGTCAGCATCTCCAGCATTCCACTTTCTCCCCAATACAATTCCAGTCTCCTTTTACTAAAGTTAATCAGGATTCACAAGATACTTGCTAAGAATATTATCTGTATAGTGGCTATATTGGGGGGGCTCATCCTTTATGAAGTCGCAAAGATGTGTGACATTATGAGTATACCGTTTCTTACAGATTCGATTTTTTGTTCATTACAAAAGTAGCATGATATGTAGATTCCTCCGAATGCCAAACCCGTTGAATAATGTATCATTGTTTTGCATGGTTTTGGAGAAGTTGTTAGTGGCGCCACCTATTTTGAAAGGCAAGGTCTGTCTGACCAGCCCTAGGCAGCTTCTAGGAATATGACATCAATACATTGCCTTCAGCAGCATGTGTTATTGTTTGTAATGAACTAGTGCAGATATCAAAGAACTCTATGTAAGAGGTGTTTGTCTCTCTTGTCTCAAAACAAAGGTCTGATTGGGAAACTCACATACACCCAAACACTCATTGTCATATAAGTGATAGACTTACCCCCCACCCCCCCCAATTAAACACCACCTGACCATCATGAAAAAAAATAATTATAGTAAAAATAATGGGATGTTCTTACTTTTGTAGAAGTTAGTGATCAGCAGATTTGTCAGCCGCACGAAGAGCAGAATGTGTGATTTTCACTAACTCTACTGCGCAGAATAAATGAATATATTGTTTTACTCCAGTCACTGTTAAGCGAACACTTTCTTTTTTTTTGTTGCTTTGCTAGATGCCATTTTCATTTGCTGGACCCAACTGGCTGACTTTATTTCATATATCTGATATCTCAGAACCTTCAATCACTACGAATGCTGTACGAAAATGAAGGGTGGGGAAAATAAATGAAATGCATGCAACCTCCTGATCCATTATTGCCATACTGTCATTAATACGGTTTGGTTTGCCCTCATTAAAGAAGACAGTGCTTATTTGAACAGAACATGGTTGAGACTTACGAGCGACTGGGAGTGAAAATCAATGGTGTTGAAAACAACGGATATCTCATTTCAAGGAGAAAAAAAAATACAATCAATTTCAAAAATAGTCATCCCATTCCCGATCCCCTGGATTTATTCCACAATCATCCTTTCGGATCTATGGATTCATTAGGACGAGGCACAGAATGCAAGAACATTCTTTCAGCAATATCAAGCTCTTAAAAGCTTCTACGGCAATTTCCCAGTGCGTAGGTAGTCGACATAGACAGATGGTTATCCATTGCTCCGTTGTGTGTGACTGGCACTAGTGTTAACTCTGCAGGGACGTTGGCCCCCTGTTCATGCAAATACCATGCCAAAATCTAGATATGAGCACATGTACATTCATGCATGCATCCAACATATGATACAGAGGCACATACACAACCTGAGGGTAGGGACTTGCTTGACCTTACTGTTTGAAGTCGTATTGATCCATAATTTGATCCCTAGCTCACCACAGTAATAAAACTACACGCTGTAGCTGAAAATTAAGCAGTTCTAATTCACATTGATCTAACTGAAGGTAAGAAAGGGTGTCATTTATGGCGTTTTAAGAAAGTATGTAGTGCTTTTGAGGTAGCGGAAGTTTTAACTCTCTTCGCAAACCATACGTCGTTGGTCAGGTATTATTATTTGTTCTTTTTTTTATCCTACAAAAAACAGGTCATTAATAAATAACTCTGGGTAGAGGGGAAGAGAGCAGGGACCCAGAAACAGGAAACTTCATCTTTTATACATGTTTAATAGGTATGCTGGTTTTTATATGCCTTCTTCCCTGTAGGAAGTTGGGAATTTTAACAGGTTCCAGATGAGGAAAGGTGAGAGTGGGAGGGATTCTGTTTTGAACAGTGCTGGCTCACGCGGTAGGAATTCTATCAATATGTTTTCAATTTCTGCCTGGTGAATAATGCCTTCAGAACAAAAAAAAAACATTCAATTGCATAGCAGAAGGCATGCACAGTTTTCTCAGAAAATCTAATAATTTGACCGTTACAGAAAATAAATATTATGTATTGTGTTTAAACTTTGTTGAGGCTAAAACTATTGCATCTATTCCACCAGCCCTTTAGTGTGGATTCTGTGTTACATGGTCTGTAATTACACTGCAGTTACACTGTAGTTGCACATGTGGTTACACAGTAATTACATTGGAAGTACAGTACACAACCACATATGTGCCATTTTAGTTTTGTGTTTGTATGACGGCCACATACTTTTTGGTGTTATTTTATTATTGATTTTCCACATGCAAGAAAATGGATTTCAAACTTTTTGCTTGAGTTCTATTTGAAAAACAGAGTACTGCATTTTAGTTATTTTTAAATTCTGCTTCTTGTATTCTTTGCATGTGTGTGTGTGTGTTTCTTTCCATTTACAAACATTACACAATAAGCTGTAAAAGAGAATGGCTGCTGAGGTTTGGCTTAGGTGCTTGCCTGGTTTTGTAAACCCATTGGGTTTATGAATAAAACAACAAAATATTATATCCCATATTAACAGATTCTAGATTCGAACCATATTTTTGGCAGGCATCGTACCTGTACCGAATTCAGCAAGCTTACAGAAAGTACCCCCCGTTGAATTTACTGCTTGGCTAGGACCTGGAATTAATTCCCTTATTACACTCTGAAGCATCCATTTTAAACTGTTCAGACAACAGGTTGGGGCTGCAGCGCACCAAGCGGGTAAGGTGTCCAGTGTATGAACTTGGGATAAACGGATCTATCTATTACTATGCCCAGGTTGTGCCCAGTCTTTATCATTACAGCTGAAATAAAGCAATCACTTTTTAAAAGACAATAAAACAATTATAGTAAGAGGCACTAGTTGTGCAGTTAAATGGTATTCACTATTTTTAATACAATAAAATGATATGTATATACATGGCTAGCACTCTATTTGAATTACGTACAGTATGTTGCTGCACTAAAGTATAATATACTATAGTTAATGATGGTGCTGTATGTCAGTTAAGTGCATGTAAAATAACCAGTGCTTATTTCATGTTTATTTAATTGCAATGTCCGTCTTTTGTGCAATTCTGCAGGACTTTTGTGTTTCTGAAATAAGATAATTCCTTCTTTTCATTTTCTAGAGCTTTCTGTCTCTGTAATTGAATCTTAGTTGTGTATCATGTATCAATTGTATCTCCCTCAAAACGCTACCTATTAAGGCATATAACACAACACTCTGTGCAACGAGTAAGTACTGGAGTTTCAAATCCCGTTTTTATTATTATTATTATTTATTTCTTAGCAGACGCCCTTATCCAGGGCGACTTACAATTGTTACAAGATATCACATTATACATTATTTCACATTATACAGATATCACATTATTTTTACATACAATTACCCATTTATACAGTTGGGTTTTTACTGGAGCAATCTAGGTAAAGTACCTTGCTCAAGGGTACAGCAGCAGTGTCCCCAACCAGGGATTGAACCCACGACCCTCTGGTCAAGAGTCCAGAGCCCTAACCACTACTCCACACTGCTTTCAACCCCATTCCCTTTTAGCATTCCTAGTGTTTCTAATTGCAATTACTGAACTCAGATTTAAATCTGTAGTCTGTGTTATGGTTCTGTGACCTGCTGCTCTGTCCTTGTTGCAAGCCATAGAGATATGTAACACTGGCACCCAGCATGTCTTCAAACTTGATCAACAGTTGGTCGATCTAGTCTGTGTTACATATGGGTATGGCTGGCAACTGTATCAAAAAAATTGAAAGTAACTTGCTCACGTTGCAGAGCGGTTGTAGATACATTTCTCTTCTTCTTTGCAGTCAGTTTTAGATATGGATGGATGGATGGATGGGGGGGCTTTATCGATCTCGAGTCAGTTATTATAACAACTGAAACTTAATCTTCAGCCATCCTTGCGGCAGTTACTAGATACCCCCCTTTCAAAACATCTTCTAAAGTATGCATGGAATGCCAAGAAGGGAAACGTGATTGTTACCACATCGCCAGATATCTGGGCCTGATTTGAGAGCTGTTAATGCTTTATTATGACAGGTATTGTAATAGAAACGTGGCCTACGGGGTCTGTTTGAAAAATGTGTTGATGTCATGTAAGTGGTCCGAGTGGGGGTTACTGTTACATATACATTTCCATATGTTAACAATCACATTTTAAAATCTATATTCACTGCCATTTGATTGCTACAGAACATCTGGATCTCATCCCCCCCACCCACCCCCCCCCCCCCCACTGGTCATTTCTAGAGAGGTATACAAACCTTACTTACTAAAATACCAGCAAACAGGTCTGCTGGTGCTGATAAAAAAGCTGGTTTAGATTTAATGGTAACATTTTAAGACTGTGCTATAAAGCTATTTAATAGGTGCATGAAAGTTAGTAGCAGCAACAATACATTCTGAGAATGCTTTAACTGCAATAAGTATTGTTACCATTAACAAACTTAATAGAGTGCACCTGGCCAGTATAGTTTTAGGATTTATTTGATCAAAATAGTATTAGGGTAACATGCTGTAAACATAAATTAAATGCACTAAAGCAAACAGAAATACATGCATACTTTTTATCTTCGACTAAAAAAGTTATTCTATTGAGTGATATCTCTTTTCAAAATGGCCTGTCGTTGACTTGGATTGTAATCTTCTTGAATTGAGTTTTTTGAATTTGCAGAGAGGAGCTCATTAATTTGTGAAAAGCCTAATGTTTAGGTTTTTGCATTCCTTTCTCTACTTTACAATAGGGTATATACGGGCATGGTTCCTTGACCTCATGATGTAAAGTGAATGTTCTGGAGGGACGTGGTTTTGTTGTAATACTGAAGGGGGATTAGGGTGACTGATTTGAATCATCTGTTCTGCACAGTGGAGAGGAAGCAGAATAAAGCTGAAATGGGTTCCTAATGCATTTCCCTGTCTGTTCGACTGTGCCTCTCTTCTGCTCTACAGGTAACCCTGTCAAAAAAAAAAGCGCTGGGGTCGACGCCAGTGAATTTAATGCCAGCCGGGGTCAGCTTCATTGAGCGGCGTCTTTGCTCAGCGGAAACCGAGCAGAGCGAAAGATCAAGTGAGCCTTAATTCACATGCAACCCAATACAAGGAGCGGATCAAGCTGGCTTTTGTACAGCATCGTCTCCGCCTGCGCTGGGACGGAATACAGCTACCTGTCCATTGCACATTCATAATAAGCCTCTCCTGTTCTGTAGAAAAGCCATAAATACTGCAGAGCCTCACCCCCTCGCGAGAGCCCATAAACAGCTTCCACATGTGTTTTTTCCATATCCCGCTGTTATTCTGGAATTTCGTTTATGTACATTGTCAAACTTCTCACAGTGTGAGAATGAAAAAAAAGAAAAAAAAGCAATTACGGGGGTGGGGGGGGGGGACGGACGGACTGGGCTGTGTAGTGGATTAGCATGCTGTCTCAAAGCACCAGCCCTCTGGGTTCAAATTCATTGGAGCTCAGACTGACGGTTCACACGGGAAGAAGTTCAGCTTGTATATCTCCTCTGCCCAGTGACAAGCTACTGCTTCACAAGGAGAGCTTCCAACTCACTGTGCATCACCAAGGCTGTGTGTTTACATGGCCCTGAGAATCTGAATGTGGAAAACTGAAAGACCTAAGACTGTGTGTGCGTGTGTGTGTGTGATACTGCAACTACAGACAGTCCTAAGGTTTTAATTGTGTGTTCATACATGTTGCATAGATGTAAACCGCATATTTTTTCAGTATATTATATGAACACTGTAACGTAGTTACTGTACAGAACTTTAAACTATACAGATGTACAATAGTTATGCTTACAGTACACAATACACTGTTTATACAGTTATGTACAGGGGTAACTGCAATTATAGCTTACAATGTGGAATACTAAATTGTAGTGTTTTGGCAACTACTATAGAACACTGTATTATTTCTTAAGGTACATATAATAAAGCTGTAAATTGATCTAGTTGATTTCTTTTTAGGGGTGTGGCTGCCGGAAACATGCTGTACCTTCAGAATATATTGTTGTGACACATACTGTATAAAACTGTTTGCCCAGAAGGCTCAGAGACACATTTGGAGTATCTGTCACAACAAGCCTACCTCTTCACTGATTTTACCCCAGGAAATCAATAGTAGGTCAGAGATGTCAAAAGGAGGAGATGCTTCCCATCCAATTGAATCTGAATGACCTTGAGTGCCGGCGCCCTCTGCTATCCCGTCACGAACATCTGCGCAACTGAAACCTTGAACTGGCACACATGTCAGATCCCCTGAACCTAACGGATAAACCAGACATGCGCCTGTCTTGACTCAAGATTCCATTGCGGTCCTTGGAGCGTCGATAGGGGTGGCGGGGTGGGGGGTGGTGTCAGCAGCCTGGAAGGGCTTCACAGCACTGGTGACCTTTTTGTGTTCTTCCATCAGCCCCCCTCCCCTTCCCTTCTATGTTGATTGTCAGATCCAGATGTGAGCAATGCGATGCTGAGAGCGAGCCAGGAGGAGGGGGTGGTGAAGAAGCCTAACCTTCCAGGCAGGAAACTCTGGACCCTCCCCCCCCCAGGGCTGGGCTTAAGCCAATGCTGGGAGTTTGGCACAAAGCAGCCCTTTTTCCTTGAGGCTATAATTAGTGCCCTTTGAATATAACTCTGTCAAACTCTTCATGTCAAATAATCTGCCAACATTGCAAGAGGCTGCTCATTAAGGCGTGGATCTTTTAACATGGTCCTAACATTAGATGTATACATCAAGGGTTCTAGCCTGGTTAAATAAATGCATTTGAAATTTGAAATTTAGCTGACTAATAATCTTACCTGTCGTGCACCTCCCTTCCTTACAATGGTTTATCTCGATACAAAGCTCAGGTAACTTAAACCAGAGCTCCAAAATGAAGTCGCTTTCTCATCAGGGGTTAAAATGTGCAACGGTCTTGCTAAATGTAAAATTTGGTTTGTTGCAAGGTGCTTTTTAAAACAAAATCTTTAAAAGGGACTTCCACTATCCTGTTGGCATGTTTGGAACTGTGAAAACAAACAAACAAACACAGTGTTTCTACCTTCTGGAAAGCTCAAATTGGTAAATTAGCAGCAAGTGTGTGACAAACAGCTGGGCTGACGCTCAGCGTAAGTTTGCACTTGCTACGTTCAGCAGGGAATCGCATCTCTAGCTCATAGTCAGTGATCATTATATAAAGTATAACAAGGAGAACATCTGATGGATATCATTGATGCCTGCAGTGTAAAAGGTGGTTTGAGTCATTAAAACATTATTCAGCCAGGATGACTCAATGAAGATGCTACTGTACATGATGTTCCGGGATGGGCTGCTCCTTGAGATATTCAGTTTGATAAGGGGGTGGTTTGTAATATCTTGACAGTTCATCGCTAATACAGATCATGACAAGTACCATCTCCTTTTTCCTGTGTCTGAAGATTTTAAAACATTCTAACCACTTGAGCCACCTCCATTCATGTTTACACCCAGAAATAAGCATTTGTATATACACCTACGCCACCTGCTGGACACTTGGAATATATATATATATATATATATATATTTTAGCTCAAAGATATATATATATACATACATATATATATACACACACAGCTTTGGTTAATAAACAAGAAAGAGACCCTTCATCTTGTACCATCTTATAATCTCCAAGTAATCTATTATGCTATATGAAGTGTTATATTGTCTGTGCTGCAAGCACGTGTTCTGTTTATCAGAGGTCATTGTGTGGGCTGGTTGGTCCTTAAAGATAACTTAATTGTCTTCATTTCAGCAGCAAATTACTGTACTATTCCGAGTAATTCTCTTCTGCTCATAACACTGAAGATTACAGAACCTGCAGATTGTGACTTGTTACTTAAGTGCGTTGAACTTTTAAACTGCAACACGCAATGCACTGAAGCATGTTTGAAACAGAACGGGATATTGCACATCAAAAACATCTCAAAGTGTACCGTGGACCTAGTTTGCAATCAAATTCCTCAAGGATAAGACAGCTGGTAATTACAATGATCTTTTATGAGACAAGTTTATTTTTTTTATATTTTACTAGATTGGCTACTGACTTTTACCAAAAATATCTATAAAAAGGTCATTGGAAGTTTTCAGGGGAAATTTGTAGCATTAAGTTCTATACTATTTAAAGCAAACACTGTTGATAATGTTTTGGTTGGAAAAAAAGTATTATTTTGTTTCTGTGAAACAATAATGACAAAACACCATGGGCTATATTTGCATATGTAATGGGCAGTGTTGTGTGATACACTGCCTTTAAGGATCCTGTCCTGTAGGTGAGATGAGGCTAAAAGCTCTAAAACCACGAATACAGACAAGCCTGGCTCTTTTGCATTGTGGTTAAGGCGCTCGCTTGTAAACATTTTTGTAAACTGCAGTTACACCTCCTTTTAAACATCATATCTTTTTTTTTTACATTTTCTAGATCTGAATCAATAAGAAATAATACCCTGAATTAAATGTCTGGGTTGTTTATTTCTGGTTTGGTAACTTTTTTGGGTGTGATTTCTTAAAAAGAGAAATAAATTGCTATTGACAATTTGGAGTGAAAAGCTTTGAGAATCCAGGCTCATGTTGGCTAAGAATATTATTCCAAAACTTCAGCGAGGAAAATGACACATTTAACTGAATGTGGGATTTACTTGGCAGGACTTTACAATTAGAGTCAGACCAAAAGTAACGCAGGCCAGTGGGTCTGTCACTTCTCTGCTTATCACACTTGAAAGTTTGGGGTCTCTGTGTCTTCCAGCACAAGCAAGCAAGCCAAGGTCAGTTTATGACATACAGCGGATCTGCGCTGCTTCTCAAATTGATATGTTCGGAGCAAGGCCTTTCCAAGAAGTTCCCAATTGCATTAATAAACTGCAGCGGAAATACACCTCGACTGTGAAAGCAGCACTGGCTATACAGCCGTTTGTGTGGGCGTACAATGCAGTTCATGTATAGGCCCGCAAATCAGGTATATACGCTATGGGGATGCTTTACTGTATATGTAGGAGTGAGGGGCTTGTCTTGCTTCCTTGATAGAAAAATGCACAAAGACTTATATAAATAACGCACAGATTTTGTTACAAGGTGATGTTTCAACAATGGAATAGTGAGTTGCTGGAAATCAATTTGGAAAGTATACATTTAGAAAAAGTGTTGAAGCATGAAAGGTATAAGGAAGCATGGAGACTTTAATGCACTGTTTTTGAAATGCAGAGATATACATCTGGGCATTGTGATCTATGCTGGAGTCACAAAAAGAACCAATATAAATATGTATCAGATTAATGATTTAACATGTAAGCATAAACCGAATCAGAAATATATATATATAAAAGGAAAGATGTGTGTGTGGGCGGCAGTATTTTTCTTTTGCACAAAAAAACAAACTGTGTGTGTGTGTGTGTGTGTGTGTGCACACATGCATTTAGTGGGCTGGCAAAACTAGACAGAGAAAGAGTTTGGGTACAATGGGACAGAAAACAAGTGTGCACTAATGAACAAAATAAAATAAGAATTGGCTGTTAGGTTCGGAGATGCTCCCAACTCTCATTAAGTTTCATTTTATTTTTTTTGACGGCGGTCAGAGAAAGGTTTCCACATTGCTTTGGGTGTGCCCTCCATCCTCCAGCAAGACTTTTCTGTAAATGATCATTTAACAATAATGACAGGGGAAGGCTTTCCAAAAAACACAACTAGAAACAGGAGCTGGGGAGCTGCTGCGCCTTCTCTTTTAAAGTAACAGGGTGGATGATAATTATGTGCAATTTGTATTTGGCTGGAAAGCAGATTTATGCTCTACCTGTCTGCAAAGCTACTCATGCCAAGCCCTCGAAGCCTTTACCTTGTGTTGTATTGATTCTCACAGTGGTGGATGAGGTATAAACATTCATTTTAATGGAATGTTTAATGTGCCATAGGCACGCTGTGGGCTGAACGCTAGGCATGTTAAGTCTCTGAAACATGAAGAGCTGTTTTTTTCTTTCTTTCTCCAGACAGCAACAGATGAGGAGCCTCCAATTTAGTCAATTTGAAGCAGTTTACATCATATCTGTAGAGGACCCAAACCTCCCAGAAAGCTGTCGCTCAGAATAAACAAAGTGTTGCATGTGAATGTGGAAATGTTTTAGTGGCTTCTACAGAATGACAGAGGAGAGCATGCTTTTTATGAGCTACATTCATCTGTTTAGGAGACCAACACCTCATGGCAAAAGTAAACTTCATTGCTTTAGACAAATATGATTACTCCAGCATGGGGGAAATAGTGCGTTTTCACGTACAGAAAAAAACTCAATAAAAAAAACTTTATTTGATTTGGACACGAGCATCCATAACTCGTTATTACAGCATGATCCTTCATAATCACATTGAAGACTCACATAACACAAATATTCATGCAATGTTGTCAGTCATAACATTTGTTACTACAAGTCTGCGGAGAAGTATATTACTTAAGAGATCTCAAGAAGAAGAGTAAAAGCGACGATGAATACAGATTGTGAAGGATTATGCACTTCAGTGGTTATGCAGTGCTGTGCTGTCTTTATGATGGTGTTACGAATGGTACATGGATTCCAGATCAAATTGCTATAAAGTAACTGGGAAGCTTCCCAGCACTGGTGTGCTAAGATGATTCACCACAAGGCATGAATCTCTGCAATTATATCTATTTAAAAAAAACCCAACAACAACAAAGTAGCAAGGGTGTGTGGTTCCTCTGATTGTGCAGCCCAGTTTAAGCAGTGAATGGGTTAAAGCAAGCTGCTGTTGGTTTAACAGCTGCAGAGGGAGGTGTATATAAAACAATGGTCTGTGCTGGAACAGGCAGGAATAATTTCACTGCAAGGGAGATTTATGTGCGTACTGTATTGTAATGTTATTGGATCAAGTTCAGAATTCCTCTCCCAGCTTTAAAAAAATAAAAAATTATACCAGGAATGGCAGCGTCTTCTAATGCAATCAATTTGCCTTTCTGGGGCAGAGGTTTATCACACACCTTGAGCTGCATTCCAGTTTGAAGGTCACAGACAGACATTAGGCAGGGAACTTCAGTTTACTTTACTTTATGCTGCAAGCAACTGTCTTCTTTGAAAGGAACCGACAGCTCATGCAGCCATTACACTACTGAAGCAGAAGCATTTACTGCCAGCTTCTTCACATGAAACAGTGTCTGCCGTATAATAGTGCAAATAAACACATGTGAAAGCAAAAACTCCATTCAAAATCCAATTAAAGGGCTTTAATATGATCAAGGTTACAGTCACAACTAAGCCCCCAAGCCTTGCATTTTCAGTCATCAGTTGTGAGGGCCGTTATACTCAGAGACAAGGGTTTATACATAAAACCCAAGGAGTAGCTGCAGAACAGTGTGTACCCAAGTATATGCCATAGGCCTTTTTGTATGATATAGAAATGCATTGCTAAATAGTTTCTAATAAAGTGGCCATGTATATAGAAAGCCAATGTGTATGGGGCCCATTGTATGAGCTGCCTATGGTACCCTGTGACTGTTAAACACATTGTATCTGCAAACTTATTTCGGACCCATTATTATCAGCGGTGTAGTCCTAAATCTGAAGCTACCAGAGTGCCACTAAAATACAGATTTTACTTAAACAAGAATTATTATACAAATTCACACTTCATTTGTATACTGAACTTCTAGTAACACATATGAATAGGTCATGCATTTATCTAATTTCTTTAAGTATTTCCAAAAAGTGTCTTTCTCCATCTTGTCAGAATGCTTCACTTTCTTTACGCGTCTGTGTGTGTGTGTGTGTGTTGGTGTGTGTGTCAGTGGCTTCGCTTGTGTTTGTGTCCGCAGTTGTAGTCGATGTCTGTTGTTGTCATCTTCATCATCATGTTCAGCCTTCTTAAAGAAGTAGTTTGTAATAGAAGAAGTTCCTAATGCTCTTTTCATTGCATCAAGAGGACTAGTGACTGAATCAGACAGTTGTGCGGGAGTTGTGAGTCATGTGACTTTGCGTGCCTATAATGCGATGAGTCTCTGTCATCTATACTCTTCCCATACTGGGACCCTCGTATTGAGTTCATCTGACCTTAGGTGACCGAGAATCCAAGCATGAGAGGCTGCTGCCATGTGCTATTAGGGGTGGGTGGTGAGGCCAAGAGTCAGTTCAAATGAAAAACACAACAGATTCTGGAAGCAAAAGCCTAGCTCCAATATAATTGCTTTATCGCTTTATTGCTAAAAAATCACTATCCCAGATAAGATCACCCAGACGTTTCAGCTGTTGTTGCTTAATTTGATTCAATGGGTTTGATCCTATAGTTTAAGGATCTATTTACAGTACAAATAGTAAAGATTCATGCCATTTTTAAAAATTAAAAGGCACCTAATAAGTGCTCTTATAACACTGTACTGTTTTGTTTATAGCATATTTATAGATATGCTGCTGTGTTTAAAACAAAGATCTTTAATCTTAAGTGTTATTCATCTTATGTCACAGAATACCTGTCAAATACACATTACACAGCATATCTTATTATTTTTAAATAAACTTGACAAATGGTACAAAAATTCTACGGAACATTAAATATTTCTGCTATTTAGAAATGAAAAAAGCTAAACGGAGCTACGGTTTCTTGGTTAGAGTGTGTAAGTCGCCCTGGACAAGGGCGTCTGCTAAGAAATAAATAATAATAATAAAATAATATAGGGCTTTTCCATGAAAAACATTCCCTTTTCTCCGTGCTCCAGAAACAAAAGGGTTAAATCCGCCATTATAGGTTCAACAGCTGTGATTAAACAATGGCTTATTCTGAAACAGGTCTGTGCAGCACCAGAGTGGGAAAGATTTATAGATCCCTGAGACAACAGAAATGAGATGCTGTCATCTCCTGGCTTCCATCCACCAAACTGCTAGCTGATACAGCCAAAACTGATCTCCAGACAACCTCCTAGTCCCCCAAAACTCTCAACCCCCTTTCCACTGGGCACTGCCTCCATTTGTTGGACAGTATTATGGATGACTGAGTTGTCTAAGAAGTAATTAATTAACAAACGGATTGGTATGGTTCAGGCCCGGATATCAAAATTGCACCTGAAAATTGGGCCAATTCAGTCTTAACCCAGGCTAGAGACAGCCCTGGCTGTGGGATGGTTCTGGAATGAGGCCCAGTATCCATGCTCAGCTGAAACTGATTAATCAGTGCACTTTTTGCTTGATGTAACACATAATCATGTGTGAATGTTAAATATGACTGTAGAAATGTCAGCTACGTCATGTAAAATGTAATTTTTTTTTTCTTTCGTTTGGAGGGAGAAACTGGCCTGGTTTCAGTGTGTGGCAGCTGAGGAAGATCACATAATAGAGAAGATATATAGATCACAGAATAGAGAAGATATATAGATCACAGAATAGAGAAGATAGAGCATAAATAGAGCATAAAATAGAGAAGATATTTGTCTGAAAGAAACCTCATTTCACCTTATTATTATTATTATTATTTATTTCTTAGCAGACGCCCTTATCCAGGGCGACTTACAATTGTTACAAGATATCACATTATTTTTACATACAATTACATTATTTTTTACATACAATTCCCCATTTATACAGTTGGGTTTTTACTGGAGCAATCTAGGTAAAGTACCTTGCTCAAGGGTACAGCAGCAGTGTCCCCCACCTGGGATCGAACCCACGACCCTCCGGTCAAGAGTCCAGAGCCCTAACCACTACTCCACACTGCTGCCCTACCCTTGAACAAGGGTAAGAAACCTTTCCCTTTTGCACACAGTTAAGGCTTCAAGTAATTAAGTAATCTAGTGCAGAAAAAAATAGAACAAAAGCATGTTTTTGTAATTTTGCAGGCTTATCCTGACTGAACATGTTATTTTTTTTTTACTTGTTTGTGATTTACCTTACACGCCCATGCCTGGCCATGCCTATTGCTTTGACTGTGGTAAACCACACTACATTTCTAAAAGGGTGTGTTATTTAGCGTTCTTTCGGGGGGAAAACTAAACTTGGCAACAAACAAAAGAAAGCCTTCTCTAAACCGAGGGGGGCTACAAGTATACCATTTACCCAGGAAGAAGTGAAAGCACTCGGCTGTGCTGCCCTCTTTAACAAACAAACACCTGCATCTGAACTCATCTCGGTCAGGTCAGCCCGACATTGTTTGAGAACAAGAACCTGCGCTTGTGGTTGGAAGGGTGATAAACTGTGACTGATAGATATGTTTTGCTTTTAACATTCATTTTATAATGTCAGTGTCAGCAGGACCTAAATACTGTGCTGTAACTACCTAAATAAAAATGACATTAACACAATCTGGGTCCTCATAAAATATGGGGTTAAAATATGAAGCATAGTGAACATACTTCTGCTTCACAGAGAAAATATACCGCTAACTTTTAACAAAGAGTAAGCTGAGCTGAAACAAAGTAATGCATAAGTTGCAGAGTGCAGGGCAAAGACTAACGACCATTGATTTCCTTATTGATCTTTCAGTTTTGTATACTTATCTCTCAAGAGGGGCCAGATCAATCAAAGCCATTCACAGTTCAAAGGGGCAGTACTTAAGAGTTCAGTGTCTCATTCTTTAGTTGGGTGCATGTTAGGAGGCAGTCAGAAGTGTTTAGGATTAAATAAGCAAGCGATGGGTCAGTGAGTCCATTGACAGGCTTCACTAACTGAATGCCGAGTGGGTTTGAATCGTTGGGAAGGGCTAGTATGTCATTCGGACACTCGGCTAGTTTGTGGCGAGTGCTCATCTGACAACCCCTGCAAGGTGTCTCACTCAGCCCATTCCAGACGGTTGCCATGCTGAGGCGCTAGGGAGTTGATTTTGGTTGATCCCTGGAGCCAGCATCGCCGCTGTCGTGTGTGCTGATGCCAGCATTACATTACAACACTTCAGCCATCAACAACGGGCCAATAGGAAATAAACGTGGTGCATTCAGTAGCCATACTGCAAATTCCCAGATGTAGGCGCTATTGAGCAAAGTCAATTAGATGTACAGGGATCTAAAAATTGAATTTCACTTTAATGTAGCCTTACTTTTAAATAAACAAACAAAAAAAAATAACATAATAATAATTGGAAGCAAAACAAAAAGCTATTTCGTGCACAGAAACAAACAAAAAAGAACATCTGAAACTGAGAAATGTATTACTCAAGAATGCGTGTGTGTGTGTGTGTGTGTGTGTGTGTGTGTGTGTGTGTTAATAGAGAAGCTTCAAGAATGCTCTGTGCCGTCCAAGCCAAACCTCGCATGCATGAAGTTAGAGCCTAATAATTCAGCTCTGCGTGTTTTTGATATTAGCACATCTACCGTTTCCATGGCGAACCTGCAAACTGTTTCTGGCTACAGCAGACTTTGGAAACTCCACCTGGTGTTTGCACAGATTAGACGTATGTGCTCAAACTCTAGAGGGTTTACGTTATTGCACATGCATTCTTCATTACAGATGCACAGATTAAATAACAGAACCTTATTATTGCCAACCAGTTTGGTGGTAGCATTATAATAAGTGAACATGATTAAAGTGTAACTATGTAAGACATCATCTGTGTCTTCACACACACTTATTTATAATTATTAAAGCTGAACCTGGTAATACTTCATATGCCTCCTAATTACATGTAATATTCAAGTCATTACACAGATGGTTGCATAGTCTAACATCAACATGAACATTTTCATCTGCTAACGTCTTTTGTAATCACACTGCAATTACTGTGTAACCTCACGGTCTGTTACTGTGCCTTTGGGTTGCTGATTCGTAGTGTGATTTTTATTGAGTCAATTCTTTTTTGGATTAAAGCTAAAAGAAGGCGTTGCTATTAGACATTTTCTGGCGATTAGCACCTGGAATTGTTCTAATGATTAATTCACTTGCCTAGTTTTTGACATATTGACAAACGACATAGACTTTGATTGATTGCAGTAACTTTCGTAAGCATTCTTAATTATTATTATATATTTTTTTTTACATAGTTTCAGTGTATTATACTGACAGCTGCAAAGTTTCTTCCTCGAAGCATCGTTTGATAAGACAGGCATTGTTGTAATTTGCTGTTTTTAATTTAACCTTCATATAGTTGCCTTCCCCTAAGAGATTTTCAATTTTTCATTGGCATCTCAGTTGTTTGGTTCAAGGTGGTGCACAGTTGTACGAAAGAGGACAGTATTAATGCTGTAGAAAGAATTTTTAAAAATCAAGAAACTTGTAGCTCCCAACTTCAACTGTACAGTTCCAACTTCAATTAAAAAGGACAATGTCAGCCGATTCAATTCACTAGCCTGCTTTACTTTCCTGTCTGTCTGCACTCGTGCTCATCTGGTTGGGAGATAAGTAAAAACACACACAAAACATACTTCATAGGATTCAAGCTTTTCTCATGAGCACCTGGACAATGCTGGTTTTGTTTGAGATTTCCCTAAAGCCCGAAAGCCTAACAGAAATCTTGGAGGTATGAGCAGAAAACCATTGCGTTGCCTTGACAAGATTGAGCACGACCTGCCTGTAATTAAACCACCGCTAAAAACCAGTAATTGCTATGAGGTAGAGGTAGGTGCTGCCACATTAGGGAACGCTGTTTTCTCTTGTGAAAGACTGAGCTTCGCAGGAGCCTCACAAAGCGGGTAAGTGTACTGCCTTACAAAAATGAACCACTGCCAGCCCCTCACCTAAAAACAGTGTTGAAGAATATGTGAAAATTAAACGACAGTTTACTAATTTAAGAAATGGTGTGTGTGTGGGCAGGTATTACTATCAATGTGCGGACAAAATTTGAGAAAATGTCCCCGCAAAGATCGCATGCCTTCAAAAAAAAAAAAAAAAAAAAAGTGCCAAAGTATTTAGTATGTTGTCGACTTTCACCCTGTGTGGAGTTTTGTCTGACTGGAGTTAGAAATAGTAAATAAAAGTATATTGAGAGTCAATGAGAAGTCCCCACAAATATAGGAATGCAAACATCTTATAGTCGTTCTAACTTTTTAATAAGACTGTTACAGGGATAATTGTTCCACTGTGTAAGGCACATAAATGGAAAATGTGTATTATTATTATTATTATTATTATTATTATTATTATTATTATTATTATTATTATTATTATTCATTAATAATTGCATAGTGATATTTTGTCGGTTGCTATAGAAACTTCAGTAGAAGACAGCATTTGGCATTTAAAAACAGTTTTGTTTTTATCATCAGCCTGCCGTGACAGATGAATGTTTAATGTTTTTTTTTTTTTAACTCAGCTTGTCAGTAATAACACTGTAACACTTTCTGAACTGTACTGGGTACCGCATTCCCTCTTTATAATACGGTAACGTTATATCTCTCCCACAATGCCATTCCAATTGTGCTTGCCTTCTCATTATCACAGCACACATAGCCTGACCTCTGAACTATGCCACCTGACTACAACGCTCTAAAGAAGGAGAACAGTAATATCAAGCTGCTGTTTTTCACTGACAGTTACTTTCAATTTAACAGAGCAATGGGGGAAAGGGGCCTTTTTCTTTTTTTTACTAATCTCTTATTATATATAGCACTTCTGTTGCAAGGCGAGTCAGTATTATTTGAGTTACAGTGTTAAAACGGGGATCATTATAATAGGATTTAATGGTGCTAAAAGCTACAGAACAGCTACCTTGTTATCACAAGCAGCCTTGCAAGGGCGCTCCTTACTGAAGGTAGTGCAAGATCAATCAGGTCCCACCTCCAGCAAAGGCTAACAGTAATACAGGCAGACACAGAAGGGCTTGCCTCAGAGGGTATTATTGCCAGTACTGTATGAACAGACATGTTTAAATCACATTAGGATGCTTTAAACTAAGCTGCCGTGACTGGAGGTTTACAGATTCTAGCTCTCCTCTCGTCCACCAATGGGACAATGACCGCTGTACTTGAAATCTGATTGGCTGAGGAGATCAGTATGAGAGAAGGACTGTACTGATTATGGGAATTCCAAAGCAGCCTGTGACAATGGCAGCTCTAGATTTGGAGGGTCTTATTATTTCAGTGACAATGTGGATGGGTTTTGGGGGTTTTTCGTGTGTTGCACAGCGGTAAAAAGTCTAATGTACGGGCAGGGGTACCACGAAAGGGGAGGCTAAAGGCCTAAGAATGTAGTGTAAAAATATGTATAATGTAGCAGTGTTGCCTGTTCTAAGCTTTAATAAATAATCTATTGCATGAGTTTCCTGACTGAACTTGAATTCAGGGTATAAAACAGAGCTACTGTTGAATATGGGCACTGACTCCCATCCACAAAGTGCTCATTTGACTTCCCTTTGAAGAAATAATCCCATTGGAATGGAAGGCAAACAATAACACCATAAAGAAGAGCTGATTTCAGCCATAATATTTAGGTTAATATTATATATTTCTTTTTAGTGGAACACTATATTATTTCTCATGATCTTTAGAACTGCCTATTTTCTTAAGCCTACTTCAGGTTTCCACTGGTTATTTTTCTATCAAATTAATAAAAACAACCTATACAGTATGTGTGTGGATCTTAGATTTAGTGTTGAATGACTCCTTTCATTTTCTAAAATTTTTCAAAAGGCTGACGGTTCGTGAGGTCACGTATTTGAATGCACAGTTCATCTTGGCTTTTTCATTTTTCGCTAATGACGAAAATCTTACTAGACATGTATGCGTACAGATTTAAGAAGGTAGCTTTTCAAAATATAAATATTAAGTTAAAACACAGTTATGGATGTCAGTCACTGAACTAACAAAATCATAAATGCTACATAATTTAATAAGACATTTAAAAAAAAAAAAATTTGTTTTTATTGACTTGAAATAATGGAGAAAATGTCTAAAACAGTCTTCTTTAGGAAACACTGAAGAAAAAAAGACCTCATGGTATATAAAAGTATATATAAACCAGCTGCAACCCATAGCAACTACTAAAATAACAGTTTGCTTAGCCAATGATTCACAAGTTATGTTGCCAGTGCCAAAGCTAATTAATGCCTGAGGGTTTATCCTTATTATTAAACATATTATATAATGTATGTCATCTGGCAGGTTTTTCTGAACAAAAAAATGCAAAAATCAGATAAGAAAATAAAGAAAGAATACAACTCCTGTTATGAATTAAAAAAAAAATAAAAACAAATCAGTTTGATTGAATTATATGTGATTTTTTTCCTTTAAGAATCTCACTGGTGGTATTCAGTTTCGTTTGAGTCGCAAGATTCATTTATTTGTTTGTGTGTTTTTCCTTGTTTTGGTGGTAGGTGGCCATTGAACACAATAGAAGCTGATTCCTCTCTTTTAGTTTGGAACTCAGGTGAGGTTAAATGGTTCATTGGCTCATTCTTTCAAATTACTTTTGCACTATTTTAATCATGGCTGTGAATACCGGGTTTGTACCGTAAAGCATTCTTACAAGACGGAGAAAGACACTTTGTAGAAATTAGATAAATTAATGACCTTTTATATGTGTTACTCGATGCTCAGTATACAAATTAAATGTGAATTGGTATAATAATTCTTGTTTTAGTGGAGTCCCAGTACCTTCAGATTTAGGACTACATCTCTGGTGGTGTGAGGATATGATGATGATGATGATGATGATGATGATGATTATTATTATTAATAATAACAATGAATTTGCCATTTGGCAGATGCTTTTATCCAAAGCGACTTACAGAGACTAGGGGGTGAACTATGCATTGCAAGTGCTGCTGCAGTTACTTCCAACAGGACCTTGTTTGTTTTACGTCTCATCCGAAGGACGGAGCACGAGGAGGTTAAGTGACTTGCTCAGGGTCACACACAGTGTGTCAGTGGCTGAGCTGGGAACCTCCTGGTAACAAGCCCCTTTCTTTAACCCCTGGACCAGCAAGCCTCCAGTATGATGCAGACAGCCACATGATGCAGACAGCCACATGAAGGGTTTAAGCAAATAAGAGAGCAAAAATTAAGCAAGGGGGCTAAGTGAAGACGACTACTATTTTGATGCTGCTTGTGTTATCTCCTTATATTTCCAGGCTGTTTCCGAGTGCAGCAGCTCTAGCTTGTACCAGCAGCTCCCAGTGCCTGCACACTTCAGTGCAGCGCCCATCTCAACCCCCTGTCTGGGAAGGATTAAGCTGGCCTGTGTCCAAGCCAGTGCCAGACCGCTGCGAACGTTCGCTGATTAACAGAGCGCTCTTTGTGCTGAAATGACAAACAGCAAAGTCGAGCCAACATCTGCAGGAGAAGAAATAAAAAAAGAGGAGTTTGAGACTCAGCTGGCCAAAGCCAAGGGGGTCAAACAATTACTTCTCAATGCTGCACTTTCAATTGTACCTTTGTACACTGCGGCGCCGTCCCCCAGAGGAAATGGCCATGCATCTTCCCCTTAGCTTTCCTTTACACATGATTTATAAGTTGATTTCAGTTTTTAAAACACAGAGCTGGCACAGAATAGGTGCCCCTAAAAGGGAGCTCACTGATTCTACAACAGTAGAGTCGAACTGAAAATAAAGATACAACTTCCCTTTGGAGTAAGAATCCCATTGGAATCAAAAGGAAAATAAAAACACCTTAAAAGATATCTCAGTCGTAATGCTCAGGGTAATGTTACACTATTTTAGTGTAACCTTACAATGATTCTCATGATCTTTGGAGCTGCATATTTATTTAGCATACTTCAAGTTTTTCTTATGAATTAATACAGTATGCATGTATGTGTGTGTGTTTTGGATAAGGTCTGAATGACTTCTTTCTTACCAGGCTTTGGAAAAGCTGCAAAGTTGTCTGGCTGGTTCACAGATGAAGACTAGTGCCCTGTGCAAAGACAAAACCCAACTGTGGGGACATTCTGAGGCTGGGTGCAAAGAGTACAGCTGTGTTTTCACTGCCCATTGTTTTTATGCTCTTCCAATGCGTTCCTGTTGACTGTGGTGCTGGTGAGCCCATAATGAACAGCAATTGTTTCCACCAGCAGTAAGAAACATACCTGTAACTAATTAGAAACACAAAGATTGTGCATGACACTGATGGGTCAGGAGTTTAAGACCCTCAGCACCTGTGACTACGGCTCTATTTTTTTATGGTTAACGGCGTTTCACGGTCTAAAAACAAGTATTTCATGATTAAACATAAAATTCATTTGAGCAGAAAAAAATATTGCATTGTCACATTCAACATTTATCATTTTCTGTAGCTTACTATACATTTTACACGGCAATGGGGACATTTCATAAAAATCTTGAAATCCATGAAAAAAAATACAGGCTTCCCTTTGAGGTCCCTTCCTGTTTTGAGCCCTGCACATTCACTCAAACTGTCCTCTCAACACTGAGACCTGAACAAGCCTGTTTGCAGAGGGAGGAAGTCTTTGGAACAGCGGTGGAAACTGTTTTTAAGTGGCTCAGCAGGGACTGGAGCCCCCAATCTCTCATCTCTCTGACCTGTGCACTCAGCACAAGACCACGCTGTCTTCTGCATGAACACAACAGCAGGGTACCTATTTGGCCTCTGTGCTGATAGAGCTATCACCAAACAGGTAAGACTGAAACCGAAGCAGTGATTGCTTGGCACTCTGAAGTCCATCTATCTAATTGGCTTCATATAAAGAACTCGCCATGAAAACCACTTTCTGTAGGTCCTGTGAACATCTCCTGCTTTAATGACAAGCTGTGTGGTGTTATAGACGAATCCCATCAAATGTGCAGTGTGGGTCAAAAGAATCCCTTTCCCTTCCTCAGCTCTGCATTGGGCCAGGGATTCTTTGTAAAAAGCGTGCGTGCGTTTATGCTAGACATGTCTTCTGTGACCCTGTTTTCTTTCTGTCACTGCAGGATGGGGTTGCCCTCACACAGCAAGGGCTTCAGGCTCTGCTGTCAAAGGCAATCTGTAGTGAGACACAGCATGCAGGATGACAGGCAAGGTGACAAATGTAGCTTAGCGCCCCTGCTTGGTTAGGGGTGTCCATATAAGTGTGCATGTGTGTATATATTTATCTCCTTTGGTTACTGTGTGTATAATTGTACCAGGATAAGTTTCCTATCAATGCTATACTTTATACTTCACATACCCCCATGATTTCACATAAACAGCATTAAAAATGTCTCTCTCTCAAAAAAAAAAAATCTATGGGGTCCGCACAAACGCAGTAAAACAGTAAACAAGGTTCAATTTTTAAGACCACAATTATTCGGCCTGTTAGCAGATAACATCCACCTCTATTGGGATTACGATTAACAGCCAGCTTGTTTCTGTATCTCAGTGTTTTTTCATACAGTGCTTTTTCCCCACCCTGTAAATTTGAAAGCTACAGCACACCTGTTTCCAGTCACGAAAGAGAATAGTGGTAACACAAGAGCCGGAGTTAGCAATGCGTCCTATTTGAGAGACAGCTTGTTTTACAACTCTGAAAGAAGCTGAACAAGATGAATAATAATAATAACAATCCTCCTCCATTTCACAGACACTCTCACTCCTACACAGACTCACACCTTATTTTAAAGTCACTGTTAACCATCAGTTCACCTTGCAGAGGTGCAGAGGAGCCTTAGGGAGAGATGGGTGTGGGCTGCAGGAACAGATGTGGGTGCGCTGGGACTGCGTGAACTCCCTGCCGCCCACAAGGGAAAGTTAAGGGACTTGGCCTCCGATCCAGGTTGCTGTGTTTGGGGCTTGCCTTAACTACAGGTGCCCTGGAGCGGTAAGCTCTGGACTTAGAGGAAAGACAAGGCTGTGGTCTCTTTATATATCGGCATCCTCTCGAGGGCTATAGGCAGTTACTTCCTGTGCAGGATGGGCAACAATGTGAACTGCTCTACATGACCAAGTGTTCGTTTCTTGGAGGGACTTCTTCCCTTAATGTTATAAAGAGTAAGAGGCTGCCTTTTCAACATTTATTTTCTTGGGAATGTCGTCTTGGTTTCAAGATAAGTCAGTGGGTGAGAGCCCTGTTGTTGTGTGTGTGTTTGCGTGTGTCCACATTTTGCTTACACCCCCGTAAGAGTTTTGTTTTGTCTTACAAAAGCAGATTTATTTTTAATATGCCACCTTCTTCATGTGCTGTCTATTGCATGCTCTCCCCCCACCTCCCCACCATTAAGGCTGGCACAGCACCCCTAGGTGTTGTTTTAGTGGAAACATTCCAATCGGTTCTGGCTGTGCAGGGTGTACGATATGAGAGAGATGCGGTATTCAAAGAAGTCTGCTTGGCTTTGAAGAGCAGAGGAATATGATATTGCTGGGGGCAGAAAAGATGCAGGTGCAAAGCAAAGAAAAAAAAAATTGGGCACCAGCTCTGTGGGTACGTTCAAGGATTTGTTTTTATATTTTGAAGTCTGCCATTGCCCTGGGGAGGAATACAAACCTGACATTAAAAGATACTAAGGCAGCATAAACTCAGAAAGCCAATGATCCTGTGCAAACAACGTACACCACGACAAAGCATCTTCTAGTCAACGCAGATGGTATTGCCGATGAGGTGGTCCAAATATAATAGCTGCCCTTAGTACTCAGTTCTTATCTCTTTTACTAGGCTCTCGGCTGAGTTACAGTTGTCTGATAAAATAACTTGTTCCAGGCAAGTTTGGGCCTCCCTTATCGTTTCCAATGCAGTGCTGTGTTTCTTTTGAACATAATTTTAATTTAATTCTAACTCCTTTATATTTAGTACAAATTTCAGTCGTCTTCCGTTTATTGTGTGGTTGAAGTTTTTATGGTGTATTTTAAGCTTGTCTTAGTCTCTGATTC
The DNA here is from genome assembly GCF_902713425.1 of Acipenser ruthenus. NCBI lineage: Eukaryota > Metazoa > Chordata > Actinopteri > Acipenseriformes > Acipenseridae > Acipenser > Acipenser ruthenus. The sequence continues at coordinate 1,736,590 of NC_081208.1, forward strand.
AGGCCATGTTTTTTGGCTCAAGGAAGCATGCTAGCTGCAACATGTGAGTCTAAGAGGCTAACAGCCATCTGCTCTGTGCTGGTACTAACAATAGATGTGGATGAAAATAAAAAGAAAACCTCACTTCATGTTATAATTTTGTCATTTTGTAAAACAAATTGAAAAACAAAAAAACATGTTTTAAGGAGATTTATTACAAAGTCATGTACAGTATTGGTAAAAAACTTGTGAATAAGATGCCAAGTTCTGAACAAAAGCACATCAAAACCAAGGGGTAAAGATGAGGGCAACTATCGGACCACCAACTGAAAATGTTTTTTTCTCTTTCCATTTTTTCGCAGTCTGCATATTTAATAATACATCTCAAACAAGTGGTGGCATTATTATTATTATTATTATTATTATTATTATTATTATTATTATTATTATTATTATTATTATTATTGCAGTTGTCAACAACGTTCTTTCGCATATTTGCGAGAAATAACAGCAGATGTCACAAACGTCAATGACTGTGTTGACAGAATCTGACACTGCCAAGTTGATGCAGAAAATGAGACACAAACGAGAAGGGGCTGCACATTTTATGATATGCTTCACATACAGTAAAAAAAAACAAGAAACAAAAAAAAACAATACAAGGTACTGAGGTTTTCTTAAACATTATAAAATAAACATTAGAGCCCCTTTTGAATTGCCAATATCTCCATGCTTTTGTCTTCAATCAAATAATTTGGAATGAAAATGTACTGTAAAACACACACATGGTGATCCCTGCTAGGAAAAACTCACATATTAGTTTGCAAGGAGCTGCCCTGACTGGTGTGATCACTTGCTTTCCTTTCTGACACTCTTGCTGTTCTTGCCGTTCTTTGGGGGAATGACTCTGAGAAGCACAAACGCTGGCGGTAGAGGGTGGTTAAGGAACGGTGGGCTGGTCACGTCCTGGACCATAATCACATATTCACCTGAAAGAGCAAGAGTGAGTCTTGGCTTCTAGAGGCTGTCAAGGATATATACTGTACACAGAAAATGTATGAACGAGACATTCAGCCCATCCGTGCTTCTACAGTTCCTAGTTGCTGGTTAACCTAAAAAAAAGTCGGGTCTTCAGGTGTTTCAGTATTAACAACATGGTGAGGCAGCCCGTTCCATACTCTCATTACTCTGTAAAGAAGTGTCTTCTTACCCCTGTCTTAAGTCTATCTTAAATCAAGGGTGTCCCATCCCAGTCCAGGAGGGCTATTCCACTCCAGGTTTAACAGGTACAATGAGATTGTCATACATGTGACAAACACACAAAGATTTTACTGCTCATGAATGATCAACCCAATACATTCCAGTAACACAATTATATTATATGTATATTATTACATAAAGTTGCTCCCAAACATCTTTCTTTCTTTCTTTCTTTCTTTCTTTCTTTCTTTCTTTCTTTCTGATATCCTCTGAAGTCACTGTCTTTTCTCACTGTGATTGTAGGACATGTTAATTACTGGTTATATCAGTTCTGGCCTTTCTCCATGTTAAATGTTTGTTTAGCTGCATTTAAAAGGGAACGAATAGAAAAATACACAATAATAAATACATGCTTTAAAAGTGTATCTGCTGCAGATTATCATGCAATGTCTGGCGAGCACAAGGAGCTGGTTCTGAATATTTCATTGGCGGCATGTGAGAGTTGCATTAGTTAGAGATCAATCTTAAAGCACTCTGTTACTTGAAAGGACTTTGCGGAGCTCAGGAGAGAGGAAAGACTAACCACAGCGAGGATAATATGGTACCATTCTCACCCATCACTACGAGAAACCATTCAAATTAAAGTTTAAAAGGAAGTGCCAGGACGTTCCCATTGGATCCGCGGTATATACTCCATCATACTCTCATTTCTGGAAGCTAATTATTACTTTTTTTTAAATTGTTCCCTGCAGTTGTATTCTGGTAAACGTGTTAAATAATCAAATTGTTCTGTTACCTCAAAGCAATTACAACAGGTGCTATGACATCATAGTTATTAATTTAGTTTTTTTTAAATGTTATCCTGTGATCTGTGTTAATGAGTCTCTGCAAAGATTTCCTTTTGACAGAAAGCATAACACAGAATGTATAATATTGCAACATCGCAGTGAATGGGTAAACAACTGTCAGCAACTCAGTGTTTATTTTTGTTTCTGTTAATAGCTCTGTAAATTATTAGTAGCTGTATTCCTTGTCAGGCAAAAAGTCAAAATTACAGTATGTGCTGGGGAAGAATCATATTACATTAGTCCTAGTATTTAACTGTATTCACATTTTCTAGAAAATAATAATAATGATTTTAAATAACCCAATGCATTTAACTTTCTTAGCAGGGAAACAGGGAATTATAAGTAAATTTAATTAATAAAATGGACATGGACTAATTGGATTTAATTAACACATGTGGTCTTATTAATGAAGCGCTTACAAATGTTTTTTTTTCTTTTCTTAATCATCACAGCAGAGGGCGCTACAGCACACCCCCTCCCCAGGGCACATTTCACGAATAGTCAATTTGCATATGCAGCCACAGAAAAAGTTAAATCGAATAATTTGTATTAAAAGCAACAAGACCAGACCAAAATGGATCTGCAATTTCCAGCATTTGATCTGTCAGAAGGAAGTACTTGTAAAATGATATTTTCATTTCGGTGAGATGTGGTAGTCTGGCTTCTAAGTGTATAAAGAAATGCACCAAGACTGCAGCCCACAAGGAAAGACAAGCCATGCTTACAGTGCATTCTTACGAATGAGTGGCAGTTCTATTAAAGTGGGGGCAGTTCATGTGACAGATACATAAAGAACGGACTGTTCATGATCAACGCTTTACATTCCAATAACACTAGTTTGCTTAGATCAAATTGCTCCCGTGCATGTCTTTTCCTTTTTCCTTGGGTTGCATTTCATTTTAGAAGAAAATACAGTAATATAAAAACACATGATAATAAATAAACACATCAAACATCTACTGCAGATTTAATGCAACGCCTTGCAAGCACCAGGAACTGGTCCTGAATATTTTATTGGTGGCACGTGAGGGTTGCATTAGTTAGATAAAGCATGCCTGAATCTTACTTGAACATGCAAAGATGAAAGGATCTGGCGGAGATCGGAGAGAGGAAAGACTAACCACAGCTAGGATAATATAGCACCGTTCTCACCCATTACCAAGAGAACCAGAATCTATCAAAAGGAAGGGTTAACATGCTTCTGTTAAGGTTGTGGTGTATACAGGGCAGCATACTTAAATATAAAACCTGGAAAATCATCAACTAGTAAGTATGTTTAATAGACTGGACTTGGCACAGGGTGTAAAGAGGACCCTCTTTCTTGACAGTGAGTGAATCCTGTAACATACCTGACACAAAAAACAGCCATCATTTGGGTAAGACATACATCAGACAGGAGTACTAACTCAGCAAGTTAGCAGCCATCAAGGATATCTGGTACTCCAAGTAAAAGCCTTTAACGACCAGTGCATCATTACATTATAAGATTTTCCATACAGGTTTGTACAAGCTGGTGCCCAAAGATTAAAAAGATGTTATTCTAAGTATACTTCAAACTGCTGTAATGAATTATAAACTACTGCAGAATCGTATTCACATAACCTAGATTTTCTTTATTAAAAAGCACTACAATACTATGTGCAATGTATTAAGTTCAAACTTTTTTAGTAGCTACTTCCTCTTGAGTTTCTGCCAGTGTTCACCTCTGTCTCTGTCCCGCATGTTATTTGAGAGTAAGCTTCTTTTGTGTGTGGTTTGAAAAGAGGTTGGAATGTATCTATGTAAAAAAATCGAACCTGGTGTTTTTCATTAGAATAATTTGAACTGGATGTATGAGTGCAAAACATTAATATATTCCACTGGAAAATAATTCAAAAATACGTGTCTAGCATGCACACGTATAATAAAAATAAGAAGAAGAAAACAGAAAATGTTAAAACACTGAGGTTTTCAGCACAGTCTCATTCTGCTTCTCCAGTTACAGAATTTCATGTTTCAAAAAAATAAATAGCGGAGAGATGGAATTACATGTGTGTTTCACATGCAACTGGACGGAAACAAAGGACGTGTCAACTCAGATTTGGCTCTCATTGAGCTCATGCTAAAATTGCATAAATTACATCCATTCAAACGATAGGCGGATGTGCACTTTTGCACTAAGCATTTTGCCCAGTTTCAAATGTGTGGTCTGTAAGTGCTGAGTCCAAAAGGAGAGGCAGCTACACACTAATGGAGGGTTCCTACTTGAAATGTGTAATGGGATCCAGTATTTAACCTTTTTTTTGGTAATAGTTTTTCCTGCTTTCTATTTAAATGCATATGGTAAGTTCAAAGATCAGAATATCATTTTGTGACCTAGGTAATCCAAGCAGGGTTGTTTTCAGCATTGAGCATATATACATGCATGAGTAAAGGTTACCCATGTAAAAAAAAAACTAATTAACAGTGCCATAAATACAGTGTGAGAACTATGGGATTATATTAGGGGTTTACAGCTGCACTGGATGAGTTAGCATTCCACAGTCAGCAATACATTTATCGTAAAGTCAGTTAGAAGCCGTGTCATCTAATCAAGAGGCAGCTTCTTGGTTCCTTTTGGCAGACCAGTCATCAAGAACAATTTTCAATTGATACGGTGCATTTTTACAGCCAAAGCCCCATCATATCATGTCACATCGCATCTCATGAGACTTCTTATTGGGTCACACTGTCAAAGCCTTAACATCAGTCTTTAATTAACTCCTCCTTTTTGAAGGAGACAAAACATCTGTTCATTTAACAACACTAGAACCGAACAACTGAGCTATATATTTCAGATCTCTTAGTCCATTTATGATAATTATGACGATGATGTAGCTGCAGGATATGGAGCCTGAAAATTCTGCCATTTCCAAGAAGTTCTGTTATCCGCAGATTTGGAATATCTCTAGTTATAAGGAGTTCCATAACATAAACAGGATCAAGACTGTGTAAGGCCCTGTAGGTCAAAAGCAGGATATTTAAATTGAACAAATAACCTAATTGGCTGGCTTACCTGACAGTAATAGGCTTTTTTTTTTATTACAGAACAGGGTTATTTATTACGCGAAGTATTGGAGAGAACGGCAAAGACCAACTTAATAGAGTCAGTGACCAGATGGTTGTGTTAAATATACTGCACACTAAAATCTAATTGGAAAAGGGAACAAAAAAGGCTGGACTATGGCAACCTACCACAAATAAAATGAAGCAGGGGGCATTATTTTAACACCTAGTGGGGTGTGGAACACTATCTGGGTATCAGCTTGGAGGAAGGAGAAACAGTGGGGGGGTCACTGTGGGTGCTGGCAATGGAAGCATATGACAGTTAACATCAACAGCCAAACAAAATAAAAACAAATTGCCTGTGCATTTCTCTGCTTTCCCCTGTTCTCTGCTCTGAAATGTTTTTCTTCCATTTTTTTTTTTTTTTGCATTACTCAGCTAAGATTGAATCCAGATTTAGGGTGTTGAAATTCCAACCTGAAATCCATCATACAGAAGGTCCCGGATGAGTAGTCCAATGCAATATTATTTTTAATGGTGTAAAAAAATAATATATATATTTTGTTTGGATTGTTACATGAGGTAATGCATTTTTTTAAAAAATGCAGAAACATTTTTTTTTTTCAGTTTTCCTTTGTTTCAGAAAAATACTATTTTTAGAGTCAGATTTTGTATGCTTACACAGTGCGTGAGAAGAGGTACAAAAGTATAAGCCAGTAGATCACGTACTAATGAGTGAGCATTGTAAGGGACTGGCACACAATGTGCCCTACAGTGCTTCTGTAAAACTTCTTAATATTGTGTTATATTTAAAGTTTTATTGAACACAGCTTCAGTCCAGGTCATCTCTGAGCCAACAACTATACCACCTTTGATTCTGCTTACGTTAGACCCCAAAAGCACGGATCTACTAAGAACTTGGCCTTACAGCTTTTGCAGAACCATGGTACGCTATCAGCCTCAGTGTGTAAAATGTGTTGCCAAAAATCCATATACATTGTAGATTCTGCTGTGGCCTGCTAACGGTTCTGTCTGGGTTTCCTCCGGGTAATACATTGGGTTTATACTGGTATCCGTAATGGTATTTTCTATATTTGAACACCATTCTGTCCTGGCTGATTTTATAAAAAGCACTGGAAGTGGAAACAGGACATGCTGCACCTCAGTGGATCTTTCCAGTATAAGCATATTCTAATGAAACTTCTATTTAATATCTTACCAAGCCAGCAATGCTGAAGGGCGAGAGAGTTCTAGCTGGAGTCCATATTGAATATCAGATATTTATATTTCAAAGCCTGTATGCATTCCCATTTTTTTCTTTTTCAATGAGTTATCCATACAGTTGGTTTATCTTTCTATAAAGTTACTTAGTACTGAAAGAGTTGAACTTGAACAAATATTATGTTTTTATGAGTCTGTTTTTTAATTCTCGATTGATGCACATATCTGCATATCCCTTCAGGATACAGGATGCCAGCGCCATGCTTCAGCTAGTTAGCCATGCTTTCACAAGCTTTCTCACCTGCTCTCACGTTCACGCTGTCTGCAAGGCTGCTCTTTGAATTACCTCCCACGTGGCTCACTATGTTGGATCTGCAAGACAATTGAAGAGTGAGATGTGAATTCTAAAGGCACGTACAGCATAGTAGAAAAAAATACTGGTTTAGAAACTGTTATAAGATCTGCTGCACTATCTGCTACCTTTGGAAGCTAGCAATCTCTCTCTATATTTGTTCTCATAACAATTGGCTTTTCTTTTGCAGTGTCCCACCGGGTAGTCCCTAGATTCTGTCTCTCTTTAGAAGTGGTTTTGTTTTTTTTGTTTTATTTAATCTCATCCCTTCCCAGGGAATAGTGCATGTTGCTCCAGTCTGGTTTATCTAAGCTCTGCTCTTTTCTAATTAATAATTTAAAGGGTTGTTCACAGTCTGTATACTTGTGTGTAATGTTCTGTGTGCTGTCGTGGGTCTAGTGATGCATGAGGAGCCAGCAGTAATTTGTTATTCCTTGCCATCTTTCAGTACTTTTGACGTTGGAAGCAAAACTTCAAACGTCTTTTCCTTTTCTCCTTGTTTTGCCGGAGCTTCTGTGCGGCAAAATGCTATCATTAAAACCATATTCCAAAAATAATGGGAACCAGCCAAATGTGTAGACAAGCCACAGAATTAAACAACTGGTGTCACAAAGAATCAACGTTTTAAATCTGTTGTTTCACCACTGTTTTTGACACTTTGTGTTCCTTAAATAGCAATTTCTGAGCTCATTTCTGCTGCACACAATAGCAAATCTGGGCTGTGTAATGTTCTTATAAGAAATGCAGCAGAAGGAAATGTTGTGTTAATGGATTGACAACAGGGACTTTGGTTGTAAATATTACTAGACTAACTACCAACTCAGCCAGTGAACTGAGAACAAGAACGAATACTTAGTTAGTAATAAGAACGAATACTAAGTTAGTAATAATAAGTAAGCTTTGAGGTATTAAGGCCACATTGCCTAGAACGTGCTACCAACAAATATAAAATTGACGGAAGATCAAAGATCTTTAAAGAAACCATGGGATGGGATTACTTTCAGTAAGATTTTAAATATCCGCATCTATAAATGGCTTCTAATCTTTAATAATGTGCTTAAAGCCTTGATAAAAGTGGCAAACGTTTGTGAATTTGCTGATTTCTTTAAAAAGAGCCACCACTGAAATGGAGACATATAATATGAAATACAAACCAACTACCTAACCAGCAAAAAAATGACATAAACAATATGCATACATTTTCAAATTCGTATGCATGAACATAAAATCGATCTGACTTCAGTTAACAAACAGAAACTGTTTTTATTGCATCCCATGAAGTCAATTGAGTTAATTCCCAGAGGATGTATCATGTGTCATCACGCACACATTTATATAACATGTTTTGCCTTGGGACATGGCTGTGGGCTGCAGTACGTTTTATTTTTTATTATCATTATTATTATCCATAAGATAACTTGGCCACGCTAGAAAACGAATGAATTTTAAGAATCATCCATGATAACCTAATGCCCAAGCTGAAGGAAGAGATATTAAAATGCACTTCAAACAATTAACACCCCGAGTCTAATTAGGCAATATTTTGGTCTAATCATATTTCAAAAAAGTTTTTACGAATGCTTGCCCTAGCTTCTGAGTTCAACACAATAAGCACCCACAGTCGGGAAGCAAGCCAAGTAGCCAAAAGTATTGTTCCAGCCATGAAATGCTGGTTTTTCTGTACATCCTCCGAGCTGTAGACAAGGGAGTGTGTCTCTGCAAATGTTAGATGATTGCTTTGCTTTACCTTAAACCCATCATGAGCTTTCTAGAAAGTAGGGTGCTACGTAGAGCTGCATAGATGATTTATATGTCAGAACCGATTTGAAAATCTCAGTTCAAATGATGCTGCACCACTGCAACCTGCTTGAAGATCGATTTGTTCACTCGCTGAACCCAAGCAAAGAAGGCAAAGGCCAGCCTGGGAAGTCTCTGCCTGGACTGTCTGGGTGAATGGCCAGTAGTGGTTTGAAGGCCGATGAAGCGAACTAGCCCGAGACGACTTTCCACTCTAAACCTGCAGGAGCACTCAGATAAATGCAGCCCTCCCTATGGCCCTAGACAAGACTGACAACTTGGCGCAACCGGTACTTGAACCATGATTGCAGGACACCCTGGACTCCAAGTGGCAGTGCTTTGACTCTGTGACCCTTCTACACAGTGGATTATGAAGAATAACAAACTGGATAAAGCTACATGCACTGAAATGCAGGTGTTACGGAAGGGATGTAGGGTCTAACCCTTAACATACCTGGAGGATAGACTCTCAAGATATGCTGTACTGTGGTTTCAGCAGTTAATGTTGTGTCTCTAGGAAAAAGTCAGTCTCTCTCCTCTTATTTCATGAACCATTGGTGTTTTTTTTTGTCATTGGTGTCCAATTGAATAATGGTGGCTGGAACAGATCCATTTGAATTACATCATTTTCTCTGTGTGTAAATTTGCCTCTTGAGGATAGGATTGTGCTGAAGCCCGTTTGTGTCTCGGGTTACTGCATGAGTAAAGCTTTCGGACCAAATTAAATGAAGCAAATCCAGAAGAGTGGAAATAGCCAAAGAAACACTGTGCCAAGATCCTGTATCACATCTGAACACAGCAGGCCTATGAATATAGTGGCCAAATAAAGGTGTTGGTCATTCATTCAGCCAGGATAGTGACATTATTGCAATAAAAGAGCTGAATTTAAAAAAAAAAATTAAAAAAAGTGTTATAGTGCTCGTATTTGTTTCCTGAAGCTTCTTAAAGCTTAACCTTTAACCTCTCGGAAGTGGTAGCTCATTCTCTAATACCCTGTTCCTGAAAGGTATCAATATTCTAGTCTATTGTCTACTTTGCCTAAAGAGCACCAAGGGGTCGTGAATTACATATTTAAACTCAGTTTTAGATAGTAACATTTTACAAGAAACAAGTTAATATTTTCAACATGGGCTAGTCAGTTACTGTAACAACCTTCTTAAATATCTAAAAGTTGTTTTTTTGTGCATCATTAAACTACAAAGCTTTCTATCAAACAATATGGATTTATTCATGACAGGCCAACAAACCATGGTCTTTAACAGGTTAAGAAACACTGGGAGGGAAAAGGTTTAACGACTGAAGACAAAGGATGGAGCTCTAGACAAAGTCCAAGACTGACACTGTTAGTTTCAGCAAGCTGCTGATCCAGCCATTAAATACCACTGCAGAAACAGCTGAACGCTTTGGCACACACATTCCGTTTTTCTTCTTCTTATATGTATATAGAAATATATGTAAGGCTTTCTCAGCGGAAACATAGATGTCTCTCAGAATGGTATGATTGTATTTCTTTTGAAGTCTGCCTGCGAGTCTTAAGACACAAGCCACTAGAAGAGATTTTTTTGTTCGGCACAAAGAGGATTTTAGTATTTCCTAACATGTTGTTAACAGACCCAGAATGGCTGCAGCCCAACATATTAAAATTAATGGGACCTGGAGGGCTATAGATTCATTGGTCAGCCATAAGTCCCTTTAAGGGTGTAATATGAATCAGGACGGTGCATGTACCTAAGATGTATTGGAGGCAGGCTTTAAAAATTAGGAAATGTTTCTTCTGGGGGTTGTACTACAGTCGTCCCATTGTGAACAATCATTGCAATCACCATATAGTGCATAAAATATCTTGCAAGCATAGCAAATCTATCCTGGGAGGCTGAGGGGGTCTATATTTAGATGAGTACCTATGGGAGTCCACCGACAGAAAGAAATGTAGGCTTAGTTTCACAGAGGCAATAATGTGGTATGTGAATAGGCTGCTCCCTTTGCAGCATATTAATCGTAAAAAGGTTAGACCGTTTTGCTGAACAAACACCACAGTTCTCCTTTGCCCCTGCTATTAAATATTTGAATCTATTAGCTTATTATTATTATGTTTTTATATTTACCGTCGAGCCTAAAAACAACTTATACGCACAGAAGGTGTCTTAATATATTTAACAAGTATGCCCATGATATACATCCCCCCACGGCTGTAAATACAAAGTCAAAAGATCATCTTCATATGAAGTGCAAATAGCCACACCCAGACAGTATGCCGAGACTGATGTACAGTATACTGTTCTCCCAAACACAAGACAGACTGGGGCCACACTGTGGTACAGACCATAATTAGTTCCATTCTCAGATTTCTACAGGCACTGAAGGTCAGTAATAAAATGACTGTTAATAAATGGTACTGCATGTTCATATGCATTGAATTTGAACTATAAGCAGAGACATAAGAGACAGAGAGAGAGCCTGGGATGACCTATGCATCTTTTGTTTATCTCCAATAGTCAGCTCTCACTGCTTATGTAACTGCTTCTATACCTTCTCATGTAAATGTAGTGTTTTGAGTTCTTAACGATGATGATGCAAACTATTCTATTGTTAAGCTCTTTATGATTAAACTCTGTATAGCATCCTGCACTGTTTTACAAACTTACTTGATCCCAGTTGTGCAAACATTTGAAGGGCTTCAACAGGAAGCAGCCTCTGAAAGGAGCACATGTCTTGACTGCTTTACTGATGGTCTGCGAATGAGTGGCCTCAGCCATTTATTCAACCAGTTGTGTAACCATTAACTGTTTTATGCATGGCTTTACTGTAAATGCAGCAGTACGAACGAAACGAGAACAGCAGGGGATCAACGCAGGGGATCAATGGGTTCACCCTGCGTTGTAGTCAAATAGGATGCTGTGTGGTCCAGTGGTTAAAGAAAAGGGCTTGTAACCAGGAGGTCCCCGGTTCAAATCCCACCTCAGCCACTGACTCATTGTGTGACCCTGAGCAAGTCACTCTCCTTGTGCACCGTCTTTCGGGTGAGACGTAGTTGTAAGTGACTCTGCTGCTGATGCATAGTTCACACACCCTAGACTCTGTAAGTTGCCTTGGATAAAGGCATCTGCTAAATAAACAAATAATAATAATAATAAATGCATAGCAACACTGTAACCATAATCAGCACCAAATCAAAGCTCCCGGTACCTCCAAAGACAAACCCAGGTGACAAAACTAGTATAAATCAGCTACATTAAATTACATTTGTCATTTACGCATTTTGGAAAACAAAATCGTTTCAAGTAGGCAATTCGTGTTTCTAGCTTCTCTGTGATTAGTTTTATTTGAGTTGCAAAATATCACCCAGTTTTGTGTTGCTGGGCCTTTAATAACGTTTTGATAAAGACAGCAGGCTTGTCAAATCTTAAGCTGGCGACCAACGAGGGAGGGCACAAGTGTATGAATATGGTCCTTTTGTGGCACCCAGCACATGAGAGCCATAGATCTACAGGGCATTGCTAGCCTACTATAGAATGGCTTTCTTTTCACAAGGCTGTCTTTTGCCATTAATTTGCTCCTAGCTACTTTCAATAAAAGGCTCGATTTTTTCTCATTTGTCTGCTCACAATACCGTCCTACAAATGCCTGGATTTCAATTCCGTCGTCTCCCTAAAGGAATCTCTTTTCATGAAACACAGGCCCTGTTGGAAGCTTTTAAGAGACGAGAATGTTGAACTGACTGGGATCTGATCCTAACCGAGGCAAGAGTGGTTCTTCCAAATAAGAAGAACAATCCCAAGCCCTAGCAAAGGCACTGTGACACCCCCCCACCCCCCTTTCAAGGCGCGCATACTGCTCGAAAGCAAATTTCAAAGATCTGAAAAAAAAAAATAGTTATAAGGAATGCCCGGGAGGTAGAGTCATCTCCCTGCCCCCCTTTCTCTTTCATTTAATATACAATATGAGGAGTATCTTTAAGGGGTTTTCTGTCCCAGATCTCCCTTTGCGTGAATACCCTAGCCTTTGCATGACAAAACAAATATGTTATTGTATTGAGATGCTTAAGGTGCAAAAAGCCCACTATGAACAGGATATTGAGTTTGCAATTGAGAAACTCTGAAGAGAGGTTGTCAGTTGAGTGGTGTTTAGGGCTGATCAACAACCTGAGATTAATGATCATTGATAGAATGCAGGTTTGAATAGAATAGTCTGAAAAATGTTATTAGATTTCCCTTGCCTTTTGCATAGCTTCATCATGGTTTCAATAGGCTATATGGTATACAGCACAAAATTGCCATAGGTGCAAAACCCCCAGGAAAAACAACGTGAATGTTCTTCGCTTTAACCCCAACATTTGTGAGTCTTTGTTACATTTTGGAGAGGGTTAAATCTCCTTGCAGTGCCATACAATTCTCTCCATGTGTTCTCATTCTTTTTTTACATTTCTGCATTACGTCAGGAGAGAGATATTCGAGTTTAGCCGCAGGGATTAAAGACTGAAACCCAGAGAAGCCGTATCACATCCGTCATATCCAGCTGCTTTCAATTCTGACCCTTCGCACCTGCTTTTATTTATTATTTCGACTGCCGATGGGAACGGGCTCATTTTTCAAACTTTAAACCTTTTCAATGCAGCGAAAAAAAAATAGGCACTTGGGCTTTTTGTACTGCTCATGTATTATCCTCTCAGATCGACCAGAGGCTGGGGGGGGGGGGTTCTGTTTTTCTTCTGTCATCGTGTGTATTTATTCATTCTGTTTGTATAAGGAATAGTGTCCCCCATTGATTTTTTGTGTGATTTCTCATAAAGGCAACTAAACAGACTGAAGACAGCCAAACTATCTTAAAACAGGCTTTAAAGGAATATGCTTTCTATGTTAATGCTAGCCCCTTCACAACGTTTGTGTTCAGTTCTGTACTCTAGGCTATTTTTGGTAATTGTAGCCATATGACCTAATATGTGGTTTTCTCTTGGTGAGAGAAGCATACACAAGTACATAAATAAATACTGTATAAAAGGCCTTGGAAGTTCAAATTAGAAAAACCTACGATCTTCAGAACCCAAGTATGGCTACCAGACAAAAAATTCAAATTTGGAAATATGCAGTTCAGCATTTTTATTTAAAAAAAAAAAAAGTAGAACTAAATGGTGTTTCTGATATGTGAAGAATCAGACGAGACTGCACAGGTTTTGGATTGACTTGGCCTGCCTACTGTAGATAAAGATTGTGTGTACTGTGCAGAATAACACGGTTCACTCCAAAAAATGTGATAAACCCACACAGCCTCAACGCCTGGGGGGGAAAAAAAATGTAATGCTAAATGACAACACGTGGTATTCAGCAGAGTTTAAAACAATTGTTATCTGCCTAGATATCTGTAGGTGTTTCCTGCGTTTCCTTTTCTTTTTTTTTTAAATATCTGTTTTTCTTTGTCAGCAGAAATTACATTTATAACCTCCTATTGCTGCAAGAAGCAACACGAACATGCTTATTTGGCTCACAGCGTGGTGTAAAAAACTACCCTGGCAATGTGAACAACACAGAACGTAAAGAAGGTCTGCTTTCCAGTAAAGCTGAATTCACAAAAGGCTAAACCACAGTAAAATGTAAAACCGAAACCCTGTGGAACAACAGCGTTTTGAGGCCAGTGCACTAAAGTGTTTGGGGATTTTATCACCTGTAGTACTTTACTATCCACCCGCAGTTCAATTAATGCCGTGTTAGCTACAGGCTCAGGGTGACAGAGTTTAACCACCCGTGACTCAATTGACTTATTTACCTTTGATAATCCCTCCCCAGTCTCCTCTCTCACTATCCACGGCTCTGCGAAGCTCTGAGGAAGGCACCGCAGGCTTTCTTCCCATTAATATTAACACCATTTACATTCCAGGGTTCAATCATTTGTTAGACCCATTACTCCAATGAGGATCGGTTAGATATTCAGACAGGATAGCCTTTTGAGAATACGCACTCACTTTCTAAACAGGCCCTGTTCCCTGGCTGCTGTGGATGAGAAACGAAGCCTTAAGAGGAATTAGCCTCCAAAAAAAAAAAAAACTACTGCCGTGGGATGCTTAATTTATGTTTCATCTGAAGGATGGCATCATAATTGTAACAAACTGTTGTCAGAAAGGGAATGCTTGTCAGTTCCTGGTAAAGGTTTTGTGGTATCACAAAAAGGTATTTAATATCTGCCACAATAACATACATTCCATAGCTGTCTTTCACAATAACTGCACCCTGAGAAGCCTTAACAGGCCTCAGAGTTCGTAAGATGACTCCCATGTTCAACCAGTTTGAGCCATGCCATGTTTTTATGTTTTTTTAGATATATGTACAGATATAAAGCTGATTAACCCATTAAGTGTCCTCGTTTGACAGGCTACTTCGTAATTTGTGGCAGCCTTTTTAACCTGTTATTTTAATTTTCTCTTTAACTATATTGTTATGATAACTTACTCTAATTTTGTTAACCGCAAAAGTTAAATCTAAACGTAATGTATCAAATTACATAAATGCAGCTTGTTTTAAGACAATATGAGTGTTATGCTATAGGGGTTTATATGCCATCTCTCATCAGAGCGCTACTGTAGGCAAAAATGATTAAACACATTTTTGCTAGCATTCCTAATCTCCCGTGGGAAAGAATTCCTTCTACCAGCACACCGTTCAGTGAAAAAATCCTTCTATGAAGGAGTTAACAGACACAGGTTAATTTTTAATTAACGAACAAATTGCTTAGAGATTGTGAGTTCTTGAAAGCTAAATGTTCCTTTTACAACATAAGCCATTTAACATGTTTTAGCAGTTTCTTATACAGAAGATTACTAGGTGGTGTTTGTGGGGGATCGTTGTAGTACTGTATGTGTTCAGACCAGGCACACACATTTTTTTCTTTGCTATGAATGCGTGTTCCCGGATGTTGAACTCTGAGAAAGTCTGAACTGAGACCTGTTAGGTGAGACTGTCTAGCAGAGTGACATGCTGTTGTGGCTTGAGTGTCAATCACTGCAATTGCACAGTATGAAGTAATTCCTTTGTAACCACCGCGCTTTTCAGCCTTTTGTTTAATAAAACAGAAAGAAAAGTTTTTCAAATTAATTGGATCAATTATTTAATTTTGTCTTTCACATGGCTGGGTTTAGACAATAGCGCTATACAGAAAACGCTGGGGATAACAAGTTTTGAACTGGTTCTTGTAAAAAAAAAAAAAAAATTCTCATCTGTGTGAGGTCTCCCATCAAGGGTGTTTTTTTTTTTTGGTGTAAATTTGATCTATATCATTGTATATATCAGAAACAAAAATCACACTCATTTAAAATTCTGGATGGCATTTTTGTGCTATATAATCATATTATAAATGCCATGGCTTGCCAGGTACGATGCAAGAATTGGCCATCCAATGCCTTGTTTAGATTTAGCGACTGACTCAGGATTTCTATTAGATTAGTTTCATAGTTCTTCCTACACAGAGTATATGTAGAAAACAAGTCATTCAAACACCAACTGATAAAGCAATTTTGAATGTACTGTCTGGACCTGTATTGCCAGAATTAAAGGTATTCCTTATTGTGAAGTTTTCCAGACACATTTCCAGACGGGTAATCCCATATTAAGGAATGCACTGAAACTGAAGTGGCTGTAGATTCGCTTCTGATAAAATATCTCATGGTTATGCTCTATCTTTCAGGCAGGAAAACGGTTATCTTGTTTATAAGTTACGGTACGTATTCTGTTCAAATAGCCACAGACCTCAAGGCAGACTGAACTTAACCGATCTGTGATGACACTGACGTCAAAAAGAAACTGCAGCCCTCTGCACAGGGTTACATGCATTGACTAGAATTTGTATACATCCAAAGATGATCTTATTGGCTAAACAGTGTTTGTCATTTCCTTTGTGTCAGATTTTACAGCTCAAACATGCAGTCGATCAGTGTTTCAGATGGGTTGTTAAACCAAGGTACCTCGTACACATTAAAGATCCTGTAGCTCTAGTCGGAGAGGAGCAGGTGTGTTATTCTGGCTAAATTCCAATACAGGTTAGACACTCTGCCTGTCTACTGTGCCTTCTCACAGCCCTGGTTAATGCAATTCACATGTCTGCAATTCCCCTGCAGATATAAATTGAGCACAGCGCATCCCAGACAACCAGATGTTGCATCTGAGTGGATCTATCCAGTATAAATTATATAAACTGCCGGTCAAAATGATGGTGTCAGAATGAGTCGAGGTGGGACATTTATTTTCCCTCTAATCCCACTCAGACACCTTGCTTACTAATTATCAAGGTATCCCTGAATAGCTAATAGTCTCCTCTTTAAAAATATGCAAATTACTTAAAGGATCAAGCTAGCTCAAAAGTGCTGTGGTACCTCAAAATGTGGTCCATTTCTAGGAGTGTAGAACACATTTTATCATCCAGTTTTTCTCACTCAGACCCCTGGTTCAATGTCTTGGTATCCCTGAACAGATAATTGTTTTACAGCTACGTAAAATATTTTTAAGTTAAAAATCAGTCCTAGAAGGACAATTGTTCTTCATTTAACCCCAAAATGTGTTGCTGCAATGGTGATTGCCAAGACTGGTACAAACTTCAATGTGGTTTTATAATTTCAAATGCAAAACGTGCAATCATTTTGCATTCTTTGGTTTTTTCTTAATTACTGACCCAATTATTGTTCATGGCTTTCTTCAAAACGAACTTTTAGAAAGCTATGGATTAGACTTTTAAAAAAAGAATTGGAATTGGAGTTGATCATTTTAGAGACATCAATGATGTGTTGGAATTGATTGAAAGGGAATTGGAATTGGAATTGAGAATTGATTTTAAAATGGAATTGGAAATGGAATCTCTGACAGGGTTTTTTTTCTTCTTCTTCCCCTCCTGCATTAGCCTCTTTTTAGACCGCAGGACAACCTTAATTGACATCTTTTCAGCAAAAGATTTAACGGTCTGTATCAACTGTTCAAGTGAAAGAAAAATCTTAAACAGCTCCATCTGTCTCAAACCAACAGCTGATTAATGCATTATTTCAAGCTCTTAATTAAAATAATCGCTCTGTTAATGAGGTGGGTGGTCTTTAGTTCTCCATCACAAATGTGTGACAGAGCTACACAATCGCTCACTAACAGCAACTAAGCAAGGTCATTTCAGGAAAGAACTGCTTCTTTTTCACTTCCACTGTTCATTGTCGTCGACTGGGTTTTGTCATGTTTGACACACGAGAATAAACTGTTGCATCTGCCAGCACGTTCTGGGCAACCAAACAGCCAGAAGAGGTTTGGAATAAAGTAGATATCTGAAAAGTAAGAGCTCATTTAAAATGATTAAATAAGTATATCGTATTTGAACTGGTAATGTAGGGTTATGACTTCTGTCTACAGAACGGGACTATGCCATGCTTTGGTATACCGTGTGCAGTTTTAATATGACTGAACTGTCTTTCAGTGGAATGCAAAATGACTGTTTGCCTCAAATGCTTATGATCGCAGGTTAAATTAAACCACAAACACTAGTTTCAGTAAACATTTTTTTAAGAGAGTAGATGCAAACCACAAAAAGCATCATGGAAAAGACTGCTATTGAGAGCTTGTATTCATATACTTACTATGTACATCCCTCTCTTACTTGTTTGAAGCAGAGTGGATTACTTTGGGCTGTACTGCAGATTTGGATTAGAATGTCCCTTTAATAGCAACATCAGAATCATAGTTCAAAGAAAACGACATGATCTGCTTAGTAGACAACCTTTAAAGGGAAAGTGACTTTAGCCTCTGTTTGTTTAGCCTAGCTTCTTCCAAAACGCAATCCAGAATCTTGCCTAAGGTCACGCTGTGAGTTAGTAGATGCGCTGGGAATTCATGGGCAATTGAATATTAAAATACATATAAAACACTCGGCAGAACACAGTTCTTAATGCTGTCCACGCAAACCAGGAAGGCCCCCTATCAAGGCACTCAGACTATAAAAAGCACACACTTTGCGCCACAATTGGGGATGATTGGTGCCGCACTGAAAAGAGACAGGTGTTTGCTTGCAGGAAGGAAACTGCACAGAGATATGACTTAATGAAGACTCTCTAGTGTCAAATCTCGATGGGGGAAAATGCAATATACATTCCCCCTCCACTCGCTGCGTAATTAAGTTAATAACAAGTGTTCTTATTCCAGGATCCCAGTGCTGTTTCCTACCAGCACCTGCCCGGTTTGAAGCCTGACACCAGCTGTGCATGCGTGGATACTTCAACAGTGGAAAACAGGCTCGGAAATGGTGGCGGTAGGAAAACCAAAGCCAAGCTAATGTGACTCACATTGTCTGGGATCAACTGTAAGCATAGATAGCTGTGCATAAATATAGGGTGTCAGAGACTCAACTGGTGGCACACTTGTACTGAGATCAAAAAGTCCCACGATCACACTGGGCTGAAGAGAAATAATATGCCTGAAAATACAGACTAGTGCAACATCGATATTATGTTTATATTTTGGTGCTAAGGAAAATATAACCCTACTGATCATATATATGTATATATAAACAAAATTACAATTATTTTTGAACAATTACCCATGCAATCAGTAGTCTAACACAAAAATCAACAGCACAACAGTGTGCATTTTTATTTCAATTCAATTACAGCTTTTGATTTTTTCTATTTGATTACTGTATTTGTTCGAGTGGTGTTGGGAGAAAGTTTGATTGGCTGTAAAATGACTTAAGAGACCCCACTATACCCAAAGGAATGGTTCTGAGGGATGATCTGACCATTAGTGTTGGTTATACAGCCAGGAAACTAATGACCTAACCCTCACGTGAAGATAGGAAAAACCTGACTGCTTCTGCCCTGCACAGTCATTCGTCCTCATGAAACTGAGAACACTGCATCGCTAGCCAAGTATTGGCTGAAAAGGTGCTTTGGGAGGCAGATGGAGAGAATGAAATCATCAGGGGGAGATGAAAAGAGAAAATCTCACTGCTTAATTAGTTTCTCGTCTGAAAAGAGACAGGAGACAACCCCAGTGGGACACCTCCTCTTCCTACACTATGTTGTTTTTGATTGATGTGTGATGACAGAAAGGAAAGCAATTAACTACTGATTTGTTAACTGCTGCTTTTAGAAAGGCACATTTTATTTTTCTTAAACTTTCTTAGCTTTTGCATACAATTGTTCAGTTTCAATGCCCCTCCCATACCCCCCACATCCCCCTTTTTTGCAGGACACCTCCAACACCGCTGCCCAAGATCGCCATCTGCTGGGAAAGGTGGGGCTGGAGCAAAAGTGCAATCCCATTCCCTGCCTGTGCCCACACCTGGTCCAGCAAAAAAAGATGCACCGTTATCATCAGATCACCCAAGGAGACAACCCCCAAAACCCTACAGTTTACTAGACGAGAAGTGAGCAACATATTTTCTAATCGAATATCGAACAGGTAATGAATCAACAACTGCTATTCAAAAGCAAGAAGCAAAATAATAACCTCTTCACAAAAGCCTTCAAATACAACTGATAGCATGCATGTGCAGATCACTATACATGTTAGTATAATATACGCACTGAGAAAACTATTACAACTACTTCGCTTCTTAAACAAACAGGGAAGAGCATTAGTCTAAAGACGCAGGTAGAAAGCAGTTAATTTAATTGATCACAGTTTGATTCTTTAAACTGTCCTGGCTTGTATAGGCACATTGAAAAGGAATCAAGTGTGTCCCCAGTACAAATCAACACGGATGAGATCACGATTACTGACATGGATTACTAACATTCAATGAGATACCTTCAGTTTAGTTTCATTTGTTAGATTGCAATTCTTTCCAAACTTTTGGTCCCTTTTTTTTTTATCAGCAGCAGTATTTTACTGTGTCGTTCACAAGGTTATTTACTATGTTTTCTTTTTTTATGTGCTCATTTAGCACTAAGAAAAGCAATACTTTCAAACATTAAAATATCTGAGATCATCCTTTTTATTCAAACCTTCTGCCTTGTTTTGAATTCTTAAAAAACTTTTTTTTTTTTTTTACATTTTCTGTATTTTTTTTCTTGGTGAGATCTAGGGGTCTGTGGACACTGGTTCACACATGGCGCTACCTAAACAAAACGTCTGCAATTCAAGTTTGCATGTAGGGCAACCGCAGAGCACAACAGTGTTTGCCAGTTGTGGTCACTCTACCTTGTTCTGTCAATGAATGGAATTAGTAACTTGTTCTGTCAATGAATGGAATTAGTGAAGTGCTTTGAGATTCCTCAGCGCTTGAAAAACGCTATAGAAATGCAACGATTACAAGATTGTTATTATTATTATGATTCAGTCTCGAGGCTTAAGATGTCAATGGTTTCCATTTGGAGGTGCCATTTTCTCTCCTACCTGCTGTCAGCACTTCTGTCCAGGGATGATGTCAGTTTCTCTGAAGAAGCTCTGCCAGCTGGCTTCTTAGCTGCTTTTTGCTGAAAGAGAAGAGAGAAAATTCTCTTCAATTGATCTAAACACGGGACTGCATAGAATATCCCCGGTCTTCATCACGAAGCAAAAGGTTCTCATGCCACAAAACTGAGTGTTTCTGCATAGAAAAACTATTACTTCTGAAGATCAAAGCCAGTGTTTTATTGCTTTTTGTGTGTGTGTGTGTGTGTGTGTGGCTTTTTCCATAAACAGCCTTGTTTAGTATTGCATTGCATGGCATGGCATGGCTTGAGTATATTGGCAATGGAATCCAAAGGTTTTCACCTTCATATACAGACGAGTGAGGATGGATAGAGGGTTCTTACTGTAGTTATTCCACAAATAAGGATGGATGAATCACAAAAATACAATATGCAAGTACCGTAATACAATACCTTCACAAACTTTGCCCTTCTGCCAGCAGCAGTGCACAGTAATGCATAATTAAAATTGCATTTAAACACTTACCTTTTCCAGTTCATCCATCACCAGAAAAGCCCGGTAGTTTGTGGGAGGAGGGGCAAGCATGACATTTTGGAATTTAGCACAGCCTGCTTCTACTCTCTGATTGGCTGGAGGGGGTTGCCAATCATCCTCTGACCCTGAGAACTGCAGGTTTCCTGTATTAAAATTATAATTAAAAAAAAACAAAAAAACACCTTATTGAGTGGACAGCTGTTTGCCCTAACTACACAAGATCTCTTATAATAACACCCTACACACAACACATTGACTAATAATGTAGTTGCCATGTAGTTAAAGTGCAGGGATTAGGTAAAGTAACTACACTCTCTAACTGCTATTGTTTCTCTCTATACTCTCCTGCATTGATTCTCTCCCAAGGTCAACTGCAACCATCCCTAAGGGAATCCTGAACCAACTATTAATGCAACTAAACCCGGATCATGTTTTCCCAAGCACTTGAGATAAAGCGATTTGCACTCTTATTCTGCTCAGTCCCCGGGCTGGTCCGGCTTTCCAGGAAGACAGTGTGCACATAATTGTGGCTTCTCAAAACTGAAACATGTGCACTCCTATTAAACACGTGCGCACTTAAAAATGTTGGCTCCCAAGCTGAGAATGCAAAAAGCAGCGCCTATTAAGAAGCTTTTTGTGACATCCGCTGTTTAATATGATATAACAGTGTTGAGCCAAGACATTGAATTTGATGTGCAATTTCCACGATAGACTTACTTCACTTTAGGCTTAATGCTCATCCAAGATCCCAAAGATAAAGCCATTCAAAATTGTCATTAGTAACACCCAGAAGTATTGCTAACACAGCAACTGAAAGATACAAATATCTCCAAAACCATTCCAAAGCTAATGTAGGAAGACGTGTTTTCTGGCACACTGGATTGGTCAATCAATGGTGCTTGTCACATATGATGCACATTTCAGTACCTTCTTGGAATGCCATTTTCAACATGCCAACTAATGCAACGTTCCCAATTTAACATCAAAGCTTCTTAGCAGCTAAACAAACAACAGGGCTTGCGTGCAATGCCATAACTAATTACAGCATAGCTATTCAAATTATATTTATGTCTAGTGACAAGTGACAGCATCAGGTAACACTCAACACAAAATGAAGATCTGCCAGCAAACAATTCAGGAAAAAAGCAACCCACATGTTCCGAGTTGAGGCGATGCATTACCTTGTTTCAAAAGAACACCATCGTGTACTTTAACTCCCTTTTAAAGATTAGCAGCGGTAAAACCTGAAAGACAGGTACGACATGTCTACTTACTCACAGGGCAAATACTCTATTAGCAGCAATTAACACACACACACACACAAACACACAAGTTACAAGCATTCCTGTTTGGAATATCTGTAACAATGTTATTATTGTTTTTAATAGAAGGGTTTAACTGCCAAGCGCCATCAAAAGCTGCAATCAGTATGATTTCCGACATGAACTGCTATTACTGGCCATTACTAGCCCTTTAAAGACCCACTGCTGTTCAGCAGAGATAATCCACTGAGCCTGTTTCTCTCGACTTTGCTAGTCTGTAATTTCCTGTACATCTGGATGCGAATCCTCTGCCAAAATGCAATCTTTCTTTCCTGCAAATTTCAAGCAAGGTTTCTGCAGATTGTTAAAAGGAAAGGTTGTGGGAGAAGGAGGGCGAAGTGAAAGGCTTCGCCTTTGTCTTCCCCCTGTGTGTATTTTAATTAGTACGATTATAACAAGACCTGCTGGATAAAGGTTAGGCTAATGCCTCAGGGACGAAGCAGCAGGTGTGACAATCCCTTTAACTGCCGTAGAGAGACAGGGTGATCTGACCTCCCCACACGACAGAAATGTCACCTCATTATCTTTTTTTTTTATTTTTACAACTGACTCAATTATAGTACTAATCACCTGGAGAGAGGGTGCAGGCAATAAGCTGGAAAAAAAAGTGTGTTTGTGGGGGAGGTGTCTCATCACCGGTACGTTAGACATCAGCAATTATCATAAAATGTGCAGGCCTAATAATGGGGTATAAACAGTTATAGGCGGTTTATGGACTAATCCATAAGAAGTCATATTGTGATCAAATGGAGGTGATTGGTTTCTATTGGCCTTGCGGGAGATATAAAATAATGCCAGGGAGCTGTCTGCTTTAAAGGTGAGCAGACATGCCACGCTTTCTTTCTTTTCATCTGAAGTTGACCTCAATTAGTCAAAATGAGAATCTATAAATGAAAAGAACTGTGACGTTAATCAAAAGGAATGAACGCGCACTGCTAAGCACGGTAGCTGTCACACGGTCAAACACTAATGAACCAATAAGGTTTGGACAGCAGTCAACCAAGGACTATGAATGAACTTGTACACAAATAAAAAAGGGTACTTGAGCCAGTGTATGGGTCCCATCTGGTATAAGTACATGTTTCTTTTTTAAAAGATATTCGCCATAGTGGATACGTTAACCCTTCCCAGAGTAATCTTTATGGATTTAATACAGAGAAACATGCTTTAGATCTGGGACTTAATATACTTTCTGGTGAATTGTTAACACATGGTCATGGTTCCATCTGCAGTAAGCAGTTCCAATAAGTATGTATTTTAATTAAACACAGTGTTACCAAGAATACTGTACATTGCTACTGTTTCTGGCTAAGCGTACTATACTGAGATGTTAGAGAACAAGACAACAGCCAAGAGTTTACAGTCTGACATTAGAGAGGAGAGGGGTGGGTGGAGGAGAAAGAATTTCGAGATTGGTTGGAAAAAGGTAAACGGAAATTGCAATAACCTGTAGAACACAAGGCATATAAACGTTGATTGTTTTAAAACAGGTTAAGGGGATCATTATCAATCATCACCCCCCTTCTATAAATCAATAGTACAGAATAGCACTTATTTGTGAATATATATAAATATTCCACATCTGAAAGAAAAAGCTTTGGTTCAGACTCTTTGTTAGCTCTTAAAAACAAACTGTTACTCAATTACACCGACTTTAAAATCACAGTCAAGAAGGGAAGATGAATTTGTGCTCATGACATAAACAATGTTTTTTTTGTTTTTTTTATTAGTAATTTGCACAACAAATCCTTATTGAACAAATCTGCAGTCATGTTCTGCAGAGATCTACTAACCTTGTTTATAAGACCATCTGCTGGCAACGCTACTGTACACTGTAATGAGAAGGACTGTTTCTTAATGAGAAAACAGAGGGCTCTGTTGGCTGTAGTTTGTTTTTTCCATTAGGATCAGGCGTGTTGCTCTAGATCAGGGTTTCCCAAACTCTGGGTCGCAGGAGCAATGACACTGTATTTTGTATGAATATAAAATAACCAAAAGCAACAATACATTTATTTACAATGTTACAGGTTTCTTAGGAAATGCTAATAGTGGGCCACAATGCCCAATGAGCTGAACAGGTGGGCCTCAGGTAAAAATGTTTGAAAACCGCTGCTCTGGACCAAATCCAGTCTGGCATTCTACTTATCTGAAGCAGATAAAGCACATGGCACTTCTCCAGCGACCCAAGCAGATAACAAACCTCATTAAAAGCTGAAAGCAGGTCATTTTACAAGCTGGATGTTCAAAATGTAATCCACCACTGGATTTCTGCATTTGACATTGTAGAGGTAATTGTCCTGAGCAGTCCTGGTCATCCAGACCTTGCAGCCTCGAGCTTCCTGCTGTTATCAAGTGATCTGACAACACCAGATTGAGTTGCCATGTAAACCAAGGACACAATGATTCAATATCTATGTATGACCAAGTATAATTCATACAGTGCTGCAATCTATGGATCCAGGAGCAAGGGGTCCTTAAACCCTTGGTTTATTAAATTCACTAATGTTTAACCTACGCACCGGGTACTGGGTTTGTAAAAAGCACCAGGTTTCTAAAAACATAGGGTAAAACAAAATATGTATGAAGAATTTAAACGTTGATTTAATTCTGGCAGTAAAAAAATCTGTCACAGCAAATCAGTACAACCCAACTCTAACATTTTGCTAAGCCAGGTTTTGCCTGGAAAAGAGATGCTGCATCTCTCCTGTTAAATGCCTTATATAAACTCACCCTGTCCTCTCTCTGCAGCAGGACCCTTGGCAGCTCTTTGGCAGCTCCAGAGCACAGGCACTAAGCACATGCTGCTTGGCTAAATTAAGAGGTAATGGGAGGCAGTGTCTCTCTGTGGAGTTCATTAAACTCTGCAGGAGAGGGGCAGGCGCTATGTGTGGAAGTTCAATTTAGGGTTTTTTTTTTCTCTCACTTTTGTTTCTTCTTTTTAAAATGTGCTCCTGAGCTTGTTCGTGAAGCTTGAAATCGATATCGGATCAACGTCCACACAAGCCCAATTTAACCATCTTAAATGTTTTTGCGGACATCAATTCCTATCAAGGTAACTTTTCATCTTCTCCATGCTGCATCCTAAAGAGAAGGCAGGGCTCAAAGATGAAAGACCAAAATGACTCACAAAGTAAGAACAACGTTTTATTTTTTAACTGCATGCAGCCCCCTGTCTGTACCCTTCTAAAGCTCTCTGAAATATGTACTCAGGTGGTTTGCCGTCATTTGATCCAGGTTGAAGAATGAATGAAGGTAATTGGAAACTAAAGGTTGAACAATGGATGGCTACTGCCGCTGAGCTCTGCTGTATCAATATTGCTATTTATGTGAAAGGTTAATACACCGATCAGGAGATAACAGAGCCTTAGCTTTCACAGGACTGTAGGAGTTAGTGGCTCGGAAATCCCATAAGCCCGCTATCCCATCATTTCCCCGGCTCTGGATTGAGTTACAGGTAGGGATCCCACTGTGGTAGACCGTTGAATTTCCTAACCAATATCTTAAGTGCAGGACAGAAACCAAGAGGACACAGGTGGAAATTAAAAGAAGACTTAGGACAGAAGGTAGGAGACACTTCTTTACATAGAGTGGTAAGTGTATGAAGTAGGTTACCTATCCATGTTATTGATGCTGAATCATTGGCATCCTTCAAGACCCTACAAAGGTGATTCAGCTACTAGGAACCGGATAAGCATTGATTTGGCAACTGGCTACCTCTCATTGGTAATGTTCTTAAAGCCCACACCAGACTGTACCTTTTTATTGGACCATGCTTTTATCAGTTTATGCTTAAGCTGCTCTGTGGTGGTCAGCACTATATTGCACAGCCTCTGGTAACCCAATCCATTTTTTTGGATTAAGGTCCAGGTCAATCTTCTTGCATTCTGTAGCTTTGTGTGCTGCATGGGTGTTACAGGGTGAAATGTTTCTTAATAGTGCATTTCCTTGGAAAACATAACATCTCTGAGTTGGGTATCAGCACTGGGTTGCACAATCTAAAAAAAAGGTCAAATATAAAGTCTCTTCTATGGTAATGTGTAACTTGCGCCACAGCTAAGCTAAGGGTGATCTGGTGCAACTGAGTCCAGGACCACAGCTGAACAGAGGATGTTTTTTTTTTTTTTTTTTATGGCATAGCCAAAAGGGTTAATAGTAGCAGCCTGATATATTGTATGGATCCATTATAAGAAAAGCCTAAGAGTTTGCCTGCTGTACTGCTTGTCCCGTAAACCAAGTGGCTAAAAGTAGAGATAAATCCCACATAGTCAGGAGATCTTGAACTGCCTTTGCACTTCCTGCCTCATTTGCCACAAGGACATACTGGTATTAAATCACATTACTATTAAAATAGATGCAGAGTCTCCACAATGTTTCATGGAATACAGGCTTGAGAGTACATAAAAAAAAGGGGACGCAGCAAATTGCCAACACCACCGGCAAAAAACACGCCCCATTAATTTTAATATTAAATGTCCCCTTCTGGTTTTTAATTTCGCCCTTCGTAATAAAAAGAGGTAAGTTGAGGTTCTCTCTCGCTCTCTCTCCTTTTTTTTAATTCTCTACCATTGATAAATCCAATTAGTGCTGAAGGTTTGAGATGTATATATATGCCTAAGCTTGCCTGCTGAATACCAGCAATTATCAGTCTTTAGGCCTGAGTAAACAAGTGCTTGATCCAAACACCCTACTGTCGCTGACAAAGAAAAAAAAAACAACAAAAAAAACAAGACAACAGCCAGGCTAAATATCAAATATGCATTATGTTAAAGAATTATTTTTTTCAAGTTACTTTTTTAGAAAACATGCCTCTTCAATTTGTATTTTTAAGACCTTTTATTTTAAGACCTTCGGAATATAATTTATAAAAATTTGGGGACATTCTTGCATAGATCTTTTTTTTTTTTTTTAAATTGGCACTAGGACGCTTCTGTACTAAAGAGACTGAATAATGAGAATTTGGGGAATTTAAGAATTCTCCATGTTTCTTCTTCCAGGCAGCTATACTGACAAGCCAGTAACAACTACAGTATAATTGTCTTTCAAGTTTAGACGTGTTTGTGCATGACTTTACGTATAACTCTTTTGTTTCAGCTATGTATTCTTTTTCTCTAGGTACTGTTGCAATTAATACCTCAAAGATCTGTAGCATGTATTACTTGTTTTTTCAACTTGAGAAGCTTAATCCTGCATTTGACAGTCCTCATTGTTGATAATTGGTCAGTTTCCAGGGGAGGAATTAGCCGGTTGTTATTTACCTTTTCTTTTGAGCTGTCACCCCAATCACATCTACATCGTTAAGAAAACACAGCTGTACCAAACTGAAAGAACAGACCAAAAACATAACTAAACAAACGCAAAAGAAACACGCCAGTACTGTACCAAGTCAAACACAAGAAAACACCTGAATCTGCTGGAGTAAGAAAGGAAAGGAAGCAGCTCCTGACAGTGGTTATACCTCACACACTCTCTGAGCATTCGACGGTACACACCTCGCTAACCTGCAGCTAATCCCAACGTGGCGTTTGACATGGGGTTAGGAACTCGTAGCGGAGGGACTGTATTTAAAAATAATAATAACAAAGTTACGCATTTCAGGGCTTTAGGATAGAATACGTCTTCAAAAACAGAAGTAAAAACGTGAAAATGTGAATTTAAAGATTATAAATGCCTACCTGAGATAAGCTGCAAGCTTTACCGTCGCAAGACTGTTCTGTCTGTTACTAGGGCCCTATTATTTGTATCTATGTAATCGTAGTAATCTTAAATATAAAGTCCCTAAACTTGCAGCCCTGTGTATACATGTAGGAGAGGAAATCTGTTTTTCAGTTTGGGGTGCAAATTCGATCTTGGATTACGGGAGGGATGAGGGAGGGCTTTTAATAATACATGTTTGTGCATTTTAGGATTAAAGTCCAGGAAATCTGCTTGTGTTTTGATGTGACAAGAAGCATTATGGATTTAATTTAGAAACAGAAATTCAATACAAATCTTAATGCGCTTTAATAGTCATGAATGTCACTGCGTGCGTCGTTGATTATTTATATGTATATAAAAAAAAAAGAATAATAATAATACATTTAGACTTTTATAATACTGGATCAAGGATTTTTTTTTTTTTCTCTGCCTACTTGTTTTACCAGTTGTGATAAGACTTGGATTAAAAAATAACAACACTTTAAGAATATTCTAGTACAGCTTGTTCTCACACGTCATTTATTAAAACAACTGGACTACCGGGTCTGAATTTCAATCAGAAGAACTACTTTCTGTAATGTAACTAATAAGAATGACACTAACTGATACTACCCTTTAAAGAGTGATGATCTACCACAGTTACACCAGGTGGCGCTGTGCACAAAGTAAAAATGATATTATAAATCAAAGATTATTTAAAGGGATTGAGATTTTTCCAACATGGACATGAAACCAATACTCTTGTAAAGTTCAGCAGAAACACACAATTTAGTTTGCTGTCCTAAGTACCAAAATCCTGTAAATTGAAGTTGAAAGATATATTCCAGCAAAATCTAGTTAAACCATGTTAAACCACTGAGTACCAAATAAAATGTTTCTTTGAAAGAATCAGAACACAAGCTTTATTTAGGTAATTTCAATGCATTCTAAATCAATATTTCTCCATAGAAAAAAAAAAATCCTTAGTTTTGGCTACAAACGGCTGTGTCCTATTTTGAGGACAGTCAAGTTAGCCATGCCTTTAATCAGACCAATCCAGTACTTGCACATGTTGCTGGGGTTTTGCCCCAAGGAATGATTGACCATCACTAAAGACAATAAAAAT
This sequence comes from Acipenser ruthenus, assembly GCF_902713425.1. Taxonomy (NCBI): domain Eukaryota; kingdom Metazoa; phylum Chordata; class Actinopteri; order Acipenseriformes; family Acipenseridae; genus Acipenser; species Acipenser ruthenus. The sequence goes on from NC_081208.1 coordinate 1,766,031, forward strand.
GCAATGCAATATGTTTCAGGGTGGCAGTATTAAGACTACCACTGTTGAGATCATTAGACCCTGATATATGGTTCACCTCTGGTGACCAGACTGAGAACTGAGTGGTGCATTCCTTCATATCAAAATGACCTTGATTTACACAATCTGGGTGTAAACTCAAGGCCACATCCCTCAGATGTTTTAGATGCAATTGGATTTTCTTCATATTTCCAGCCAGATTTATTTTCAAACTGGATGTTGAAACAGTACATTTTTGCGTTTTAAAGCCACACGGTGGCAAATCACAGAGATTGTTTTATACGTCTGTTTCATACACACTGACTGATACACATATCTCTGTGGGTACTGGGACTTAGACATCATATTGACCATTGCGTTAAATATTTCAATTATGCTGAAGAATATAGGGGGAAAAAATGACCTGCCCTTAAAGGTGTTATTGTTTATTTTGGATTATAATGGGATTTTAGTGAGTGTATTGTGAAACCTGGATGGGAATAGTCTAACAAAACCTTTAGTGATTCTCTGAAAGCTATAATCTAGTCTGGATCCGTCAGTCTAAAAGTTTTATTTTTCATTTGCCTCAAACTTTGAACTAGACTGATTTCTGCTTTATCTTTCCATAAAAGAAAAAAAGATGAATCCTCAATCATACGGCTCTTGTCAACAGCGCTCGATTTTGACACTTGATTTCTTAGTGGGATGATTCTCGGAAGCACGTTTTTTTTTATGTTTCAATACATAAGCACAAGGCTGATTGACAGAGAAGTGTGTGATTACACAGATGCTAAAGTGCACAGCTGGGCACTGAAATCAGCATTCAAATGGAAATGTGGCTTTGCAGAAGATTTCTTTCCTTTAGTTGCCAAGTTGGTGGATCATTGAAAGAAAAATTTAAATGATATAAATATTAAGAGAATCGGTGCAGTACACCAGCAAATACCTGACGACTGAAGCTGAACGCGTTGCAGTAATGTGGAACTGATAACAGGTTACACTGGGTAAACAAGGTGACCAGGAAAGTAAATTCATATTTATTTGACTTTGGTAGGCAATAACAGCATGAGTCCTCTTGATGCAATGAAAAGAGCATGAGGAACTTCTATTATGAGCAGCTAATAATGCTGACGAAGATGACTGCAACAGTGCATCAGCTATGATTGTGGACTCAAACACAAACGAAGCCACTGACTGACACACAGACACGCAAATAAAGTGAAGCACTCAGGCAGCATGGAGAAAGACACTGCAGAAATGAGATAAATGCATTACCTATTAGATGTGTTTCTAGAAGTTCAGTTTACAAATAAAATGTGAATTTGTATAATAATTCTTGTTTTAGAAAGTCTATATTTTAGTGGCGTTTCAGTACCTTCAGATTCAGGACTACACCACTGGCTAAAATAGAAGCATATTGAAAATAACTTCATTCAATTTACTACACTAATTTCAAACCAATCGATTTCGTCCTAAAAGTATGTACTTTATATAGTTTGTTTTATTACACTTTATTATGATGTTGCACTATGTGGCTGTTGTGAACTCAAATGTTCTATAACTGTATTTTCAGTGCCACTTATTGCCTCCTGTGCTCCAGAAGGGCAAATAATAAAACCATTCATTTTTGAAGAATACTGACTGTGAGTGTTTAGGTGTGAACATAATTGACCGTACAAGGGTGCTCTGGGTCATTAAAGATGTCCCTATTCTCCGTTAGGAAAACTAATTAAAAGCCCTCTGAGGAAGTCTCCGTACTTGTTGTGGGTATAAGAGCAGGCCCAAAGGAACATTTTCTCACCTAACCCAACTGGAGAGCAATGAGCCGGGCAGCAACATTAACAAGGCTGCTTTGTGATCTGGCATGATCAGTCTGACCTTCAGATCTCAAGCCACTCGTGTAGCATGAAGAGCAATGGATTATCACCAGCTACTTTTCCCCTTGAGCGACTGCCTCTTTTGAACTTAATAGGATGAGGACAGCAGGACACAAACACACACACACACACACACACACATTAAGTTCATTTCCCTTACAACAAGCCAGATCTGACACCTTGTTTTCAACCTCCTAATAAACGTTATAACGTACAATTACAATATTTTATCAATGCATTTAGCTGTACATAAATGCTACTAGTCACATTTGTTAAATATTTTTGATTAGTTCTCAATAGGATTATTGATAAAAGACAAAAACGATTTAACCTAATGCATTACTACTCTGATACTAAAAGAGATACCTTTTTTAAAAACTACACTGGCTGAACATTATTATTTGTATTCAGCGTAAACCTAAATACACTGAGGTTACTATGTTTTGTTTTACATTTTCTATTATATTTATTGAGCTGTAAAGTAAGTTGACACCATATATATATATATTTATTTTCCATACATTCAAGATCCACTCCATAAACATCTAGTTTGGTGCTGGTCATCTATTTTTAGGCATGTTTCAATTTTTAATGTAACCTCATGGAAAACAGACGTGTCTAAGTGTGTCTGACATTCATTTGAGGTGTCAGGAGATTTACAGAAGGTTACGGCCTTTGGATGTTTCCCAGCAGGCATCGCAATCCTGGGCTCTCGTACCTCCCACTTTTTTTTCTGAGCTACTCCATTAAGAAGTACATAAAAGAAAGATCTCCTATGCTATATTTCAACTATAGCACAGCAGAAAGCCTAATGCTGTGCGTCTGATGGACCTGCTTAGGAAAATAAATGACCAGTCACATCTTCCAGGCTGTACAAGTAATAATTGATGCTGCTTCAGTGCACATTATCATCGAAAAGCCCTTCCAAAGCTGAACAATGACCCAGCAGAGCAGGGGGGGAACACCTAAATAACGAGCTCTGAGGTTAATGTGCACTCTTGTTCAGGATTCAATTTAAACGAGCTTGCAAATTAGCAACGGACTGGATGTTAAACATCTAATACAGGGATTCATGCAGCCCAAAATGCAGCCAATTCCACTGTATATAGTTCTATATACATGGCTCCAAACTGGGAGTTAAATACATCATTTGTGCACTAGAAATAGAACAGTGGTATTTGAAGAGCCAATATTTATGTGTTGAAATCTGATCTGATTTAAATAAATACAGATTTACCAGTAATTGTCTCAATATTGTTTGAGGTTACATATTCTTCAATCTGACGTGTTGATTCTGTTTTGCCTGTTAAAATGAAAAGCAAGGAAGAAACAGTGTCAGACAGTATTATAAGGATTACTTCTGAATGCTACAGAAATGTGATTGGAATACACATCTAGTGTTGGAATACCTAAGAACCTTTTGCCTAATGCTTTAGGATCAAGGCCACCTGTTGTGCACTGCTTAGGTTTCAGGTTAGCTCAGCACACCAAGTGAAACTGAACACCTGAACAGTATCCATCGTGGTGATTTCAATATGAATATATTTGAAACGTACTCATACAAAGCCAGTTTGTTTTTCTTTTTTAAAATACATATTTATGCATGTTATATATAAAGGTTTTGCATCACCCTAAAGAATTGACACATTTGCTTCACAAAGTCGAATGAAGCCTGCTGAATAATGTTACGTTAACATATTGAATTGCATACTGCTTTGTAGTTTTCCATATTTAATGAAAAACTGAAAAAAATTGAAAAAATGCAACATTTCGAAATCTGACAGGAAATACTGTACTACTATTATGACTTTTTACCGGTAAAATGTATTTTATTCTTTTTTTAATTTTTTTATTTCATTGCCTAATTTGGCAGGTTACAGGTACTGCAGATTATCTGACATTATACCTGAATCAAGTTTCATAGACCTCAACTGGACCTAAGTTACCCACGTTAACACTAGGTTGTCCAAGATCCAAGATACAGGTCTGTTAAAACAATCACAAAGCATCCTTCCAAGTCCTGACCTCCATAAATAATATTGCAGAGCAAGAAATAATCAATAACCTTTTAACTTTACAATTAAATAAACAAAACGTTCAGTTTACATGGGAGCCACACAAGATTATCATATTAACATGTATAAGGGTCTTGATGGCTCCCAAACAAGATTAAGAAACAAGATCTTAATTTTTTCCCTTAATATTTTGTAATATCATTAGATATCAAATAGAGATACCGAGTAAAAAGCTAGTTTTATTTTTTATCAATACGTATTTTTTCAATACTTAATTTTAAATTCTGCAGAGGATTGACAGATGCTGTTTTATGTATTTTTGCAATTTTAATCCGAGCCAATTTAATCAAATAAATTCCAGTGCTTTCACGAAGCCTGAATGCCTGTGTGCGCTATACCCGCAGGAGCAGGTGCATGCATAATGGTTATGTATGTTTTTAATAAAGCTGTACCGAAGAGAAATATAGGAACCCCATATTCATCTATAACACAATAGCTTACAATATACTTGACTGGTTTTGGATGCGCCTAGGTGGAACTTGGGGGTTTGGAACAGGTTTTGTGCTCAGTGGGCTACTGCTTCACATGCAGCTCAGCTTCTTCATGCTGTTCAAGGGTAGCACATGATCGACATAAAAAAATAAAGCTCCCTGCTTCACAAAGGCTACAATTTCCTTATTTAGTGAAAAGAAAAACAGTGGTGCAGTTTACTCCATCCTAGTTACCTACTGTACATGTTGTGTTAGTTTATTTCTTCTGTAGTACACCATTTGATTTAGGTGATGCTGGCTTCACTGCACTGTGACTCTCATTGGATGAGAGCCAAGAGATGGGAAACTTACTGAAGATTAGATCAAAGAAAACCAGCATAAAATATGAATGGAAAATATGTGGGATGATTTATTTATTTTTTATTTTTTAAATGATTGGAAAACAGGTATTCTGAATAAATAAATAAATAAATACATAAACAAAACAAAATAAAAAGGTGTTAAAAATAAATAAAGGTCTATATAGTATTTCCTTTCTTAAATGTCTGAATGGATCAAACTGCTAACACCTCTCTTTAATCTTGTTCCTTCCCTGTTACTGAGTTTAGATGCTCTTTTGCTGCTCTGAGATAGGTACAAAGTCAGCAGACTGACTCATAAGATGTGCCATTGAAATGTCTGCAGATCAAAGGCAGCACCGGTTTAGATTTAACCTTTTAGCCACTGGCAATTTGTTACAAGGATATGAGGTGGCTGGAGGCTGCTGTCACATGAGCCATTAAGCTAAATAAGAAATCATATTAGATACAGCTAAAGCGTAAGAACATAAGTGGCTACTACATGTCTAGACATGTCACCTTATCGGAATACAAGAAGATGCCCCACAGCTTGTGGCTAGTTGGCAAAGAAGATGAAGGGGTCAATGCAAAATTCCTTCTTGGTATATCCCTGGTAATTTCAGGATATAAGATCAGCAGATTTTAAACCCAGCTGGGAATGCCAGTCCATTTTAAGGGGTAAGGTTCCTGAAAAACAGCTGTATGGGATAACAGTAATCAGTCAGATAAAAAGGATAATAATTCTTATTAGCTCAGAAACTCATACTGCGGTGCCCCCCCCATCTTGTTTGTGGTTTGTTTGAGTATTAGACACTTCCGACCTATTACCTCAATTCCAGTTCTGGAATTAAAAACATATTTAAAAGCATATAATTGCAGAGAAATCGATTTGCTAGCTTTTTTTAATCATGTGTTTTTAGATTATGCTGCTGAAACCTATGTATGTATATATATTTAAAAAACAAACAAACAAAAAAAAAAAACAATTTCACGATTTTTCTAGCCAAGGTCAATGTTTTTATAGAGGGGTGAAACGGACAGTGTAGCTTAGCCTCTTAAATTCTCTTTACTATTACTAGGAACTTTAAGTAAATGTTATTGATCGACCTAAGTGATTCTCCCAGAAATCAATAAATAAAGGAACCATAGAAGTTATTTCTAAATGGTTGACCAATGCTGCTCGTTCATGGATAATTATTGAATCATTGCTAGAAGTACAAGGCAGGGGGTGTCTAGTTGGTAGAACAGTCTACATTTTTGACATCAATTAACCTTTGACGGGAAAAGATACAATAATTTACATTTGCCGGCAAATGCCCAAAGACTGCCAAGTCATATTTCCAGGTAATCTGGAATTTATACTATATATATATAATATATAATATATGGATGAAGGCTATATTTGCACCTCGAAAAAAATGGCATAATGCCACAGTAGTGACGTCAAAATGGCATATTCGTCTAGAATATTATACTTGACCTTTGACCCATATTTGACTCCTGTGCACCCCGACACCATTTTCAAACACAACATGTCTCGTTTTAAATCACTCGACAACACCCGCAATTCGTGGTTTTTAGGCACTTTTTAACAAAAGGACTTGTGAATGGGAAGTTTATTTAAAAAAAAAACAACTTTCTGACGGTTCAAAGAGGGATAGAAAGAGGGTTACTGGTATCTACTGTCAAAGTGAGTTCCAGTATCACAGAAGTGCATCTAGTCTGCTGTACCGCCTGCATGCTAACATGTTTTCACGTCTCAAAATACACTTTCTAGTAGTTCTTCCGCTATAGACAACAACAATACAACAACAAATCAAACCCGTCAGTTTCGATAGAGTACTCTTTCAGAAATTAAGGATCGCTGCAAACCCACGAATCAAGCTAAGTACGATACTATAACCAGTGCTGTTGCAAAGTGGATAGCTACCGACTGCAGACTTGTTAACATTCTAGCTTTGTTTTTTTCAATAACCACATTTATTTTAAACCACTATTATTTACAATTATGGAGGATATAACCGTTACTCAGTGAATGTTTTTTTTTTATTTAGGCCATTTCAAGTTATTAATAAAAGAACATATAAAATTATTATTATTATTATTATTATTATTATTATTATTATTATTATTATTATTATTATTTAAACGGCAATGAAAAACATGAGTTTATGAGTAAAGGAAACTGATCATTTGAAATGCAGTAAGGTGAGTAATATTTATATATATATAAATGAAAAAGAAATGTACAAACACAACTTAAACTACTGTGCCTGTACACCAGAAGTTTTATCTTGAAAATGTTTCTAATAAATAAATAATGATGATGAATGGATAAACTGTACTGTAATAAGAAAGTATATCATGTTTCTAGAAATATTGCCGAAATCGAAAAGCAGTAACAATAATTACAGTGGTCCATATCACAAAAACACACGCTTTACAACTAGCAACAACTGAAGCCCTTAACCGAACTCAGGAGCTGTGCCATAGCAGTTAGTGGAGAATAAGGATTTGCAAAAACATTTACTGCAGTGCACTGGGGTGTGGATGCATAGGGCCAGTGAATGGTAAAGCATTAGTAGTATGACATGAAAACACTTGAAAAGCCTTGTGATCAGGCACTGACTGGTTACTTATTTAGGACATGTGTTCAATATCGGGTTGGGCCACCGTTAGCCCTGATCACAGCCCGGACGCAATGTGGCATAAGCTCTGTAAAGTGTCTTGAGGAATGTTAATCCATTTAATTATTAATATTCCACGCAATCGGTGCAGAGAGGAAGGTAGAGGATTCGTGATGACGAAGGAGTCGTTCATCCCAAGCATGCTCAATTAGATTGAGATCATGGGATTGTGGTGACCATGGAAGATGGTGTCTTCTCAAACCATTCACACACAATTCTTCCATGATGGATGGTTTCAGTACTGCCAGTGGTTAAGAAATTCACTTGGGGACTAAGAGGTAGCTAGATATTGCAGAGCCTCTGCCTGTTACAGTACGTTTGCTTTGGTAGAATAGCATAAATATTAAATATTATTAACGTAAAGAAAGTTTTAGTGTGGTATTTATTTATTTTTTTTCCTGAGGTGCGATTATGCCTTTAGAGAATGCGATGGATCTCCCCAAAGTATAGGATCGTTAGCTTGGCAGACAACAGCAATACTGCTGCTTTCATCTTTCTTGGTGAAGTGCTTATTGCTTCTTTAATGGAGCCCAATATGAAATATTTATCAGGCTGCTTCCTGTTGAGGTAATCGTTTCAAATATGATAACAGCTACTGACAAGGCCAGGCACTGCAGGCTAGCTTCGTCGGGAAACTTAGGGATAATGTGAGTTTAATCTGACAGCAGGTAATTGGTATTTAGATGAGATTGATGGCATTGATTGCTATTAGATCCATCTGTCTGCTCGTGTGGCTCAATATCTATATACAAGTACAGTACACAGTATGCATGTTCCGTCTACATCTATGTCTATCTATAGTGTATTTATACAGTATACTCCACTTACTGTACATGTATCAGCATAGCTAATAGTTTCTGGGTTTGCTTTGAGTTTTTGTTAAGTTTATTCAATAATAATAGAATAGAAAATAAGGGCTTTGTACAATTTAAATTATGGCAGGAATTCTTAATCATAACATGTTTAAACAGATTAACCTTTTTGCTCTTGGAAAAGGTTGATAAAGTTCCTATTGGTTCCGCTATAGGCAAATAGAAATTGATGTTTCTTTGAATTCCACCAAACCTCAGATTTCCGCTGCAGTGAAAACTACAGCAGACAAAACTGCTACACCAATTTAACTTTCTTGCATCGCTCTTGAAAACTTAAAACGTCTCCAGTGTTCCTTTAAGCAAATAACAAGCACTGTAAAATGAATGCTGCGTATCTGTGCTGCAGGAATCAGCAAGGGAAGCCCAGTCAGTCTCAAGCAGAGAAGTCCTATACCCTCGGCTCTTCTTCCAGACCTCTTTCCTCTGCTTCTTCTTCTACCTTCTCCAAGCGCCTCCGATACCTCTGATAAGATGGATCATCAATAGATATATATTATTCATTCACAGGCTCTCTCTGCCGACAACGTCTTTTAATCAAACCCTTTCATGATTTATGAATTGCCTCTTGGATTCTGGTGGGTTACAAATGGCTTCGGGCAAGAATAATAAAATAAAACAAACTTTTGTAAACTTGGTTTTCTTCTCTGGGGGAGTCTTCTTTTTTACTAAACCCCCCCCCCAAACCACCACTGTGAAACACTCTCAAAGCAAACTGATATTCCACGATGGTCTAATATGTTAAACTTATTATTGCATTCGTCTTTTATGAAACTTGATTTTCTCATTAAGAACCCCCTCCCGCAGAGTGGACCTGGAATGTGTCTCCACAATCTCGGAAAAGCACAGGCAAAAGAATCTACCAGATGACATATTACCTCAGCGTTCAGAGTTCTTAATAACCTAAGTGCTGATATCATACAAAACCCCTGCGAATAACCTGTGGTATCAAATTAAACATGGTAAGAGGAGTTGCTAGTACACACAGTTCCCCTGCCAAGTAAACCTGACTTCAGCTTGTCAGATCAGGGCTTGGGCCTATAAATCCAAAGAGGCTGGGGATTTCATTTTAGCAAAACTATACAAGCCAATGGTATAAAATGGCATATGAAGTTAAGATCACACCATTTAATATTTTCTGAAATACTGGCACTCACTACATGGAAAACATATTCAAACACTGTTATTCAATCTACTCCCACTTCATTTTCACATGGCATTGACCTTTGTTTTATTGAACACACAGTACTGATTTACAAAGATGCAGTACGAGAGATTGAACAGCAAGAGAATGTTTTAATTACTATTATACTGACCGTGCGTAGGGTGCCTCTTATCGTATATGCAATGTCATCTCACGCAGTTTGAGGGATAGTATTGCAAAGTGAAGCTACAGTAAATGGTGTCATCCTAAATCACAAAACAGATACACAGGAACTACTATTAAACAAATAAAAGGCTTGTTATTTTTTTTAAATTGTGCCATGCGTTCCGTGCCCAGGGTGACACCTATACACAGGATGAGATTATTTCATTATTTGTTTATTTAGCAGATGCCTTTATCCAAGGCGACTTACAGAGACTAGGGTGTGTGAACTATGCATCAGCTGCAGAGTCACTTACAACTATGTCTTACCCGAAAGACAGAGCACAAGGAGGTTAAGTGACTTGCTCAGGGTCACACAATGAGTCAGTGGCTGAAGTGGGATTTGAACCGGGGACCTCCTGGTTACAAGCCCTTTTCTTCAACCACTGGACCACACAGCCTCCTATATGGACTGGAACGTACAACTTACATATCTGAAAATATAATTTTTAGAAATAATAATAAAAAAACTAAAAATAAAACATTGCCGTATAAATCCACATCCTAATCATTTTTGAAACTCATCCCTCCTTCATGACATCTCAACAACGCTAATTACTTTACTGCTGACACTGTGAAAAGGCTGCTAAACTTCTCCCAAAACTAGGTCACCTACTAAGGTGCCCCAATTAAATGTAAATGTTTTCAGTCTGGAGGTTTACGTGAAAATGATTTAAAACACTCACACACACACACAGATCACTAGAGCCAAGCACCAGTGGCAAAGCCGCACTCATTATCTCCGCTCACCATCCAGGTTGCTGGGGGGCGCACCCCTGCCGCCCATGGTGTCTGATCCACTTCCAGACTCCACTTCACCCTCAGGGATTGGGGAGTCAGTCAGCACAAATCCAGATTTAGTCACCGCAAGGGGGGCTGAGCCTCTGGAGTGGTCTCTTTCAAGCATCTTCTCCATCAAAGGGTAGCTAATACACTCAAAGCCGCTGTGCATGTGGAAAGGGAAAGCTGACATTTCAGTGTGTGATTCGGATAAGCTCCTAGCCGTCTCAGTGCCCCCTCCTACCCATCAACAATTGCTTCTTTTGAATAAAAGCTCGTGAAAGCTAATGTCCTCAGTTTAACAGCGTTCAGTGTTAGTTTAGCCCTGCTGTTTCTGAAGCATCAGTGTAATTACTCCCTCATTCATGTTAGAAGAAAAAAAAATGGATTCAGATGCTCATTTGATAAATAAAATAAATACACTGTCGAAACAAAAAAGCTTAGACAGCAAGAACAAATATAGAATGCTTTCAGATGAATTAAGAAAATTATGAAAGGATGCAATTTTCTGTTATGACAAATAACACCATGGGATGGATGGATAGAGAAGTAAATGCTGATCTTGCTGCATCCCTGTAAGGATGTGGTACAGTAATGTTACAGTTTATCGTCATGTTTGCAGGTGCTGTACCTACAGCAATGGCCAAAAGTTTTGCATCACCCAATAGAATGACTGAATTTTGCTTCATAAAGTCGAATGGAACCTGCTAAATAATGTAATAATGTTACGCTATCATATTGAATTAAAAACCGCTTTGTATTTTTCCATATACTTAATGTTTAGTGTCTTTGATTACATGATGTTAAATTAAAAAAAAAAAATCTATTATTGTGTTCATATACCGTAAAAAACGGTGTATAAGTCTCACCGGTGTATAAGTCACCCCCCTGCTTTTTGAGACAACAATTTCAGGAAAAAGCCTATAGGTCACACCGGTGTATAAGTCGCTCCCCCCTTTTTAGGAACCCCTAAAATACATAGAAAATATACAAAGGTTTTTACAGTAGTTTTTTTTTTTTTTTTTTTCAATTACCGATATGTCTTAATCCTAAAATTCGAGGTGATGCAAAACGTTTGGCTGCATGTTGTACAACACTTAGCTTTTACTGTGGTATTCGGCAGTACAAGTTTCAAAGCTCGCTGGTCACGTTTGTTTTTGTGATACTCACAATGGAGTTGGAAAAGGTTTTTCTTCCATGTCTTCAATCAGCTTTAGGAAGGTGGTGGAGGAGCAGCTGGGAGGGAGTTCAGTGTATCGGACACCAGCTGAGAGCTTCAGGACACGGCCACTCTCACCTTGTAATGGGAAAACGGATTCAATTCAAAATCCAGCCTCCAATTGGTAAAGTGTGAAGGATCTCTCAATGCATGTTAACTACGCATTCCTGGTGATTTATTTTAGCATTTCTTTTATAGTTGATAAAATACAACCTCAGTATTACAGTATATCAAATCTGAACATAACATTGTATGAAAATTTGAGATATAAAGGTTATGTGATAATTATTTATGAAATAACTACATCAAGCACATGATCGAATCTAACAACAAGAACTTGAAATGTGTAAAATATATATATACATGACATAAATGATGTAAAGTTTGTAGTATTAGAACAGCTCAAATTAGACAATGCGACATATAGAAGAATAAAAGAAAGTAAATGGATAAATAGACTGAACACGATTATGCCAGCGGGACTCAACAGAAAAGAATGAACTAATTAACTTCAATAAATATATAACATTTAAATAAATAAACAAAATTCATTCAAAAGTTGTGCATGCTGATGCGCTGGGGAGGCCAAATCTAGACTGATCCTCAGAGCCAGCATTGCATGACGTAATAAAAATATAAGTTTATGTAAAGTAGTGTTAATTGGAATTAATACAGATTCAAAGATAGAAGTAAAAATGATGTCACAATATATAGAACACCATTACATCATGTAAGAATAAATCATGGATTTGAATGTAAACAATAACAAGTAGTTGTCATGCCGTCAAAAACCTATAAATACCTCCAATGTTTTGATTCAAACACAGGCTTCCTTGAGAAAGATATGTACAACATATCGAAACGTTGGGCAGCTGGCTCTTTGAGCTAAATATATATATATATATATATATATATATATATATATATATATATATATTAATTTGATATCACTAGATAGATTGGAAAATACAACTACAACAGCAACGACAATAATTATAATAATAATAATAATAATAATAATAATAATAATAATAATGTTCTAAAACATATCATTTAAAAGCCTACCTGCAGTCATTTCTCCCTCGTTGTTTTGGAGTTGGACTTCAACAGTAAACGGGGAGTCCTGGAACACCTCAAGGACATCCCCTCCCTCAATCACAATCTTACTCGCCCCACCTGCAATACATCACCACATGTCACCCCAAAGACTGGAGGCTTTTTTCTATGCAGAAATCTGAACCATCATTAAAAAAGACAAGGAAGATATTTTTATTACCAGTACCGGGAATATTTATTATACTAAATAAAAAATAAATAAATAAATAAATAAAACTGTATATTTGCAATTTAAATAAACATATCGAGAATTACAGACTACTGCCTATTCTATATAGGAAGATTGTTAAATTTAGTCTATTGGGTTCATCCCATGAAAATGTCACATTCTATATTTACATTAATAACAGTAATATATGCGGCTGTCTAGCAACTTTGATGGCTATACTTGATACACTATCGTAAAGGAGGCTTGTAATCTAATGCCCCTCTGATTCACGTACAAAAAATACATTTTCTGTGAGCAAATACTCCCTAAAACCAAACCCCACATGGCGAAGAGATCCTTTAAAATTGACAAGTTGGAGTCCAAGCTACTTCATTTATTCCTGTATTTCTTCGAATTTCTGGAAGGACTAATAACCGAAATGATGTAATGTCTCCATGACAGCAGATGCCATAAAGCTGAGACTATCAGCTGCTTGTTGGTGCCAGCTAAAGCACTTTATACGCTATTCAACAGAAGAAAAGTATTGCTTTATACAGTACCAACTATATATTCATTACTGGGAAATAAAATCAGTTAATTATTAAGAGTACATACATTTTAAAGTTGTGCATAAATACTTGAGTTACACACAAATGAAAACATTAATACTTGATTAAAAGTCTTGGGTTTTTCCTCCTAATCAGTCTGACAGCAGTCGTGCATTTGTAGTGCTGTACTGTCCTGAGCAATGATTATGTTTTGCTTTTGACGTTAAATAAGCACTTGACTGAAAAACATGTTTTGCTACTCAGAAATGAATGTGATTTATATAATGTATTAGTTATAATTGGCAATCCTTAGAGTTTAAATAAAAGACTAGTACAGTTAAATAGTTAAATAGAAATGTTTTTTTTTGTTTAGTTTTGTTTTTTTCAAGAAATTAGCGATCTTTGTACATACTGTATTTTATATGAATTATAGACTATTTTTAACCTAGAATCTGATTTTCTGTTAATGTGACTGTTAGTGCCAAGCCTCAGTTAAAATATTTATGTCTGGCATCCCACACATCATAAATGTATGTCATGATTAAATAACTAATTATCTTTTAAAATATCCTTTCATTTCTATTTATTTATTAGACTTTTTTTTACATGTCACAGAATAATGGAAACAGCTAAAAAATTATGATTTTTTTTTTTTTTAACAAGAAAGACCAGGCAACATGCTCCAGTCTGAACCACTTATCCTGATACACTAGTATGAATTTGGTCTGAATTTCCTGATCGAAATCACACTAAATAAATGCCTGTTTGCACAGAAATTAAAATTCTCAATAATCAGGGCAGATTTATTAAGCATGAACGGCAGCACTCATTTAAAATCACCCCAAAATAATCTCCTAAACGTTCAAATGATGAAACTTGCAGGAGGTGCAAAAATGGTACATCATTTTTTTTTTTTTCTCTAAATATTGTACTCAACTATGATGAAAGTACTGTTGTGAAATAAATAAATAAATAAATAAATAAATAAAAGTAGACTATAAATGTGTCAGATAACTAGAACTAGAATGTGAATTTTATCAATCGATTCAAATGGTCTGGTAATAATTAATCTGCGGAAATCAATATGCATGGAAGTGGTATTTCATTGTTAATCAAGGGCATAATATAGAGAGACAACCAGTGCTCTCAACTTTGCTAGCCTTGCAGTTGTGTTGCACAAAGGAATTCTAATTAATTGAGTTTACACCCAAGACAGGTCTTTGCTTGTTAAAATAAATCAGCTTCTATAGTATTTCTAGCAGACAGACACAAAATATTGGCCTAGCCCTTGTCTATTACATCGCTGCACCTTGGGGGAGGAAGTCAGGTTCTTGCATTTCTTTATAGGCTGCTCTGCACCATTGCTGTTCCACTGTGACTACTGACCTACATGCATACTGTCAGCTATAGCTTCCAAATGGGAAATGCGTCAATGCCCAGTCCCGCACATTTTGCCTCCTGCTCTTGCACTGTTAAAGCTGCACTTATGCTGACAAGTGGTGCTTTCTTTGAAACCGAGAAATTCCCAAGTGGGCTAAAATAGGAACCACACTGTACTGCGCGTTCTCCTCACATCACATGCTAGCTCAGTGCAAGAGCATTTCATGTTTCTCGAGGGGCCATCAATAAGTATGTTGAGGCACCTCGTGCAATATGAATCCCCCCATGTGCTTTAGAAGCCTGTGTATGCTCACTGTGGCAGACAGTCCCATTAGCATGCAGTAACATCTGCAGACATCCAGACCAGACAGTGGGGCCAACGCAGAGGAAAAGTGCACCCACCCTTCACAAGCACAACATTCATGGGGCTGTGTAAGGATGTGGGGAAATGTATTCAACCGACAGTAAAAACGGTGTCGTTTTTCTTTATAGAGAAAGTGGGTACATGGTCCCAGTGTGTCTTTAATTGTAATCTCCAGTACAGTTTGATATAAGTAATGTACTACTCAAGACTATGCACTTACATGTTATATTTATTAAAACGTTTTTAAAATGATAATAAATAATTTGAGCTAAAAACATTCATACAACCAATGAAGAACTACACCAGGGGTGATTTTAAAAGCATTTTACTCCAGTGTAAGACACTAAAATGTTTCCAAAGGTAAAAAACAAAACAAAACCTTTCAACGGACTAAATCTAAAACAACGCCACTGTACTTAAAAACTTAAATGAAATGTGTGTGTGCGTGCGTGTGTGTGCGTGCGTGTGTGTGTGTGTGCGTGTCTGTGTGTGTGTGTGTGCGTGTGTGTGCGTGCGTGTGTGTGCGTGCATGTGCGTGCGTGTCTGTGTGTGTGCTGGTGCTCTTAAGGACAGGTTTGATATAGACACAGCAGACAGTGCAGTACCAGGTTGCTTTAGTTGCTCATAATTCTACTAGACATAATCAAACAGTACTCACCAGCAGGCTGTCCATTCGTCCACATGCCTTCGTAAATGACACCCGAGCAGTGAATCATGCTCCCCTGGCCATTGAAAAGGCTGTTTCTCCACTGACCCTGCAATGAATCACATGTGTGCAAAACCTTAATTTAGGAACAGTGTGAGACGTTTGAGTACAGTTGTTTTAAACTAGGTTTGCCCCACCTTAATGCAACAATACAAAACGTTTGAAAATGAACACTGCAATAACATGTTAGTCAAATACGACCACGCACATAACTTTCTACAGTAAGTCCCTGATAATCCGCTTTAAAAATGCTCGGGTTCAGATACATTGGAACACTTGACATTTTGAAAGCTTTAAGACATGCTTGTCCTGGAGAAATGCTGAGACACCAGTACCTGAAACGACACTAGAAAGTCAAATTTCCAGATCAATGACTGCATATGTGCAGATACATTCAAAAGTGCCTCTTCAATAACATTTGATGGAGACGTCAGAGAATAATAGGGCAGATCAATATATCAACGCATGAAACCGTGATAGGTCTTGATTACAGCGACGGCTCATTTAATAGAAAGATGTGTGGACAGTGTGTTAGAATCCTGGTTAATGAGACAGAGATGTATCTAAGAGCTGAAACGGTAATGACGTCCATTAAAAAAAAAAAACCCTTCAGCAAATATACTCCTGATCACCAATGAAAGATTTAACAGTGCCGCCTGGACGAGACAGAAATCAGCAGATTAGCAGCTTTCTGCTGTTGGTGTTTTTTTATCCAGGACAAGTCCTTTACAGCCATGCTTTATTGTGCTTGATTTATTGCTTACAGAATGTGCGGTTGTAAGAGAGCGCAATGCAGCCCCGTGATCTGGATATAATAAATTTGAAACGCGAGTCTAAAAGTCAACCATATTTAGCTGGATCAATGCAGAGGCTCTGCTCACAGATCCACAGGGTCCCGTATTCAAAACCCTCAAACCATACTTCAAAGTGGTGACAGGGACCATTTGAATTTCCAATCCCGATCACATCACAGGCCTTGGGCTGGGAGGAATGGGCGAACGCAGCTTTTGAAAACTAGGCCACGTGCATTAGAGTTTACAAAGCTGCACTGACATACATAGCTCAAGGAAAAATACAATAATACATGGTCAGGATATGATCAGCTTTACGCGCTAGAAATCCATACTATACACAGTTGATGCAGCGTCCTCGTCGTTTGCATTCTGTGTTTGCGCATACAGTCTTTTTCCTGATAACTCACCATACATCCGATTGCCCGATACTTGTGGAACATTTACTGTACCATAAGATACTAGGAAAGGAATAGACTCTCTGACTTGTTAAGCAAACGCAGTTAGGCAACTTAAAACTTCCTTTGCTTCTGACCCATTTACAGCCAACTAACTAACAGCCAACTATCGAACAACTAACTAACGTCCCTAGGCCTTATATACATCACAGTCAATAATGTAAAGTAACTTTTCACTATTTCCTAATAATGTGAATGCATCTTCTTGTAAACACAAAACAAAGCAAAGTGATACGCAAAACTGGAATTTACAGAATAGTATTAAAATAATAATAATAATAATTATTGTTTCAGCGAGTATTTTGCACCGATAGCCTGAGCCAAAGGTACAACTATTTGGCACTGGGCACCTTCAATGTTAATGGTGAAGTCAAGTATTGGATAGGTAATAGCACTGAACAACTCCTTCACCCCACTACAAAGACAGTCTCTCCAGGAAAGGCCTCAAGTTATGTATGCGGGCAAGGGCAGTTCAACAAGAGGTTGCCATAGCGATAATGAAAACAGTGCATGATGGAAGACAGGCCTGGTTTCAAACAGCGACCCTGCAGACAGGCAATATCAATCACCAGAGACACGGGGTCACTCACGTCTTGTCTTGTTAATAAAGTCTGCTACCGTTTAAAAACTCATCATCACTCAATGGGTTTGGTTTAAGGTCTCAATAGCATGAATAAAGGAACAATTTAACTAACCATTTCTTGGGCTGAGTATTTATTTGCAATACAATATTTTCAAACTCACAATGCCAGTGGATTTCCATAAGATTTCATGAGTTAGGGTAGTTTACATTTATATACAGTAATTGACTAGGCTTTCCATACCTGTGCTTCTGCTGTGGTATACATGTGAAAAAATGCAAAAAAAATGTGCAACAGACCCAGATATTGTGGCTAACATGCCTTCCCACAAAAACAAAGGAGAATTCTTGTCCAAAACATGCAGACTTTATGTTTTTTATCATTCAGATGTTCAAGGTCCCTTGCGAGCTAAAGATAAGTGCCAACTGCAAAGCGTTCATCTGATCCATTTTCTCATTAATTACGCTTTCTCAGATAAAGCTACAAAAATTCAAGGAATCACAGCAACAAAAACAAAGTTTATCATCTCCACTAGATGTGGGGCAATTTCCTTCCCTCCTATGAAAGGCATGCCATTTGTATACAAGCCATTTTCTCAAATCCCCTTCCTTCCTGGCACAAGCTGAAGATTCTCCAGAAGACTTTAATTTATAACACAAGCGCGTTGCCAAAAAAAAAAAAAAAAAAAAAAGAAATCTCTGGTTTACTGATATTAAATGGGTATGTTTGTGTCATTTATTTTGATTGGTATTTTGTAATCAGTTCTGAGGGTTATGCTGTGCTGTTACATATAAATAAGGATTTTACAGGTAAGTGGGGCATTAGCAGGTTATCATTATCGGCAAATGTTTTCCGCCATTGTCTGTTAAGACACATTTGACAAAAGTGTGCAGCAGATGAGTCTCAAAGTACATATTCTGCAAGTGACTCATTGATACGGGTCACCTGTTTGCATAATTTAACAAGTGTGAAAAACAACATTTACTCCATAGGCAGAGATAACAGTCTGCCTTCCACTGATACGAGAAAACAGGGAAGAGTCCTAAATCACTCTGCATTGCACTCCACAGGTAAAGTGTGTGCTCTTGATCATAGGAGACTGGTGCACTCAGTGAAATCGATATTCTCCTGCATTTCTAGTGCATCGTCTTTGCTGCCCTGCATCTAAAAACCCTCAGTTCACACCTCACAGTCGACATTTAATCAATGGATTGTGCAGCTGAACCGTGCCCAGAAGCAAGAGGGCTTTCCTTTCATGTCTAGGAGTCGGTAACGAAAGGGAAGCAGTTGAATCTGTATTACAGTGCTCTCAACCTTAATACAGTTCTGTGCCTCTGTGTTTAAGGATCTTGGAATACCTAGGAAGGGCACGTACTGCGCAGGTGTGCGGGTACGCATCAAGTTGTGCAAGCTTTCACACCTGGAGCTGTTGGTCCGTACAGCTTGAAAAGCAATGTGCAGCTTTTCATTTTTTGGCCTTTGGACCGGCTTGATCGCTCCAGTACCCCACGCACTGGCAAATGCATTGAACAACAGGTTAAAAAACTATCCCCAGGTTATAAAAACGATACAGGAAAACTTATGAGAGCACTTATTTGTGCTTTTGAAACTTGAAACCTTGCGTGTCCCTTTACACAAACAAACTCTCGGCATAAAGCCTGCAATTATCTAAAAAAGAACTCCCTTGCAGCCTTCATCGTGCTGAGGAAAGAGCAAAGCAGCAGTGACATCTAGTGGGACTGCCTGGTATACCAACCAGACATGAATGATGGCATTGTAATAATAATTCACAGCAGAGTCTGCCGAACAAGGACACCTATTGGCCTCTTTCTCGTGCTTAAACTGGGATCAATAAAGCACCCAACATTAGTACAGACTTTTTTATTTGCACATAGCCTGATTTCTAAATTGAAGTCTTGCGTCAAAACCTGCCATAGCTACAATGGCTTTGGGTCTTACAGCCATCTCCGGTAACAGCTAGAAAATAGTCCCACACTATGGCAATGCTTTAACAAGGCTCGCAGTTCTAATGTCAGGTCTGGATTATCTGTGTTAACAATCTAGTACCACAGGGAACCATTCTTTTTGTTTTACTGTTCTAATGCTGTATTGTTTATTAACTAATATAATACACACAGATTGTTACATGACAGTAGGCAACTCAGTAGCTACAGGAAACAACTGACATCCCACCATAAACTAAGCCAGCATATATACACCAGCCAGAGTCATGTGAATAATATAAAAGGAGTATTCTAAACTACTGTAGGAGTGGTGTTTTGGGAAGTCAGATGACCTCAAATACCTCATAGATTGAGCCGTCTATAAAACGAAGCACGCCATGACCTTGTCTCTGGTCCAGTATCCAACCTCCTTCATACTGATCCCCATTCCTGCACAACAGAAAGAAATAAACTCGTTTTCACTTTTTACCTGGACAGCATATCAGCAAAAGCACTTACAATATATAAATCTGTATGCAATCATAGAAATTCACCTGCAAGTCATCTGCCCTTCTCCATGCTTCTTATTGTTATGGAAAGAACCTTGGTAAGCATGTCCCTCCTTGTCCAGCAGAAAACCATGTCCTATCAGACATAATAATAATATAATATAATATTTTTTTTTATATAGCGCCTTTCATAGTGGACCACCATCACAAAGCGCTTTACATGCATGTATTTGGTTTGGTAAAAACTGTACATTATTTGCTTTCACCAGCATAGATGCGGGGAAGGTATGTTTTTTGGCAAAACAGTGAGACCTAGCGAGACTGTGTTGTATTACAACAGTACTGATCATACGTCTTTTTAAATTGATAATATTAAACTCCGGACACAGAGAGCAACTTTAAATACCATGGCAAAGTTTACTAAAGCATAGTGAAATACAATTAGCCATGGTAAATCCCATTAAATTCCGGTAAGGGTAACCAAAAAAAGATATGACTTGATATTACCAAGACAAATAAAACTAGTTATATTTGTATTTATTAAGATTATACTGGGAAAGACAATAACAGATTTAAATCTAACGTTAATGGTCCAGTGTCTTGGCATTGGGCATCTCTATTTATGGGTCTCTGAAATTAGCTCAGCGTTGATGAGACATACCTTCTCTCAAACCATAAGAAAACTCTCCCTCATATCGACTGCCATCGCCGTACTGCATCACACCAAATCCATGGAGCTCTCCACAGCGAAACTGCCCTGAATATGTGTTACCTGAGGACAAAAGCATAATGCAGGTCTGTGTAACAGGGCAGGGTTTGATGTGAACAGGCATGCATGCACACCTTAGACATGGTTTGCATGAGCAGTTATAGAGCGCTTAACCGCCTAGGGGTCAGAATCGGTCACTGGAGTTCATTACTCTAACCATTAAACTTCCATTCAAGAAATGCAGAGACAGATGAACTGTCGATATTCTATTATACACAAACACAGCATTCCCTTTTTTATCTGTGATGTGAAGGTATGTTCTATTCACAGTACAAACTCTGATATAAGCAGGCGTTCGTCATGGCCTATTGCAGTATTATGCACCTATATTCAGCAAGACTGAAGGGTCGGTTGCATTGTAGAAAAATATTCACCTAAAAGGCCATCTTTAATCGGTGATATCACCAAAAGAACAAAAAAAAAACCATTATTACATATTTTAATTAAATTAAATATAATGGAATCTGAAAACCGGGGACAAATTGAGGCAGAATATTCGACAATGATCTTTGCTTATCACATGTTTTAGTACTGCGCATTGCTGGCAGACTGCAGTGTCTTGCTTATCTTTGTAGGTCTAATTAATTTCAGACTCCGTTTTTTTTGTTTTTTTTACCTGAAGATGCCCAGTATCTTAACCCATTCCCATCTATTTCTCCGCAGGAAAACTCCCCTTCATAGTAACTCCCATCCTTCATTAATAACTTCCCGTGTCCTGTTGGGAAAAATCACAGTAATTATTATTATTATTATTATTATTATTATTATTATTATTATTATTATTAACCATTTCAAACTGTAGCTAACTTTGTAAAGAAAGGGTAGTGATAATACAGCACGTTATTTTGTAAACTGTTCTCGTACAATTTAAAGCTGTTTGGCAAAGGAAATTATCTGACGCGGTGACAAGGTGATGAGTAAAGTGAAGTTACCGTGCTTTTGCCCCGCTTTCCACTCTCCTTCATAACGAAAGAAGCTATTCGGATATACGTACACCCCGAATCCTAAAACAAACATAAAACATGTCATGTCACTTTGTTTCTGTAAGTTTGGTTTAGTTTATTTGCAGTTCAATTGTATCATGCATCATTAGGGTATTAGATTTAATTTAATTTGTTTTACCATCACGGAGTTGATGTTTAACGTCCCCGATGTAGTATCTGGTATTTCTTTGCTGTTTACTGGAAGCAGTCATCTTGGGGCGTCCTTAGCAACGGCTTTGTCATGCCTAGATTTGTTTCCAGGGGCGGGGAAAGGGGAGTGGGCGTGGTCGACTGGTATAGTTAAAGCTCCAGTATCCGTAAAGCAATAATTATTAATAAAAGTAACCCCAAATATTTAAATGAGTTTGATAGTGTTTAGCTGCCATCGTTTGCCAAGGTAGCATTGCTTTAGAGGCTACATACAAATGCAATACACTGCATTACAAAGTTTCTGGGGTCTGCTACCACCACTCAAATGTATTAAAGTTATGTAAGCTTGCATGGGCGTTTCTTTAGCATATTTATCTGGCATAGAAACTATAATCCCAATGGGAGCCCTATTCTAAATAATGAAACGTCAACTGCATGTCTGTCTGCTCATGCGTAGCTCAGCTGAATAGACCTCGCTGCATTCCTTTCGTCTAACGCTATACATTTTCAGCACAGATTTGGGTTTTCATAACATCATTTGTTTTTAATTTTATAGGCATTCCCTCCCTCCCTCCCAGTAGAGGCTGGAAATGTGTCAGTTTGAACATTCTGTCTGTTAAAAGCATATAATGGGGAAGAAAAATAGGAAATTAAAGCAAATTTGTGATTACATCAACTTCGGTCGAGGTTTTGAAACTGTATCCATAGCAACCCTCAGAAGTACTTATTACTGTACTGGTTCATAACTGCCATGCTGAGCAGAAGTACAAACACATTAGGACTTGGCTGCTGTCCGCTCTCCTGTACCTGCCAAGCCTTACGCAGTGGTGAGACTTCAATTATACAGCACAGGAGAAGTCTGTTTTGATCAATCTTTGTCCCTGGAGTCTGGCTCTCCAGTCAAAATGACAGATTTGCAATTATTTTAAATTAAAACAGCATGTATTTAATACAATACAAAAAAAAAAAAATCATGTCAGATTCTGTTCCAGTTAAACTTGTTATCCCAGTATACAAAAGGGAGGTACTGACCCAGTATTGGCATGCTCTTCCAAATGTAGCATTCGTACTGTATATACGATTATTTTGTAAAAAATAAATTTAGAGCCTAATAAGTATTTTAGGTTGCTAATTTAATTGTGTTTTCATCAGCTTTTGGCAGCATGTCAAACTGTATCCAGCCAGTACACGGTTACAAACTCAATGTTTGATCATTTAAATAACGAGGACTGAGTGCACAACTAGAATGCGTTTTCAGCCTTTCAAAATGTAAAGCGACTATCATTGAAGAAACTGCAGTGCAAGTGCTGCACAGAGACCCCAAAATTAAAAGTGCTGCTGGATTGTACCTTCCTTAATATCATATAAGTATAAAACAAGGGATTACATTGTGATGTTTTCTTTTTACCTTGTGACAAAGTCTTGCTTTTTATTGACTCACCATTTGTAAAGTTTTATATCAAGTCTACAGCTGCAAACGGTGAAACTTCAGAATGGTTGTGTAATGTATTATGTGCCAGCAGGTGGCGCCAGACAATATCGTACATGCAGCCCTTGATACAGGGTTGTGGTCTCTCTCTCTCTCTCTCTCTCTCTCTCTAGCCATCAATATATAATGGAAAATAAAAATTGCACATAAGCCCAATCACATGCGGACGGTGCATTGGAGGATGTAAGTAAATCATGCAGATCTTAACATTTTCTGAAGCACCAAGCAATCAAAATCACCTTGTACAACAGATGAAGCGAAAACGTGTGCTTGTTAGCAGTTGCTTTTATTAGATAAAAAAGACAAATCTCTCTGTTAGTTTAGTGTTTGATCACAGTGTTACATATATGTGCTCTGTTATGCGTGGATTCATTTCTACTGCAGATACAAAGTAGACACATTTGTTAAAACAGAATGATTGTAATAATAACACACTTCTGATCTGAAAACGTAAGCAGTGTTAAAAGTGAAATTCAGTTACAATGAACAGCAGTTCAGCTTAAAGTAAGATTTCTAACAGGCGGTGTGTTATCTATTCACTGTGCTCTTACATAAACTCAGACTGGATGAGCAATGATTGTAACAGATGCATACTGCAATCACATTCCTTTACAGAGCTGCTTAACACATTTGGTTGGCTTTCATAAAGTTTATGGTTGGGAATTCATCATACTGTGTTTTTTTTTTTTTTTTTTTTTGTTCTGGTTGTAGAAAATAGAATCACAAAATGTGAGATGGCAATGGCATTCCTTCTGCCTTACCAAACATATATATATTTTTAATCATATATCCAGAATTTGTAGGGCACCTCGGTACTGCTTAGAGAACATTTCTATGCCAAACAGAAACATAATGCCAGGATGCTTATTAGCATTATGCATCAGACATGCCTAGAAATCTTCAATATTCATACCAGCAACAGAATTTGAATAGACATTTGGTTTCAAATCTAAAGGTGATCCATATTAGCATCAGGGTTGCTTTGAAAGTGGTAGTTTTTTTTATTTTTTTAAAACAGTATAGCCTTTTAAAGAATTGAAGATGGTTTATTCAGAACATGAAATGTTAGAGAGGGGGTACAGCACATGCTATGATTTCTAACAGACTCTCACAAACAAAGGTACTGTATGTATGGAACAGCAGGTCATTCATAGTCTTGCCAGCTGTTTGGATAATCTGGGTTAAGAATTCCAGACTAAACTAAAGTGTTTGGAATCTGAACGCATGTGTTCTGCAGAGGTGCCCTGGCTATGCCTTGTGTGTCTGTGCCCTAGCAATAGCATCAACAGCAATGGCAGTCATATAGGCATGTCTACTGACTGAGGTGGTAGCTATGGAAAGGTATTCCCTATTTCTGATGTTATATGTGCATCAGAAACAGGATAATACTGGGGGGCTACGGCACTAGGCTTTGACTGGAGAGAACCTCAAAAAGTGTCCAAAATAATATTGATTAAAGCACTAGGAGCTGCTATACCAGACCCTGACTTGCACTGATCATATGTGCTACATTACATAAGAAACATAGTATTAGTGCTTATAATCTGGGGCTGTGAAACGTGTGTAGTTACAGTTCGGTAGACAATTTCAACACCCATTTCACCCATGTCTTAATGATTGCCCAGACAAGTTCAAGTGCAGTAATAACTGCCACTTACACACACCTCACATTTCCTCGATGTCGAGAACCTTTCTAATATGCTCTCTTGGTTTTGTTTTATTTCAATGTACTCTACCCTACAATTTCTGTTTACTTCATCCCCCAACACATTTTTCATTTCCGTCAACATTGCAGAAAAAAAAAAAATTATAAAAAGCTTCCTGTGCATTTAAACTACCTGAATAACACTGTATGCCAGAATCGGATTAAAGATATAGTATACCATTGTGCTTGTGGATTCACAAATCTTGTGAACGGCATAAGGCTGCTAAGACTAAAAGACAGGCAGAGTGGTTTGAATGACCGTTAGCACTTCTGCCAAATTATTAGTAATTCTGTACTCATCAAGAAAGGTTAGTCTCGGTCGTGTTGTGTGTGTGTTTTTAAAGAAGTGATTCTCGAGATCCTTATGCTTTGCTTTTCTCTGGGACGTCCCGGTCCTTCTTAGAGCTGCTGTTCCTAAAGCGACAACTCAGTTCCTCCGAGAAAACTGAACAGCACGACTTCTGCAAAAAGACAGGGAAAGATGGGTCAACAGTAGTGTAATCCATAAACAGGCGTCAGCTGCTTGCAAAAAAAGGTGTAACGTATAGTATTTGTATTTCGCACAAACAGGTTTGTAACTGGTTAACCGTTTTGTTGTACCAAAGTACAATGTTGTATTGAAAGGGCACTGCTGAGTGCAGCGTGTACAGCAGAATTAAAATACTCTTTTAAAGAAACCCGATGAAGAGTGAAAAGCCGCCCTCCCCCCCCCCACCACACACCTTCTGCTCCTCTGCACTGGTTTTGGATTTGACAGCCAGCTCTACTAGGGCCAGCAGCACCCCCAGAGCCAGCCCCCCAGCCAGGATGAAGAAAATCCCCCCCAGGCAGTGAGGGTTCAGGGGGCCGGAGCTGCCCCCCTCCTTTGACACACAGGTGGTGGCCCACCACTTCTCCCGAAGGTACTCCAGTTCCCCCGATTCAGTCAGCTGCAGGATAGCCACGCTCAGGTTCTTCACCAGAGGAGAGCCTGCAGACAGCAAGCACACACGTTTCAGTGCATGTGGAGAAGACATGGATTGGCAATCATAGGGAAGAAAATGTGCTGGCAATGTTAAGCAGTTTGCTGGAGGACTTGGGCAGTAGAGAGCTAAAGCAGGTTCAGAAATGTATGGGAAAGGACAAATAGGGTAAACCATTAACCATGTAACCTTCTAAAAGAGAGTAATTAGTGGTTTGTGGCAATAACATTCAATGTAGAATGTAATGTGGGTATTTGGAACTAATAAATGATAAAAATTATTAATTTTAAACATGGTTTGGTCCCATCCTTTTAGCGTAACAAAGTAGTTAATTCCCATGTTAACCATAATTCATAAACTGTGCATATGTATGTATGAATAAATAAATGACACGCTTATTTGTTCCCATCTTCAATTTTTTTTTTTTTTGCCAATGCATTTCTTAAGTGGAAATGACTAGATTGGATCCTAAGAACAAAATGTATTCGTTGCTCATTAGGCTAATAACCCTACCAGCAACATGAACCAATATTCCAACCGTATTTCAAGTTGTCAACACAATCTGGGGGAGAGTGATGCTGTTTCTCACCAAGTGCAGTGGCTACTGCATAGCCCCTCATCCCAATGACCTCAGGCACCCTCGTCAGGCTGCAGTAGCGAGCCACGGCCAGGTCGAGAGACACGGACTCCCCTATGAAGGCAAAGCTTCCGCCCTGAGCCTTCCTGATCCCTTCCTCCACTGAGGACACCAGGCTGTGCCTCCTCTGCATGTGCTCATAGATCATGCGGTAGGTGGGGTGGTTGGAGTTCTTTAAATGGGGCGAAATAAAAGGGAGACTTATAGGTTAGCATGTTACTAAATGCATACAATTCAACTTGCTTTACTAGTACCTCCTCCCCCCCCACCCAGGATTTTTGTTTTTGTAGGTGATCCATATGTTTTTTGTACTAGAAATGAATTCTTAATGTTGTAGGAATGATTCTGCAACAGATTCTTGTGGTCACCGTGTATTTCAATCTTTAATGCATTTCAAAGATACGTAGCTATTGCATCTGCTCATTACCAGTAGTTCCCTCCCTTGCAAGATTATCAGCAATACAGTACATTCTAGTAATAATATACCTTAAAGAAGCTGAATGTGGAGGAGTCCCGAATTGTCCCGTATTCAATGACATCCTGCTTTGCAAGGTCCTCGAAAGTCTCAATGGAGAGCTTTGCGCTGTCAGAGTTGCGCATGGAGCTGAAACTGGCGATGTAAGAGGCTAGGAGCACTACTGTGAACAGCCACCAGATGACACTGATAACTCGTACAGACAAGGCTTTCGGCTGTGGCCCAGCACCTGTCCACAAAAGAAAACGTTTTCTCATTACCGTATTTTTTCGAATTTAAGAGTACAGTATAGTGATGCGTGTGTTAAAATCACCAACAAAAGATGTGACTACCCGAGTACACAAACAGCAACATGGCTGACTGCTGAGAAAAGATGAACCAAACAGCGTAATGCAGGTTGTATCTTTGTAAATGCATATTTATTTGACATATTTTTTTCCTCAAATTGAGGGTGGTAAATTTGGGCTCATGTGCACACCACTGAAAATGACATGCTCCATCATATTGTCATTTATTTTACTGTTCAAAAACCCCAACTAAAACCTTCAATGAACTGATCCAAGATATTAACTAAAACATTGAAAGCAAATGCTCTTCTCATACAGTACTGAACTCACCACCGCAGATCTGATTCCCCAGCCCATTCTCTACACAGCTGCACAGTTAGATGCTGCTCCAGAATCATGCATTGTTCAGGATGAAAAACATCCATTGTCCAGTGCTTACTGATCCCTGATTACCCCCAACATGTTTTCTCCAGTCTTGTACTATCCTCCATTGAGCGGACTCCCTGTTTTAAATGCCAGCGCCTGTGTTTTCAGAGCAAAGATGTACAATGTAATCTTTGTTTTACCTTGCAGGGTCAGGGCTCCAGCTGCATACCAGAAGCTGTGAAGCAGCGTAAATCGATTGCCTTCAGTCTGGGGTTCACTCCATTCACACGGGCTGAGCCTGAGCAACACAGGAGAAATAACTCAGAACACCACGGACAGCTTGACGCCTCGCCTGCTCGCTGCTCGCTTTGTGCTCGGCTCCATGCCTTGGAAGTCTAATTTATATTTGCTTTCTCACAAACACGTGATGAATAGCGATACATTGAACATTACAAAACCGACCACAAAGCAAATGATCTACAACGTTCTTAAGACCGCACAAAGTTTCTAGCCAACAATATAATACCCAGCACTTTCACTTGTTATACAGTCGTGTGCACAGTTAGTTATTGCTTCTGTCGTTTTGATTTGTCTTGCATGCAATATCAAACCACTGTAACTGAAAATCTAGGAAGATTGCCAAAATAGGCACATTATTGATGGTCTAATTTAATTG
Organism: Acipenser ruthenus; assembly: GCF_902713425.1. NCBI lineage: Eukaryota > Metazoa > Chordata > Actinopteri > Acipenseriformes > Acipenseridae > Acipenser > Acipenser ruthenus. The sequence goes on from NC_081208.1 coordinate 1,794,713, forward strand.
ATGACTTTAATAGGCCACACATGTACATTGAAAGGGACTGGTTGTGTATATTGGCTGTACAAATATTAGATGACTTAGCATAAGAACATTTACAAGAAAAAAGGAGGCCATTCGGCCCATCTTTATTAGTCCAAGTAGCTGGTTGATCTCAAAACTTTGTCAAGTCGGGTCTTAAAGGATCCCAATGATTCCAATGATTCAACATCATCATTGCTAGGTACCCATTCCATACCCTCACAACTCTCTGTGTAATTAAGTGATTCCTACCCTCTGTCTCTGGTCCTGGTTTCGGTATATGATTTTAAAGACAAACTGAGGGAACACAAAACCACTTTTTCAGGAGCAGCGGCTTGAAACCTGGTTCAAGGAGGCCTAATTTTGCTGTATCAAACCCCAAGTCTCTCCTGGTGTGCCATGCAGTGGCCTGAAACCTAGTCTCCTAAAACCAAGATCCAAGCCAGGCTTCGTGTTCCCTCAGTTACGTACCTGGCCACAATGAAGAGACAGACAGACGTCATCAGGTATGCGATGAGTATTCCGATCCAGGTCTCCTTGGAAAAGGGGTTGAGGAACTCGAAGAAGTGCGACTCGGAGGAGACGATATCCTTCCTCAGGATGATGCCGATCCCGGTCTGCATGAAGGGCTTGGTCAGTTCCACAGCTTTCTCTCGCATGGCAGTGATCGTCAGAGAAGCCATGGCCAAATCTGCCTCCTGCGTTTCCAAAAAAGAGAAAAGAGAAGAGGGTTCTGAATTCCATCACCTGGCTCACATTCTATAAGAAATCCAGCACATACAAATATACAGTAGTCGCTACCTTGTGATTTGACTAATCTTTTTTAGGTATAAGCAGAAGGAAAACATTTTTTGCAAAGCCTCTTGCTAAAGTGGGGGTGGCCAAAGTTGGCCCTTCCACTTTTGGTCTTTGTCCAGACCCTGACGTAGTTGATTATATAATTGTACCTGTTACACCAGGAGTGGGATGTCCCTCCAGGACTGTGATTGGACACCCCTGTGCTAGAGGGTCAAAACCCCTACTTACTCCTAAGAGGCGAGTGGAAATTCATCAGGAGGCTGCAGACATGCACGCTCCCATAAAGTGACGCTTCTTAAAGAGATTCAGATCCCTTGCACCCGGTGCGTACTGTACTTCGATGGGAACCCTTTTGTGCTCACCGATCTCACAACCTCTCCAATCATCCCGTTCCAGTTGCCCTGCGCGTCTTGCTTCCCGTAGAACCCGTCCTTCACCAGGTGGACAGTGTATTTCAAGTCCAGCTTTTTGGACAGCTCCTTCATTAAGTCTATGCAGTATCCCTCCAGTGCACTGTTTTTTTCCATTGTGTATGGTTCTTGCTAATGACATAACAACAAAAAAATTAAAAAGTATATTTATATATATATATATTATATAATCTCAAACACAGTATCTGATGAAATATTAAAAGCAATGTTTCAAAACAGGGATAGGAATAAGACTCCCATTGCATAGCATTTTAATCCATTCCTGATTTTACAATGAGTTTGATAATTCACGCCTGAGCTTGTTACCTATATACACTGTGGCTGATCCAGCTCGTATTAAAACATGGAATGGGTCGAGCTGCTATGTAATAGGAGTCCTATTTAAATCCCAGACCATAGGCTTTATACTCAATACTGTCTTCTGTGCTAAACCATTAATACTAATATTATTATTGTGATTAGATTAGTAACCCAATGTCCTTGCTGAATTAAAAGTGGATTCTGTCCACCAGAGGGCAGTAGATATCCAAAGTCACCTAAAAGAGCGAGAGCTTGCAAAGATGTGTTTCCATCAGACATACAAAAAAACAGAACCCCGGAGCCTTGCAATGGCATTGCTAAGCAGTATAACACATTCATACCCAATTACAATCAGCAAAGATTTGAGATGTATCAGTTATATGGCTCTTTGCATTCCTACCAGAATGGTGGTGACTCTGAGAGTGCGTGCATCTCTCTTGGTTCGTCCACTGTCCTAAAAGTACAAAAGAAAAAAAAAAAAAAAAAAAAGGTGTAATATAAATAGTTTCAATTGTACACAAACCCGTCGATAGATTCTGGATTGAACAAAAAAGGTTATCATTCACATCATGCTATGAGGGAGATAGATGGTGGATTGATCTGTCACAGACCATGCATATAGACCAGTCAAATGATCCAATGTCTTTTACTGCTAGCCAAACCCCCCAACCTGCTGCGTCATCTAGATATCTATACAACAGATCAATAATACAGAAAATAATATATAGAATACACAAATACACACCTCATTTTCAGCAGTGCCTACAATGAAAGAATAGTATTGTATTAGTTAATTGTGCGAGAAGCAATCCTCAAGTTTGGTTGGCTGTGCAGTATATCTTATCAAATGCCCTAGGCTAAATCAATTAAAGCTGTATAGGGAGTAACCTAAACACATAGATTAAGAAAAAAAAAGAAAAAAGGAAAAAATAAAGAATGCATTTCAAAAGGATTCAATCCCACCTCCCCAGCCCCCACCAAACAGTTCAAGCTTATTGAGTTATTTTAAGCTATATCTTTTAACGCACCAATTCATCTGTTCTCCAACCGAGCTACAGCTTTTTAAAAGAAAGCACTTAATCATCTTTGTAAAGTCACTAACTCTCAACTTTAACACAGAGAAACAAAGACCCTCTTGTCGTCGTCCTTCTCTGTTTTTTTAAACCCTTCTCTCCTTGGTCAATGGGTTCACTGAGGCGCATGAAAGAATCACAAGAACACACTATGAGGTAAACAAGGCACCCTATTGAAATCTCTGCACCTCCCGCGGTGTCACTTCTGTCGGGTGCCAAACAGAGATGTGTTCCGGTGCCCCTAAGGGCTGGCCTCCTCAGCGACAGACAGAGCAGGGAATCTGTGCTAAATAAAGCGGGCTTGCCCCTCCAATGACTGCTCTGGAGCACTGACATCTGCTCATTACCATAAACTGTGACCAATGTCATTCAGCGTGTCAATTCAGCATGTCAGGAGTGAGGAAGTCATACTGGAGGAGAGAGGTACCGTCAAAGTGTAAACAAGCGTTCAAACTTTGGGAAAGCAGCAAAAGGTCAGCAGCGTCCGAGGGTGCTAGTGACAGGCACGTCATCTCTTCCTTTCAAAATATGACAAACTACATGACTTAAAACTGTGCCCATTTCCCCCTTTTGATAAGCAGCGGCTGCCCTGGAAACAGCATTTGAATGATATTTTGTATCATTATTTTTAATTTGAGATTTTTTTTTTTGGCAGGACAGGCGTCGGCTTGGTGTTTTGGCTGATGGTGTGGGATTCAAAGACCGAGCAGCGCAGTTATTGCAAAGCCACTTTACTATTGGCCCAGAACTTTTTGTAGTACTGTCTGGGATTATTTTGCACGTTTAGCTGTTTTGTATATATTGTCAATGTCTCTTCATGCGGAGTACTGTTACATCTGCCTTCAGAAGTTAATAGAAACGCCATGATGCTGTGCTTACCTGCAGTGCAGAACTGAGCCAGCATCAGGACAGACCCACACAACAGAACCAGAGCCTTCCTCATTGTGGCACACCAGTAACTGCAAACAAAAACGAGCCGTTATTACTGAGACAGGGTGGCACCAATGAGTGGAAATGCTTGAGTAAAAGTCTGTAATGCATATATGATTCATCTGGTAAATTACATCCCACATTAATTAATTAACTATTTCAATATTCTAATATAAGATTATATATATGGCCAGAAATTTTGCATCACCCTACTGAATTAATAATTTTCCTTCATACATAGAGTCGAATGAAACCTGCTGATAATGTTACGTTAACATATTGAATTACATAACACTTTGTAATTTTCCATATACTACTACTACTATTGTGGCTTCCGGTATACTTTTAAGATAACATTTTGTAGTAACTTTTAAGATAACATTTTGTACATGATGTTAAATAAAATATCTAAATTATATATATATATATATATATATATATATATATATATATATATATATATATATATATATATATATATATATATATATATGTTTTGTTTTTAAATTATATCTCAATTCTAAAATTCAAGTTGATGCTAAACTTCTGGCCATAGCTTTAATTACATACTATACCTTCAATAATTTATAAAAACCAAAACAATAATTACAAATTTGTACGTGCACATGATATTTGCAGTACAAATAAAACAAGAGTGATGCTTACCTTCTGTTCCCCTCTTGCTTTGTAATGTGAGGAAATTCAGATCGTGAAGGCTACGAGTGAGCTTTAAAAGGCTGGGGTGACCAATTGGACGTGGGGGTGGAGAGAGGCAGAGACACAGCTGTGTGGATCGCTGAGACGTGCCAAATTAACTGCTGGCTCTGCCAGAGACTGGGGTACGAATTGGGCTTTCTTTTTTATAATTAAGGTGCAAAAACTGAACTGAAACTTAGAAAAGGAACTGGAAGTCTACAGATCTGGTAAGGTGGATCAATAGGAAATCCCTACAACACAAGGCATCCTGTTGAATATAACCTTACTCAAGTATGTATTCTTTCACAGGAATTGCAGCTTTAAAGAATTACATTTTCTCTTTCCCACTTCATTACAGTGACCTCTCAGCGTTTAAGTCCCATCGCATTGCTATGCAGAAAAGGGTGTGAATTATCACCTTCAAAGAACTGGATCGAGGTTAAGCACAGCTCACTATGTTGACCTGACTAATACCTTGTTTCCATGCACCACTCTACCCAGGTTGAAAAAACCTGCTGCCCCTGATGCTGCGATTCCATGTACATTTAGCTGACCTGCATTGGCTGCCAATCTGAGCTGCCCCTGCTTTATTTCCGACCCTTTCCCAAAGCGGGCCAACACGGGATGGGTGGAAGCATGTCACAACACTGATGTGGGCCGGGCGTAAGCATTTAATCAACATCCGGGGTGAGCAGGTTTCTCCGTGCTTTAATATTCTCGGATCGTTTCCTTTTTTAGTAAAGCTCCAAAGAATTGTTAGGATTGTCAGAAGCAAAGCAATAGCCTCCATCCTTTCAGTTTTGTAAACAAATTAATACGCCCCGAGCTGCAAGGCTTGCTGGGAAAGAACCGCCAACATCCGTCAAACTCGCATTGCGTGGAAAGTGAGTTTTATCGCTCAACTAGGATAAACTATCAATGGGGGTTTAGGAGCAAGGCTGAAGAACCTGGATCAGCTCGGATCTTGAAGCATGAACTTCTTCTGCGTTGGCTGAAATGAATGGGAGGTGGAGATAAAGCGGTACTGATGAATCTGCTAACAACAGATATTGAATGCCCTGAGCAGATTGAGCACCCAAAAAATGTCATCTAAAATGATTATCGGTGACCAGGCAATGGTAGTGGTTCACAGGTTACAAGTGTGGACTCTGCCCATCACGCTCTGTTTGCCAAGACAAAAAAAAACAGAATCTCTGCCCCCAACGAGTGATGCACTGCAAGAGCACAGCATGCGGTCACACTACCAAGCAGCCATATGGGAGAATGCCCGCCATGCTGAAATGGAACTTCCTGGAAATTTGATGCTGGAGGAAAACTGTCTCCCATTCTGACAACTTTGAGTGCTGTTCCAGAAACCTGCATTGATGTGATTTCATGTTCTTGCAAGACAAGCCAGTGCAGGAACCGTATGTGCAAATGGAGAAAAGCACAAATGTCATGCACAACCATGTGCTCTTGCAGTGCCAGATGCTTAAACGTCTCATGCTTTGATAGCAGTCACTTTAATAGAACTTGCCTGGAAAACAGTTTGTTGCAGTAAAAAAACCAAAAATTATCGCCACTTATTTTACCCCCGTTTTTCTCCCAATTTGGAAATGCCCAATTGTATTTTAAGACCCTATCTCACCACTACAACCCCCGTGCTAACTCGGGAGAGGTGAAGTACCCGCGTCCCCCGAAACGAACACTGTCAAGCCGCCCTCTTTTTTCTGCACTGCAAGCTCACAGTGAAGCCACCAGACCTATGGTGCCGGAGGACAACGCAGATCTAGTGACACACACAGCGGGCCCGCAGCCCCAGGAGGTCTTGTAGAGAGAAAGTAAAAGCGAGAGGTCTGTGGCAGAGCCATGTAGGGCATGGTGACTGTTTTGTCACCAGGCGCTGGATGGAAACCCTGTTTAACTCCGAGCAAGTGCACAGACTTTTGCTTGAAAGTGACTAAAAACAGCAAAGTTCTTCACTTTGACTACATAAATAAAAATGCTTCACAACGAGGCTGTAGCTCAACTTTTTCTAGAAACGCAGTATAAAAGTTATGTACTATTCCAGTAGAGACAAGGTCAATCTCAAGGTTCACCAAAGCTTCCTGCAGTGTTTGTTTTTTTATTTCGCAACATGCGTCTAATCCATGTGAGAACAGCACAGGCATAACCTTAAACTAGACTGAACCTTGTTCAATTATTTTATTATTCAATAACACCATTAGTATTAATATTGTGTTTGTAACAACCAGGTAAAGAAACAGCCACCAAAGGCGAATAAAAGTATTTGTTTCTTCTGCAAACCAGGTCCAGCTTAGATAGAGACAATGAAACCCTAAACCAAGTGCAGAGAGGCCTTTTCAGTCTATCTGGGGGTCTGTTTATATTAGGCCTCTGGAGGGCTGTTTTTATAATGGAACTGATTAGAGAATTTTCTATTTATTTATTTATTTATTTCATAAAAGTTTAGATTAACTTTTTTGTATTTATTTTTCGTTTCCAGTTGATCCAAAAAGACTGGTGCCAAAGCCACTAGGGGGTTTTCAACTCAAGTGACAACAACATTCCTTCATTTAACTGAACTCAATGGACTTCAAGTTGCAGTTTGAGAGAGACGCTACAATGCAACCGTCTTTATAAATAAGGATTTGAAGTTAGCCAGGGTGCTCCCGGAATTCTAATGAAGACGTCCTTTGTGGAGGTGACAACAGGGTAAAGTTTTTGTCACTCAGAGGCCTGCTTAAAGACCAGGAAAGTTTGCGCTGTCATGCAGAGATCTGAAAGCAAAGATCACACTTGAGGCTGTTGCCGTGGAAACCGCAGCCTGAGGCCTACATTTTCTTTTGTGAGCTGTGTCACTGAAATCAAGATCAATCATTTTCAGGGTCATTTTAAAAGCATTTTTTCACCCCAATCCCGTCACACATTTGGTTAACATGAATAAAAAAATAAATAGAAATTCCTAAATATGGGTATCTGTTTGTTAGAGAACTCTTCTTGTGCCAACTCAAAAAAACAAATGTGTTGAAATGCACACCCCTTCTTTAGTGTAGGGTAATCTATAGAGCATAATAAACGTCTACTTTAAAACCTCAAGGACTCCAGAAATTGCGAGGTATACAATTTAGACTCCCCTTTTACTTTGGCGATAAGGTTTATGGCATTAAAGATGCCCCTTCTTTATTAGAGGTTAAAAAATCCAATGCATTACTAGAGGCTTGGTGGTCCAGTGGTTAAAGAAAAGGGCTTGATAAAAGGAGGTTCCAGGTTCAAATCCCGGCTCAGCCACCAACTCAGTGTGTGACCCTGAGCAAATCGCTTAACCTCCTTGTGCTCTGTCCTTTGGATGAGACTTAAAACCAAGGTCCTATTGTAGTGACCCTGTAAGTCACTTTGGATAAAAGTGTCTGTTAAATTACTAATGAATGAATTGATGCCTGTTATGAATATTGTTTAATGAAGTAGAACGAAGCCTCATCCTGTGCTGAATACCACCCCCCCCCCAGCGACACCGCGTAGGAAAATCAACACCCTTTTGCTCTGACATTTATACATGAAGATGTTTGTGAGGCAAGGAATTGAACTGAAGCTGACAACGTGTTCGGCAAATAAACCTGTTTCCTGGAATCTGGAGATTTTGAATTTGAATCAGGTCACAAGTCTGTTGGCTAGACAGGGACAGATAAGGATGGATTCATGAGGCACGCTATACAGTGTCTATCACAGAGATTCAAAAACACTCTAACACCATCAGCTGTATTGAGAATGTTATTTTGATCATACCGCTCGGGGGGGCACAGAATATCAGTTTTGCAATTCGATTGCATGGCTTGAGTTGAAAGTTTGGATTAAAGTTGTGCTTAATGGTTAGGATTAGGTTTGTGTGTCTATTCTACCGCAAGTGGTTGTCATGTGCTGTTAAAGAGACATTCAAAGCTATTGGAGTTATATTGGTATCAGGGCATTACAGTGAATTAGTTATGTTTTGTGAGGAGATATGACTGTAGCACAGGCTCAAACTACTAAATAAGTGTTCAGGTCTTTGTGTTTCCAGGATTAATGTGTGTGTGTGTGTGTGATCCATCGAGCAGATATTGCATAACAAGTTTGGAACATCAAAGTGAAGTTATTTGCTCTTTGTGACCTGTTGCAAAACTGCTGCTTACACAGTTGAGCGTGTGCCACAGCTAGGTTACCAAAAACTTCAGAAAACTCTACGTTAATTCTGCAAGAGAGACAGATGAAACTCTGAAACATGTTTGTAAAGATTAAATACTTTTATTTAATTAGTGTCGATTTACATAAAGTGATCAAAAGTTCTGATGCACAGAAAAAAACTTTTTTTTGCAAGTCCTGTTTGTACTGTAATTCCTTTTTTCTTTCTTTTTATACAAATACAGTTTTTTTTACGAAGTAAATTTACATATGAAATATTTTAACATGAAGATGATACAAAATGACAAATGGACCTAAAAAAAAAAAAAAAAAAAAGGAAACAAAAACACAGTATTTATATATATATTTATGATTTCTAATTACAGTACCTAAATTTACATTTTCTAAAACGTCATACTGAAAACTGGCATGGCAGTGCGGACAGTAAAAATTAAGAAAGGTGCTCTTCGCAGCATCTTGTTCTCATAAAAATACCAATCTAAAAATGACAAAACGTCTACTACAATATCAGAGACAGCTGGATGGCATGTAGGACTGAAACAAGTCATTGCTTTTGTGTTTTCAGCCAAGTTATATAAAAAAAAAAAAATGGGAAATTACACTTAAACTTGAGACAGATTAGTACCATGCAAGGTATGTTTTCCAGTTATACTTAGTCTGGGATGGTGGCACATCTAGGATAATTTACAATGCAATATGAAAACATTTAGGTCGTAGCTTTTCTAATAGAACCCACTGGTTTAAAGAGGACAGTCATCCCAATACAAAAACACATGCTGTTAATCCGATACTGTACAGTCTAGCTGCTCTGCGGTTGCATGCGTTGTAAACACATTCTGAAGGGAGGCCGCGTCATTCAAAATTCAAACTGACACTTATTATTTGAATAACGGTGACCGGATTTGATTTTATAAAGTTAATAATGTGCAATACATTTATATACACATACATATTTACTTAGATTTTTTTTTGTTCTCTTATTTAAATTGTATTATTACATTTTTTTAATTATATAAAAAGTCAACAATAATAAGACATAAGTGACGGCACATTAGTTGTAAAGGATTGATCTGGTCTAAAACTAACGGTAATTACATTGTTATTATTATTATTATTACAACTCCTACAGTTGTGCCTTCAAAAGTCAGTCTAGAAGAATATTTCAGGTAGGTCTGTTTGTTATGAGGTCTGGTAAACAGGGAGGTAACCTAGTCATCCACATGTTAGAGACGAGTCCATGTGTTAGACACAACTACTTAAAAACACAAGGTACAAAGAGGGCCATTTCATTAACCAATGGGATTGATCAGATGTAGCCAATCCTGCCTGTATGGCTTGATCAACATCAACCCCCAAGACCAGAACAGCCATACCGTCACTATTTCTATTGGGACAGTCAAGCTGGTTAAATGCAACCCAACACAAAAAGCATTTACTTGATTTCCCTTTTTTATTGCCTTTTAAATGGCCTGTACAGAAGGAAACACACAGAATTCAACATGCTTACTTAAGTTATATATTATTATTATTATTATTAATATTATTATTATTATTATTATTACTAAGCACTACAGAATCCAGGTTGTTTCTATGGTGGAGTGTATGGTGGAGTGTGATGTAACAAGAGTTTATGAACAAGGTCCATTATGAGTATTTAAAGTGTTTACACAAGTGACACACATTCATTTCAGTGGAACGTTTATTTTCCTTTACCCCAACTGTGTTTAAAAGGCTTTGTAAAGAGTTCAACCAAATAACAAGCCTTTTCTCCTTAATCTTTAAACTTATCGATCCTATACTATGTTTTCATATACATTGTCTTCAAAACATGTTGGGAAAGGCATGGACGAGGTTGGGGATTAACACAATTAAGAGTAATTCAGATACATCCAGTGTTTCATTTAACAAGTCAAATACTAGGTTTTGTATACATACGTGTCAAACATGGGTTGAATGCTAAAAAAAAATTAAATACATATATATCAAATAAAAATGTACCCATTACGTTTAAAAATCTGAATGGCATAAAACCAGGTTAGCCTGTTTTTTTGGAACCTTGTGAAACAACAGCTTTTTTGAGCATTCTCCCAAAGACTCTAAAGCTTCAGCATAAAAAACACCTCGGTCTCAGGGCTTGGTAAGTTCTGGCCCTGCGGTGAGGGGGGGAGCTGGCCGAGGAGGTCCGAGTCAGTGCAGACGCTCTTGTTGACGCAGCACGACCCCTCGGGGTTCCCTCGCTCCTCGATCGGACTGCCGTTCCTCTGAGACACACCTTGGAGCCGCTGCCTCTCCTGCGCTTGCTTGGCCCTGTTCGCAATGTAGCGCACCCTGCTCTGGCTCCTGGAAGACGATCGTCTCAGAAGATAGAAGTCCTCCTCCAGCTCTGCAGGTTTTGAAGGAGTGAAGTCGCTGGAGGTTAAGGGCTCCACCGCAGTCAGCCTCTTCAGCTGCTCTGTCAAGTCGTCCGGGGTTTTCTGAGGAGGCTTCCGTCGATCCCTCATGGACCTGGTGACAAAGCTCCTGCTGATGCTCCTGTACTTGCCCTCAAAGTTCGACGCAATGTCGTCCGATGTGAGATCCCCCAGGCTCTTGGATTTGGAGAGACTGTCCATTTCCTTGATGGCCGGTGCTGTAGACTTCTTGGCTGGAGACGACTGCTTGAGACTTTCCATATAGAGCCGGCTCCACGTGTGTCTCCTCTGCATCATTCGACAGTTGTCTGGAGATGCCTTCACTAAAGGTCTTGGCTGGATCTCGTCTTTGATTTCAGATTCCACCTCAATCCTTAGGTTAGGGTTAGACTTGCTTTTGCTAACCCTTTGGATTTCACACCCAGAGGTCGCAGACCGTGGACGGATACTTTTGTTGCCCAAAAAGGCATCCAAAGAAGACTCCTCCTGGGAGCTGTTCAGGTCTGACAGGCTCTTCCGGGCCAAGTTAGGCAACGACAGGTCAATCACAGTGTCAGTGGAGGATATGCTGGAGGAAGATGACACACTGTCCCTGTGGCTGCTGCTATCTAATTTACTCCAAAGCCTGTCGTTCATGGTGACGTCGGTGTAGACCTCTGGCACTGGAGACGGGTTGCTGCCAGTTGCCGCTGCTTTGACATGCCCCTCGCTTTTCGACCTACGCACCAACATGCGTGGTCCAGCCAGGGATGCCTGAGGTTTCTCCGTGCCAAACAACACTTTCAAAGCCTGCGCTCTTTGGGAGGTGTTGGTCATGGACACAGTACTCGACGCTCCCAGGATCTGATTTGAGTTTTGGTTGGATCCAGCCTCGGATGCACATTTAGCTGTGCTTGTTGCATTAGATTTAAGACCATGGCCGTTCAATTGCACAGAACTGAACTGTGCTGACCGTTCAGTGTCTTTAGTATGTGGCGATGAAGCATGCTTGTTAATGTCATTTGTTGAAGTTTTAAGTTTTGAATCTTTCTGGTCTTCATGGATATCCCTGCATGGGGCTACTACCCCCATTGTTCTTGCACCATCCTGGTCTTTATCCAAGCAGGAGGTTTTGCCCTGCAGCAACAGAGATGAGTTTGCAGGTCCCGTTGCTGAATAACATGCAGAAGCAGCAGTTTTGGCGAGACCGAGCTGCAAAGGGGCCCCTTCTCCAGCACAGTATGGAGATACGGGATGAGGAGAAATGGAAGTTTTGTCTTCAGTATTGGAAGTCTCTTCAGCAATGGTTTCCAGGGTGTGCGAAGGAGAGACTGGTCTTTGTAATGAATTTGTTTTGTCTGCAGAAAAGAGGTAACACAGAATTAAATGGCGTTACATAAACAGTTTTCTCATGTTTTTTGGGCTTTAGTGTATGTGAGACACTATGCCCATATACCCCACTAATATTTCAACATGTGTACACCACCTGTTTACATAGCTTTTGTATTACAGCAATGCTCAATAAGGAAGAGCAATGATGAAGCTTTTATGGTAAAGTTTTTCAAATGAAAGTAACGGCTTCTAGAGAAATCATTTAACTGACATCATAACTACAACTGATGCAAAGAAGAGCTGCATATTGCAGACTTGATTAGCTCAGCTAGAAAACACATTAAGGTTTTTTTTCTTCTCTCTTTCCCTAGATATCTAAGTAAAACATAAAATATGAACATCAATATGGAACCGTGCGATTCTTAGCATATTCTAATAAAATGTAGACATCAAAAACTGCAGACATGTCGTTAACTTCACCTCTAGTACACAGCCAACACAAGACTTGACAGCATTGATGCTATAAAATCCACCACTGGTAAAATGACCACAATACATGCACAGCATGCCTTAAAGACGCAGTTTAGCTTATTTTAAATACCAGACCAAAATGCAACATTAAGAATTGCTGTATTCAAATAAGATGTACACAAATACCTTTACCCACCCCCCACTGCATCCGGGGGCTACAAACGTACACCTAACTTGTTAACTTTTAGTCAATCCGTCGTAAGTACGGTGTCTCTTATTGTCAGAGTACTGAAATTTTGACGAATACTTAACCTTGACTGTTTTCTCATACATGGTATATTAAGGGTATATTTCTGAAATCATCTTACACTGTTTGTGCATTAAATTTGTATTTAAAGAAAAAATATTCCTTACTTTCCTTGTAGTGCAGGGATAATCTTACCAGTTTATCCCTGCACTACAGTTTCTGCTTTAGGAGCACAGGGCCCCTGCTTTTGGATTAAAAAAAAAAAAAAACAGACACAAAAAAAGAGTAGAAAATGAAAGCAAGCGAGAAAACGGGGCACACATTCAAAAAATGCACTTTACCTTTTTCTTGGTCATCCCTTCAATTCTGCACTACAGACAGTGAGAGAGAGAGGGCGTGTGGAAAGGACAGAACAAAGGGAGATACTTTAGAACACCAGGATAGCAAAAGAGGAAAATACACAGGAGAGACTGAAAGGAACCCGTTGTCTGTCAGTATCTTCTTTTTTGTTTCCCCCCCCCCAGCACAGACATACAAACACCTTGTTACCATTAGGGGGTCCCCTAGATTATGGAAATACACATTTCTAAGGTAGGTGTGAACTTCAAGCAGAGGTATTTTTTGTTTGGTTTGTTTTTTTTTACTAAAAATGTTCCATCGTAGTGTAAAAAAAAAAACAGAATTCCTCAAAAAGAAAGAAACAAAGAATAAGCCATGACGGTTATGCTGCCCAGACATTCCGAACGTAATCAGAAATCCACATGACCTGGGGTCCTCTTGACAAGCCATAGCCCATCCACAGCGGACTCTCGCATGGTAACAGCATCAGGGAATCCTTTTTTAATGGGGATTTGGAGTAGTTGGACCGTCGGTGGAGACTGGAGGAGAGAGTAAAACCACATGCCGCTGCTGGTCCCCAGGGTGCTTACTGTAGCCAAGAAAACTTGCACAGAGTGCATTATAGAAATCTGCTTGCATTCCAATGATCGAAATTGTACTCTTTCGGACATTATTAATGCTCATGCAGCCTTCACTGCGGGTCCCCTGTGCCAGAGCAATAAGAGTTCATAGCACCCCTTGCTAAAGCTGTATACAGCTGTTTGGCAAGTTGCTTTTATAGCTGGGTGGATTGTACTGGTTTACGCAGCATTGTGTGGTTAAGACAGAAAACAGAACAAAACAGAACAAAACACTATGTGTTGTTTCAGATGTTCTGAAAAGCACCCAGTGCAGGAGGTCAGTGTTGGAATAACACTGTGCAGAATAAAATGCATAACGATGGTTAGGAAACCTCCTTCCAGCCAAACATTACTGGATTCTATGGGATTCAGTGAATAGTTGACTGGAGCAGGGCACTGTATTGGGGATTTTCTTGAGCAAAGTCAAACAAGCAGTACATTGCATCTACTGGCTTTAAAAAACAAAAAAGTATAGAAGAGTAATGATGCACGTACAGTGTATTAGAAATTCAATGTGTTCATTATAGCGAATACCCCAAAACCCTAGAAAGAAATACTCCTCTAGCATTAGGACAGTCACTTACCTACATCTGTGTCCATCTAATTTGATATTAAGGATAAAGCGACATAATATTTGTGAACAAAAATAAATAAAACAGCAAACAACTCAGACCTGATAAAGCTGACCACTGTACGCAATGGTGTGCGCTTTATTAAATCTGAGATTATTTATTGTTTTCTGAACCCATTGCTCATTGTTGTATTGGACTAAAAAATTGTGTATTCACTTTTTATCTGTGGAGCACTTTTATTTAAGATATTGCCTTGCTGTACAACACATGAACAATGGGAGCACATTGTACACTAAGAGAGCTAGGAACACTATCTAGCTATTCTACAGCACACAAATCTAACTCCTATTGGAAGGGATGGGTAGCACGCCACCTTAAAACACACCACCTTGTCTAGCAGACTACTCAAAGCTGGTCAACGTTGGCTTCTACTATTGTACTTACATGGTAGTGTTAGGCGACTGACGTTGAGATGCTCTCGAATCCCTGAAAGACCCTAAAATTTGACACCTGACACCACCATGTACATACGAAATCGAAGCAGCAGGCAGGGAGGCAGGGGTGTAGCTCTGAGGGATCGCTGGGGATGCCAAGGCGTACGGCAGGTCTTACCAGTGAAAAATATGGGAGATTTGCTTCGGATTTCTTCCAGTTTTTGCACAAAGAGGGTGTTCATCTCCCTCTGCAACGTGCCCACCGTCTGCCGCTTGCTCTTGGGGAAGCGGGCGGGCAGCTCGGGGCTGCCCAGGGTCTCCAGGCTGCTGGAGTCCGAGTCCAAGAGGTTGCCGTCGTGAGCCGCTGCCATTAGGTTGACGGTGCTCCCGTAATTTGGCTGCGACGGGCACTGCCACCTGAGCCCGTGAGCCGAGGGAGCTGTGGCCTTCTTCCGCGGGACGCTGCAGGACCGTGCGTTCCGGGCTGAGGCGCTGCCATTCCGGTGGCTGCTGTGGACCTCCAGAGTCTGCCTGGTGAGGGGTTTGGGCTCTGGCCTCCTCGGCAGGGATACAGGCCTCTGCTCGGGGGAAGACAGTTCCACCTGGGGCGGCTCGCTCCTGTCCTGTCTAGCGAGCCGGGATTCGAATTTCTGCTCCAGGTCGGGACTCTCTCTGGAGCCGATTACGCACTTGATGCAGTTGGATGCCATGCCTACCCTCCCGGAGCCGTTGATGGCCACCCGGGCGTAGACGCCTTGTTTCTCGTCCAAGGGGTCCTGGATACGGACCCTGTTGGCCCGCCTCAGCGGCTCGCTGAGGGCCACCCTGTACCGGGATGAACCGTTTCCCCTCCCACCCTGAGAGGCTGCCTTACCTTTCAGGTCCTCCGGATGCAGTTCTCCGTTGGCACTGTCCTGGGCTGGCGTTGGCGTTGGCTCTGGTGTGGCGTTGTCCGACTCGCGGTTGAAGCGAGGCTGAGAGGGGTCCTCAGATTCCCTGTCCTCACTGGCACCCTCAGAACTGTAGTCTTTGGCGTCGATGGAGATCTCCGGAAAGCCCTTCTTGATTTTTTTCTGGCTCTTGGCTGGGGCGCTGGCTGTCCTGCGCAACAGGTGGGCCCCAAACATGTGCTTACGACTGAGCTGTGCAGCAGCATGGCTGTCGAGAGAAGCCTGTTTTGGGTTTCTGTGAAACAGCCCTTTTATGCCGATAGCTTGTCGGACCTAGGAGGTAAAAAAGAGCCATTACTATACAATTTGTAAAAAAAATAAAATTATATATATATTATATATATATATATATATATATATAGAAACTACAGTTTGAACATTACTGGTCAAAAAAAAGGTTGGATAATGTATTTCAGCACCATAATGCACCACCCAGACTCAATACCCCACGCAACTTTTTTTGACTAATAGTGTTTCCATTAAACATTTAAAACAGAATGGGGATTTTGAGTACGAAAACATTTATGAAACCATGCATGTATCAAATCGGCCGATTGACGGGGAGTGGAGGTTACACCGACATGAACAGTCTAAATGATGGCAACACTTTCTATTGTTTTAGTCAATTTGCATTGACTGGAATAGAAACTTTTTTTTTTGTTTGTTTCCATTCATTTTTATTTACAAACACAAGCTCAAGTTATTAAGTAAATTATAGGATACCATAAGATCTAGACAACACAATAAAAACCGATGTCAAAACGAATGATACTGGGACAGGTTAGCTAAGCTTTAGCTCCAGAGCAAGGAAACGCCTGCAGAATAAAAACACCCGGCACTGGAACCGCATTCCTCTTCAGCTAAGCTAACTCAGTGGTAACCTGATCATGGCCTCTGTGTGTAACCAACAGTGGGCTGCGAACTTCCTTACTATTGTTCCAAGTTGAGAAAGCCAGGGGTTCAGAACTAAGGTATTGATACACTGCCAACTTGGACTAAACTGATGCTATTTCCTTTTAAAGTCAGTGAGCTGGCTAAAGCTCAAGTCACATGAATTGTATTAAACGACACTATTTGTTTTAATTGAAAGAGTCTGTGACTTACTTTCTTCTTTTCCTGGGATACTATTTTCAGAGCTCGGTGGTGGAACAGTATGCTCTATTAAATTGCTATTATATAAGCCATTGTGTTGATGTACTGTAGACAGGGAGAAGTACATTGCAGCATGCGACGTGTCAATATTTTAATACTGGTTCCACACACATTGAAAAGCAGCTAGGCAGTTTAACATTCTCTAATATTAAAACACAACATTGCGGCTTTTCTTTCTAATTAAGATAGTGCCATTTCCTTTGGAATCAGGGCTTGACGCAAAGTTTTAAGTTTAAATAAACCCTTGGAAAGTGGCAACAGTTTCTATTTCGCCAGTGTGCATTTTTCCTTTATTTATTATTACTTTTGAAAAGATTTTAGCCAGATATTAGAAGCTGGTGTCATTTTCTGAGGGGGATGCAAACCCTTAGGAGGAGAAATATTCACTCTGGAGATTCATTCTCCCCCCCCTGCATTCCGTATGCTTACTCTTAAAACAAGGCTGTATGTATTAAATAAAATGAAACACCATCACACTCATAAAAAAAAGATATTGTAACTACATGACAATGGATTTCAGAACAAAAAGCAACCTAGACCACTAGATCATATGTTAGAAAAACTGAAAATAAACAAAACAGAGTGTAATGGATCCAAGAACATTTCAAAACACACACTTTGACAACACTCGACAAACAAAACAGGTAAACAAGAAACTTTTCAGGCCACTGGCAATTCAACAAAAATGTGAGCTAGATTTGTTGGATCCTGTGTTTCGGCAATTTCCTTGGTTTAAGCCTGACTGAACATTCCCTTTATTAAGAAATTGGAATGCACAACATTACGTGGGAAAAGTGCTCGCAAATGTCTTCAACAGAATCCACAGACCTATCTGTTTACCAACATTTTTGTTATTCCAGTAAAAGAGCCTGTCTCATGAGGCGTTATGGTAGGAAAGGCCAGAGATGCTAATGCATAAAAAGAAAAAAAAAAAAAATCACACGGAGGATGTGAGCGAGACATGGTGGGGTTATACTCTTGAACCACTGAGACCGATTAAAAAAAATACAACATTCAAGTTCAAAATCCACATTAAAATGACAAAGGGCGATTATTTTATTATTTATTTTATTTTTTTTAAGTTGCTTAGCCAGCCCACCCCCTCACCCCCATGTGCGATTTCTTATCGTAGACAAAATGAACCCTTACATTTTCTTTACAACGTCTGCATGCCTGGAAGGATTTCGACCAGCAAAATCACCCAATGCCACTTTAAATACCAAATACCAATTAGAAGTAGATACAGGACAGGCAGCAGCCTGGAAGCAGGACAGGTAGAGCATTCAGTCCATCCATGCTTTCAATGAAGCCCCCAGATAAGAATATACTGTGAGAAAACGTGTGTAATGTTTTGAACTTCTAAATAGAATCGAACTACTACAAACCTTGTTTAATCCTATTTGAGACAGACTTTTTACAATGCTTATATATCGTACACTTCAGTGTTTTCCTGCTCCCAGTGAGGGATTTGTACATCTTTTGCTCCTGGATCTACTTGTAAAAGGTTGAGTGTGCAGGACAGAGTTGTGTCACAGCCCATGTGCTGTGAATGAGCTGACAGTCTCGTATGATAATGGATCAGGGCACGGCTGGTCTCTGTGAGGGGGTAGTGGTGGGCATGCAGGGTGCAGTTTTGGTTCTCACTACACCTGTCCTGAGAGGCATGCGGGGTACCTTCAAGGCTCCTAAAAATTTCCTGCCTCTAAAAGTAGCGTTTGGACAAAGAGGGGTCCACTGAAAAAATCACAAAGAAGAGACAGAGGGAAGGAAGATCAGAGTGAGACAGCACGAGAGAGAGAGAGAGAGAGAGAGAGAGAGAGAGAGAGAGAGAGAGAGAGAGAGAGAGAGAGATCTAGTACACAGACAACATGTTCAAGTATAGAGCTGCTGAGACACAGAGGAGCAGGTCATTCAGGGAAAGTGTCACCCCTACCCCGGTAAACAGACTGCCACATCTCACAAAGTTCATGGTTTAAAGAGAGTTATAAAATGAGTAAGCTGATGAAACAATTTCCAATTCAAATTCCACGAGATGTGGCCCTCTGGCACTGAGGATGCAATGAGACCAGTACCATAAATTAAGAACCGAGCCCAATAAAAACACATCTAGAGGTTCTGCAGCTCATACATTTCAAAAGGTGTCAAATCATTATCACCGTGGTTCACACTAACCAAGAATGACACTACACAGTAGAGTAAGAATATTGAGAAGACTGCAACAAATTACACAGAGAAAAGACAACATATTTTTACACAAGACCAGTGGTGTAGTCCTAAATCTGAAAGGACCAGAACACCACTAAAATAGGGATGTTCTTAAAGAATTATTATACGAATTCACATTGTATTTGTATCCTGAAATCAGTGGCTTCATTTGCGTTTGTGTCCACAGTCGTAGTCGATGCATTTTTAGCCTTCTTAAAGAAGTAGTTTGTAATAGAATAATGTCCTAATGCTCTTCATTGCATCAAGAGGACTACTGACTGAATCACACAGCTGTGAGGGAACCAGTCATGTGACCTAGCTTGCCCTATTATATAAGTTCTGGCTCGACTACACCACTGCTGTCTATAGAAAATACATACCTGCTGTGACAGGAATGCCAAGAGACACCCAGACAAAGCTTTTTTGAAAATACATACTACAAAAATCAGGACTGTAGCAACAGACTGCTGAAGTGCATTGGGTTATTAAATTACTTTTTTGTATTTATATAGATGCTGCTTTGAAATGAACAGGAGCCTTTTAATATAATTGTTGATCCAGCTGTATTTGCTAGAGCTCTGAATTGCAAACTCATTTAGAACACACAACCCCCCCCCCACACACACACCTTTCATTTGCAGGTTTAATGGAATTAGGTCCTGTTATATATTGCTGCATAATCTGCATTTGTTATGAAACACTGTGCTTAGGGAAATATGTTTTAAAGTGCAATACCACTGTTTAAGATTACACGGGTACCCTTAGCTGATTATTAAGCCATACTGCAAACAGATGTTCTTGCACATTACAGTATTTTTTAAGGAAACAAATTAAGAAAACTCTTATTTCATGAAAATAGATTGTTTAATTGTTTTGGGCCCTGTTCATTATTTATTACAATACCAGCTGCCCTCCCAAATCCTAGTTAATGTATGAATTAGAAAACATAAGCATGGTCACTGCCAAACTTTGATAACATAAAAACAGAAAAAATATATGCAAAATAAATAAAAATAAAACACATTCAATAACATTTTCTTATGGTACTGATGTCAGTTTGCTCAAATTGAAATTGTGTTTGAAACAATTTTAAACAGCTGCAATGAAAAACTCACTTGACAAAACTTTAAATGAGATTAAAATAATATTTTGAATGCTAAAAATAGACCAAAAAAAAATGCAGATAATGTTCTAACCTTTTGAAATAGCTCATGAGTTAAACTCTTTCGGAATACTACCCTGTATCACTACAGTAACTCATTGAGACACATTATCCTCTATGCATGGATATCAACAGCTTCTGCAGATATCCTTTGCATTCAATAAAACACTGATTACAAACCTTTACATTGGACCCCAAGCTTGCTGTGTCCTGTGCAAATTTCAATACCATAACATTTTAATAATCAACACCATTCGTTTAATTATTATTATTATTATTATTATTATTATTATTATTATTACGCATAAAACCATGATGAATCGTAACTGTTAAACAGAGAATGCACGCCACATGGCACACAGTCTCGACTGGCTGACATGCCAGTTTTAATTTCATTTGATGGCATTGAACTTAATGAAGTAATTAGGTCACATTTATCTCCAAAACTGCAAGACATCTTACTAAACACATGCTCCCTGGAGGAAATGAATTCAATAAAATATATTATGTTGTTCACAAAACTGTTCTGGACTTTTAGGGAACTCAAACCGAGGCATATTCTTTCAGTACTAGTACCAAGAAATACCCAGCATGCTGTGCTCATATTAGGCCATAGGTCACCAGCACATTGAAATCATAACCAGAATTGTAGCAGAGTGTTAACTGCTCCTGATTTCACTACGTTTCTGCTTCAACTCTTTCCAGGTTTTAATTTCAGTTGTATAGACATGTACAGTCCAAGAGCAGCACATTGCACAGCAGTTCTGATGATGCGTACACCTCACTCCTTAGCGTGTACCTACCTTACCAGTGATGTCATTCACAGCTATATGAACGAAGATGGAAGCCTCCTCCATACCTTCCAAATACACGTGCCGATAACCTGAACACACAAACAGCACATTGTTCAATGTTTACCAGCAACCGAGCAGTAATGCGTTTCAGCCCATGTTAAACACAAGAGCGTACAAGGAACATAATGGAGATCTAATGGTGGGGTGGTATTAAGATCTGCCACACAACTTTGGGTATGCACACACACTAGGTGTGCCTCTTAACTGGCATCTACCTGTTAATTAAATATTCTCTTTACCTATATTGTGATAACTTGATCTAATTTTGTCAACCGCAAAGTTACATGCAATGCATCAAATGACATAAATGCAGCTTGTGTTATGATTTTTGCAAAGAAAGAAATGGTACTAAAAAGAGGCGGCCCTACCTGACATCATGCTGGTGAAGGCTATCGTTCGCTGTCCTATAAAATCCCGGCCAATAGGGTCGTGGTCCCACACGAGGAAGCGGATCAGTGCGATCTCAGGCATGTGCAAAGTGAAGACTAGAGTCTCCTCCCACATGGGGTTGAAGCCTGTCAAAAACAGAGGCATCCAAATCAGTTCAACACACGGCCGGAACTGTTAGTGCATGCAATGTTTCAACAGGGTGCAATTAGGAAGGACAATGTACATGTATACAGAAACCTGAATATTTAAGTATATCGCAGTATGCAACTTTATCTTTGTGTGTGTGTGTATTTGGATTGGCTCTTCAGTTCCTCTCTTGGCATTGACTCATATTTCCAACTCCAATTACTTTATTTTGTACAACAGCCTTTATCAGAAGCATTAACATTCAATTCTTGGCATATGTTTTGGTTTGTAGGCAGTGCCATGAATAGCAACAATATCCATTAGTTCTCAATACAGTATTGTGTTCAGTGGAAGAAACCTTCTCAATAAGGCCTTCGGTACCTGTGTTGCTAAGCAACAAAGCTACCGTAGCACTCACCATTGTCATCAACTACTCTGGTCTGCTCCTTGCAGCAATCGGCTGGTAATCCTATTATTTCCACCTCAACGAAAGGATCAATAATCTGCAACAGAGGCATGAAAGGGAAGATCAGCAATGGTAATAGCGTTTTTATTAAGTCTGCGGCATGGTAATCAAGTCATTAAATAATAGACTTGAGTACAGTCCATTATTCAGGTTCAGGTTTATTTCAGTGCAATCTGCTCTCATGTCAGTAGAGGCCATCAGTGTACATTCATCATCTCTTGAATTACAGTATCTTGACTTCTATGCACGTGACAAAGTATCAAAACCATTCCTATTAGCAATATTAACGGTACTGAAGTTCGGGAGATTCCTTCTGTATGAAATCACATTTAAAAAGTGGTGTTAAAAAAAAAGAAAAAGAAGATGCCGTTACCTCCCCCCTATCACCCAGCATGGAGTCTTTTGGTTTGGGTAGCTGCTGTCCACTAATGATCCTCAGGACCAGCTGCTTCTTCAACTGCCCTGGCAGGGGGTCCTCTAGTACTGGGTTGAAAGCACCTAGGGAGAGACAAGAGCCATTGAAGCAGACAAACATACGCAGCATCACAAACACACACAATTACACTATCCAGGATAAAATCAATTTGGATATTATTCACAAGCCTCTGCAGGTTGGAGCTGCTCAGAGCATCGTCAGTGTAGGGGTGTGCTGATACTCACACTCGTAAGAAGTATTTATCAGCAGGTATTACTGTACAGTACATACATCCTTTTATTAATGCGTTGATTCCAAAACATGAAACGCTGTCCTTCCCTCACCTTTTCAATCCGGGGCAGTAAAAAAAAGTCAGTGCCCCCCGGAAAAGAGTAAAATTCACAACCACATCGGCTTTTAAAAAACACTCAGTGCGGAACTTAATTGCCGTTGATTGGCAGCCAATTGTAAAAGTGAGGGAAGGACAGGTTTTCTTCTTTTAAATCAAAACAATGGCTATTTAATACCAGCCGATAAATTCTTCTTAAAGGCAATTCCAAGTACGAATATCAGCCTACCCCTAGCGTTCAGGATACATGTACAGCTCCTTCTGGCCAGGGTCCTGCGTGCCTTTCACAGCTGGTACTCTGCTTGAGTTCTGCTGAAGCAGTACTTTCATGTTCCTACTCTTTAAAACCAAGGTAAACCCTTCTGGCTGCATCGTGTACCGTATGTCTGACAGCATGCAGTTCCCCAGTCTTGCAGCTGGTTACCCAATGAAGATATCAAAGCCAGCCACGCTGTAGGTACTTTAGGTCTGATCTCCCTTACCTTCACACATGCATTTGGGTTTGAGGACGTATCCACAGTTCCCATTGGTATAAAACTTGGCCCGGTTCAGCTGCAGCACTCTTCCCTCTGACTGGTAGTTCAATGCAACTGTTTGGGCAAAGAACATACAAAGTAATTGGAGCTGCTACCATGCTTGAATTATTCCTCTGGTATAAAAGACATGTATTGTTGAGCACCCATAGGGTATGTCTGAAAAATACATTTGTGTTTAAGTAACAACATGATTACATAAAAATCGGAGAATTCTTCCAGTATGCAAATATAACCAATGACACCTGCAGAAGAGACTTGTTCAAAGCTAGTGTTTGTACATCACAGTTAATCTTATAAACAGTATTAGAACTTCAGATCATCAGTATAATTCTGCACATTCAGCAAGTAACTGTGGGGGACTCAAAATAATTGAACTCTTGCATCTTGCTTTGCAAGAAAGCAAGTAAAGAAAAGGAAAAGATTTCCGCTGTTTGTTCCTTACCGAGGTGGCAGCCAGCGTTCCAGAAGGGCTGGGGGTTGTAGTTGCTGGAGTCGACGCGGTAGGAGGAGGGGTAGATGCGGGAGAGCTGCCTCTGGTTGAAGTGAATGAACTGGCTGGGTTTCTGCTGCATGATCTGGTGGGCCTTCGTCTCGCTGAGGGATGAAACCTGCCAGCTGCTGGAGGCCGCTTCGGAGTGGGAGAAACAGAGAGGACGTCAGGAGCGGAGCATGCACTGTGAGCAAAAACGGGGAGGCTAGATTTCCCAGTAGGAGTATTAACGTTACTTGTTCACGTTGAACGTTACATTTTAACTTTCAGAAAAGCAGGACTCGCACTGATAGCTTTGATTTCGTATTCATTTTGAAATCTGTATGAAAATCACATTTTAAAAGTGGTTCCTCAATGGAAAACACAGTAACAAGGATCAACGAGGTCCATGATTGCTCCATGAACCCACCTTGCGTCTCAATGTCATGGACGCCGACAGACTTGGTGTATTTGACAAGATCCGAGAGAGCTCTGCAAAGCTTCATGGTCTTCTTCTGCCGGCTTATCCTGGATACAGAAAAATAAATCGAAATAAAATCGAAACACCTCGAGAACTTGGATCTGAGCAGTCAGTACTGATCTAAAACAAAACAGAAACTCTTGTGACTCGTGGCAATCAGCCTCACCTGCCGTGGTACACGGCCCCCCTGGGAGTGGTCCCAGAATTCTCCTGGTCATCATCGTCGTCCTCGAAACTGGACGCTTTCTTCAGCTTCGCTGTTTTTTTCTGTTAACAAAAAAAATGTCATTTCATTTTGCGGGTGAAGGATGTCCTGCATCTTTACACCCCTCTTATTAGTTGCCCTCTGTGTACTGTACACTGTTTAGGCTCTTTTGACAGGGTTCCATATTAGTCAGGTTGTATCAGAATGTTATTAATCGGTCTATTATTCTTAAATGATCCAGTCCTCCACTGGAAGACTGGAAGGCAGCGTCTAGCCTATTACATTAGCACTCAAGACACAATTAAATCATCTTTTCATCCCAGAATTCGACATGCTTAAGATGTGCAAAAAGCTTCCCTAGAACGACATGGTGTCCAGATGTCCCAGCAGTCTATTCTTTCATCTAAACACTACGGTTATTCAAATGATTAAGGGGAATGGCATCTCTAGTTCTCTAGCTCTCTAGAACAGACCCCCCCCTCTCCTGTGTTGAACTGTGGAAGCAGACCTTGCGCTTGGAGAAGTTCCCCATGAACGAGCGGCTCTGTCTCTTGTTAGCGTTGGGGTTCGTGTCCTCGGCAGGGTCTGCTCCATCCTCACCTTTATCCTGTAACACAAATTAGAGTGGTTTTGTTTTTAAAGTTTTTTGGTTTTGTTCGACTTTAATGTGGGTTACCGATGCACAATTTCAGAATGCTTTTAACAAGTAAATCCCAGACATAAAACACAGCAGTTATTTTATTTTGTTTGTTTATTTATTTAGCAGACGCCTTTATCCAAGGCGACTTACAGAGACTAGGGTGTGTGAACTATGCATCAGCTGCAGAGTCACTTACAACTACGTCTCACCCGAAAGACGGAGCACAAGGAGGTTAAGTGACTTGCTCAGGGTCACACAATGAGTCAGTGCCTGAGGTGGGATTTGAACCGGGGAACCTCCTAGTTACAAGCCCTTTTTCTTTAACCACTGGACCACACAGCCTCCTAGTTATGTTGCATATTACAACATTAGCCTACATTGTGGTATTAAAAACAACCCAGCTCTTAACACAACACATTCCTGGAACGCTCATAACTTGTAGAACATGAAAAGCCTCGTGCAGATCAGACAACGTATCCAGCATGAACACCTCAAGACAGTCAGTCAGTCAGTCCCCTCCCTCCCGGGGGAATGGGCAGTTTTGTGACATTTACACAGAAAGTGGACTGAAATCAAAACTACAATGTATTGGGCTTTGCTGTGACGGCCGCCAACCTGTCATGCCCAGAAAAATAAAAAGCGATCCATTTATCAAGCCTCTTTAGTCATCAAAAACGAGCTGTACTCATTGATTCTGACAGCCTCACCCATTAACAGCACAGAGTCACAATATTACACCGCTCATCTTTTTCTCATAAGCGGTGTGTGAACACATCATAACTCGGCACATCATTCTTCTCCATTATTTCAGCCACGATGGATGGTCTAGGCAGAGGTGCATTTTCAGGTCTTCGATGATTGAAGTCCCAGCCAATCCGCTGGCACGTGTATTGCGCTTTACCGGTTTGTGAATGCTCCATTGTGTCAGGAGCACAATGCATTCGGAAGTGATTTGAACTGTCAATCTGCCTGAACTTAACTGGCTCGATTAATCAGGACGCTGAAACCGTAACTAACTAATGAGGAAGAAGTGAAACACCCAGAAAATGTTTTTACTATAATTCATCAACAAGGACCTGAAATTAAAGATTTAAATGCTGGCCATTCAGAGCCAAATACCAAACTAATATCCCTTCTTAATATGCACTTTAATGAAAAGGAACCAAGCAATTGATGTATTTTTGCTGCATCATAAAAAATATATATATATATATATTTTTTTAATATATTTCTATGGCGGACTGCACAGTTACCCTGAAATAAATCCCTGCATAAGCCCGTAATGACATTAGAAGCAAGTTATTGATAAATGTATTCTCAAGCATCTTCAAGATGTTTTCTATAAAAACGTAGCCAGTGGGGGTACATTAAACGATTACCATTCCTAAATGCCTGTGCCTTGCATTCAGCTTTAATTATGTCTCTCGTTTCCCCTCCGCAATGTATCTGTGATTGAATAGCCTTGAGGGACGGCTGTTCTAACCCAATTTAAATGGTTCATTACCAGCCTAGTAAAGGGTCCACACGCTTCGCTGCGCTTTCAGCAGATACTAGCACCGTTAAATGATCCCAGCAAATGTGGAACGACGCTAAATATGTATCATTATTACAGGAAAAAGACAAAAGACTGCCACTCAGTGGAAGCTTAATTAAACTGACAATGAAACGTGTCTGGATTTAATTAGACTGCATGGCTGCCGGGGCTTAAAGCACAAGTTTGACTGCGCCCCTGCTAGTTACATCTGACGCAAGCAAGTCTTCGTTTTTTTTTTTGTTAATAGTTTTAAAACATTACCTCTATTTGTTTTTTACATACCTGTATAATTGTGCACATTACACTTCAGGGTACCCCCCAAAAATGCTCTTGGCATCTTTTAAAAGCTCTCTTAAATACCAAATGCATCATATACGTAATACTGTAGATGCACGTTTTGTATGAGGGGAACATCCTATTCACTTAGCTTTTCACGACAGCTTTGATATCACAAATAATTTAAAACCGAGTATTAAATCAGATGAGTCCTTATGCTTCAGTCAGCCAAATGGTCAGGGAACAAGGTCAAAAGAAGAGGGGGGGAACTCACTAGACCACAGAAAGGCTGCGACAAAAGGCCCCTTATCACTGTCTGGACTATGTTATCTATAATTGCCAAAGGAATCTCATCTAGTCCATGCTTGAGAGGGCCGATCAAGATGTGGAGCAGGCCGACCGGTTTCAAAGCATAAGGAATAGCCACTCACCAAGTGTTTGTCCCCGGCTGCAGGACTACTTCTGTGCTAGAAGAGGAAGGAAGGAGAATTTAATTCGGTTTAGCTGTTGCATGTGTGACCTTGCATGCGCAAAAGCGGTGTTATTTTGCACGTTCATCTTTACCAAAAGACATGCAGGAGGAAGCCGAAGCATAAAAATCATGCAGGAGGGTGGGGGACGCCTCAAAGCGATCACTGCATCAGCCATGCCATTCTGACAGCTTGCAAGAGACACACTGTAGCGCTACCATTGCATTGCTGTAAAGTTTAACTAAGGCTGTTTGGATGGAGTTTTGCCATCAGTTACGTTTAGATTCCTGGAGAAAATACATTTTCGGATGTTGCTCGGGGAAAAGGCAATAGCGTAACACCAGAGGAGTGAAAGCAGTCCCTCAAACCACATGCACCACTGTGGCTGGCAACAGGGAGTCAAGACTTCATTTTTCATCTGTGTAATCCTTGTGAGAAGTCCCTCGGCCACTGAACCAGCTGTTGATTGTGGATACTGAACAACGGATTTAACTCCCTTGAACAAACATGGCCAGCATTTATATAAAAAGCAGCAAAAAATAAAAAACAAAAAGCTGAGAGACAGGTGCAGTGAATCAATCGGAAAAAAGTACCTTTTTCAGGCCTGCTTTCTCGCTAGGCTTTCCTGAGGATGGCAGGGTGGCGATGACGAAGCTGTCTGGGTCCTCACAGTCCCGGATTTTTGACTCCTTCATCAGGGAGTCGAGTTTCTTTTTTGACACATTCTCCACCTGTTTCCTGTTCACAGAGGTCTGGACGCAGAGACACGACAGTGAGTTTGGGGCAACAGAACATTGGCAAGCAGTGCCAGGCAAGCCAGATTAAGGGTTTTGGATCACTGAGCGATCATTTAAAGGTTGTCTATTTAGAAAGACATGCAGCACATGGCAGGAGATAAACGATATGATCAGATGTAATAAACTTTAAAATTGGGACGTACAATGACAGTGGGCTCTATAAATATAAATAACTACGTTACAGCCTAAGTGAATGGTTGCAGGTATTGCAGCTGACCGTTTAAAATGCTACTACAAAATCATTCCAAAAACTAAGGAAAAAAAAAGAAAACTTGACTAAATGAAGATTGGTCCAGAAGACCTTTAAGAAATGACATGGCACTGAAGTCAGGATGAATCGGCATGCTGAGAAAGTAAAAGTGCTTTAATGCAGAAAGGTTCTGGAATTCCCACTGTCTCCTTAAGAGCAGATGCACATCTCAACCAGTAGGAGGTGCAATTATTCAAAAACAAACACAAATATTAAGCTACTGCCAATAAATAAATAAATAAATAAATAAATAAATAGTAAGAGGGGGAAAAATAGTATAGGTCGAAAAGGACTAAGGGTCCCTGGTAGGACTGTAGAAAAAAAAAAAACAACAAACTATTATGCTTTATCGAGTCAAACTGAGTCATAAGGTGGAGTAACTGTCTGCAGAAGGTTAATTAAGAAGAAAAATAATATACAAGAGTCCTACTTGCATGCAATGAATATAAATAAAAACATAAAAAATAAAACACATGCATGAATGCATTCTCCTGTATAGAAGAAATAAGAAAGGCCTCTGTCTGTACAGTAAAGGGTAATATTTGCTCAATAGCACCACCTACAGCCACCTATTTGAAACTGCAGTTTAAAAAGCAAGTGGGATCTTAACCTTTTTTTCTTGCTAGGGAAATGAATACACCTGTGATAGTACTGGACAGTATTGAGGTGTACTGCAGACAGGTTCTTTAAATGTTTGCTTAAATGTGATCCGGGTTGCAGAAAATGCCATTTCTTTAAATCTGCATACTGTACATAGAGATCCACAGCTGGATGAAGTTTTGTACCATCTTAACATCTCAATACTGTCTTTGAACTTCGCCAAGGGGCGTAATGCGTGGCACAGAGGACTGATTGCTTTCGATGGGTGTCATGTATAATGCAATTCCTCAATGTAATCTTGGTATACAGTACCTTCCACTTCATATCAAGCATGCCACGTTGGACAGAGAGAAAAGAATGGGTAAGAACAGGTAAGAGACTGAAGACCTCCAAGCAACCGATCATAAAACACAGCGAAACACAGCAGCTCTGCTTTACTGTACTGAAAACGCTTTGTGCATGTGACAGATTGAATGGATACAGATTCCAGACAGAGCTGTTCCACACACACACACACACACACACACTGTAGGCGGCAAGTCAAGACTGAGCACGCTCATTATTCAAGTCTCTGGTTGGCTTTTAAAAAAAATAATAATAATAATAAAACCCATCCAGGCAGAAGATCGACTTCAGATCGCATTGGAAACTCAGAAATGCCTTCTGCTCCATTTGCTGCTCAGCTCACAAATTGCACAATGTACCCTGCTCTCAGAGGACTGTGTGTGTCTTTGGGACAGGAATACTGAGCTTCGGCTACGGGGCGCTTACTGCGCTCAACTGCGATACAAAGTGAAATAAAACTGTGCAAAAAGACAAGATCAGTCCATGTACTGAATATTGATCACCATGGTTTTTGTTTTGCGTCATTTAAATATGTATAGATTGAATAATTGTCCTGGTCCTTTACTAGGAGTCTCATGTCTCAGGTATATGTTCTATTTCTAGCACAGGTTGTGTTTTCATACTTTCATGAAGAGCCCCCCCCCCACATTCATTTTGCTTCTTGCTTTTGAATAATAAAGCATGCTCAATGCATCTCCTCTGGTTGATTATTACCGGCTCAATATTTGATTAGGAAACTACGTAGTTGATGACTGCACCTCTAAAACTGCTGAAGATTTGGAACTTTTAAAACAACAACTTAAAAAGAAGCACAGGAACAACACTAGCATTGGACCAATGGCATGATTCTTTTTTTTATTTCACTTAGAAAATGGTGCACCAAAATCTCCAAGGAATTCTGTCCTTTTGCAGCTGACCTGGTCTAAACTGCATCACCCCTCCAATCCATGCACCACATACAAGCAAAAAATAAAATAAAATGCATGTCCTACCCTCACAAACCATCAACCTTTTAAAAGGACTTTGAGCTTAATGGCCAACTGATAGAGTGATGTTATCTGCATACACCAGTTCTACAAAAATAATACTTATTAATAATGCAACATCCATATAAAAAGCAGCATGCCTCAAATTGAAAATCTAACAAACATGATCAGAGGATAACAAAACCGTCTTGGCTGATTTATTCACTGGCCTGACTCAAAAATAAAACAAAACATAAAACCTTCAATTCTAAGAGGTTGAATTATAATCAAAGGCTGCAAGCTGAATAATTTCTGTGAGATATGGGACAGAGCCACTTTAATTACAGACTGAATTAAGAGAAACGGTTTTAGATGTGCAAATACACAGACAAACAGATTGGTTTCTTTATTACATTACAGCAGCTTTGAGGTGAAATACTACTGAAAATCAACTCCAAAGCCATTATGATCAAGCTAAACCGCAACAGATGTGCGGCTCGTGTGACAAATAACCTATAACCCTTGGATTTGATGCACCTGGCTTGTAATCAAACAGTGAGCAAATATATGCACGGTCAACCTTGGCATACCTGGTCTCCAACAATATTGAGGACAAACGCTCCCCAACTGTTAAGGCTACTACCCACCAGGCAAAGCAAGCGAAACTGTGCAGCGATGCGTCATTATGAATAAAACCCATACTTTCACACCACAGGCGACACAGGAGCAGTGCGAAATAAATAGGATTGAATCTTATTTGTTTGCGATTTGTCACACGTCAACTAGGGCATTGAGCAATCAGAGAACAGCTTCAATGCATGTGGTCCAGCAGGGTGAAGCGGTATCCAGAATGACGGAGGAAACAAGAATACTGGAAAAAATACCCAGAGCTTTATGACAAAGGCCATCACAACTATAAAGAGACAGATTTGAAAGGCAATATATGCGAGTCAATTTTTGAAGGAACTGAATAAGCCTGGTGTGTATGATTTATTACCATATGTGTGGAAATACCGTCAGAGAAGACACTCTTAATTTCCACATCCTGTTGATGAATATGTACTAGTCTTGATCATAGTTTTGTCAATAGCAATTTTTAACAGTTGTATAGACCTGGCAGTTTTCAAACCTGTCCTATCGCCTCTGTGTCGCTTCTGGTGTGTATGGTAATGTCACTGCGAAAGTATCTCGTCGCCAATTAAAAACTGGCATCGCGTCTGGTGTGTGCCAGCCGTTAGTGTGCAGACTTTGAGAAGGATTGAAGATTCCTTTGTCTAGCTCACTAAAAGTGCTAACTAACCTCCTTGTCACATTTTATATAGTCACCTCTAATCTTTTAATATCTCAGTTCTCAGAAGAACCAGAGATGCACCACTGAAGATCCTACAACAGAAGATACGAAAGCGCTAAGAATTTCAAGACAGGCCATTCTACTGCAGAAAGATTTCTTTTCTTTTTTTCTCAAACTGGGGCACAGCGTGCAATCTTTACCTGACCACTTGCTGATTCAATTAAATAAAACCAAGTTATTGTTGATTACAATACATGTCCTTCTCCCATTAAAAAAAAAAACAACTTAACATTAACAGCCAAGCATGAAAATTCACGTCACAAAGCTAATCTAAAAGGGTGTTCTATGAGGTGGTGTGTGTGCGTCTGTGCGTGTGTGTGCATGTGCTCTCCAGGGCTGCTCTTACATCTCCGTTCATGAGCTTGCAGTCGTCCTCGATCTCATCAGCGCTGTCTTCGTCAGACACATCTCCCTCCTCCACATCCTCGTCGATGTTTGCAGGGAGCTTCTTTCCCTGGGGAGAAAAGCAGCACCTTTGTTTCACTCCAATCCGCAGGTAAGCAACACGCTCCGGTCTTCAGAGCTGCAAGCATTCTTATTCAAAAACAGCCTCCATCTATCCACGTTTGATAGTGCCCCCCAATCCCAATGTGCAGTTATTGCCAAACCTTTTGCATCACACAGAATTAACTAATGAAACCTGCTGAATGATGTTACGTTAACATATTGAATTACCTACCACTTTGTGGATTTCCAATATACTGTATTTGATGTAAAACTGACAATGTGACATTTCAAAATCTAACACTCTACTATTACTATTACTATTATGGCTTCCAGTACACTTTTGCAATATCATTTTGTAGTTCTTTTGATTACATGATGTTAAATAAAAGATCTAAATTATGCTCATATGGTTTTTACATTATTTTTAAATGGCGCATGAACATGAAATGCCAACAGTGTTCCCCATTGCAGCGTGTCATGAAAAACGAATGCCACAATGAGCACAAGGTGACAAGATTCCAAGGTACAGTAATTGATCAGTCCTGGAGGTGACAGCTTAGCTATAAAAATCGAAGCTTTTTCCACATTCCTGGAATCACGTTGAATCACCTCCTCAACTCAAAAGCTTGTGAGCCATCCAAGTTGTACTGTAGAGCCCAATGACATGGCTAATTGGCTTGATGATGAAGTGCAATGCAGCTCTGTGAAAGGGAACGGAATTAATTACACAGAAGCGATCTGAATACAGAACAAATGAGTGCTAGACTTATGAAACCTTTGCTCTTGTAGTGGGGGGGGGGGGGGCCTGAAACTTTAGCCTTGATCCGAGTTCAACTTCTGAGCCTTTCAAAACTGAAAGGGAGGGTATTAACAGAAAAGCTTACAATACAATGCTGCGCAACTTTCCCAGTTTCTGCACGTTTTAACTTGTCCACCAGTGTCTGCAAAAATGTTTTAAAAAAAAAAAACTGCACAGAAACTAAATACTTTGGTTCAAAATGGTCCAATGTACAATGTTTTGTCACTTTTTTCAATTTTTAAAAAAAAATTTTATACACCAGCATTCTTTTTTTAAGCCGTTGCTTGAAATGAATACTGTTAAGTGTGCTGGTGGGTTCTGTGATGTCTGAACTCAGAGCTGTTTGCACTACACATGTGCGGACTCAGGATTTGTACAAAGCGTTTTATAAAAGCTGGTTTACTTAATTGCACACAAAGTGCGCTCTCTAGCGGAGATGTTCCTCTTTTAGAACAGCAGCTCTGCACTCTATCATACTTTAATTTTAACCCTTTAAAAGGCACCATGTGTTAACTTTCGTATTTTAGCAATGAGGTGCATCAAACAGGGTTTAAAATATACAGATAGGTTGGATCTGGTCAACCACATTGTCAGCTTCCTCCTCGTGATACTTGAGTCCCTCTCAAATGTCTTTTAAAAAGAAACCGTTTGAATAAGCGCTCAACTCCTGGTGTACCTGAAGGGGTTCAAATCTTTGGTCATGCAAATCTTGCAGATGCCCCTGGTCACCCGCAAACCCGCTACAGCAGGGTTCCCTAACTGCAGTTGGATATAGGAGATCTCTACCTTGACTAGAATCTTTCCTTTCAGTTCCTCCGGGGAAGGTAGGCGTCCCGATTCCTCCATATTCACAGAGGACAAATCCAGCTTGTCCCCCATCACCTCCACCAGATACTGGGCCATCTTCTTCTGCTGTGGCACGCTGCAGTGGTTCTCTAGAGACAGGATCACTGGGTATCTTGGGGAAAAAGAAAAAAAAACACACACAGGGGTAACAGGGGCCTCTTCATTGCATAAGTAAGCAGGGATGGAAATAAGACTCCTATTAAATAGCAGTTTCACCCATTACAGGTTTTAATCCATGCTTGATTAGCCCCAGGGTATAGATAACAAGCTCAGGAGTGTTTTCTTAAACTCATAGTAAAACCAGAAATGTATCAAACTTCTACGCAACTGGGAGTCTTATTTTCATCCCTGGTGTGTGCAAATTGCTATTTTAATACTTTGGAACACATTCAGAATTTGCTTCAGTCCTTCACTGAAATCAGGACTTAACAAAGGACAGAGTCTAGTAGGAAGTAATGCATTTTAATTGTAATAGAAAAATAGTTTGAATTGGTGCTGTTGTGGGGGACAGTGTGCGTCAATGAAATCAGTTAAGAATGGCACAGACCGTAATCCCAGCTCTTTGCTTCTTATGCATTATTTCCCCCCATTTTTTTTTCATTTTTTTTAAAGCAATGGGTTTAAACAGACCTGCTATAGAATTGCTTCAGGTGTAGGGTTCTTTTCCATTAAAAGCATGTCTACAAACCTAGAAATCCATTGGCTTCAACACCAACTTTCACACTCTCTCTGCATACCCTGGTAAAAGTGTTTTATTACCAGCAGTGTCAGTCTAATTAAAATCTTTTCACAGCACGCAATTAGGTGGTCATGTAGATCATGCCTTTGTTTATGAGGAGAGGCTCTTGCAGGAACCATGACTAATTAAATGATTAATCAAGAAGCTGGTATTACAAAAAAAGTTTACCAACCCTGACTAAATCATTAGCAGACTCTTTCAAAACATGCGTTACCTAACAAAGCTGCCAAGCAGAACAAGAGCAGAACAAGCAGGGAGTGAAGAGCCTTGCTGCAATGCATTGTGGATCCGTGCCGGGAGGATTAAGGTCAGCATAAGGTGCGCAACAATACTCATCATCATTTACTGAGGACATCAATCACGGCTCCAGACATGCCACTGGCATGACAATATTAACCTCTTCATAGAAGGAAAGGGACACACAGACTGTATGCAGTTTGTAACGTCGCTGCAGTTGTTAAAATGTATTGCCACTTGTTTTCCATTGAAAGATTTGCATGGATTTGGGAGAACTGGGAGCGTCACACTTACTGGTTTTTTACGAAGGCGTTCTTGTTGATGGTCTCAATGACGTCTCTAAACAGGATTTTGGAGGTCAGAGTGTAACCATGATGGACAATCGGTTCCCCATCCGGGCCGTCCCAGCAGTCAACTAGCAAAGAAAAAAAAAATAGGAATCAATTCAAAGCCATTTTAAAAGGGGTGTGCCAATACAAAAAAATTGGCTAAAATCACCTAATGCCACCTGATGGTCAATTGAAATTATGTATTATTATTTATTTATTTATTTATTTGGCAGGCGTTCAGGTGTTACAGGGCAGTACAGGGTTACAAAGCAAAATTCATATTTAAATACAGTAACTGCAAATAATACTAATAAAATACAATATGAAATAGGGTGCAACAAGCTAGGATTACAACACATTACATCTACAGTGACATATTAGCTGCATCAGCATGCGCTGAGGATCCAGTAACGTGGTCGTGCGTAGGTCAGGTGAATACAGTGCATATGCCATCCAGCTTACAACTACTCCTGCTGCTCCTGCCTACTTGCTTACTAATAATAAACTACTACTGAGCAGACTAACTGCTGTGACCGTCCCCTCACCTTCCACACAGCGACAGCCTGCCTGCAGTACCCAGGCATACATGTCTACCCTGGACTGGGACATGAGCTGGTCCCCCATCAGGTAGGTGTTGTGAGAGGATGAGATGAAGTAGTTACACAAGGGCTGACTCATGTCCTGGTTCACTTCATACTGCTCAGGGTTGAAAATATCTCCGGCTGGACTGCGCATGTAGTTGGTGAAGCCTGGAACACAGCAAACAGATGAGACAACGGCATATTTGAAGGGTTTAGTTATATAAAACAAGTAGTACTGGAGCAAATATTCAAAGCAAAGCTAAAACCTGGTTTATAAACAAAACAGGTTTGTATACGTTCATATTCCAGAATTCATAAATATCAACGAGACGGCATGCAAAGGAAACCAATACATAAATGATGTCTCCATTAAACACCACGCATTCTGCTGTACAGAAGAGAAAGAAGTAAAAACAAGTGAACAGAAACAAACCGTTTGAGGGGAAAATAAATGGGATTTTTATATGCACATTGCCGATCTACAACAGGACCCCTGCTGCCCTGTAAAATGTGTTTTACACTATGAAATAAACTCTCGGTAAAGTCTGTTCCTGTTCAGCAGCAAGCAGCGTAACTGCCTGCGGCTGGAAATTACAATTTGCTATTTCTCTTTATTTCAGCTACCGATTTCGAACGCCCAGTGCAGCTGACAGTGCAATGCAATATCAAACTCAATGCGGAGGGTCAAAGCTTTTGTATCAAGA
The DNA here is from genome assembly GCF_902713425.1 of Acipenser ruthenus. Classification (NCBI taxonomy): domain Eukaryota; kingdom Metazoa; phylum Chordata; class Actinopteri; order Acipenseriformes; family Acipenseridae; genus Acipenser; species Acipenser ruthenus. The sequence continues at coordinate 1,831,189 of NC_081208.1, forward strand.
ATAGGAAAGTAATTTAAGCTGCAGTTTGAGTAGCTAGAGTGCTATCAGTGACTGCGCCGTTTACACAAAGAAATGTCTCCCACATCGTGTTCTCCATCAGCTGTTGATTGTGAATTTTTTTTTTTTTTTTTTAAACCTATTCCTTTAGTAACTTGCATGCTGACACAGTATCGTACATTGGCCCTGATTAGAAAAATCTATGTCGGAAATTGGCAGTTTCAAAATCAGATTTACTTTGCAACTTCATGGAGAGAATAAACACACAGAGTATACATGTAACAAACCGAACTTAAGCAATGTAAAACATTGCTGCTAAATCCTTTAAGTGCACAGTAGATGCAATCTTCTATCCCAGATGCTTACCGTCAATTCCCAGGACACCCTGTTTTTGGTTTTCCGAGCAAGGTTCGAACTTGTTCACAATTTCGATGCAATGTTCCCTCGTCACGTTAGCCATCTAGAAAAGAAGTACGATACAAAAAGACAAATCTGTGTAAATACACTGCAATAGCGGAGAGACAAAACAAAGCTGATCCCATTACCAGCATTCTCTCGCACAACTTCTGTTTCCCCTCGTCCCTGGAATCGGATTTTCCGCCCCAACAGCCACGACTTTAAATTGGCTGATTGGTCGATCAGATTCTTAAACCTGTCAATCAGTGTCAGTTCCTTTTACTGCTCCGAGGGATTTTGTCTGTGGCCAGCTGTCTAGTTGCATAGCGGCACACTCCCAGCCTAAAATCCTTATGTTTATCAATATGTTTGGAGTGCTAAACCCTGGGGGCAGTCGAGTGCAAGTTGCTGGATTGGCTTAGTCCCCCCCGGGGTAACACCATTCAGACCAGCAATGCACCCTTGCCATTAACTTTCACCAGATGCAGAAACCCACAAAGACTTCTTACCCTAACACTAGCAGCAGTGATGCCACATGCTGACAAATGCTCAAAAAGAAAAGAAAAAAAAACTTAGAAGAAGTAACTTTCCCAGTTAAATGCCTGGTAAACACCCTTTATGAATACAGTCCTTAGGATTTTTACGAAATGTTTAAATGTTGTAAAAAAATATGTGGTTACATAGTAATAAGTGTACAGTGCAGGCCAATTGATTTCATATTCAGCATTTTTACATAGTCGTGTTTAATCTGTTTGAAGGCAACTAAATTAAAGTAATACCTCCGCTTCAGAAATTTAGAAATTGTCTTTTACTATAAATATTTATGCAAATAAAGGAATAAATCAATAAAATGCGGCCAAACTCAATGTTCAGACTTAAGCGGTGCTAAAATGATCACAGCTGGTCCCTGACAAGTTTTAAATTGCTTTTCCTAATGTGAAACACTTGCGGTGATTGTAATTAGGAACGCAATGTTTGAATTACAATCTTGATGAAAGATAAGATAATTATTACTTGCACTGGCTCATGCATTATCAATGACTCTCTCCAGGACTAACAAGCCTTCAGGTCCCAGTGACTGCGTGGAAATAAAGCAGGTGGGGTGACTAAACGGTATAGATAAAGTTAACCTGAGACACTACTTCAAATATAGCACAGAGAGAAGAACAAGGGGGTGTACATGGAAGCTGAGCAAAGAAGTTAGTTTAGAACAGAAGGTACGAAGCACTTTTTTTACACAGACTTATATATGCATGGAATAGCCTACCAGTTGAAGTAATAGGATCTAAAACACTGGGAACATAAGAGTGTGTTTTTAAATGAGTTCCCCCCAGTGGGGTGCATGGCTGTGTAACGAACCAGACTGGTGCAATCTAGGTTCCTGTCTCATGCATCCCTCTGCTTCAGTACAGATAACACAGACACAGCCCTGGTAGACCTGATTTCTCATCTGCAGGACAGACTCCCTGTAAATCAGATCTGTAATGGAATCATTTCAGGTGCTGGTATTCTATAACTGCACTGGGCCTCTAGTTGTTCTGATGCATGTAAGCTCATTGATGGGTTTTTTAGGTTTTTCTTTCATATATTGTGCTAGTTTGTTTCCCCCTTTTTTCTATCCAATTTTTTAAACTCCCAATTCGGGAGCAGGAAAAATCTGAGTCTGGATTTATGGGGTGCCTGTGTAAACCACAGCACACCCCTAATTGTTTCTGCTAACCCCGAAGGAGCAGAACGTAGCTCTCAGCTTGGGACCGTTGAGCACACGTCACGATGAGGTATGACAGGAATGGCATAATCAGCACCTTAGCACTTGCTGTACGATCACAATAACCTTTGTGTTGCTATAATGTGACAGTGCTAATTGAAACGTCTCGGTGGTCTCCGAGGTTTAACAATTGCACTTAGCCTTTGGTTTATTGCATTACTAAAGTCTCAGAGAGATATGCTAATTGTAAATCAATGACAGGCCGGCAATACATTCTGCTTTCCGTCCCCCAGAGGAACCGCTACAAAAGAACAACATATCACATGTCAATAATCAGTGGCTTATGGGATTCACAATGGGTGTGCACTGCATGGTTCTTTAGTGGCAGTATGCTAGTACTTTATGATAATGCAAGCCCTGGAGTGGACTGCTTCTCTGTAGCTGGGCTAGCAAATGTCATAGCACTCGACTACAAAAATGCAACCTCTGCACTGATTATAAAAGGCTCAGTGAAACTGCCGACATGGATACATGTTGAAGAGCAATAAACAATTTTGAAATCTCAAACTTGCATAACAATAGCTTTAACTAGCCTCCGTAGGAGTTAGTTAGCTCAGCGCTATTTGGAAAGAAAATATGAACTACACTATTACATTTTAAAATATGAAAATTGCCAAAAACAGTATCGCACTCACAGAAACTCAATAATTAACTCCACGGATAGCTGAGTACTGCTTGTTCCTTGAGGAAGGAGGTTTAGGATTCGCACAGCTTGAACAAATTCAATTACTTCAATTCAAGATAACACGGTTTTAATTTAAAAAAAAAAAAAAAAAAAGAAAGAAAAAGAAAGAGATAAAAGCAGTTCAGGTCACTCTTTGCTCGTTGAATAATTTATTTGCCATTCCTTCTTTATTCCCAACTGATATAACTTGGTACAGTGTAAGAGGCGCTAACCTTTGGCCTCAGAACTCGTAAGGCTTTGGATACGAAACAAAGCGATCAGCCAACATGCTGGCCTGCACAGACCCTTTACAGCCTCTGAATTAAGCCATGAATCCCAGCGGGATTGCACAGGAATGCAATTAAATCACAACAGATCCCTTCAGATTAGGAGAGGGTTCCCAATCCTCTCTCAAGCAGCACGTTCAAGCTGGAACTGGAGACTTCCTCTATCGATTAATGCTGCTAAATCACCCTCTTACTATTTTCCTATCGACCTGTTGCTGTCGCAATTATTTTTCTTTACTCCCCTCACCCAACCAAGTTCTCCATCAATAATTTGTACTCTGCCCCTTTAGTGGTGGCAATAGAGGGATTTTGATTTTTGATTTTGTTAATTGATCCCAGAACCGCAGCCACAGGGGTTCTGATGGCTCCCCAAGAACCAACAACGTGGCTTGGCAACTCATTTCATACACCCTCCACTCTGTGCCCAGACTCCTGTTCTACGCATAAGACAGACAGACAGACAGACAGACACCACCTCATGTTTCTCCCCCCCCCCCCACAACCCGATACCTTCTGTTCGATCTCCAGGAATCGGATGAGGTCATCGCTGTCCATGTGGTCCTTGTGGTTGCTATAGGTGATCATGAGCAGGTAGAGATCTCTCCGTGTTGACATCATCTTGTAAAAGGCGCAGAACTCTTCAAAGCCCAGAGTGCCTTGATTGTCATCAGTGTCCGCTTCCTGGAAACAAGAAATACTGATTCACCAAGACACAGTGAAATGACAGGAGTTTAAAGCTGCAGTTAATAAGCTAAAAGTCGCTCCGCCTTTGCTGTGCAAAGCAAATCGGTAGAAACATCATATCAAAATGTTGCATTCAACGAAAAATAAAAAAAATGAAAAATACTGCAGGAACACTGTACCGGAGAAACCAGGGAAATTGATTATAACAAATGTTAAATACTGTGGCTATATTTATATGTTTGATTCACATATTTTACACAGCTAGAATACTGACTGAATTCCTGCTGCAGTGTCATAGGTAATGTTCTTTATGTTCATTACTACTGTAGCTCGGTACAGAGCAAATTGCAACAGGCACTGTGAAACTGATTAACCTCCAAGCAATTTGTGAACGTGTTAATCAATAGAAATAATAGGAATTCGAACAAGATCTACAGAACGCGGAATCAATGGGATCCACAATTTACAGAAAAGCAAAAACAGAACTGTGAATGGAAACTGGGCTAGGGCACTGGGGTTAATAACCATGTACTTATTTAAAACAATTCCAAAGCATTTTATTGGAGGCCTTTTATCCAAGTCCTGACCATCAGGGTACGGTTGTGATTGAGGACACCACCCAAGACAGCATGTCTGAGGCAGTGTTGAACCACAGCAAGGGAAGCTGGGTATCTTCTTAATATAATACTGTACATTAGGTTAAATGCTCAAAGTGGTTTCAATCATTTAAAGATGCTAAATAAAACTGCGTAACGAAGCTCATTTTAAACCCATTTCCAAATTAACAAAATATACAGAGACAAGCATTTCTGCGGTGTCTAAAAAAACAGAATTTATTTATGCTCCAATTTGTCATTAGGCTTTTTATTTATTTATTTATTATTTTTTATTGAGTTTGACGCTGGCAGCATTTGGAGTTACAGATTACAGATATTGAACGAGGAAAGGGTCTACTTTTATTGGAGGGGGGAATGAAAGGCAAACCAGATTTATACTTGAAATCCATTTCCATTCTTGACAAAATCGTTGCCGACATATTACAGGGAATCTGCTTTTGAAATGACGGGAACTGCAGTGAGAGCCATCCCGAAGCCCAGGCTAGGTCAATGAGCTGGAGAAAGAACAGGCCACACCGAATAATAAAGACATTTCCGTCTTGATTTTCAGAAATAAATTGAATCCATCTTTCCTGGCTGAGTGTTACAGGGCAGGCAGTTCAGATCTGCGATGAGTCAACTGAAGAAAAGCCATCCAAAGAAAATAGAGAGACATTATATATAAGCACCTGGTGCCTGCTCCTTACAGTGCACCTCGGACTGAGCTTTTGACACAGTAAACAGAATTGTGTCTCTTTGTTACGGATACTGCAGAACTCAGCTAGGGTTCTTTTTCTCCAACGCAGAACATTCACAGAATGCAGAACAAACACATTGTCTTTTAAGTTTAATGGACATGCAATATGGAGTGAACAGACAAGTCTCGTCATAGTTAAGGGCCCAGTGCATCTTGGCGGTTAACTTCAATCCACAATTAAGTATGTTTTATTCCTGTTTAATATAAAATGACAGATCTGCGCTATTTCACAACTTTTCATTCCAAGATTTCAATCATCAATAAATTTGTTTATTTACTTAAGCAAGTAAAGAACAATTTCTCTTTTACAATGGCCAAGGCGGCTCAAACTGAATCAACGTCCATCCATCATAAAAGATTAAAAAAAAAACATATTATAACATATTTCATTAAAGCCAAGTACACCACAAACTGAACAGCACCATAAATAAGCAAATCATTTCCATGTTCCCTAGCATTTAATCCCTGCTTAACAATAAAAGGGACCCGGTCGTGTGGGCCCTGCTGTAATTGGAGCCACATACATGTACATCTACAGGCTTCAACAAGGATTCTCTCCGTGTTGAGCAATTCGGAAATGGCCTGGATTTAATGGGATGTACACAAGTGTAATCTATCTGTATGGCTCTGATCTAGTTGCCTTGGGTTTCAGATGACCAAGATTAAAAGCTGTGGTGAACCCACAGCAGAATATCAGCACACCATTCTGAACAGGGAGTACTGAATAGCTGAGCATTGTGTTGAAGCTCTCACTGGACTGTACGCATTACTACTGCACACGCAATGGCAACAGAGACATGGCAGGTAATCAGAGAAACCACAGGCTCGCTTCGACTGCATTAACACAGGATTATTACAACAGCAACAAAGTCCTTAGCGCCTATTAAATGCAAGGCCATCTGCACCAATGGAACCATATGGACCTGCAATTACAGGAGAATTTCATTTTAGCAGGACTCGGAATTATAATAAGTGTGTCAACAGAGAATCCAAAGAGGAAAAAAAAAACAACTGTAAGCTTTTACATATGTCAGCTTTGTTAAACAGAATGCGCTTCTCTCTTCTGTGATAGCAGAACTCATTATTGCAAACCAAGAGCTTCACATTTCTATAATTCCACATTCATCACCTTTTTCCTGTTGCTATTTAAGAGTGTTTAATTCTTAGATTCTCTGTTGACACACTTATTATAATTCCGAGTCCTGCTAAAATGAAATTCTCCTGTAATTGCAGGTCCATATGGTTCCATTGGTGCAGATGGCCTTGCATTTAATAGGCGCTAAGGACTTAACTAAGTTAAGCTCTAGTCTAGATGGAAAGAGGGGCGCTACGATGCGCTATAAATAACCAGCTCAGAGGCAAAGAGTATTACAAGGCTTGCTTCATTAGCTTGTAATGCTCGTCTTGTGACATGGTCAGTGAACATAATAACAATTACAGCAATGTGCATCCGTGTTTAAGCCCAATTATCAGCACAAAGCAGGCAGACAGTACTTTAGCCCAGGTCTTGTGTACAGTTTGCAAATTCAAAACAGACGACCCCTCTTCTACACATCCTAAATTCTGCGACTGAAAAAGACTTCCTCATTCCATGGAAATCACGTGATACTTTGACCTTTCAAGCCGTCACATAAAAAGATAGTAGTGTGGGGTTGACAAGAGTTGAAAGGTCACATTATTTAAATGGAAGACCTGACAATTAGGATTTTCCAGACAAGTTCAAAGCTAGATATATATCGAGAACAATTCTAAACTGAAGTGACTCGGGATGATAAACATTGTAAATAGAAATAGTGGAAACGGGAAAAGAAAGTAAAATCTAAAGCCGGCCTCTCGCTTACCTTAAACATCTGCTTGACTTTCTGTCTGGGCAGGTTGACGTTGAGTTTGTGTATCAGCTGAAGGACCTCACTTATACTCAAGCTGCCGTCACCGTTTTTGTCGGCCTCTGTAAAAGTCTGCTTCAGCCACGTTACATCAGAGTTAAGGACCAAAGCACACAACGTATTATTGAATTTAAACTCCGGACCATCTAAAACCTGCATGCGAGTAACTACCGCTACTCATGCAGGGCCACTTAAAGAAGGACAGAAAGAGATGAATGTGAATTTCAATTCAGAGAAAAAAGTCTAGAGGATACGAGCACTGTTTTTAGTAATTCTCTTTTTAAGCTTACAAAACAGCTCTGAATCGTACTGATAAAATACATTAAATAGTTGGCCTTCTGGGAAGCAATGCAAGCGTCAGCACCATGAAGTCAATTAGCCCAGTTTGCAATGAAAGCAGGTTGGACAGGAGTATGTTAACCTCAAGGAGTAATGATTAAGAAAATTTGCCTTCGCACTCGTTGCTAAAAAGGGGACTGTGCTGTCTAAACATAGACAATATATTTCCAGCCATCCATGAAGTACTGTAAAATACAGCCCTGGATAGACGAGAGACGAACACCAACACATTTGGGTGTGCATTGCATCGCTCCGCTACTGCAGCCAACATGTTCCAATGCAGGATGAACAACGGGTAAAGGAAAGGATATTGGTCTCGAGTCCTCTGCCTCTTCGCCAGACTGTCCTCGTCGCTGATGCCAGCCACCAGGTATTTAAGCCCGGTGATCCACGTCCTAGCTTCCTCCCCACTGGAAGATACCAGATCCAGAGACTGCATGTGGTCTCCATAGTAAATACTGAAGCAGCAGTTGGGATCGAAGCTCACATCGGAGTAGCGCTGGAAGATTTCAGACTGCTTTCCTTCACACACCTCCCGGATTGAATCTATGGAAACTGGAAGCAAGGAAACGGTGAACACGACCGACTTGTTTGAGAAGACCATGGAAACAGAAGGTATTTTAATAATTTGTCTCTTTATTTGCCATTGATTTTACAATGTTAATTGTTGCTGCCTTCAATTGCCCCCTTGATAATGAAATTCTCAAGGGTTATATCCTGGCTAAATAAACACATTTGAATTTATCATGCAACAGAATACCTCACTAAAAACGTCAAAACTACTTGGAATGGCACCAAAATGGGGAAAAAAGTGTTGCAACTGAATACAGTAAGCAATCTAAATATTATGCATTCACATTTAGTACAGTCAGACTGCGAATCTCATTCCAGGTTGTTTGTGGGACTGGATTTCTCTATCAGAACTTGACACTCTCAAAGAGATCTGTTCAAACAAATCCAAAATCTGAATTTCTAATGTGAACCCCACAGGCTAAAATAATTAAAAGAAATGGTTTTAATATTGATAGAAGACCCATCTGTGTGTTTTGCTTCAGTTTGGTGCCATTTACTACTGTGATTGGTGACTGAACAGACTTTCTGTTGTTTCATTCATCTCCTAGGCTCTCCCTAAGGAAGATTGTATTTAAAAATGGAAAGTTATTACATGTAAAATAATAAAAGACTGCAATCTGGTGCTGGTTCACTAGAGTACTGCATGGCACATTTACAACAGATCACAGCCAAAACAAACAACATCTTCCCTAATGTCCTGGTCTGATTAACTGAGCAGGGCAGAAGAGCAAATCTCAGCAAACAATTGCTAAATAAAAAAAAGGTTGGTCTAGTGAGAATTTAGAATGCTTGCACACAAAGAATGCTATTTAAAATGAAGCTGGTATGGTATCACATATATATTTTGTTCAGTTTGCACTAAATATTAAAAAAAAAAATCTACTTTCCCCTTAGTCAAATTATTTCTAGGTCAGTTTGGCGAGACTAGCAGGGTAAATGGGATTTTTAGATCACATGGCGGAATGCCAGCTCATTTTTGGACTTTCAACTTTGGAAGGACTCTAAACACATGCAAATTGTTAGCCCTCGGGTAGCAATTAATAAGAGCAAAACTGTAAGCTATCCCAGTAGCCTGTCTCACGCTCCATGCTATTGCTGAACCAGGAGAATACTCCCTGGTGTGATTTCCTGTCTAAATAGCATAGGACTCAAATCAATGTCAACAATACAGTGCTAATCCCTTAGGCATAAAACAATAAATGGGCATCTCAGAAGGATTGCAAACACTAAGTGACCCAGTGACCTCAACGTCTTTAGCATGCACAGAGGAAACCTGTTAATCTCAGTTGAGGGTTCCTTCCACTAATCTTTAGACTTTCAAGAATCCCTTTAGCATGCTACTGTCTGACACAAGTCAATTTAAGAGGATGTACCATAGTGTAGAGTTTAATACAATCAGTCATGTCCAGTAATTATAATGTACAGCAGGAGTGGGCAATCACAGTCCTGGAGGGCCATTCCACTCCAGGTTTAACAGGTACAATTATATAATGAACTACTTCGGGGTCTGGGTGAAGGTTTCATTGATTCAATTGAAAAGTACAGAGCAGGGTTGGAACAAAGCCCAGGAGTGGAACAGTCCTCCAGGACCGTGATGTACAGTATGTACTGTAGGGATGTCAGCTTGCCAATGTGAACCAACCCTCAAGATGTTCATGGATTCCCTGCCAATTCCACAATGTCCTGCTAACCCTAATTAATATCACACTGCTATTTTGAAACAAGGATCCTATCTGAATCTGAACTGTAAGATTTGCTGACCTGCTTATAAAACACTGTGTAGACACACATCCCCCTATTTGTCCTGTAAGGTATTGGTGCTGTAATGAGATCTCATCAGTACTCAATAAGCAACAGGAGACAGAACACTTGGCTATTCTGGAGACTCGGAGATGGGCAGAACAGGTATTCAATCCCTAGTCTCTTTGAAGCATCTTACTTTTGGCTTTTTCATTTTTCCTGGAGGGCCGCCAGCGAATGCAGGATTTGTGGTCATCCAGGAAATAGAAGCGGACCAACCCCTTGGAGCTGCCTCTCAGCTTCACCATCTGAGTGCCAGTCTGCATGGCGCCCATGCATCTTTCCACTGTCAGGGGAGAAGAGAAAAAGCAAGCATGTTAGCAGGTGGTCAACTAGGATTCAGTCTCTTCCTCTGAATGCATATTTAAGGTAGCAGAGTTTCTGTTAAGAACAGCACGCATTCCGCCCTCCCAAAATAGATGTCAAAAACACATCTAACTTCACCAGATGAGAAAAGATAGAATCTAAATTATTATGAAAAGAAAAACAAAATCAATCTGAAATACCAACATGTGCTTTCAGGAGTGAAATTCTGTGACCCAAGAGAATAAGGGCATTAGACAGCAATCTGGCGTGTACGTCCCAAGGATGAACGCGCACTGCTGAAGGTCACTGCATAGACTATAAACTGATAGATCAACAAGTACAGATACACACGGCTGCAGTAGTTCTGCACATTGACTCTTGCATGGCTCACAAAGACACACGTCAGATGACAGAGAAAACAGCTTATGAGAAGTGATAGTCGGCTATAGTTTGAAACCCTATTGTATCTGGCAATTTTTTTATTTTATCTTAAAATAAAATTATTTCATTTGAATCTGAATCCTTGAATTAATTTGAGCCTCTGCACTAGTGACTGGAGATAGAGTAGTTCTCCCTCAGTTGTATCCTATATACAGTATAACCTTCCTTTATCTATAGTAGTTCCTCGCTAAAACGTTTGAATGTATAATCTTGCAGGAAAACAGGAGACTTAAGTACAGTAATCCATCACATCTCCAACTGCAGTGGGACCAGAATAAGGGCAGACATGTAAAAAGTCGGATGAATGAATCCTGTTTTAAATACCATTATACACAGCTGAAACAATTACTATACTCACACAATTATTGTTTTGAGATTCAGCTTTTATTAGGGAGCTCCCCTAAATCCCTTGTTTAGAAAGATACAGGGTATTAATGTTTGTGATGGAGTAGCCATCTGCCGTGTGGGTGCGTGCATTCACTGCTGAGAGAGGGAGTAGATCGAGACAGAGGTTGAAGTTCATACGCCCCGCAGGCAAACAGGATTTATTAACATATCAACACACTGAACAGCTCACGTGACACTACCAGTAATGGCAGCGCACAGAGCATATACAGAACAGTGTATGGAAACTTTGCTAGATCTACAATCTCTAAACTAATCTTCTCTATTCAATAAACTAACGTTGCTGAAGAGGTTGATCATGGCGGATAAACGATGAGGGAGGATATGTGACGGGCGGATACTGTACTGCAATATCCAAAAGACATTACTAACTCCGCACCAGCTGTTTTCATTAGTCTTTGAGTCTGGCACTTGTGTTTTAATGATGAAGGCAAACTTGATGCCAACTGCTGTGCTCCCCATATGCAGTTAATGAATTGAAGACTTTCATAGCATGTGTGCCACAATAGAAACAGTACAGATTGCACGTCTTTTAATTTCATCTGGGTTCTGATTTTTCGGTCACAGCTCAAAGTGAGGGGGCTTCTATAACATTTTAGAACTTTACTGTGTAAAATGCGTATTCCGGCAGAAAGAGTAATGCCATCCAGTGGAAACACCGCCAAAACTATTACTATTGCCATGGCAACATTTCAAACTGGCGGTTGTCCACAACCCAGCCTGTATTAATATGTCAGCTACGTTTTGACTGATCCACGGGGCTATCTGAAATGCCAGGCAGACCGTAGGTTTCAATGAGTCAGTTCAGTAAGTCTCATGTCAGAGTTACTTCCACGTGGAATCAAGAGATTAAATGAAACATTGGTACAGCAGGTCAAGAGGAAAATAGGACTGCTGGTGCCCTCAAGTCACGAAACTGACGTAACAGCTGGCTGGGGTTGAAGAATGTTTTACAAGAATTGACAAAGGAAACAAAAGGAAATGGGAAGGCAGGCAGGCCTGGTCTATCGAATTTAAAACAGTTGAATCTTTGGGTTTAAAATTATTCAAAACACCAGCAGCTTAAAAAAAAAGAGCGGATATCAGTAGGCTTAAAATATATCAGGCTGACAGACCTGTTATAATGGCTGAAATCCCTTTCTCTATTTAAAATTTGTATCCTTCCTCCGCCACCCCATCCGCAATACTTAAATAAGGATCAGCTAAATAATTCTGTCCATAAATTAAATTAGAAACACATATACTGCATTTGCATATTCAGCTCATCCTATTAAAATGACAAAGATTATCCTTGATTGAAACAATACATGATAACGGAGAAATAAGACTTACAGTAAGTATGCAGATAAAAAATGCTTGTGTGAAAAGCTATTAAAAAATTGCATAGCATTGTTAATGCCAAGCAGCTCATGTTCGATATAATAACCAGATCTGTATCCATGGGCCTTCGCTTCATTGTCACTTCATATCATGCAACCTGGACCAGGAGTCTATAAATAATTGAACGCTGCAATTCTTGTGAACAAACCGAGCTGAAATTAAAACTACTTGCTTTATTTTGTTTTTTAAATCGCCACCGAGGCATTAAAATTTTAACGGCGACAACCAATTATAAAGGCATCACATGGAAGCCGATGAAGATAAACTGTTTATTGTGCAACTCATTCGAGCTTTCAGTTCAGCCTCACAAATATTAGGGGTCAGGAGTTCGATTTAGGAAGCGTTTCAGTTATGTGCAATGTTAGAATGCATTGAAATAATTCTGATCCCATGGGTACATAGTCTGCATGTCCATTTCTACTTCCCTAATAGCCTTCTCAATTTGCAGCAAATTGCAAATGGAAAATCATGGTATTGTGCACGCAGGGGACTCTGCAATGCCGTTGCATCAACAGTTCATAATATGCTCAAAAGTATTATATTAAAATCAGGCACCAAAGCACATGCCCTCTGCAATAACTCTCTGCTCTTTATGCTGAGATTCCGAGTCTCATCACCAGCTTGGGAGAGATGGCGTTCAAAATAAATCGCATTGGATATACCAAGCATCACCATGCAGGAGCTGTGTGGAAGTCTGATTACACTCCCTGCCCACTCCTCAATGGTCAATGACAAAGAATATATGTTTTGATTGATTCATCTGATTTACCCTGTACTTTACAAACTAATTGGACCCCACCCCATTTAGCTTTTAAAAACTGCTCCTTGCTAAAGAATCAATACTACCTTGTAGAGACTAAAACTGAAAAATATCTGCACGACTATACCATTAGTTTAATGCATTCTAATTCTCAAGATCCAGAGACAGAATGAGTAAAGGCAGGCAAGTCAAGCACTTAGAGAATAACTTCTTACCATATGAATAGCTTCTCGATTATTTCTCTAACGTACGGTTTGCTGACTTGGGCTGCATAAACTGTTCTGAAACTTCCTGCATTTAGATTAGGAGCGCAGATTATTCTTCTTCCAGTGCATAATCATTGCTAGTGTTTAAGTGATCTTGGGAATTGTAGGATGCTGGTTGAGGAAGGGGTGGTTGTGTGTGCAGATCTGCTTTGCTGTCTTTGTCGATTGCTAGGTGCATTACAGAAGCAGGATGAGGAAACTGTCGCAGATCTTGATGGCACATGGTGAAGGTTGGAGCAATGGGGAAGGAGCCTTGCTGTGATATTGGATCTGCAATGTTCTTAAGGAAAGCCAACACTGCAGGCAAGCATATCCCTGCACTAGCTTCTACTGAGCGATTTGGAGTCAAATCAGACACTGAAAATGACACGGGTCTTTACTGCAGCGTTACGCTGATCAGTGGTACTTCTGACAAGCACTCGTACGTCGAGAGCTACTTCCCCTTTACTAGGTCTAAGCTAGTTTCCATGGAAACCGTTCAGGGTTAAGGCAACAAGAAAAAAATAAATCTGTATTTTTCGAAGCTAGGAAAAAGTCAGCGTGTCTGAAGTTTGCTCCCTCAGGACTCATTAAAACATTCAAATCAATAAAAAAAAGCATGCTTTACAAACCGAAAAGAGGATAAATCTGAGCTTTACACACCAAGCACCATCCACGAGTCAGTCTGCTAATACCAAAATAGTAAGCATGATGGAATCTAATATTGCATACTTGCCATGTTGTGAACTAATTTCAGATGAACAGATGCACTTTGATGTATAATGTATAATGCACGATGTGGAAGGAAAGAGCTGCCTACTGCAGATGAATTATTGTAACTGCAGTCAGATTTTTTTCCTTAAGAGAATTTATAAATATCTACAAACCTACATATTAAATGTATAGCAATCTGCAAAATCCTTCCTACTGCTGATGTTAATCGTACACACACACATTTTTAAGATAGTGTGCTAGAAGATACTAAATTGAAACGTTACAAAAAATAAAATCAAGAGGATAAAAAGCAAGATTCCCATGAAAAAAAAGCTTCTTATTATTTCACATGGTTTCTAGAAGAATGCTGGTGCTAAACAAAAATCATCTAGTGTTCTTTATTATTCCATCAACTGGTGCAACATCAGGGTAAACTAAATCCAATCAAGAGGCAAAAGGGGCAGCGTCACATTTCATCAAACGCCAGCATCCGAGTTACTTTGAACCCTCGGTTTCCCAAGGTTTCCCATACTTGTTCTGGGAATAGGAGCATGGACAGAGGCAATTCCTCAAGAGTGTGGGGAACTCAAACCTGCGACACAAACCATATATACATTTAACAGTTAACGGCTTCCCATATGGCTGGCTTACTTCAAGTGTCATCACAGTGCCAGTTATCTTCGGCAGTCGAGTATTCCACAGCACGCAGACACACAGACTCCTCGCCAGGACAGTCCAGAAGGGGCAGACTTACTAAGAATCTGGACAAATGCAAAGGGCCTGCGCTCTGTTAGAGAAGTTACCGCTAGTCTACTTATTGTGTCTTAATACACAGGAGTCACGTCAAAATGCAGTAACAGGGAACAACCCCACAACCAAAAAACTGCATCGAATCGAATTCTGACATTATCCTTAGACTAGCTACACATGATGCAGCGAGAACAGTATTGTCATTTTCCACTCCTGTCTGGCTTGGACAGGAGGGGCATTTGGGTCAATAATAGTTGCCGTCCATATCTATTTCTAATCCCAGAAAAGTATGGCAATATGTTACATTTTCCTCACATTTATGCTGAAAAACAGCTGTGTAGTAACAGTGTGGTTATCCTTTATCTTTAAAAGGCAAGCGTGAATGTTATGTGTTTTTCTGTACAGATAACACATTAAGTTATTGGGTGCCAAATGTTACTGGTGCATTCGTCAGTCAGCACCAGCTTAGTATGGGATTATTTAGGAATAAACATTAAACATGCATCATGTCTGTGTATTCTAAGAGAAAGCTTAGAGGTTTAAAACAGTCCTCTCATTGTTAGCTTACCGATCTGGCCCATTCTCCACTTGGGGGTCGCAACAATACTCCCACCGATCCAGAAAAACTCTTCGGCAAGCCGTGAGACGGAAGTCTTCTGCCACAGCGCGGGCAGAGGCATCCTAGCTGGCGAGGCCGTCTTTGCAGGAGACGATGACATCGCGGTGGCGCTCATATTCCAAAAAAAGAGAACGTCTTGAACGCCTCCTGGGTTAAACTGGCTCAGCGTTGAGAACGACCAGCCATATTCTGACCAAAGATATTTTTAGAGCCCCACACGGATGGAATGAGGAAAACACTGCTGCTGTTGCAGCAGATTCCTGTTTAGTACTCAGTGCTTTGATTTAAGTAGAGAATTGTACATGCAGAATTCAAGTGGGTGGTAATCAAACAGTGTAATCACTTAAAGATAGACGAGCAAGGTGCATGGCGATGGTCCTTACTCCAACCAGACACTGAACAGAAAAAATGATTTATCCAAAAGGTGTCTGGTTCTCCGAAATCTAAGGAAGCTTAAAAAAAAAAATCAATTTTCATTCACTAGCCCAGTGTCAACCTTGGAATCAATTATTGTTCCATTTTCAAGAAAAAAGACATGGAAAAAAATGAGATCTCTTTTACATAGCTGCTGCGCCACGTCATGGAAAAATCTCTCGCCCTCATGTTTCCCCCACCGATTGGTCCAGTAAGAAAAAAAACACATAGACCTTGTTGTATGTAGCTTAGCATCTGCTGCTTTTAAGTTTCCTCCAAGGCTTTCTTTAGAATTTCACATGAATGCTTCACAGTAGCGGTGCGTGGCTTTGCGTTGAAGGCAGCCAGGGCTTGAAATAAAAACTGAAGAACGGTAAACAGAGCAGCACATGTCAGTCTGAAATCCTAAATCCTGCTCAATCTGTAATCCAGGGCTGAAGCTGCTGCCCTATCCAGGCAAAAGGATTTATGTCTTGCGCATAACCACGACGACTATATATTTAAAATATTGCTGGGTCCAATTAGGCAGTCTTCTTCATCTCTAAAGCGGCCCCATTGGGAACAGCATTGAATCTGAATGGATTCAGACCCTCTGCCTGTAAATAGATGCTGCTTAAGATTGTAGACTATTGTTTTTCTTTCTGTCTGTGCCTGCCAGGTCTGGCAGTACCATGTGATAATTAATGCTCAGGTGAAACCCTGTAAAAACATCAAGTGTCAGAGATGTCCCGGGGGACTCAATCAACACCGAAAAAGGCTTGCCAATTTGGTTGTTGCACTGGCTGTTAGACCTTCGCGTGTTGCCGGAAACATCCAGTACTATTATTAGCGTAATTGTGAGACGAGGATCTTCGAGATCTGTGCTGCTTGCAAGTTGCTTTGTGTGGGAGGAATAAAGTAGAACCTTCAGCACAAGCCGACAGCTGAACAGACATGCTCTCTTTGCATTCATTATGTAATGAGAGCTGCTTTTTAGGGTTCTTAAGTTGAACGCACAGTAACAGTAATGAGTGTGGCCAAGTGCAATGCTGTTGATATTGAAAAAATTGTAATTGTACACACAGCTGTGTTTAAAACTGATAAAACTGGCAACACAGAAATGATTCGGTCTTATTAAATCAGTTCTCTGGCACTGAAAGGGAGATTAGAACACCTACACACTGTTCTTGGATGTGGACAGCCCACTAGCTCAGCTCACCTCAGAAAACCGCACATTGGGAGATATCTGGCAGTCTCATGAGATTTGTTCTGGGAAAAACCTGGGCCTCTTTCCAGCTTTTTTCTTTGAAGGAAAACAAATCAAATTAAAATAAAACGGTACTAAAAATCAAAGCACATCCTGACTGTCCCACTTTAACCACTGAATGCGCATATCAAACCAGTGGCTGGCACTTAGCAGCTGTGCAACAAAACTCATTCATTTATAATATATTTCATACAACAAGACAGGATCAATATAACACATGTCCTGTAAGATTCATTCTGTAGTGTGAACCAGGAATTATAATACAAGGCTGAAGAATCTTGCTAAAAATTATTTTTAGAAAAGACAGAGAGAGATGGTTCGGCTTGGATAAAAGCAGCTTGCAAACGCAATGGACACAATTCCAAGCCCAGCTGGTTCGGTGGTGGTTATACAAAGACGTGGGCTATGATGCAGAAAGTAAGGCAAGCGAGTCCTCTACAAAACACTGCATAGCATCTGTTACCTGTAGTACATAAAGCCAACTGTACATGCACCAAGCTACAGAATAATCCCTTTACAAAGCATTCAGCAGGCAACAAAAAATGCTCACTTCAGCTGTAGGGTCAATGATAACAGCCTTTCATGCAGCTTTGTGGACTGAAAATATATATTTGAAGTCATTTTCTTTCACCCCCAGTCACATATTGTCTCTTCACAACACAAGCAGAAGTACCGGATATTGTACGTTCAATTGCAGGGAACATTTTACAAATCACCAGACTATCTCTGGAGGAATCTTTGCAAAAGTGACCACGTCTGACTAGGCTGTGTGATTTATTCATTATTGTGGATACAGTATGGCACATCACTCTGAATGTAATAAATATAATCATTACAGCAGGTCTAATGTTCCTGTCATTTCAGAGAACCTTCTTTCTAAAGGGAACGATGAGAAGTGGACAGCAATCCATTCATCCTATATTAAAAAGCGGACTTCCATGATAAAAAGAAATGTTGCATAAAACCTTTTGCAAGCGGTTTCATCTTCTTCGTAAAGCTCAATTGATTGCCATAATCCAATCTACTCTGAGAACATTAAAGCTCACACCCACAAAGAAGAGAAGGGGTGAGTTACTATAAACTGGATCAGAATCCTATACTGTCATAATCTGGGCAAACCAAGCCCTGCCACTAGCCTGGTTATCAGAAGAGTGATGCCCGGGCTCCCGAGTGGCGCATCCAGTAAAGGCGCTCCTCGCAGGATGTGCCCTATAGCCTGGAGATCGCTGGTTCGAATCCAGGCTATGTCACAGCTGACCGTGACCGAGAGTTCCTAGGGGGCGGCGCACAATTGGCTGAGCGCTGCCCGGGTAGGGAGGGCTTAGGTCGGCAGGGGAATCCACGGCTCACCGCGCATCAGCGACCCCTGTGGCCGATAGGGCGCCTGTGGCTCTGCAGCGGAGCTGCCAGATCTGTGTTGTCCTCCGGCACTATAGGTCTGGTAGCATTGCTGTGGATCTGCAGTGCGAAAAATGACGGCTTGGAAGGAGCACGTTTCGGAGGACGCGTGTTTCAGCCTCCGTTTCCTGAGTCGGTGGGGGGGTTGCGAGCGGTGAGCCGGGGATACAGATAATAATTGGGCATGCTAAATTGGGGTGAAAAAAAAAAAAAAAAAAAAGAAGAGTGATGTCCTCTCTCAACAGTCAGTGGATCTATCTTTACTAGCTACGTGGTTAATTGTTGCTCATGTTAGAGGGTCAAGGGTATGTAAGCTGTATGTCCTCTTAGCCCTTAAGGTACACAAGGAACTGAGCGGTTGTTCAAATGGTTTCTTCTTGAAATACATTTCAGAGAGTGCAGAGGATCACGGTTTGGAGTTAGCTGTTACCAAGTTAGTACTTCCTTATACAGGCAGCCCACGACAGTGCAGAGACCAGAGAAAAAAAAATAACCACTTCTCAATGCTTTAATAAGATTGTGAGAGTGTGCTTTACAAAGCGCCAGCAAGCTATTACTACAAAGTATTAAATTATTCTGTTTGATAAATGCCTAACTACAGGAACAGCTGTTCCTAGGCAGATGAATATAAATTTAAAAAAAAAACCCCATAGGCATTGAAACAACAAAGGCATCTAACCTTTTAAAATGTGACTGCAGGTGTAAACTGACTGAAACACAGACAAGACGTGAAACGAAAGGCAGCTAACTTACTCGTTCTTGCAATACTTTTTTTATTGTCCCCTTCTAGAAGCGGCTGCAGAGTAATCCTACAAACCTGAGATTTTCTACCAGAGGCACAGATCAGCTTTAGGTCTCAGGGGAACGTCTCAGAAAGGGTGTGAAGATTATATGAAACAGCACGCAATGAAATTAAGGACGCTGGGGCAGAAGTGCCTGCGTGTGTATATATAAATACAAGTTGGCTTAAATTACTGCTGAACTCCAGCGGCTGGGAAGGAGAGGATTAAGATGATAACTCCACAGTTAGACTCCTTATTTATCCCTGTTTAACCACCTGCCTCCCTGCTGCCTATTTGACTGCTGGTGTCGTGTGTGTGTGTGTGTGCCAACCTATGCTGCCTATCAAGCTCCCACGCAAACAGAGAGGAGAGGAGAGTTAACCACTGACAAGAGCAATTAAAAACCTGCTGCCTTTTTTATTTCCAGCACACAACAGCCATTTAACCCCTCTTCAAAGTTACAGACTTCTAGAGTAGAGATGTGCAAAAAATCATGTTTGTGGTATCAGGGATGGAAACAAGACTCCCATTGAATAGTAATTTGATCTATTCTTGGAGTTTAATAAGACACCTGACATTACCTACACGCTGGGGCTAATCAAGCTCGTAGTAAAACTTCGAAGCAATAGTAGTCTTATTTCCATCCCGGGATATTTTTTTTCTTTGACATTTACAATATTCCACAATCAATCCCATTTGAATCAAAGATCAATGAAAACACCACAAAGTGGTTTTAGGTGCAAAAAAAGGGGGACATATTCAATTACGTTGAGAAAGGTTTTAAAAACATCTTTTCCTAGCCAAAATGTAACTGAACTGGGCCCAAAGAAGGTATAATGTAAGACTTGCACTGCTTGGCATTTTGAGCCATTTCATATTGCAGTGCTTAGCCATCCCTGAACTGCTACTCAGATGAGGTCTTGAATTAATCCCATGCATAAAAAGCATGTGATTTCAATTTCAGGGTTAAACACACAGTGCTCCCCCTTTATACCTTGGAATAGGTTATAAGACAGTACGGTCATGGCTTCCATTTGCCCCATAATGCCATTACACTAACGCTAGTATTCTCGTGTATAAGGCGGAACACAAACAGCACGGTCTCTTTACCACGGCTCCCGACTACAGCGTTATAAAGGACTGTATGTACTGTGTCTCCTTCTACATACCATCCTCCAGTTTGAAAGTGTGAAATATATAGCCCTTCCTTCTGCAGTGCCATTACATATCATAGGATTATGGTTGTAAAGCCAGGAGATGTGGAAGGCAATACTCTCCTTTCCCCAATGGGAGTGTGAATTCTGAAGTTCACTCGATTATATCTTGTTGGAAAAAAAAAAAAAATCTGTCTTTGTAAATGTTACACTGTGCATAGAGATTAATATATTTTTTGCGAGCAAAAAAATAAATAAAGATGGAATACAAAATACAGAAATTCCTGAATTAAACTGTTGACAAAGCAGCGTGTTTCCCTACTCCAATACCGCGCCACCCTAATGAACACATCACAGCTTGCGAACACCACTGCATTCTTTGAGGTTATTCACTTTGTGCCTGCAGGGCCAGCACAGGTACATCTCAACAGTGCAATAAAATAATTACAACCATCCATCCAGAAATAATACAGAAATCTATCTACATACACATATATTCTGTATACACGTACATACACAAACCCCCACACACACATACTCGTGCAAATACAAACATATTTGAATATGTTAAAAGACACATAGTTACGGTTTCATTACAACAAACACTCCTCTCAAATGCTGAACAGCAGTTTTAAGCCGAGCAATGGATTTCTTCAATTAACTTCCCTTTACTCAACTACATTCCTGTCTATTACCCCTCCTCCCAAATACAAACCATTAAATGTCCATGAATAACCACTCCATAAGATACAGCTTGGCCATTAAAAAAGAAATGAACTGAAGATCCTGATCATATCAGCAGTTCTGTTCAGACTGCATGACTTTGTTTAATAAGTCTCATTTTGATCATAATTACTTTATTCTCAGCTTACATGTATAAATGACCTGGAGGAAGGCTTGTTTTATTAATCATCCCCTCATTACTTGCTATCTTAGACATTTTTTTTTATTATTTATTCCAAGGGCTCATGCAATTATAACTCGCAGCTTTAATTATCATTCCAAAAGGAATGTGGAACATTTTTAATCAACTTTTGCATTTTACAGTTTATGCGTGCTGCAGTACAGTTGATTAAAATACCTGTAGATAAGGGCTTCAGTCACCCTGCATTTGGTTTTGAAACTGAATGCATTTAAGGGCTACAATAAGTATTCAGCTTGCTGTATTCAAAACATGATCCCAAGCAGTACGAATTAGATTAGATATACATAAATCGCGGTTGTATTACTTTATATAAAGTGGTAGCTTCTTATGTTGGCATTGCTCAATGCAAAATTAGAGTAAATTATCATAACAGTACAATTAAAGAGAACATTAAAATAAGTTAGATGCCAGTTAAAAATGCTCCAAACAATTTACAAAGTAGCCTGTCCTCAAATGAGGATGATGGCAATTAATGGGTTAAAATGGTCACAATATTTAGTTACTGATCTGAGCCTGCAGTGCTCATCTACAGTAACATGTGACTGGGAATAGGATCTACACATCTCCAGACCCTGGGTTCACTCTGCTTCATTCACATTGCAAGAAGGAATTATACACACAGCAGGCTAATCAAAGAAGTGGCAGGGATCAAAACTAATTTGTAAGCAAATCTAACCAAGAGCCAAAACATCCAAAGAGCATAGGCAGCCAACACATAACTGAAGCACAGAATCAGAACACAGATCAAGGTTGTCAAACTTGAGCAAGACATATTGCAAATATTTTAAAAAACCGCTCATATGCTCCGTGCAGGCTGGTCTGCTGCTGTAGCGAGTCACATGACTCAAAAGCCAACTAGGCGGCGTGTTTGTAAATTGCATACAATTTAAAGCTTGAAGTTTAGCTTGTTTGGTCTTAATAGAGAGATACCTGAATATTGAAGGTCGGGATTATACAAAGGTGTCCTGAAAGCGTGTTTTACTGGAGTTTCAAAGACAGACATTGAAGGCGCACAGGGTGAAATGACAGAGGTCCAGCATGCACGGGCATGTGTGCGGCTCTGCAAGCACGGCTGTGTGCAAGACCCCAAACAGCTGAAACATACGGTGAGCACTGAGCTACCACTAATAAACATAAGCAGCCAGCCTGCTTCAGTAACCCATTTCGTTTGTCATCACCTGGCCGGGTCCCAACACGAACAGCAGTGAACTCAATTCCTAAATGCTATGAAAACACTGGCTGCACGAAGATACTAACGCCAAATGCAGATGGTAAACTTCACCCCGAATGTTGCTTAGGCCTAGGGTGGTTACAATTATTCAGCGTTGTGTCATATGGGAAACGACTCAAACAGAAAGTAATACACTGTCTATAAGCACGTATACAGGCTTCCGATACAATGGTGTTATTTGTCTCACAAAACGCTATGCTAATAACACCGAGTAGCCTATAGATTTTAAATCGAAAACAGCAATGGAGTTTATAAAACTGAAAACTGTGAGCTTTTGAGTGAAAACTAGAGGTCTTAAGTTGCACAGTATAATAACTGCATATTCACTGTAGCTGTGCATGGACTGTGTATTTACCTTGCCACGCGACGTTGTTTCTCCTGGACTGGGCTAGCTTCTTTCTCCATGGAAACGATGGCCAGTACATCCTGCATTGTTGGTAACTTGGCAGGTCCTGCCCCCACAGATCGTCTTCCACACTGACAGTGACACCGGTGCTCATTACCACCCAGCGACTACCTGGAGGGGGCAGTCATCGCTCTGTATTGTTTTGTTTTGTTTTGTTTGTTTGTTTGTTGTTAAAAAAACAAACAAACAAACAAAAAAAACATCCGAATAAAGTGATGCGCGCTTGTTTTTATTTCAAGTAGAAGAGAGAATGTATGTAATATATTATGAATGACCCAAGCTGCAGTCAAAGTTAATATATGTAAGTGTCTTTGTTAAATTTGAAAATCACCCCTGCGGGTAACACGTGTACCTTTTTTGTACTTTAAAACAGGTCAGACCCGTGATTCTAAATTTAAAAACGTATCTAGATTTTACACTTGGTTCCTGTAGTTTCGATAATATGACCTTGCTACATAAAAGCGATTGCAGATACCTGTTTACATTGTAATTAAATTCACATTTTACTGCTGTTGGTTTGACACTAACCGCAAAACAAGTAATTATTAAAACTATTTTAAAAACATAGGGTTGGTCGGTAATAATTTGTCTCACAAACTTAGCCCTGCTACTGCATCGAAGGAAATAACAATTAAACCGCTTAGATTGTTTCAACTGTTGTATCCTACTGCTTGAGAAAAAAAAAAAAGTGCTTAGCACGCATGCTCAGTGACAAGATAACGTGAAGGGCGTTCAAAAGACGTCATCACACTTAAGCTCGTGACGTCATTAAAGAATAGCGCACATTCTTCTTTTAAAGGGGTTATTTTTTTCATGGGCTTCGTTGCCGTCATCTTGTTTGAACAGTTACGTAAGGATCCACTGCCTTGCTAAAACATAATCCAAATATTTAAACCTCAAACCTAGAATGAAATAGGATGTCGGGCATGACAACACTGTCAGTGCTCAAATCCCATTGACGCTCTTTATACTGTATATGTTATATTTTCCCTAACCACATTTATATAACCATAAACCTTTTTAAACACCATTAAATATCACAGTTGATTAAGATGCATGTGGCTGGAACAAAAAAATAAATAATTATAAAGCTATCAGGTAATAGTAACATGCTGTGTAAGGGAACATTATGTTGTAATAAAATATAATTAAAGGGGTTATAAAATTGCCTGCGGATAGCTGTCTCCCAGTAATCACTGTATTGTCTCGTGGTGATACCTGCAGAGATGCAGATTACAGCAATAACAGCTGCAGATGAAGCTGGAGTCACTGTTTGCAGAGAGCCAGATCCAATTCCCTTAATAGAGCCCACGTGAAGTAGTATTAGCACTGTATTATTTAGGAAACTAATGGGTGGAGAAAGCCTGTATCTTCTTCAAGAGGAGGGCTAGTTTAATCTTGTTTTGTGGCATCCTTTATGGTGGATGGATGGCTTATGCCTTTAGAAGAAGAAGAAGAAGAAGAAGAAGAAGAAGATGATGAAGATGATGAAGATGAAGATGATGAAGATGAAGAAGAAGAAGAACTTTAATTTGATCAAGATGATTTGTTCTTTGCTGTGCTAGAAAATATATGAAACTGGATGAATATAAAACACTTCAATGCTGATCGCAGTTTTGCAATGCACTATATAAGATGCACCCATACTTATGGCTTCTATGGTCTGTTTTTTCTGTACAGTAGGTCACCTATATCCTTGTGCAATAACAGTAGTCGTACTGTTGATCAGGGACAATACAATACAATGCAATACAATACAATACAAATGTATTTTTATATAGCGCCCTTCATGCCATGGCATCCCAGAGCGCTGTACAAAGTTAAAAAAACAAACAAACAAGAGAGCTCATATGTACCATACACTCCAGCTACAACCAATTATATAAAAGCACATTTAAAAAAGGCATCCCAGTGCCAGAGGCAGCCACTAAACAAAGCCCTTTTCCCAGATAGTGAAGTAATACTTTGAGGAGTTCTGTAATGAAAAAAAAACAAAACTAAAACATACCAAGACTGTATAAGCAGGCAATATCATTTGAGATAATGGTATATGCCCTCACGGAGTTGTACAACCTGAGAAAATAAAAAAGATAACATGAAGATGTAATAAAATATCTGCTCAGTTACATATGATAGAAACTGCACAACCGGAGAGATTGACAGTCCTATTAATTTATTTTTTCAGCAGCAAATTGTTAAGGAGAGCTCTTCTGCTGACACTTCGAAGGGGCGCTGATGATATAACGAGGATCATCTTAGCGACACCAAATTAAACTAGTGTGACAGCAAGAGTAAAAAAAAAAACCTTTCAAGTTCAACATTTTTAACAGTATTGACTTGTGTTCGTCTGTGGAAAGAGAATGCATGATTGAGCACTGGGCATATGCTTATAGCATATGAACACTTTGAGGACCCGTATATCCAGTCTGCTGTAGGCTGTATCCTTTTCCTTTGGTCGATGTATCTAGGTGTTCACCGGCTGCCATCTACTCTATAGTAGCTTTGCAATGCATCTCCTTTGGTTGTGTTCAGCTTACGTTTCTATATATTATGAAACATGATGTAAGAGAGAATGCTGGCGACAGTCCTAAAACACCTAATCTTTAAGGGGTTAATAAGCCTATCATACGTCTGTCTAATAGAAGGGTTTCTAAAAGGTCAAATCATTCCCCGCTCACATAACTCGAAGATATCATACTAAAAAAAATACACAGAAACGTTTTTGGTTAACTGCATCTGTTCCTGCTTCTATTTTAATTGTCCCAAATATTTCTCTATAGTGCGTCCACCATCATGTACTTGTCTTTCACATTTGATCAAATCAATCAAACATGCAATCACTTTTTTTGAGCGATCAAAACAGTTTATTTTTTTATTTCTGTGAAATAAATGTAACATTTATGACACGTTGTCCTCGAATTATACATTGTCATCAGTCACAGAGATGGTGTTTTGACAGGAGTCTCTGTTGTTTTCACCTGTGTGGTGTCAAAGGTCAGGACAGATGCAAGAGCCGTTCCATCACTGCCTGTCAATAGAGCCCAACTGAAGACTGCCCCTCGGGATAGCTCTCAGCACAGGAAACAAAGAAAAGAGAACTACCCTACAGTCTATATATATATATATATATATATATATATATATATATATATATATATATATATATTAGAAAGAGCCAACTTCTCAACATTTCGGTATGTTTAACATACCTTTGTCAAGAGAAAGTGTGTTATATGTGTGGTATTTATAGGCTTTTGATACCATGGTAATTACACTAATTTACTTCTATTTAAATCGATTAATGTGTTTGTGATGTCTCATTAAAATTAGCTGTGCTGTTTAATTATTCTTATTTAACTGTAAATTAAAAAGCATACAGTTAGGGGGCTGTGTAAGATTCAGGTTGAATAACACAGACAGACAGTCATGTTAGATACGATTGTAGCTCAAATTGCAAAGGCTTGACCTAACTTCCAATTATATATATACATATTTGTATTGGTTTGTTTATTCTGTTTGGACTGTCAAAGCTGCACTTCACATTTCCCTCAGTGTTATTAGAAGTGGCACCTGTGCAGTGGGATCCATGAAAAATATACCTGCAGAGGAAAACAAAGGCCACAAGATTGTTCAGGTGCATCGATTCAGACAGCTACATGAATCATTGCACCTGAAAAACCTTCTTTGGTTTTTATTCTCCTTCATTATTTTCCTTTTTTAGTTGTCATCTGCCTAGCAAACTGAAGTACAATAAGGGAAATGGAAGGAGCTTTTAAACGGCAAAGATGAGAACTAAAATAGCTAAAGCATGTGGCATTGATAGCATATTTTACCATATGAATAGTTTCACAGTTGTACAATATGGCCCAATACACACATGATAGCACTGACATGGACACACACTGTTTTTAGTTCTGGATCCAGTGGTCCCATAATGCTTATGGTTTCTCCATGTTAATAGACTGCTTCAGGGATGGAAATAAGACTCCCATTGCATTGCAGTTTGACCCATTCCTGGTTTTTACTATGAGTTTAATTAGACACACCTGAGCTTGTTACCTATACATTGTGACTGCTAAGCTCGTGCAATAAGTCTTATTTTCATCCCTGTGCTTATATATAACTTTTTATTTTTTTTACAGATGAACCTGTTCTTACAGCTGCATTGAATATGTATAATTTCAGCGACTGTCAGTTATTAAAATCGAATAGATGACTGACAGCATGTGTTTTTGTAATAAATTAGCCTTGTCAGGTTGGTCGGATGGGGAAGTGGGAATCTGGATCCAGCTCATTCAGCCCTCACCTGTCAATGAATAGTGGGCGGTTTGTTTACCTTAACCCTGTCATCTTTCTTATTAATCTCTATTCACTTGCTTTTAACCAAGAGCAGTATTTCAAATCCAGCTCCCGCATCTCCATTTGATGCTAGAACCTGCATTTGTTATTAACTTGTAAACTTCCAGCAATCGCATTTTATAATGTTGAGAAATTCTAGCTTTCAACTTCACTGGTATTGACAGCCCAGAAGAGGCAGACTTTTTATCTGTAGTTTCTTTTGTCTTATTTAAAAGAGCCAAGGCTGGCTCTGGCGATATGCATTACGAGGGAGAGATCACAGGGAATGATCAGGCAAGCGAGACAGATCCTATGATCTCAAGTCATATCGCTGCCTTCGATGCTAAAAACAGCACTTTAAAGATCCCACGCATTACAGCACTCATCCTGGGCGTGCTGTCCTCCAGACAGCACTCTGTCTCAAAGTGACAGATGGGTTATCCAGCTTGTTAACATATACAAATGGCATCGTCTGCTCTGGGGCTGAGTCTCGGCAGGAGAGAGGGAGAGAGCCAGGAGGAGAAAGCTGTGGTGTTTTTAATGCAGCTGAGACTGATCATTTGCACTGTACAGGGTATCAACCAGTGTCATTTCTGACACCTTATCAGAAAGCTGTCCCTAAACTTGTAATGGCTGGTTCTAGTGTCCAATTGAGCATAATCTAATTTACTGTACCAATGTATTCAGCGCCAATGCGTATGCATACTGTACAGTACTGCCAAGTGTATAAATGTTTGGCATGCAAAAGTGCTGGAATTGGCTGATTTTTCTACAATTTGCAACAGGTGTGCCTTTTAAAACCCAGTCAGCAAATCTGTAATAAATCTCTACACTAATACTGAGGCCCTTCAAAAAGTACTTTGGTATTTTGTATTATTCGTTTCAAGAGGGAAATCCCAAGTTAGCGAAAGCACTAATGTAATTAGGATATCTTTTAGGCAAAGACAATACAAGTCTGATATAAATATAAATAATAATTAAAAGCCTACTGATTACCAAAATGGCAATTTTGCTAAATCATTGTAAAAAGTCGTGGTATCGAGGCATCAAGGGTGTAGAGGTGTCAATATCTCAGTTTCAATCAGCCTTTCTTTATTTGTTTGTTGCTCACTGGTATAGCATTGGAGGTAAAAAGCTCACGTCTTCTAACTGGTTTACAGTCACTGACCTCCTCAGCAAGAAATAGGTTGTCATATGATGATGAAGGTAAAGCCCATTATACTCGTGTATACAGCAGCAGTTTGGGAATTGTTTTCTATATGTAAGACATGAGCTTCTAAGGAATCAAGCCAGCTGCTGATAACATATTACCTAGGGGTCACAACCTCATCAGTAAATTACTGAAGAGTATTCTTTATTGCCTCTCGGCTTATTCCCATCATAAGACTCTGTCATTTTCTTTATTGGTGGTCATAAATAATGGAGCCCCTGCCTGTCCATTCATTTCAGGATATAAGCAGTTCTTAAAGGGTTAACTGAGGGTCATCTTCACAAGTTCAGCATTTTCAGGAACAGAAGTTACTTCCACCCAGGACTGGCGTGAGCATGCAGTACATGGCAGCCAGTATGCACACAGATGTCAGAGACTCTCAATATACTATGCATCCATCAGCAGGCAATATATATTGGCATATGCAATACAATACAATGTTAAAGCCTTTTTGCTTTCAGGGGTCAACGAAGGTTAAACAAATAGCACTGAAGCCCAGCTGAGCTTTCCAACACAATCAACCCCGGACACAGGAAAGAGGAATTGATAAACTGGCGCATTTAGTTACAATAGGCACTTGAGAGTGAGAGTGAGACAAGCTACCTGAATCCTCTCCTGACTCCAGACCATCTCCGTACCTGAGCTATCTCTCATCACATTAGGTAACTGATCATTATCCGACTTCTGTTTAAAACTAGGTGCCAGATGTGCTGCGTTTAACGATCAATGATTAAGCTATATGTGTGCAACTTTTGAATATTGGAATCAGTAAATGGAAACTTACCAGCATAGCAACTGGTATTGTGTATCAGATCAAATTAACGTCTATAATACTTTTATAAAAACCAACAGTGACACGCAAGAGCCTTGATTTTATTGGTTCTCGCCTCAAAACTATTCCAGTCACAACGGAGCGGTCTGGTTGTGTCTTGCTGTCTTGCTTTGTCAGAAGTTGTAATTGCGGACCGATGGGTAATTGCATGCTAGTTTCTACCGGTCTGCTTCCAAGATTGCAGGTAATGGGAAGACGGCTAAACTGAGATCACCTTCCCAGGCCACCACAGAAAACAAAAGATTAATAGCAGTGTATTCAAGCTGATCATTATTTGGATGCTTTACTGGCCTCGCCTTCCCTCAGAGGACATGTGTTTTGACCAGTTGAATCAGTGAACCAATTTTGGAGCCATTCAACACTCTGAGCAATAAATGTTTTTTCTTGCCACACCAAATGCCAGCTTCCTGACAACTGCCGGAGAGGATGGAGGGGACCTGTTGTTTCCATCGGATTTCTGTTCTCTCTTTTTTGACACGTTGGTTGTAAATTACCCTTGGCGGTCCTTGAAGCTTTCTATTTTGCTGCCAATCTGAATGCCAGGCTTGGGAGTTGTGTGCTTCTGAAAATGGAGAATAAGTGACTCTGTTCCTTTCCAGTGCGTGATTATAATTCAGTTCTGGTATTTGCATTGTGTTCAGATGTTTTTTTGAATAGCAAGGTTGCAGTTAGCATTGAAAGAGGAACACAGTGACTTTAAGGCTCATCTGCTCTCCTGCTCTGTCATGTGTGTGCTGCTTGCAAGGAGGTTTGCTGCATTTGTGTGTTAATTCCACTGCTAAAGAAAGAACAGCGAAAAATTAATTGGACAGTATATTAGAAGTTAATACACCTTGTGTAGGGCGTCTCTTATTGTTCAGAGGTGTCATTATGAGCAGTTTGGGGGTGAGAATACTGCAAAGCAAATATGTGTGCTCAAAGTGGGCAAAGTGATTTCTGTTCTATTAAAAGATACCCTACACACACGCCCAGGCACATGCTGTTATGCCTTTTGAGCCGATGCAATATTTTGCACAAGGGTAAGTAACAACCTTCAATACTTAAACACACACCTTCGTTCATCCCCTAAAGCCTGGCGGAGCTGTGGTTTTAAATTCTGACAGGGGTGCTTGTCACATGACTTGCCAGCGCACCGAGGGAGCAGGAAAGAGCCAATCCTGTCCATTAATCATGTTCGACAGCGATGCCGGGAGTCTGCTCTCTTTATTAATAACTCATTTCAGTGTGCTCCACTTACTCTCATCCTTCACATTAATAAAACAGGCCTGACAGCAGGACCTGTCAACGGTTCAGCCTAGCTGCCCCTGTGTGTGGATGTGTTCTGTCTTTCTGCACTGCTTAGCCACAGAGCAACCAGAATCAGGGGCAACTGAAACAGCCTCACCTGAACTGAAACACCACTTGTCTGCAGTTGATCCACACATGCATATGTTGGTATACAGTTTGTCCAATGTTAAATCATCTGCATATAAAAGCCATCTGCCCATAAATTGTTATAATCTGGCTTGGCTGTTTCATAGGTGATTTCTGTAGTTTGTACATGTTGAAGATGTTATATATGGTATAAGAATGTGTTATAACCTCCTGCTGCTGCAGGGAGTATCAGGAGCATGCCTTTTTGCTAGCATGAAGCTTGCTGAACGTAACCAAACTGGCAGTTTGGTTTCTGACAGCGTGGAATGCAGTCCAGCATCTCCCGGGTATTATACTAAGCAATGAAGCTGAACACGATTGCGCAGCTTTATTCCAGCACAAGAACCGGTTTGCTGACAACAGCATTGATCAGAATATTCTCTAGCGCACAAGCAGTTAAGCACCCATCCGTATCTCCAGCCCACCACTGACGTTCAATCGACTTAGAGAAACAGACTTAATTGGTTGGTTGCTTTATCTGCCGCAGCAGAATGATCAGACCAAACCCAAGGCTGCTTTTGAATGATGGGGTCTAATTACAAGTCTTTGAGCTGCCTCCTTACACATGCTGTAGACACCCTGAACAAACTGCTTCTTATTGAAGGCTTGTGGTGAAGAATAAACTCCCAACTAAAAGCTGTAAAAGTGCTGCTGTGGAACGTTGGCACACTAAAGCACATTGCTTCACTGTTTTCTTAGGGTAATGTAAGCGCTTAAATGACTAGCAGCAATAGACCGGAAAACCAATATAAGTATTATAGATCTGTACCCTTAATTTTGCTCAAAAAGCATCAACTCAAGATTATTTTTAGTTCTGTGTAAACCAGACAGACTTTTGTTTTATAAAATAACATCAAGATACATTATATATTGTCCTTTTTTTAATACAGTTCTCACTGTAACAAAGAGGAACCAAACAGTCAGTACACTCCTGTTACAGGAGGACTTTTATTCAACGCAACACACTGCACTTTGATGACCTCACTTGGTATAGCGCACTCAGCCATAACAAACCAGCACAGTGCTGAACTCTTGGTTATGTGTCCTCTTTTTATTCTTGAGGCTCGTTCAATCTGTCTCTCCCAGCATGGTTTATGAGTCCCATGGTGGGCAAGAGGATAAAACTGGTGTCTCTAAAGGAGGCTGTGTGGTCCAGTGGTTAAAGAAAAGGGCTTGTAACCAGGAGGTCCCCGGTTCAAATCCCACCTCAGCCACTGACTCATTGTGTGACCCTAAGCAAGTCACTTAACCTCCTTGTGCTCCGTCTTTCGGGTGAGACGTAATTGTAAGTGACTCTGCAGCTGATGCATAGCTCACACACCCTAGTCTCTGTAAGTCGCCTTGGATAAAGGTGTCTGCTAAATAAACAAATAAATAATAAATGAAAGAAAAAGACACTGGCGATCGATCATGATCACGAGAAATCTCGGAGTACCTATCAGACAGAGATCGCTTCAAGTCTTTCCACTGGGACATTGATTTAAACCACATCCAGTCTGTGCTTTAAGTGCATTAAAAAAAAAAAAAACAGTAATCAGTATATCCTCCATTATGCTTAACACACTGGCATTGCCCCCATGTTATATGGGGTCTACAGGTATTCAACACCTCAGGTATCTGCAATTCAGCCTCCTCCGTCTGCTATGGAAATAAGGAGCGTGGAAACTCAGCTGGATCTTAATCTCCATGTGCTTATTATCCACCCAGTGAAGAAGGGGATGTGAGCTCGGAGATATCACAGTCAGACTAAGCTGCCTGCCGGCTGTTCCTGTTTTTAATCAGCGCTTTCCGTAGATTTGATAAGATCCCTAATCACTAGCATTAAACTTATTGTATGCTGTATTCATAACTATATGCTTGTATCTCAGTAAAATGCTGTTGAGTGTTCGGAAATATCACAGTTATATTAAAACAATGTCTCCTCCTTGTTTTTTTTTTTTTATAATATCTCTGTGTTTTATTTTCTGTGTCATTCATCACAGCTTGGTGAAAGTACCCTATGACCCATAATATCAGAATTTAGGTCCACACGAGTCTAGATAAATGAACCCTCTTTTGTACTTTTCCTTGAAAAGGAAACTACCGGTAAACCCGCTTTTTCCACATCTGTTCCGAGAAAGATTTATTTTTTTCCGAGTGTAGGGTTACCAGACGTCCTTGGAAAACTGGGATTGTCCTGGCCAGAAACAGTCAAATTGTTAAATCGTCCCAGTTTTGTTATTTTGCATTTACATTTTTTTTTTTAAGTACAAAACTGCAGTTGTGTGCTCAGCAAGTTATTTTTGATCTGGTATCCCTAGCCGAGTGGTCTCAGAGCCGCAAGCCACATTAAACACATGCCAGGCAGGCTGGCTTGATGGGCATGTGATGGCTTGGAAACCCTTGGCATTTTGAACGCTGGATTAGATCTCAACTCGCTTACCAGCCCCCCTTGCTCCAGCGACACAAACACTTTCATTTCATTGCCTCCTGTCTTGATATAGCGTCAGGAGACACAGCAGAAGGCAGAAACACGGAATTGTTTCATACCTGCAAACCAATTTCTGTGCAAGCCTGAGCCACATCAGCCTCTGTCTCTGTTCCATCAGCTCTGTTTGAGTCAAGGGATGTGGTGTCAGCTACACGAGGGAAGAAATGCACTGTACAGCCTGCGTATCAAGGCAATTTATTTCCTGATTTTCAATAGTACCAGTAAATGCCTAATGGTACTTGTGATAGACTTTAGTCCATGTCCCCATCAAGTGCTACACATAGTTAAATGGGTGTTATACAATTATGATGCTTTACCACATGCCTGTGCTTTATCATAATTTCTCATCTTACTCAAGTTTCATATCATTTTAATGCAACTAAATGCATAAAATTACACTTGATAATTCAGGCTTGATGTGTGTTTGCAACCTCTAATTTGGTGCTACAGTATACGCGTGTTAGCTATTGCAAAGTAGTACAGTAAGCATCGACTTGTCCGTCGCTTTATCTTCACAAATGGTCACTGGCTGAAAAAGGGACTTCACAGTAAGAATTGTCATTAATATATTAGCATTCGGCGTAGAAGGACACCAGGCAGACACCAAACGACCTTGAAAAAAAACACTCATGTACCTGACTACAAATTATAATCAGAAGACGCTGCTGAGGGGCCATTCTTCAGTGTTTATTCTTGCCCGCTAAATGGTCAACTAAATTGACGCTGGCGGCAGGGTTTAATTTGTAAACAAAAAGGTACTGGATCTTATACACCTAATGTCCTGACCTTGAGTCGTACTTTTTGGGTGTTTTTCTGTTTGCATATTGTTACAGTACAATCTTGTCATTCAATTCAATTCATGGAACAGAAAAGCGTTTATGTTATGTATATAGAGGGTTTTTTTTTTTTTTTTTTGCAACATAATCTCCAACAGGTATCGGATCTGGGATCTGCTGCGATTCAGCACAAATGAACCCCTGCTGGGCAGCAACATGTTCATGTTTTGACCTAGCTCTACCATCAGAATGTTCTGAATTAATATGCTGGTAATGATTCTATGCTAATGGCATTGCATGAGATTCCTTTAGGTAACATGATGGTATTAAAACGAAATCCAAGTGATAAATGAGAAGTGCTGTTTGGATCAATCTTTAGCAGCCAATAGCAGGCACAACGTTGAGTGCGACTTCCTATACCATTCACACACACACACACACACACACAATCTCATATAGTATATTTTCTCTGCAAGGGAATGTTAAATCTTGCACATTTCAGGTGGTCCATTGAGATGAAGTGTTGACTTTACAGTCCAGGACAGTCATATCATTCCTAGTTATTGAATCTTATTACATAAGGTTGAGCAGTTGTATATAAAAAAAAAGAGTATAATCTGTCACCCACCACACATCTGAAGTTTATTGAGCCCGAGGTTGTGTTGAAGAGAAGCCAGCCTGCTCTCAGAAAACATTTAACTTAATTTCCAGTTATGCTCTCGTCAGCTAAACTGGCCCCGCAGGGTAAACAATTACCAGAGTTATTTTCTTCAAATCTCACATGATGCCAACACACTGGATATGAGCATATCCCCCTGGCCAACCCCATTGCTGAATACAAAGAAATCACCTTGGCAACACAGGTTACAAAGACTTTTAGTTTCAGTGAGTAACTATCCCAGAGCTTAAGGAGACAAACCCTACTAATGGCTTCAGACAACTTTTCTTTTACTCTGGGGCTGTTATAAACCCCCAGGGTGGTCGCTTCTGTCTTAAGTCCTCCAGTACATAACGTAATAATATTGCTTCCCAGCCTTGTTTTTTTTTTTTTAAATCCCATTTTCGTCCCATTTTTCTTATGTTGACTAACCTGAGATAAAAGCATCCTAAAAGCAGTCCCTCATAGTGTGCACTTTATTTTCTCAGCTTAAAGAAAGCATTTATTATTGACAGTACAAAAAAGTTCTGCCGTGATCAATAATAGAGTAAAATAACAAGATGCTCGTTGCCTCGTTGAACAAGAAGGAGATAAAAAAAGACATTTTGTTTTTTCCTTTTATGCCGAACAGTACTGTACTAAACTAGACCAAGTATATCTCATGGAGGTAAGGGATCGAGGTAGTATCATGAAACGGGACACATCTCAGAACTTTAAGAAAGTTTAATTGCATTTTACAATTCTGGATCAATAACTGTTCATATCATCACGTGAGACATTATGAAAGTTTCCATTCGGGATATCTGACGAGACAAATTCACCTTTGAAAACTCATGTTCAGACAAAGACAGTCTGTCTTTTTGGGGATCTGTAAATCCTACTTGGTTAACAGTTAAAGAGACAAGAGTCTGTCCCTCAGTTCAACAGCTCCGTCTGAACTATAAACCA
Organism: Acipenser ruthenus; assembly: GCF_902713425.1. Classification (NCBI taxonomy): domain Eukaryota; kingdom Metazoa; phylum Chordata; class Actinopteri; order Acipenseriformes; family Acipenseridae; genus Acipenser; species Acipenser ruthenus. Next base: position 1,866,757 of record NC_081208.1, read on the forward strand.
GTGGAAACAGCAGACGGCAAGTCCCTTCACCGCTGACTAGTAGAGTCACAGACAGATACATCAATAAAACCTTCCTGAAGCTTTTCCAGCTTCAGTAAGCCATACCCAGTCTTGTATACTAGAAGCTGACCTGTTTGCACCGGGGATCAATGCAAATCACTAAGATGGTCAAGGCAATATCCACACTTTCTAAAAACCGAGAGACAAAAATACAACTTTAAGCTAACCTAAATAGACAATCCCAGTACAGTATTTAATTCCCTGCATCATAATATATTGTGGAGCTACAACTACTGTACAAGAATGCCACTAAGCCTCATCCTGGGCCCATACAACAGTTGAATACTGCATTTTGCATTTACTCTCTAGGCTGGCTGTGCCTGTGTTATATTGCCTGATCCTTGTTAACTGAACACCTGTGAAAACAACATTCATTACATAATGGGTTAGATTAAATAATTCAGTCAGAAAAGAGTTTACAGCGACGTCATTCGGATACAAGTTAACAGACGCAATCAAAAAACACAAATCAGCTTATATAAGGCATGTACAGCCCTTTCTGCTCCATGTACAGTGGTAGCTGGAAACTGGCGAACTTGTTCACAGAATGACAGAGTGGCCTGAATTAACCTTCAAGCTGGGAGGTAGCTTAAAAAGAGTATATGGCAGGCCTATAAGAATGTAGTAGACTTGCAATTCAGTGTTCAATCAAAAATGATTGGGGGAACAATGCCACTTTAAACTGCTCAAAAAGCATGTCAGAAATTAGGTTTAGATTTAAAAAAAAGCACTTGTAAAGTCTTTTTCAAGCCAGAGCGTTGCTTCCTACTGTTTTCTAAGTGGATTTAAGAAGGTTTCATCTATAATTTAGTTGTGTTTCTGTCTCTACGATGCTGGGACAGCAACTAAAATAAAGCATAAAAGATGAAACTGCCCCATCAATCCTTCTCTTTGAATGCACATGGTTCATTTAAAAATCATACTGGCTCCAGTGTATCAAACTTATCTGCCTTTCATTTTCTGCGTATATTCTTTAGCTGGTCCTAGTATTCAACAGAGATGTCTGCTTGCTTGTGAATAACAGTTAAAACAGATAAACAAATATGAATTCTCCAGACAAGTAAGCAGTGCGCTGCGAAGACTCCCCTGTGTGGCTTAGGGAATGGTTGAAACACAAGTACACTTCCCTGGTGCCCTCGATAGAAATTGCAGGAGTATAATAGTTTAGGCTGACCTGAGCTTACTCTTCCCTTCAGTCTGCAGCTAGCATTTTAACCCCTTAACCTAGAACCGTTTTTGACATGATGAAGTTGCCTGTCCAGACAGCAATGCAATTCCATCTCCAGAGCCTGCTGAATCTACCAAGCAGTATACACTGGAGACCAATGAGCAGTATTAGAAAACATACTGAAAGTGTCAGAAATTCAAGAGCCTTTCAAGTCTGAGAAACTCGTCAATGTGCATTGTGCATCTGCGTACAGAATTGCATTGCTCGGTTGCTCGGTATATATTTATATTTTAGCCTCAATGGTAAGCAAATCAAGGATATACTCCATATATACCCAAATGACATCTTGGTTTATTGGAAAGGAAAGTTTCTAGACATTTACACAGTGAAAGGTTAATATTGCTTAAACAGTATCCCCATTGCTAGAAAGCAGTTACTCTGTTAAGGTACCAGCTTGCTAGATTAAGTAAGCCTTGTAAAAACAAGTTATATATACTTGCTGCTTTAAGAAAGACTCACTGCATATAACACTTTATTTATAGAAGAGAGTCATTGGTGTGATCAGAAATCAGCATGCTGTTATCTTTAATTAATTATTTCTCTTTCACAGCTATATGCAAATATAAGTGTCCCACCCTCTCTTTAATTAACTCCTATTTTTTGAAAGACTTACAATGCAGTCCCATAGGTGTCATACCTATCATTCAATGTAAAACATTCATTTATAGGAGCAGTAAAAACAAAATGACCAGCCTTGTTTTTTCATCCCATTTCTCTTAAGTTGACTGACCTGAGAAGTCTATTCAAAGAATAAAGCAGATCATGCACTTGACATTAACATCTATGCCTGAGAGGAAATTGTAAGAAGTAGCGTTGTACACAATATTGCCCTATTAGGGTCCTTTTGTTAACTAGCGGGAGTGCATTAACAGAAGAGTCACGCTGTTCTTTTTCAATGTAGAATTTGAAACAGATCTTACCTTTCTCTGGGCTGAGAAGCCTAATGTTACTTAAATCCTCCTCCATCTCCTAGTATAGAGCTGCCATGGTGCCACAGAAATAAAATCTAGTTACAGGCTTCTGGGAGCATCAAGGGATCCTCTTTTACACAGAAAAGAGAGAGAAGCGGAGTGCCTCAGGGGTGTCATCTCAGAGGTCTGTCTCTCCTCCTTGGCATGTCTCAGTGTGGGCATCGTCTTTTTGAAATCAGGTCTAGTGTTGGCTGGAGCAGTGCTCAGGTAGCAGACTGCACCGGAGAAGGCTCTCGGGTTTTATCAGTCGCTTGCAGTCCCTCATGCACGCTGCTGCCCCACACCACCTGGGGTAACGGGCTGTTAAAGGAACAGGGAAGATTGCACGGAGCAAGCAGCTGCTGTGATTTACTGTGAGTGTGCACTGTGCAGTACCGCACACAGCGTTGATGCACACTGTATAATTTAGAAACACACTGTTTGAAAGACAGACAGTTCTTAGTGCATCTTCAGCATTTAGGAGAACAACTGGGGCATAGCATTCAGTGAAGCTAAATGGGAAATGAATGTGGATGCTGTTAGATAAAGTAGGTGGTTAATGCACTTGGCTTTCATCTCTGGAGAATTATAAAGAAGAAATCTGTATATTAGTCTTAAGTTAAAACTAGCACACCTGCATTCTCAAAATTCAAAAAAGCATCGGATATTTATTTAATCTTTGAATGAATGCATTTATAATACAGAAGAATACAGTGCAATCTATAACTGCACAGTCCCCTGTTTTGAAGGAAGAGCATGGTTTTGTCAGGAAAAAAAGAAGGAAGGATAAACTAACACGTTTGAAAACAGATTTTGTAGGGTGAAAAAGGTTTTGATCTGAACGAAATCAGAACATTCTCAGGATCGCTGTCTGTCAAAAACAATTCATAAATCACAGCCCCCGAGCTCAGCACTACACAGAACTGAAAGCCCAGGGCTCTTCCAGTCTGAACAATTAAGACACTTTGAAATAAAGGGACCATTAATGAGAGATGCACAGAGAATGCAGCTGCGAGTGAAATACACTACAGACAGAAAGAACACTCTTTGAATCAAAGGCAAACACTAGCACCTAAAAGGGGATTTTAACCACATCTACTCTCTGAAAATGAAACGAGGACACTACAGGCAGCAAGGGCTGTGCAGGTTCCAACACATATCTGATCCCAAATCATTTCTTTAAGAAATACAGAGGAAGGGACTTTCCTCTGGTGGTCTTGAGGGAAATATGGGCACCATATTGCTCTGTAGTAAGACACATCACCTGACCTCAAAACAGCACACCTCAGAATGTATGAGAGCATCAGTTTCCATCTGCACTGCGATGCTTACACTCTACGGATAAACAGACAGACAAAGACCTTGTATAAAGAGGTAACCACAGATTAGTACCGCCCCGTGGTTTGAAGACTGTAATAATACTTTAATAAGACCAGTCATTATGTTAGCCATAAGATCCCACAGTCAGACAACACAGTGAAACACTAAGGGCTTAAAAAATGCAGATGTTCAAGTGGAAAAGAAATGAAAGGCTTCTTTCACACATATCCTGACTTTCATTTTCAAAGCCAGTTTGTGCACCTATTCATTTTTCTTAAAGCCGTTTCCGACCTGCTTTTAAGCTAAATTCAGGGCTGACTGTGGAATCCTAGATGATCCACGGTCTTTGGTTTCCTCATTTCAGAAAGTTGTGTGAATGTGACCTTTTCATTCTATTGGCTCCACAACCATACTGTAATATACTATACTATACTAAACTGTACTGTACTGTACTGTACTACAATGACGAATGTAAAGAAAGCTTTTGAAGCTATTGTCATTACACCCCAGAGAGGGGGAAGTGTAATATAATGATACTGCTATTGAGCTTTTGTTATTGCATGGTGACTCTGCAAAGGGTTAAACTAGTTTTGCTTTCAACGCGATGCTGTTATGTTTGCAAGGAAAATGACATCTCCGTGGAGGTTTTTTGGTTCACTGGAGATGGGAAGTGATGAAAGCCTGGCCTGGCCGAGAGCCCAGGGAGAGAGGAGCAGCTCGTTTGGAAAAGCTAATTGCAAGCAGTGACCCCTAGAGGGCCTCAGCAGAGAAGCAAACGCCAAACTGCTTCCAATCCAGTATTTATAGCTACAACAAAGAGAGCAACACTGCTATAAATAGGCTCTGCTAATACAAAGGGGTTACAGTTAGAACGCAGAGTTTTATAGCTCACTGTAAGCATGTCCTTTTCTGACATTTATCTGCAATGTCTAAATTAAAATGTGCTACCGCTGTTCTGTTCGCTATTCAATACAAATGCTGCAGCAAACAGCTGCCTGTCAGCAACTCAGTGGATATATATATATATATATATATATATATACACACACACATATATATAACGCTTCTTTGCACATGTGATTGTTCCAATCCATGCTGCTTTTGACTACACCTGTTAGACCGCTGGCTCTAGCTCTGGGTAGATTGGCTTGGACAGACTGCAGTTTGTAGACATGGTATTTAAACAGGCAGGGTCCTGATCCCATTCCAACAGTGGCGCTTCCACATTCAGATACAACGTCAAATGCAATTTTCTTTCATATACTGTGTAGCACCGAAAGCCATTCGGCCACTAATTAGAAAATAACCTGCTTGGCGTTTACAACACTAAGGGGTCCCTGCAAGAGCTTAGTAGTGCCCGAGACAGATCCAGCTTCAGCCAGTAAATCGCTATAACTGGCACTTTTCCCATATGCAGTGAACTGGCTGCACTGATTGGGATGAGCACTGTGGCTGGGAACTGGATCTTTGTATATTATTAGATTTTTAATTAAAGTAATATTCATTTCCTAGGATTATGTTGCCTTTGGGATACTGTACACAAGCTGGTATCATTGGTTTTGGCTGTTTTTCTGCATTTAAAATTCAATCAGTAAAAAGACGTGTGAGTAAAAGCCATTATTATGTGTTTATTGTCTTCCCTGCTTGGCTTCTATAACTACTGCGATCGGCTGGTCTTGAAACATGTGCAGAACAACAGTGTCAGGTCAATGCAGTACTAGTGGGAGCCTTTGTGGTTCACAGCGGGACATAATGTCAATCTGATTTAAAGGAGGGAGGGCACTATTGTCCTGACGACGACCCCAGGGGAATGTAAACAAACTGGACGTCAACAAGGTCAGTTTTCTTTCCCAAAAGGCTAAATGGAAGAATATAGAAAGCAATAACATGATTGCCCCACAAATTAACAGTATACAGCATTTGAACTGTATGCTTCTCAATGCTGAATCTTATTTAGACTGCATGTTCCTGTGTTGTACTGAACACTAACCAACCAAAGTCATTTTACAGAACAGCGCAAGATTCACATTGACCCTCCCCCCTGTTTATTTTAGTTCCCAGCTCCCCTAGCAGAAGACATTAAAAAGCTGCGGCATTGCTTTTCTCCTCTGGTGATAATTCTGCTTTATTAAAGCTGCATAGTGCAGGCGAGAGCTTGCAGGATTTTGACAACAGGCAGGAGAGATGGACTCCTCGCAGCGCAGTGCAACAAAGCCCTTGTCCTGAACTTTCAAAGGTCTCAACTCTGACACAGCTTCCCCTTCCCAAGTTCCCTAGGCTCTGTCAACCCAAGCAGTAGCTGTTAACCTGCAGCATCTACTGTACGACATACACAGAATAAATTTACTGAGAAACTGGGTTTTATTTGGATTCAGACCAGTCAGCCGATAACTGATCGATAGAAAAATTGGCAGGGAAAGGCAAAACAATCAATAAAGAATGGCCCAGTTTAAACGTGCAACCAGAGTCAAATGATTAGAGATAATAATAATAATAATAATAATAATAATAATAATAATAATAATAATAATAATAATAATAATAATAATAATACGTATCCAAGTAACAAAATGAATACATCGAGTATATGGAAAATACAGAATTCTATCATTCTATCCCATAGACTGAGCACAGTGACCCAGACAACGCTAATGATGTAATAAAGTATTTTTTCTCCTGGGCGTGGCTACAAAATGAAGAGGGTCCTTCTATTTGATACATTGCCCCCTGGTCCCTAAAGGTTAATAACTTGAGCTCTGAATTATAAGGATTATCAACTCTGCCGTCACACACTGTTACCCTCATCACAGCACCCCACCTGAGCCTCCATCTGTCCCCCTAGACAGATAATACAGAGAGCATGTAATGTATGTATTTAAATGTGCTTTATTTTGCTCTTATCTGCCACCTATTTTACTGCATTTAATCCTGTACTTCAGAATACTGTAATCTGCCAAGTGTTTAACCTGTAGTATTTTGTATTTAATCATATCCTGATGTAACTATCACTATTATCTGCTGTATTATTGAATTGTGGTTTGTCACACTTGTACTTTGCTTGAACAAAAGTTATTGTATTTCTTGCTCTTATTGTATTACTTGTATTGTAACACTTGAAATGTATTTGCTTATGATTGTAAGTCGCCCTGGATAAGGGCGTCTGCTAAGAAATAAATAATAATAATAATAATAATAATAATAATAATAATAATAATAATAATAATAATAATGTATCTCTCTCTCTCTCTCTCTCTCTCTCTCTCTCTCTCTCTCTCGTCCAGCATGGTGCAGTCTTAAAGCTCTACAGCAATCTCACTGACTGTGCTTCTGACTAATCTCCCACGGACCTCATTCCACATTCATCCCACCTGCTGAAAACACTGCAATTCACCCCTCGAAGGACCAGTAAAATCAACTCACACAAGGTACATAATCCCTTTCAATATTCCTCAGCCGAGGCAGGAATGAGGCGAAATGTCATTATTTAGCTCTGTAGACAAGGAACCCGCACACAAAAGAATCTGAAACTGAAGAGCTTCATCAGAATGAGGGAGGGCTTCGTGTGGAGCTTGTTGTTTTATTGCTCTTTTGACTGTATGGGGGGGTGGGGTGGGGTGGGGGGGGGGGGGGGGGGGGGGTGTTATGAGACATAAAACTGAATTACTAGAGACACTGTGCATGCCCGCTTCTGCTCCATTTCCATGTTACCAGGACTGATTTGAAAGCAATTTGAAATCAAACCGCATTTATTTCCATTTGTAGCAGAACAAAATTTCAATTGGGACCACTACTAATCGCTTTGATGGAAGGCCCAGAGAGATTGAAAACATGCGAGTCATTGGAAAAACTGAGTTATTGGGAAGCCAGTTTTCTTCTGGGAATTTTACAAGCCTCAATCTTTGTCACTCGGTAACCAATTTCTGCTTCGTGTGGCTTATTGCAGTTTGTACGTGGCTATCTGGAAGGAGCAATCAGTAAATGTTGTTCCTTAGTAGCTCTTACCGTGATGTTTGTGTCTTTTATATAGGAAAATGAGAGACCAGGTAAATAATGATGTTATTAAGCAATAGTTCTTACTGTCTTTGAAAATGTTGACTGGCTTCTAGGGTGAGGGTTAGGGTGAGGGTGAGGGGTAGCTGTTGTCACTTATGATGTATACATTACAGTTGCCCACAGGCGCTAGCTTCTTGGTCTATGTTCTGTACACTGAGATGATCAGGCAATCAAAAATGATCCTCTGGTTCTTTCCCTAAAGGAAGGCACTTATCAATCATAACAGAACACCAGGGACCTTTTCCGATGACTAAGAAGCATTTCATTTTCTTATAACATTGTGTCCGGTGTCAATGCTGCGGAGTGCAGTGATATTTGCTTGGGGGGGTGGGGGCACGGTCACATGCAGACAGACGAGGAGCGCTCAGCGGTATGGAGATATGATTCACTGATTCAGCAGAAGCCAAATACATACTCTATTCGTGTTTGAAGGTTACATTTCATTAAGGAGAGCTATACTGTATTTAATTGCAGGTCCTCTCAGAAAGTCCAGGTCTGTGGACTGGGTTCCATACCAGGGTTTCATCGCTAGCACTGTTTGTTTTAAACCCTGTTGAATTCTGGTGGAACCAATTACAGGAGCAATCTAGACAAAAAGAAAATCAATATCCGTTCAATTGGAAGGAGCACTGGAGTATGGGACTACAAAGCAATAGAACCCGTATTACTATTCAGAAGATAATGTTTTATGTAGGGAATGTCACGTTGTATGGTATCGGACAAAGTCTATAATCCAGCCAATGAATGTCTGGACAGTGGTCAATATAAAATCTATTAAAAACAACTGCATTTCAACGCATTCTTGTATTTGTACTTTTTGAAGAGCAAATACAGTAGACAGGTGGGCAGCAGTGTGGAGTAGTGGTTAGGGCTCTGGACTCTTGACCGGAGGGTTGTGGGTTCATTCCCAGGTGGGGGACACTGCTGCTGTACCCTTGAGCAAGGTACTTTACCTAGATTGCTCCAGTAAAAACCCAACTGTATAAATGGGTAATTGTATGTAAAAAATAATGTAATAGTATGTAAAAATAATGTGATATCTTGTAACAATTGTAAGTCGCCCTGGATAAGGACGTCTGCTAAGAAATAAATAATAATAATAATAATAATAATAATAATAATAATAATAATAATAATAATAATAATAATAATAATAATAATAATAATAATAATGGACGCCAACATCATTCAATGCGCCTGGATATAAAGATAAGTAGCATAAGACACTGAAAAGAATTCATTCACATCTTGCTCTTTCTACAATAGATAGCATTCCAATGAATAAATACATGCATACCAGTGTACTTTTATTATCTTCAGCAGTATATACTGTATTCAGAGAAACCCTTCAGTGAGTTAATATAACATATGCAGTACCAGGATATCAAAATACCAATTATGTTTTTTAAAGAAAGCACCAATTTCCTGCACTTGAACCTTGTCATGTGGGAATTGCAACGAGGCAATGTGAAATCGCTATGCTAACATAATTAAAAGCCACACTCTATTCTGCACACTGCATGTTCACTCGCCACTGTTTCCTATGGGACCTTGCACAGGATATTGAAGAGGTCAGGCCTGCATTCAAATAAACTGCACCCCCTAGCGAAAGACTATGGAACTGTTGAGCTGGAGTTGTGGTTTAAGCTTTTGCGTTTACCAAATAACTAACAGCTAACGGCCCTTGGCCTTATTTATGACCCCGGCAATCACGTGACATACACGTTTCTCATATAGAATTGCCTCATCATGTTTCTACTTTATTTAGGAGGACCGCGCTTTGTAAACCTTGTTACAAATATACAATCTGTCTACTGTGCATTAGAAAATCTACCAATGTTTCGGTATGTTTAACTTGCCTTTGTCAAGGGAAAGTATATGTATATATAAAATGAGATATGGCTTCAACAAACCAAGCTATCTCAATGTACATTGCGTCTCCATTTACCAGCTATAAACATTTTATATTAACTTCGTCAGACAAGTTGTTTCCAGTTAAATGCTTTTTTTTATAGCGAGATGCTGGATTTGTTCCCTGAGGAGGTATAATGGCACTTCAAGAGATTGTACAGAGCAAGAGCAGAGCTGTGCATCAGAAACACTGCGATAAATCTCTCTATTACCTTGTTAAAATAATGTGAAGATTATGCAATGGGGAGGAAAAAACACACACAGAGACAGATATTAAAATATACCATTGAAAGCAAGGAGAAGCATTTCGACTGCATGAAAACTGCCGTCGCTGCAAAACTATAATGCAAGCCTCTCTCCAAAGACTATCACAGCTTTCCATAGGGAAGCAGCCCAATCTAGTCCTGGATAAACACTGCATTCTTGATTACTATGTGCCACCCTTATCATATTCAACACTGTAGTGGGACTACATGGGCAATGCTTCTGCACTAAGGGGCAGCTACAATGCAATGAGCCATTGGCAGGCTGGCAAGGCTGACGTTTTCATATTTTACACCAATAGTATCTCAATAGTATGGATCCACTGAAGCATGACATCACATCATTACTAGTGTCAGAACATGCCAGTTTTACAAATAATATGATTTTAAGAATATCAAGGTTGATAGCGCCTGGATTTCAGTCAAGTCAAGTCAAGATAAAGGATATCTGGAGAAATACTGAAATGCTGTGCTGGAATGGGGTTAAACATGTTTCTAAATGCACAATTCTTATACTACTTAACCCATTAAGTGCCATTGTCCTCATTTGAGAACAGGCTACTTTGTAATTTTTTGGAGCATTTTTAACAGCTTTATTTACAGTATATCCATTGGCTGCAATTGGTACATTTTTATTAACTAGAAATAATTAGAATCGCAAATTGAAATATTAATTAGAAATATTTATTAGCCTCTAGTACTTCAGGTATTAACAACTCAGGAAGTCCATACATTAACAAGTACAAACTCAATTCTTTATTGTTCACTTTAGGACCAAACTCACTGGAGCAAAGTGATAAAGAAAGATTTAGATTGGGTAAAATGACCACATCTGACGAGGCTATTAAGCTAAGGGAACATGAAGCCAGATTTCAGGCCACTGCATGGCACACCAGGGGAGAACGGGGTTTGATACAGCAAAGTTGCCTCAAACCAGATTTCAAGCCACTGTTCCTGAAAAAGGGCTTCACGTTCCCTCAGCTTTAGTTTCAGTATATACTCAAGCAGGTTTCCTAAAGGAATATTGCACACCAACCTCAGCACCTTTAAAATGCCCAGCAGACACCCCATCCAGACCTGTTTGCTCACCTGTCTCACTGGAGACCAGCTGCCTTCGAGCTGCCTAATTGTACCAGGCAGGTCTGGGCTGTCAGTCCCCTTTGTATCACTTATGTGTCAGATAATTGTAATTGGCGTCCATTGGAGAAGAGTGGAATCAGCTTTGGAGGTTGTCCAAGGTTCAGAGCGTTTTACAATATAACTTTTGATTAATGGAAGCTTTTTTCTCGGCAAGACATTGAATAATAGCAGTCGTTAATGTGAGAGATGAGAGCGAGAGATAGATATTGAGGAAAAAAAGAATACTGAATTATATATTCTATAGGACCCTGCAAGATCAAAGCTGTCATATCTTTAGGAATAAATGTTACCCCATTTATGTATATACAATATATCCCTTTTCATGTTATAGTGTTTGCAATTATTGAATTAATTATCATGTATTATCATTTTTCATACAAATCTGTCTTTAACTAAGCTTGCTTGTCTGTAGAATCCTAATCTTAAGGGATCTTTCAACCTTGCCAGTCCCACCAACTCTACATTTATGGGTAACACTTTACATTGAGCATCTCTAATTACTGTGTATTTACATAGTAGTTACTTAGTAAATACATGTGTACCTACACATAATTACAAGGTTAGTATGCATAGTTTCCGAAGTTATGCACATACTTAATGTAAAGTACATTTATAGGTTCTAGATTCTGGGTTGTAGACAGCCATTTTAGGCATGCCATAAGTTGCTACCAGAAAATTGTACTACCTTTTTAGAACAAGCTTACAGCACAGGAACTAATGTATATCAATTGATGCTGTTTGAAGTCAAAGCAATGGAGCGCTCTATCTTTGTCACCTACACCTAAGATCCCCTGCCTCGCCAATCCATCAGTCCCGTTTCATCCCTTCCCAAATCTGTATTTTCCACCAAATTGGGTTTTTTATTACTCTTGGCAGATAAAAAAAAAGTAATGATGAATGCAGCCCTCTGAAGAACATCATTTAGAAATTCTTTGGTATCTAGGAACATACAGCCCCCTCCTTTCTCCTGATACTATAGCAGAACGGAATGGGCTTCGTTAATCAGTGTCCAAAGCTATTGAGGAGGCTGTGTGGTCCAGTGGTTAAAGAAAAGGGCTTGTAACCAGGAGGTCCCCGGTTCAAATCCCACCTCAGCCACTGACTCATTGTGTGACCCTGCACAAGTCACTTAACCTCCTTGTGCTCCGTCTTTCGGGTGAGATGTAATTGTAAGTGACTCTGCAGCTGATGCATAGTTCACACATCCTAGTCTCTGTAAGTCGCCTTGGATAAAGGCCTCTGCTAAATAAACAAATAATAATAATATATAATAATATTGGCTTGCTAGAGCATCAAGTGTTCAGTCATCTGTTTCTCTACAGCAATAAGCAGTTTTCTTTCTCCATCCGTTAACTCTTAGTTTGCACATTCACTCACGCTCTGCTTTAGATTCAATATGTAGATTAAATACGTTAGGACTTGGTGGCAAGTATAGTTGAATGAATAATGCAGAACGATGCTGGATAAAAAGACCTGTGAAAGTCTGTGGGTCTATGCCTGCAGGGTGTGCAGTTCATTCATATTCTGGTGTTTTTTTTTTTCATAGGCAACACCTTACAGAATAAAATGTCATTGGAATACAGAAGAACCATGAGCAGACCACAGAACTGCAGCGAATGCCAAAACAGTAGATTTAGAACTAAGATTTTGGGCAGTTGAATTGAATTGACATGGGTTGACGTTCATGTGGTAGGGGGTAGCATCCTAATGGGTTTAAATTGTCCTAGGAAGTGAACAGCGAGACACTTCCAGAATGTAAGACAAGCAAACTGAGAACTTTGGTTAAACTAGGGTGATTTTTTTTTTTAATGAAGCACATAAAGCACTTTCATTAAAATATATTACCGATCCAGTTTTTTTTTTAATGAAGCTGAGTTTGTACCATCTGCAGTGTATATGCCTTTAATTGTGCCCTACATTTTTTATGAATGAGTCACATTACAATTTATGGATTATGCATAATGGAGAGAAGATCAGATCACACTGGGGAGCAAATAATTTTTTTAGTATCTGCCTGCTGTTTATTATTATTAGGCAGTGTACAAAGTTCTACATGACTCTCATAGCCATGTACAGTCCACCTCCCGAAGTCACACAGGATGTTCATTAACACAGTGCAGTGATTTATGTGTGCTGCACTTTCCAAAAATAGACATTGGAGCGTCCGCAGCGAAAATTTCATTTGGGATGAAAAAGGTGGCAAGCTTTGCATAATTCTGAAGGTTGTCTAAAGCAGGCATTTGGGGAGGGGGCATTCTTAATAATGTGCCAACCACGATAAAGAAAGAAACCCAAACTAGAGATGTGGTCATAAAACAATATGGCATAGCTAGATGACAAGGGGGTGGAATGGATTCAAGCACTTGCAATTACTTTTCAGGTGAAACGAGTCTGTGTTCTTCGCAGCTCACATAATGAAACATATTACAAGCTCCCCCTTACAAACCAGCACTCATTCGGCACCGTTGCCAGCTTAATCTCGGAAAAAGTGCCCAAGGAGACTGAACTGTTCCTTCACCCCCGCCCCAAAAAAACCCCGCCCCCTAAGAGAACTATGTGTGCAAATTCTTGACCTGGGTTTCAAATTATCCATAACTATTAAACACACAGTAGTATTTCTGTATTGGAAATTAGCCTCTTTAGGGTTTCTGTATTGGAAGTTTATCTTTGAAAAATACTCTGGAATCATTAATGCCCACAATGCGATAGGACTTGATTTAACATCTCACACACAATATTTGCAATATTAAAGAGGTTACCATGACAACCCTACCAACCAAAAATATTTGGCAAATTGAAGCAACACAGGCCTATTCTGGAAAGCATTAAAAAGGAGGGGGGGAGGATTGCTAAGGCACATACCGGCATTGCTCATTTCCTTAAAATCCTGTGCATTTACTCTGTGGCTATCCCTCACCGAATGTTTAAAACAGGAGAGAGAGAGAGAGAGAGAGAGAGAGAGAGAGAGAGAGAGAGAGAGAGAGAGAGAGAGAGAGAGAGAGAGAGAGATATCAAACTGCGCTAGCGGTGTCATTATCCTTTTCTACTGGGATTGTGGCTCTCCACCAGATAGGTTTCAAGACTTCTATGCTCCTCTCTCTCTCTCTCTCTCTCTCTCTCTCTCTCTCTCTCTCTCTCTCTTTCTCTCTCTCTCTCTCTTTCTCTCTCGTGTGTTTATGGACACTGCAGAGTACAGAAAAGCCTCCCAGCACAATAGTGGAAGTCTTTGTGACATCAATTGTTCTTTAGATCAGCATACAGCGCTATAAAGCTAAAATTGAATAAACATCTGAGTGCAGATAGAACACGTCAGAATGCTAAAGTTATTCCTGCTGGATGCATCTGTATTATACAAACTCTCTTATTCGTCTGCTGTATCTGCATCTTTTTCTACCATCATCTTTTTGCATTGGTACTTGGATGAGACCTAAGGTCATGTTTTGTGAGAGAGCAATATATCATTTCAACTGTATAAAACCAGCAAAATCACTCCATCCTGTCATTTTCATTTCAATATATGTTTATTTAGCAGATGCCTTTATCCAAGGCGACTTAGAGACTAGGGTGTGTGAACTATGCATCAGCTGCAGAGTCACTTAGAACAACATCTCACCCAAAAGACGGAGCACAAGGAGGTTAAGTGATGTGCTCAGGGTCACACAGTGAGTGAGCCGGGATTTGAACCGGGGACCTCATGGTTACAAGCTCCTTTCTTTAACCACTGGACCACACATCCTCCTTTTTGCTTTAGTTAGAGATGGGACAAGGGATTGCAATAAAGCGATAATCTCTTCTCGAACTATTTCAGCAAAATAAATCTGATAAGCAACTGACGGGTAACTGGTTTCTACTTCATAATGAACTTGTTTTTTTAAGAGCAATACACTGTCCATTACAAAAGCTTTGTCTGTATTGCATGACATTACAATACTCTAAAATGCATGGGTCCACACATAGAAAAACCATGTACTTACCAGTGCGTTAATGCTTTATGAATAAAGCTATTCATCTGTGAAACCTTTCCAATATGATTTACAGACCATACTCTCTCCCTTTCTGTCCCACTGCAATAATGAGATACCCACTGCTGACAAAATAAACAAGATTGATTTTCAGTAGACTCCTCAGTAAAGGATATGCAGGCATCCTGAACTCAGCCCTCTTTTTTAATATGTGTTGGTTTGATTAGTGCATTAAGGTGCCTATCGGGCACGGAGGCAATTACAAGCTTTTTGAAAATACTGCACTTACATTTTTTATTTATGCTTCAGAATTTGGAAATAACCCCCGGGGACTGAAAATTGAAATGAATAAGTTGAGCGTGCCCTTAGCTTATGGATCTTTAATGGACGTGCAATGGCAACACAGTGGCTCGTTTATTTGTGTTTATGAACTTGTGTAACTGGAAAAACCAGAACTAACAGTTTGTAAAAATTGTAATGTCTCCACTTGGCTGGTTATGCCTTTAAACAGGTGTGCTCTTGAGTTCTTTCATTCCTTCTAAATCCATCAGCTCAAAGCAGTGAATGAGCTTGCAGTGATGTGATCAGAAAGCAGGTGCATCTTCTGAGGTGAGCCGTATATTCTTAGATAAAGCTAAAGAAACAGCAGCTGCTGTCTTGCTAAAGGTTTGGGATTCTCAGTCTCACAATTAAACAGCTGGAGACAGGCAATCCAGTTGCACTTTTCCATTATGGTTGCATAGATTTCAGTTCGGAAAGCAGTCCAGTATCTCATAGCAAAAATGAGAGAGCGGATTTGGAATTGATTTGGTTTTGTCTCAATACAGTTTCTAGTATCTGTTGCACACAAGCAGCGTGTTTAACTGTGCATGTGATTTACTTTAGTTGCTAAAATGCCAGAGAGGGTTTCTTTTAATGGTTTAAATACAGTCAGTATTTCATAATAGCAATAAAATAAAACCAGAAATGTCCAAGTCTTTTTCATATCTGTATACAGGATGTTGTTAATAATGATCACACCTTGTTCTGCAATCCACATCCTCTGTTGACACTTTGTGGAGCCTCACCCGAACACCTTGTTGCCAGCAATATCGTCAGAGCAGCTATGCTTTCTTCAATGAAAGCTGTCAAGTTTATCACAGTCGTGATGCCTTTTTTTTCCATTACTGGCTTGATGGCATAGCGAGGAGGGTGTGAGTAAAAACAGGCAGTGTGAATCAGCGTATCTGTGGCTGAGAATGAAATCGAAAAGAAGGGCTGTGATCTGGGGATGACAGGTTATAGGGACGTCTTGGTCTGCAAACCCTTTCTGATTGCTAGACACGCTGTGTGTTCTGTATCGCTGTGTTTTCCTGTTTTGTGTGGCAATTGTTCTCCAAAAGGGTTTATCTACACATCAATAGGAAATCAGTTACAATCACAGTGCAATGTAATTCAAATACACACTGTTTTATTTTACTTTAATGGAGATGTACAGTACGTGTCTTAATAACCAGGTAAGGTTTGGAAGCTGTTATTGTGTAATTGTTGGCTATTCTACAGGGCATATCTCATGTTCACACACAAGAACTGCATTAATAATGATAACCTGATAGAAGTAATTCTCTGAATCAGTATTTGTGATGTGTGATGTATAAATAAATTCAGGGTGGCTCCAATTATAATATTTGCTATGGAGCGGAAAATTCACCTAGAGTGGAAAATACAGACCCATGTTTCTTGTGCCCTAAGGTTTGTTTGATACATACATTCAAATTGTAATTAAACAGCTGAATAAAAAGCCTTAAAGGATATGCCTGTTTCAGCTGGCAGGGATTAATAGAATTAGACATAGAGGACAGCTCTGAGGATTTTTGAAATATGAAATCAATATAACCAGCTTTAACACAAAGCTCACTGGGTTTGCATGCAAAATGCAGGGCTAAAACATCACTTCAAGCTTCAGGCTCTTTGCAGTGTGTTGCACAATTATATAACAAAACCAAACGCGTCACATTCCCCATTCAAACGGCGATGATTTGACAATGAAGCGTGCCATTTAACTTGTCATGAAAGACACCTTTGTTGTCAAGCTTTACCTCAAAATTATACAGGATTTCTGGCTTTTTACACTGTGTTTTTTGAATAGCCCCTCTTTCAGAGTACACTGACAGGTTAATTGTGCTTACAGTGCACAACAAACTTCAGCTAGCTTCTGCCTAACTTTCCCTCTAATCCCAGAGCTATTAACCCAGAACCCTGCAAAATCATCACGAGAAATCAAGGGACATTATTAAACAGTGCTGTAAAAAAAAAATTTAAAATCGAAAGGCAAGACTAATCACCAGTCTTAAAATAAGGAGGAGCTGGTGAACTTGAAGAACCCCTTCATGCAGCCTTTCTGGTTATTCAAATAAATGACAGCAGCTTCCTAGAGTGTGCAGTGTGTTGAATGAGCAAGTAATTGAATAACTAATGAAGACTGACCGATTTGTTTGGCTCAGCTGAATACCCAAATGAGTGGTCTGCGGGCTAATCAATTAACATTTTTGTTTGCAGCTTCAAGTCTTTTCCTGTTCATGTTGCTAATCAGGAATTATACAGAAACGCTGTGTGATTATAGGACACCAGTACCGCCATGGTTGATCAAACATTCCTTGTACCTGTTAAAATTAGCCCCCTTGAATTAGAATTGAAAATAGAATTATTGCAGACTTGCATGTTTTTAATGGTGTAGTTTACACCATTGAAGAAGGTGGAATCTTAATCCTGAGACCAAAATGACATCAATAAATCAGTAAGTTGTGGGTTCATTCAAGTTTCTATTCAGAAGCAGCAGCATCAGCAGACTAAAGCAACATAAATATGAACAAATATTTCACAGTGGTCCTGATATGGTAGTGCAATTTACTGGTCTTGATCAGTACAGCAATAGACTGCTAGTGTGCATTGGTTCATGCCATTGTGATACCACTGATATATCAAAATATAATAATGTTACCACTGTGGCACATTGCTTCAGCTGTCCTTTACTATCATTGCCATTTCACATTGTAGTACCATTGCATCCTTGTTTAGAATAATTTAGTACAGACTGTCCCTGCAGAGACGCACAGAAGAGACAACACCAAGAGAACAACAGTGATTTCGCTCCGTGGTCCAGTGATCACACATTTCAGTCCTGCTGTAATAGGAAAATAAATGATATCCTGGAGCTATCATAATCGAAACCAGGCTTGTTAAAGTGAAGGAAAAGAATACGCTTCATCGGTAACCTAAGGAAAAAGTAAATTCTATTAGGTTATTGGGTTGAAAAGAAATTGCCTGTGGGGGAGATATTATCCCCTTTCTGTTTTCCTAACTCTTTATTTCACACTCATTTCATTGCAACTGAATAACTGCTGGCCTTTGGGTATGATACCATCTCTTGCTATGTAACATTCCACAAAGGGCAACTGCGAATCAAAACACAAGCTTCATTTACAGTTTGCTATCATGTCATATCCGGGGCAGATGGGAAACAAAAATGTATTAATGTGTGATCTGGTACATCATCAGTATTTTAATAGTAAGGTCATTTCGTTATTCAAGTACTCAGCAGGGTGAGGTCTGGTATGCAACTCAAGGGATTTCATTTTACCAGACAAGTTTATGATTTTTTTCGGCTTGTGAAAATAAAAGGGGATTTCACCCGATCGTCTGGATAATTTAATTTCAGCTTGGTTATTTTAACTGGACCTTGACTTTACTTTTACAACCTATGCATGCATATCAGGCAGCCAAAACTGCTCTGTCTGCCTTTTGCAAAGTCTTTCTAAGAACAGAGAGCCGGATAAAGGTCTCGGTTTCTTGTATCATTGATCCTTCAAGAAAAATGATAACAAAAATCATTAGTTAACATGATTAAGCTTGTGGAGCCACAGTAAAAGAACGTCCTTTGTTTGAGCCTATACTATATTATCACAGTAAAAATGCATCTTCACTCCCAATCTTGAGTAGACATCAGTGACTTTAAATCAATCAATTCAAAAAAGGCAGCCAGCTGTAAAATTAAATGAAAAAAAAAATATGGAATGTAAATCTGCTACGCAAAGCCCTGCTTTAAAACTTTCTCAGATAGATACACTCCATTTTCCAAGCTGTCTTTTATGACACCATGAAATCAACCCTAGTGCCCTCACACATTATGCTGAGCAATAGCATTTCAAGGATCTGCAATAACTTTTACCAGTGTGTGACACTAATACTCTGCACCATGTTGTGTTCAGGGAGCTATACGAGTTTGTCTTTTTAACAGCCACATTAACTCATGTTTAGAGGCATGCCACTTCCAGATGGTGTTTAAAATTTCAGACTTATTTGTTCTAACAACATTATTTGGAGAATGCAGGCACTTATACTTCTGCGTAATAGCAATGCCCTCTAAGCTTGACAGTGAAACACAATTATAGCATCTAATAACTGAAGCACGTTAGCAAGCCAGAGCCCATTGCCTGGACAGTGAATAACAAGCTTGTTCCTCTCAGTTAAAAACAAGTCCAAGAGCTAAGCCCTTGTTACGCACCAGAGCTCTCCATCTGATCTGGATGTAATGTGCTGTAATCCAATCAAGCCACTGTTAATCTCCCTCACTATGGGGTCTCCCTCACTATGGGGTCTGATCTGTCACTGCATGGCATGTAGAAAAGAAAAAAAAAAGCAATCATTATCAGCAATTGGATAGGAGGGGGAATTAATACTGGCTTAACCATGAAAAGATGCAGTCCCCCTAAAACCTTGCAATGTCTTTTCATAACTACAACGCAGGCATGCCGCTGATAAATTGATGGTATAATGACTCTAGACAACTGCTCATTATTCACGTTAATGTTTTTCTTTATAAAGAAAGATATCATTTTTTTTGCACGTCAATTATTTAAATAAAATGTTGCTTCTAACAAGGCATTACAGTACAGTGCAGGATCTGCCTTCTGCAATTATAGTTTAAACAAGTCTTTTGTCTAGAAGAGATTGATCAATAAATAATGCAAGGGATATGTTTCTGTAAATTCTGATTGACCCCTTTAGTTTGTCATTGCTTAATCTTTTTTATTCAGTAATAAACAGCAGTCCTGAATTGTGCTGTGGTTTGAATAAAGTATAAAGTAATAAGGTAACATCAGGCATATAGCAGAGGAAATGAGGCAACGAGTCGGGCAGCACTGAACAGCACTACAGGGCACAATTAGAGCGCTATGCTGAAACAAGCATTAGACTGACACTTCCTAACTGCGCTGCAGATGAGAGCACTCAGAACAACAAGACAATGCAGACATCCAGCCATGTGCAGAATAGCAGAATCAACTCTGTCCTCTCCAGGACATTGTGAGGGGTGCAGCAGTGTAATCCACTGGACAAATCCACCGGCCACTGAGGGTTAGAAATCCACTGAGTTAAATGAAGAGTGTCCCAGCTCCCAGACGATCATGCACTACGAACTTCAACGAACATTGGGGCTTTGTAATGAGTGTTATCACTGAAAGCAATGGGTGACACTGAAACTGCACAGACATTGCATCTGTGTGACGTGGAGTCTGCATTTCAGATATGAGTATGCTTTGAGCATGTTGATAAATGTAAAACATAAATATGAATATTTAATATGAAATAACTTACTGTTTTATTTTTCAGTATACTGAATATGTTTCAACCTGTGAAGCTCACATAGGCTTACATTTACTGTATTAAACCAGTATATCATTTTAGTGGTTCGCTCAATGCATGAGGCATTTTAGAAGTTGTTTATGATGTCTAATTAAAGCACAAAGTGGTCTAACATTGTCACACATGAGGGCCTCTATATCACTGATTACCGAGCGAAAAGTGACATTTTCACACCCAGAGGTTTTTGTGCAAGGAGATATAAAAAAAAGATAGAAATGACAAATGAGAATGTGTTTTAAGAAATGTGCACACTACTGCAACTAGAGGGCGAATAATTGAATTCCTCAGTTGTGAATTCTGGCCTCAGGCTGCTTCTCTGCACAGTGTCACTGTACTGTGAGCTTCACTGATGTGCAGCTTATCTGGCTCTGTAGGTAAGGCTTTCAGAGCCCACATCTGCAGCCCTCAAGCTGTTGGCTGATGTCATAGGAAAAAAAAACCATCCACCAATTTTAATATCTTAATGAAGAAACCTGCCATGCCCACGGCTTTTACAGTAAACAAAAGACATTCATGTTTTAAACATGCGTCCTTAAAAGACTGATCGCAAGAATATATAATGGGGTGCTCCTGAACCTCTGGGTATACAGGTATCTAAAGGCATTGATAATTAGTCACAGTTGCTGTAGTAGCATATGTTACCTGCCAAGGTTATACTTAAAAGTACAATAGGTATTGTAACAGGAGACTATTTTCAATGTAGTGCCTGAATTGATAAACAGCAGTAAAGATGTCAGACCTAACATGCTCAGAGTCTGTGTGTGTCGTTTAAGAAACAGGCTAGGTTTCGTCCCCCATACTCTTACTAGCCTTCATGTAAATACACAGTAATTAGAGACACTTAATGTAAAGTGTTACCAAGATTTCACTCAGCACCGTGGACAGCGAAAGAGAAGCTAACTAGCAGATTTAAAGCATCATCCCCAGTTCATCTGAAGAGTGGTATTTGGGATAAGGAAAAATGAAAAACAAGGGCTCAGATGCAGTTTTTGCTACTCTTATTGGAAGTTAGATAAAGAACCATCAACACCTTCAACACTGCCGACTAGAGTATAGAGCTGCAGTAATTACTGGGGCATAATTAACATCATGTAGTTATATAACCCAGAGCTGCTTCGAGGTCCCCGGTGGTCTGTGATAACCTCTGGAGAATTGAGCATCGCTGTGCAGCTGATTCTAGAAAATGGGTTAACGTTCCCTGAATGCTCGGGTGTGTTTAAAATACCATTTGCATTCAAGGTTTATTTTTTTACAGGATCATCTTCCTTATACCCAGCACTGTTTACAATCCCGTTATTTATTGATTTTTTTTTTTTTACAGATGTTTCTTGTTGTGACGCACCCTGAGTTTGAAAGAAGAAAAGTGTACTGCACAAACATCAACACCAGTTCTGTGTACTAAATAATGAACAAGCCAGACCCTTGCAAAACCCTTGGCTGTTTACCTCCATCTGTTCCATTATTTATAGTGATGCCCTTTCCAGCTATGCCTGGCAGTCCTTTATTATAATGAAACGAAGCAGGTTTGCTTGGAGTAAAGTCACAAACCTACAGCACATTGATACGTGCGGGACTTTAACATCTTGCAATCTGCAATGACAGCAGCGGAGAATAATATACACATCCTGCTGATTGAAGCTGCTCTGAGCTACTGGAATGCAAGTGGACTGAACAATGACAAAGCATTTGACATTTCATCATCAATCCTGTATGAGAAATCACATAATCACCGTAGGTTCCAATGCATTGCGTGGGTCAGAACCGCAAACTGACATAAAAACCAGCAGACCCGACACAGTCATTGTGCAACCTGCAAAATGAAACGTATGTGTAAGATCACAGTCGAAGAAGAAAGTGAAAGAGTGCATGTGTTTCTATTCCAGCAAGACTCTACCAGGCTCGGGGGATTGGTTTGCTGAAGAAAGCAGTAGAAGCTCTGTCCTGTGAGTCTGTGTCCTGGGGGTCTCTGTAAGCGGTAATGGTTACCAAGGGGCTCGCAGCAGGCAATTTAGTTACAATGTGGCCATGCAAGGGTGCCACAGTGGGACAGCTCTGGGGCTGAACCAATCACGAGATGAGCCCAGAATTATGGAAGGGAGTATTTGTTCTGTGGAGAAACAATGCGTCTTAACTTGAGTGAAGATTCACAATTAACACACCCACCTTAAAGAAATGTTTGATACCGAAATCTATTGCGGATATTAAAAACAAAATATGCTGCTGTGTGTGTTACAGCCTCCCCCTTTAAAGGTGTTATTGCTTACCGTCCAATTGGATTTTCACCCAACACCTTGGGAACGCCTAGGAATCACCTACTGCATTGCAATTGTAATATTTTAACATATTCTTTATAGCAATCAAATCTAGATTTCATGGGCACCCCTAACCTACGCAAATAAGCATGATGCTTTTGCAACAGTAGTGTGCGTCTGTCTTTAATAAGAGTGCCAGAAGTCAAGCTATTTACATGTTTTGCTATAATTACCAGGAGCTTATTATAATGAAGGTGATTTCATGTAGCTCAATACACAACTAAGTATCAAAAATGAGTTTGGAGTGTCCAATTTCAGATCTGTTTAATGATGTGCTGGAAATAACTGTCAATATAACACACTTCAAACTTGCTATCTGCAAAGGGGCGATCGATTCCTCAAAGAAAATCCTCCCCTTATCGAAAGAGCACTGGGTACGTTTAATATATAATATGGCAGTGGGCCCATTCAGTAACACAGAGAGAGGGAGAGGGACTGATAGGAGATCAATAAAGAAGATTGAAATCTATAATAATATTGGTGAACCAGATCAGGGGGGGGAAACTGAACAGGTCTGACCAACAGACACAAAAATAAATGTAGACAGGGATGTACTTTAAGTAACAACACTTGTCTCTTTACTGGGAAATCACCCTGAATTGCATCCATTACCTATGCATGGTTATCCCAGTATTACTATAGACCCAGTTTTCACTAGACCAAACTAAACTAAACTGTGAACTGGGGCCCACAAAAACCTGGCGCCAGCCCTGTGTACACCTAAAAATAAGTGATTGATGCAATCCAGGCAAATTAGCTGATGGTGTAAAATGTTTCGGCTATGGCTTATCTCAGTGGGATACTGGTTGATCAAATCAACCCTTTTGTGGCATAGACATAGCCATTGACTAATGAAAAACTATGCACTTTAGCAATGAATCATTGCAGATTGAAGCACTGAATAATCATTAACTGCTCTAGGTTGCTTCTGTCCTTGGTATAATATTATAGTATTTAAAAGGCAAAGGATTGATGTCTTACTTTGCTTTGGCGAGCAAGTGAGTGCTGTGAAACTATAAGAGGCTAAGTCAAGTAGACAAACGCCTCGGGTAGGGCCTTCTTCAGCGTGCAGTGCAGAGGACCACAGCATTGTATAAGTGTTTCTACAGCGACTGTACGGTACTGCATGTGGTCAGACTGCCGGGTGAGAAACAGGACTGCTGTCAGTGACATTTCAATGACATTTCAATCCCGACACTATACTGACCTTTCATCACAGTGGCTTAAACCCAGTACAAAGGCAGCCAAGAGAAGAAGAAAAACCACTCTGACATGACAGCAGTAAAAAGCAAGACTATATTGGACTGGACACCATCAGGCATGTCTGAAAGTGTGATCAGATTGGAGGGAAATGGTAAAGGTTTCACATGTGAAAAGCAGGAGATAGCAGAAAAACAGATCTATAGGCCAGGGTTGATAGATTGGTGAAAACAAATGTTTAATTCCTTTTTCTACACGAGAGACGTTCAGATTGACGAGTGGATAGTAGAGTGCTTTGGTCTGTCAGATCAAAGACAAATCTGCAAAATTTACTGTAAAGATACAGGTTGCAAAATCAGCGAGAGAATCTGTGACTCAAACTAAACCTCATCATCAAATATCTTCAGTTTTAGCTGGGCTTTTAGCCATGGGAGGGATTAATGGTTAGGCTTTTAGCTAAATGTCTTAATATTATAAAATCAATAACCAAACACAGTTGTGGTTTAGTTTAAGTCAATATTTCTGTCAAGAAGTCTCGCTTTGGCAGACTTAGTGTTGGGAAGATAGTGTATCAGTTGTGTATGTTCATAAAACATAATTCAATTCAGTAACATTTCCACTATTCCTCTTATTGTCGGGAAACTTAACTTTAAATTTCAAACACATTTTCATTACCATAGAGCAGCTCTGCATAAAAATGATAATGGGACTTAAATAGGGTAGGAAATTGATTTTGCAGATGCTCTGGAAATGTAATATGATTTATATTCATAAAGAGTGTGCGAATTCCTGGGTAGGCACTGTGGAAAAGAAACTTCTTAAAAGATACAGAGTATGAAGATAAATAATTGAAAATACATTACTGGCTTTCCTTACAAAGATTTACTCTGTATTTGTGCACACTATTGCAATTTTACCGTGCCTCTCCCATTATATACAATGCATTTCTCATAGTTTACCCTTGCTTGCCATGTTCATTAATATACATCACCATTCCTCACTATTCTTTACCTTGCTTTCACTATGCATTATTACACTTTGCTATGCTTTTACTAAGGTAAACTTTTATGAGGGCTTTGTCTAGATTAGTTGAAACAAAGCAGGACTGTTGTATGCTTTTCCCAAGTGCCCGAATGATGGATTATTAGATGCAGCAACATTTCCTGCTATGATAGGGCAAAGCCTGGTTGGCAGCTTCCCACCTGTAGGGCCCCCTTGACAAACTGCACATTCGTTGCCAAGTTACAACAAATTCAGCTGAGATGATAAAACAGCCACTGGATGGAGAACATCAGCTGGGATCGAGTTCTTCATCAGCCCCGCCTTGGGTTGGTAAGCTCTGTCTTGGTTACAAGCCCCCCGAGGTTAAAGCCTGGCACAGAAGAGACCGAATGAAGAGGCAGACAATGCAGTGGTACAACAGGGCAGAGCTTGGGGTCTCGCCTTCGACACCCTCCTTTCAAACAACGCTTGCAATCCTGCAGGATTTGACCGCGGCAGTGCTCCAGAAACTCTAAATTCTATATTAGTCCGGAATGGAACATGACTGTGAGGTTCTGAACGGGGGGCTGTTTAATCATTCTAGAACTCCATCGGTTTTAACAGCGGGTGGAAACATCAAGGTCCTTGGTCCATAATCCAGTCAATCAATGTCCATTTCTGAATCCATTTGAGCACTGCCTTTAAGTACTGAGCAGTTGAACTGTTGAGTAGAGCAGCAAAAGAAAAAAAAATCTGGATTCAGAATACCCTATGTAATTGAGCCAAAATAAAATTCTAAATAAATTAATCTTAACTGTTATTTTTCTGCAATTGGGTGTGTATTGACAATTGTGCCTTTCTTCGTTTACCTAATTAACAAATAACAACTCTAGACAGTTAAATGATTGATTGATAATCTGAAACCACAGGGTATCAGTACTAAAAGGCATCACTTCAGAGTGGACATGCTGCTTGGGCTTTTGCAGAAGAGACAATGTATGTATCTTTTATTAACTCTCCATTATCTAGGCTTACTGTAACATAAAGCAATTGCATTAGTGTTGCGGTTATACATCACCCTTGATAAAACAATATGGACAAGAATTCAGCTTGTGAAATAATGACTTCACATTTAACTGTCTAGATTCAAACAAGAGACGAAGGAAAAGCTTTCCCTCATTATTTAATATTCCCTCTTATTATCAAGTTTGTGACAATACCCTCAAGATCAGATGAGCCCACATGGGACCCCCTCTATGTATGTAACAGCTGCCCCAGTTTCTGCAATTAAAGGGATGGTGCTAATTTCTTGTTCTGTCAAAATGAACGATCGCAAGCTAGGACAAGACATGCAGACAGCGGCACTGCTGTCCTTGTGGAAGACGGTTAAATGTGGATTAAAGAAAGGGCAATTTTCCTCTGCGATACAATCCTGAACAGCTTTAGCTTTGAGTCTCGCAACGGGGTCGCTGGTTCTGCCCACATCTCTCTCACTCTGATAACCCTTTCCTTTATGAGTGTATCCGCTCGGAAAAGGGAGTCAAGCACCTATTCCTCATGCTCGGCAATTTATGATCAAGACTAGAAAGGAAACGATAAACGTTTATGGCATATGGGAGAACAAGCATGTTTAGGCCACTGGAACAATGCTGCCCGGATGATATTAAACCCTTCACTTTCTCTTTTGGTTTTCTTGTTTTTTATTGCATACAAAAACGCCACCAGGACATGCGTTCAAATTACAATAGTACAAATATTTTTTACAGGCAAGACATATATGACTTAGGCAACAATATAAAGATATTACCTCAATAGTCGATGTCAGAAATGAAAAAGAAAAACATGAAGACCAACAGCGGCCTTCTGTGACAAATAACTTTCTTCATTTGTCACAGAATTTGGTTACATCGCATTCAGAAAACAGATGTTCAGTATAATCAGCAGACTGCATACTTTTGGAAGTGAAGGTCTGCGTTATTTTGGGCACATAACGTATACAAGTGATGGTATTGGCTAGAATGTAAATGGTGAGCTGCTGTATAAAATCCTGGTTACTTTGCATGGGAGATAACCTTCATCTTACCCATGATTGAGAGTGTGACAGCCCCAGGCATCCCCACTTTGGATAAACAGCTGCTGTACAGGAATTAATTGTACATGATGAAACTACGCAATAAAAAGTTAATGCCATCTGATTCAGAACTCCAGGAGTAAGACTAAGGGTTTGATTCTTTCTCATTTTTCAATGCCTCAATTGCTTTGATTTATACACAATTACAATGTAATTAATACTAATTTGGGCTAAATTCTCCATTCGTCATGAACAGATTGTTTTCAGCAAGGAGAAACGCACCCATTAAAGTCACCAAATGAGATAAAAACAAGACTTTCAAATGAAGTATTAAACAGGTTCTTTTTCATTTGAATCTTTAATTGGTGTTTTTCCATTAAGAAAAAAATGTGCTAATGACGATTTGGAGAAAATTGCTTTGAGAATTGTGCCCAATATGTTTACTGAGTACATATTATTTAGGTTAAACCATCTTCCCTACTATTCTTTTTTCATTTAACCTTTATTTTACCAGATAAGAAGATTGAGAACAAATTCTCATTTACAACACCGATCTGGTCAAGGGGCAAACATCAGAGCAGCACAAAGCAAACAAGTACAACATAGGAAAAAATAAAAATAAAGAACACATTAACAAGTACATACACAGGCATCAGACAATGGTGAATTCAGATTCCGATAAAAAAACATCATCTGAAACAAAACTCTAGTTTTAATTTGATTTAATATAAATGTATCTCACGTTAATATAAATATAGAAGTAAGTGAACAACTGAAACTTTTTTTCTGAAAATAATTTTTTCCACTAAGCTGCCTAAAAATCCTATGAATAATTTTCGCACAAAAAATCAGTTCTGGTCCAGATGCTTAATAGGGGCTCATTATAACACTGTATATTCATGCAATCAGTGAATTCCATTGAGTGCAGGAAATGCTGAAGGCTTCCCATGCTTTACAGTGAAATCTCTGCAGGATGATACATGACAGACAGACAGGCAATAGGATTGATGGATGGATATCGTTCCGCTCAATACAGCAGTTAATTTAGTCATTTTTATACAATTTATATAACAAATGAACAGGTTCATAACGCCGTCTGTAAGGGGACATTTTAAATGCCATTTCTTCTGCTCAGATAAGTTTTGGTGAAACAGGCCATGCTCTGCAGCAGGGTTGTCTTCCTGTAATTGTATTGCAAACTCATTCCATTCTCATGGATTCCACTTTGACCAGCATGTCCATATTTAAAAACCTTAGATGCAGCTGAAAACTGTCAACATTGCCTGATAAAGGAATGGGATGAAAGCCTAGCTATGGGGTCTTTATGAGTTAATTTAGAAGTATCCTCTCACATAGAATTGAAACAGAGGCAATGCCAGGTCTGGGGTTCACTCTGTAAAGTTATTTGAGTAGATTTGTTCATCTTGAGCAGGCAGTTACAAAAAGCTTATTTGTGTTACTGCAGTTATACTAAAGCTATACTACAGTACTAAAGCTGTCAGTCACTGTCAAAAATGTACTAGAACCAAGTTTTTATGAGCAGATCTGGAATACTGGCATCAATATGCTAACCACTTGACTCCTTTCCTAGTAGTTGATTGATCCCAGAATTCCATCCAGTTGGCTCTTAAAGGATCCAAAGCATTGAGCAGCAACAACGTGCCCTGGTTACCCTCACCGCTCTGTTTCAAGAACTGTCTACCACCCTCTGTTCTAATTTCCAAGTATGTCTTCTAGTGTGCTTAACAGTATTAGTCTATATTTTAGGTTGCTGCAGTGGCAGTGAATTGGACTGCCCGTGCTCTTTGGCACTGCGAATGCTTAATACAATGCCAGCTGGATCCCTGTACCCACCAGGGTCTTTCTGCTCCAGCTGTACCCTTTAAATGGCACCTGATACATACAAAAAGGCTCAGAACACAGAACAGTGTTTTTACCACATTTTGGCTTTGCTCTATATTGCTTGGCACAGCTTTGCACAATGCAACAGTCTGTTACCAAGATGGAAACTGCTTATGTTTTTAAACCACTAACTTAAATCCATTTCATTAAAGGTATATGCCAACACAGTTAGCTTATTGCTCGTATTAGCGGTTCGGGACGCATTTTTATTACCCACATCGACCTACCAGAACGAAGCAATGTGGGCCAGTGCCTGCAATCTGATGTTTGGTGAAATACATCAGGTTAAAAGGTTAGGCTTGTTCTGAAGATACTGGTTTTGGAGTCATCTACAAGTAGTCTCCAGACAAAGACACACTTGAACCCAAAACCTTGTGCATGGCAACCCAGGGCTTTAACCACCGAGCCACTCAGCGCATATAGAACTGGACTCACAGCATGTTCTACCTGTCTTATTTATTTCAAATCTTGGTTGCTTATCTCCAACATAAAGCAAAACCTCACCAATTTAAGAAACAACAGCAGTGGATGTACTTTCAACTGGATGAACTAACTGCAGATGGAGTGCTTAGAAATACTTTAATTGCGTTGTAACTTCAGTTCCAATGGTCCAGTGTTGCTGTGCAATCATAATGCTTTATCACTATTCCTGTATTGCAGTAATGGTGATAGAGCTGCAGACCCAGTTTTAATGTACTTTTGCTGCAGTTAAACTGCACTGCGGCTTGTTTTTTTAATATAGGTCAAGGTTTGTTCTTTGCTGTACATCCCTTTGTTTTGCCAGTATTTGGGGAGCATGAAGGAAAAAAAAGTCCCTTTTGGCATTAGGAAGGAATCGGAATTTATATTGTAGAGGCATAATTATTGTTGGGATTGCTCAGCTGTTTTCATTTGAAGCCAATTTAACTGACTAACGAATGACATCAATTTAAGTCATTTGTTGCCACTGTGAGAAGCTCATTTCAACAGAATACTGCTGATGGCAATTTTGATCAACGGTGTGCTGGAATTCGTTAATAGGCAATTGGAAATGGGAATTGATTTTAAAAAGGAATTGGAAATGGAATTGATAAAAAGGAATCGACCCCAACCCTCTTAGGGATAATAGGATTATTACACTTTTTTGGTTCGCTACAGATACATATAGATGAGTGCCTTCACGGTTTCCCCAAATGCTTTATCCATGCAAACTTCATTATACAGCAGATCTTTGAATAAGTGCTTTTTCTATAAATGCTGTCCATTCAAAGTAGTGCTGAAACTCCACTCAGGCAATCTCACAGTCTTGAGCAATATGAAACTCGTTTTCTTCCGTTCTCTGTAACCCTGCTGTTGTATTAAAACCAACATGAAAAGAGTAATGGTACCATTCTAATCAGTGCTGTTAACAAACACACAAACAGTAAAAGGCAGTAATGCATTGAAATGCACTGCCTTCAGTATCAGCACAGACAAACAGCGCACTAAATCCTTCGGAGGATATAAGTGTGCATCCTATCCCTATAACATCCATCACTTGTAATGTCTTTATTGGATTGATGAAAGCGCTGGCAAGTTTGGGATCCGTTTTAGAGCAAGTTTTACACAGAGCTCGGCAGCTTTATCACTAGCCAGTCTTAGCGAACCTCAACCTACCAGAGCAACACTAAGAAATGAATTATAATGAACCTGGGTGCATGAAAGAGCCAGCAAGATAAAACACCCATCGGTCAAGTAACTGTAGTAGCACTATTGATCAGATTTAGGCTCTGCTGTCTCAATAATAATGTAACACAGTACAGAATCTGTACTATACTGCATTTGGTATCTGTCTTTAAAGTGACAGTACTTTTGAGGTAGTGACACCGAGGGAAATAGTATAATAAGTTTAATTGTACAATTATCTTGTGATTTTATGCTTTAACTAAAAGTGCAATCCTGCTGTAATGCTATGAAAAATCGGTACTCATGGCTGTTTTAA
Organism: Acipenser ruthenus; assembly: GCF_902713425.1. NCBI lineage: Eukaryota > Metazoa > Chordata > Actinopteri > Acipenseriformes > Acipenseridae > Acipenser > Acipenser ruthenus. The sequence continues at coordinate 1,897,752 of NC_081208.1, forward strand.
CACTCGTGTTACCCTTTATCGATGTCTTTAGACACTGCAAACTAACCAATTAACACAGGCATTCAAAATAACCCCACAATCATAAAAGACAGCAGTGCTTGAAATAAGCCAGCAATGTCATTACAATGATTGAATTTCATGCCATGGCAGTGCAAACATACAGGGTTACTAGTTATATTTTACTTTATTAATGAACTGAAGTCTATTGCAAGGGTATCGTTCAACTTCCTTTTAAGCAATAACTTCTTAGATGGCAATTAATTACACTTACAGACTTGGATTCAAATGCAATTCCATATATACTTCAATATGATTTTCTATTCAGTTTAAATTAACTCATTATTGATTTATAATAAATTGCACCCCTGTTTTCAGAAACAATATTTTTCAAACCTTATGCATATAAACAGCAATCTTTTTTTAATGAAAGAATTTATAAAGTATGGTAGAATCTGTGTCACAAATGTCACACTGTATAATCCAGCTGTTGAATTTACTGCGATTTAGTCTTCTTATAAATCGCCTGCAGGCATTTCAAAGGAATATAATACGTGCCAAACGATACACATCATTAACTCACACCCTGGGAGAAAAGACACATAACTTTATTGTCTTCAAGCAGAATGCCAGGAAAGTGTGTTATTGATTCAATCCTCCTCTCTCACCTGGTATCATCTCTGTATGCAGCTGATACAGCTCTAGAATCCTTCAGTATTTCAATGAATTCCAGTCCCATCAATAGAAGAGGGACAAAATCCATTGTGCAAATCACTAATGATCTATTAAGTTTCAAACCACGGGAGAAGTGACTAATTTAACAGCTTTTCATAAGCTTTGAGCACACTGACATGAATATAGTTGTATAGAAACATAAATAAATGTGCTCAACATTACAGATATCTATCTTTAAGTTGACATGCATGTAATCATACACATTTCTTATAGTAAGTATTAACTGCATTAAAAAATCAAACACAAGCCCCATTAGATTTTCTGATTTCCTTTGTTAGTTAAACCTACATACCTATCATTTCATTACAAAAATCTCCAACACAGCTCCACAATCCTATATCCAAAATCTGTGAACAGAAAAAGTATCCTTTGAACTTTTAATTCTCCATGCGCATCCACATTACTGCATTTACACACAAGCTTTCGCTGTACGTATCTGATCTATACATTTAGCGCTAAGACCAATTGATTAAGGCAACAAAACCATACAGCAAGCCAGTTCAGTATGATTATTTCAACAACAACAAAAAATCTAGAGATCAAAAGGAGAAAGTGTTGAAAAAGGACATACTGTATTTCTGCGGAAGAGTTCCCAAGTCCATGCCTGTCTGATTGCTGAGGTTGGTATATTTGAACTGCAGGAAGTGCACACTGGATTATGTCCTGGTATTATCAGAGAGGGCTGCAGAGGAGAATCTCAGTGCTGCACTGTCTCTATCTCCTCGCCCCTTTATGAGTGAGTCTGTGAGTGTGTGTGTGTGTGTGTGTGTGTGAGAGAGAGACAGAGAGAGCGAGGGAGAGTGTGTTTAAATGTTATTCCATTATTAAGTCACGGGGGAATCATTTGCAAGCTGTCTTTTTTTTTTTTATTCTGTTTTTAACAAAGACTTTGGTTTCTTCCGATAAAGACTCCCCAATAAAAAAAAGTGTGGGAGTGGGAAGGAATGTAATGGATTGTAATGCATACAAAATTAATTTAGAGGCATTCTATGCTAGGAATAACACAGATTTGGCCAAGCATTATTATGACAATGTCTTTCAAAAACAGCTTTTATAATATTCCTTGAAAATTTTAAATCGCATTTTCTTTTTTTTTTTGTGTCTATTATTCCGGTATTTATGTTAATGTTACAGCGTAGATAGAATGATTATTTGAATATTATATATATATATATATATATATATAGAGAGAGAGAGAGAGAGAGAGAGAGAGAGAGAGAGAGAGAGAGAGAGAGAGAGAGAGAGAGAGAGAGCATAGTAAGATGCAAGGCTTTTATTAAAAATGAAATCTACATTTGTAGATAAATCTGATTATTGTACTTTGAAAATCACAGCCCACAAAGCACTAGAAAAGAGAAAAGGTATTGCTTATGTTCCCATTGACTGCATTATTATTCCATACATTATAAAATCAGATTACAATAACAACAACAAAAAAAAAACTGCATTTCAGTGCAGCTCGGTGCAATCTACATTAGACCACACAAGATCCACACTGTTATTATAAGCAGAAGAGCTTTTAAAATATTGTTCATGAGTCTCTATCAACTGACTTCGCAAGACAAGTTTATGTTAACATTAGCATTTCCTTGCAGTCTCTGTTCATGACCTTATAATTAATTCCCCCAAGTCAACAGCTTTGCTACCTCCCCTCTGAAAACATACAGCACACTGCCCAAGAATCAGGTGTAATTAAAATGTGCCTTAAGCAAGAAGGATACAGATGTGTAGCTGCAGTTTTTGCATTTTAATGCAAGCAGAGCTTAACCTTTTAAAAGGGGACATTTGTTCATTCATTCATGTCATACACTGAGCTGCTGATATTCCACTGTAGTGTACACAAGGAGCAATGCTGGGGTCTATTCAGTTGATCTGAACACAATTACACATCTAAATACCATTTCAAAAAGAAATTAGGACCATGCAGATCCTTTTTAGTTTTGGAGACAAAAATACACTCAAGAGACTGACTCTTATTATTAGAGATCTTGCATTTCTTAACCCCTTAAAGTACACTTAGAATCATTACAACATCCAGCCACATGGTGGCACTGTGTGCTACATAACGTGCAGTGCAGCCATCATATTTACCTTTACAATTACAAAGGATCAAAGAAAATAAGGAGAAATACAAGAACGGATCCTACTGAAACCGCACTGTTCTTACAGAGAATGTGAATCTTATTCCTTAGAGGTAAAGTGAACCAAGAGCTAAAAAAAGACAGATAGCCCAGAAGAAAAAATAAATAAGCATTCCTCAGGGGGGATGAAGTGCGACCCCTGCCTGCAAATGTGCTACTTTCTATAAACTAGCAATGCATGGCTTCAGTATGACTTGCACAGACAGTACCTGCAGTATCAGCCTCTGCCCTACTCCTCTGGTCAGCTGCTCCAAGCTATTCTACGTTCGCATTGCAGGTGTCTCACTTCCAGGTCAGCTAGCCTGTATCTGATGAAGTAAATAAAACCAGGACTCTGTGGAATCCAACAATTATATATGAATAGGTTTAAACACATAAGGGATGCTGAGGTCAGATAGAGATTCACAGATTGCTCTTGACACGTTCCATTGCAATATCTCAATAGTGAACAGCAAACAATGCATAACAGGGCAGAGGCTGGGAGCAAACCGGCGACCCCGCGCAGGGCAAACGAGCATCTTAACCACAATGCAAATGAGCTGGGCATTCGTGGTTATAGAGCTTTTAACCTCATCTCATCTCACCGACAGGGGACAGAATCCGTGACGGCAGCGTATCACACAACACTGCTCCTTACACATGCACAATGTAGCTGTTTAGCTATTTACTCCAAATCATCATTAGCACATTTTTCTTCTGAAAGGAAAATAAAACACATTACAATTCTAAAACAAATCCGAAACAGCTGGAGGCTATTTATTTCTGGCTTGGTCACTTTACTGCGTGCGTGTCGCTTTTCTGACATTTGTTTTTTGCCCATGATGATCTGGAATAAATAGCTTTGAGATTCTAGCCCACTGAATATTTAGAATTCTTCCTGATCACTGAGACCTCAGATGGGTTGGGGTTTGTTAGTATCACAGTTTTGGCATAGCTGTTACTTGGGTTGCTCACAATAATTAATAAGCAGGTAACTCATGATACTATATGAAGTGATGGCTGTTGACAGCTGGATGCGTTATTTTATAAACCTGGCAGGAGACTGAAAGAAGAGCGTCAATCTGCCACTACTTCAGGCTTAAGAAAAAAATAAATACAAGCTATCAGCGAAGGATTCACAGCCAAGGCAAATAATGTACCCAAGCGCATTTCTGTGTGAAAAATATCCCCCGTGATAATGACAGCTCTGGGGCCCCTTTGCTTATTTGACTGTAATCCTATAAAACACTTGAGGATTATGTGAAAATGAGATTCGCAAAAGACAGGCTTGAACAGGTCATGATCCCTTGATGAGCCACAGAACATGGGTTTGTATCTCTTAAGGTTTATTTTACAATGATTTGTTTTCTGCATTCCAAGTAATGATATTCACCAGCCGGGCTATTAAAGAAAGAAACATATTTATCCCTCTATCATACATTTCGTGACCATGTTATCAAATACTGTATTGAGCACCTGAAGTAAGCGATTAGGATATTTTCAAAATATGAATGTTTTCTTTCAAATTCCCTCCTTAAAATTGTTTTATTTATAATGGAATTATTGCATAGTGGACAGCGCCACCAGGTGGCCAACATTGCAATTATGAATAGAATAATAATAGAATTATGGGATCCTAAGACAAATAATTGCAGCATGGATCCTAAAGGGAAAGCTACACTGTAGTATACTTACTCAGAATGTTTGAGTAATATTGTGATATTCCTTTGACAATGGAAGCCATTAAATATCATCTCTACTTCACTAGTCTTTATCACGATCAATGCGCAGTGCAGTGGTGTGAATACCGTCACAATAATCAATTTCCATCATGAAATGTTAAAATGCCAGCAGGTTTCCACACAATGGTATATTTTTTCCAATGTGGCTAATCCATTGATCTGAGACGTGGTAGTATCTATAAAGCAGTAAGCAATGTCATCTAATATGGTGAACACCAATAAACGTATATTAGCCCAATAACTGAATCGAACAATTTTCTGTTAAAAAAAAAACATATGTTATTTTAAACTCACCATTGGCGAACCAGTCACCATATTTAAAAAAAAATACAGTTATAGGCGAAATTTACACGGGGGACGCGGGGACATGTCCCCCTCGCTTTTTCAATGACTGGGAAATGTCCCCCTCCTATTGCAGCAGTACTAAAACCTTTATTTTTAAATAATATATTTGTATAATCGTTTTATTAAACAACGTAGCTCATAGTTTTAATGGCTTACTGTTTGATATTACTCGCGCTCTGCTGTGAAAGAATTTTGATCGCTGTTTAATTAGTCAGACGAGATTGAAGATCCAAAACAGTTTCAAACACAGTCAGATAGTTCAAAGTCAATGTGATAGCAGCTTAGAGAGATCCAGGTGGTCCTGTGTGATCTGTGATCTGAGATAGTAAAGAACGTTGGAATACTGTAAAATATTTTCCAGCTAAATTCAGATTTGGGAAGCAATCACAGACTGGATGATCAGTGGTCAGCTTTACTAGCAAAGTGTAGTAAAGCAGGGTAAAGGCACAGTAAAATCATGGTAAAGCACGGGTAAGCATAGTAAATCACAGACGGATGTGTGAAGGCATTGTATAAACCAAGGTCAACAGCATGGTAAACCCCTTGCATAAGCATGAAAACAGTGGCACACTATAAGGGGTTCTCCCTAGGGACCATCAAATGTAACATCGGCCAGCGCACATTGCCCCCAGTACTGTATACTGTACTGTACTTCTGCATTCACTGCTCAATCTGCTGAGGAACACAGCCACACATTTGTGCACAATTAGGCTATCTGGAGCTGGTGCTTTCATTCCTCTTTGGTAGTGTGCTTCAGAGATGCTGTTTTCACAGTAGACTGTGATGCTCCGATGGCAAGCTCCATGCAAACTGTGTCTGCTCATGAATTACACAGGACCTACGTTGTCTCTGGAGCGCGTCCAGACTCCCAACCCCTTCAATGCAATTATTCTTCAAGGGAAATAATGTCCACTTATATTGTTTGTTTGCTTGCTTGTTATGCATGCATTTGATTATACTTTAAATCACAAACCCTCTCTTAAACAGTCAAAAAAGGCCATTGACTACAAACTCCATTGAATTAATGAGAATAGAATTTAACGAAACATGGCCCCACAGGCTTGAAACTGGTTCATGCGGCATTGTACTTTCCCAGTCGTTTTAGACAGCAATTGTGCCCCCTAGTGGTTTTGCATAACATTTATTTATCTATCTATCTATTTATTTATGTATTTATTTAAACTACTCAAAAGTATTCAAAAGAAAAATAATAACATCGCTGTATATGTAAATGTCTTCTGTGAACAGATTAATTTCAGCAGCGCTTCAAGGCATCTGATATAATCCCATGGAGGATCTTGAATGGATTTAGTCCCTTATAATCCTGATATCTGTTATCTGCAAAACAGACAACTTTCTCTACAGGACCACACTGTACATCAGCCTCGAAACTGAACTTTACTGCATTATTCAAAAGAGACACACACGATTATTTCACTGCCTAAACCCCATATACAGATTTACATTTGAATCTTATTTTTTCATATCAGAATTCCCTGGAACGTACACAGTATTCTCTACATAAAACGGCCTCCATCTAAATCTTTTCTGTTCCCTGCTTGTTTATTGAATGAGCTACCTGAGCCAATCCTGACATGCTGGAGATTTCCATCACAGAACGGAATGACTGTACATTCCGTAGCGGAATGATTGAAAATGCAAGGATTCCAAATGTTTACATTCTTCCAACCAGACTCGATTGTCTTAGCCCTGTGTCCAGACATGCAGGTGACTTCAGCCTCCAGCTAAGTGCTAGAGCAACAGGGTGGAGGCTGAGTGTGAACCGGCGACCCTGCACACCACAAACAAGAGCTTTAACCACTATGCAAAAAGAGCCAGGCTCGTCTGCATTCGTGGTTATAGAGCTTTTAACCTCATCTCATCTCACCGACAGGGGACAGAATCCGCAACGTCAGCGCATCTATCAACACTGCCTGTTATACTACACCTTCGTGATTGAAGAGAGTTTGGGGGAGTTTGTTTAAAATGGAAACCTGGCTGTGGCTACATTACTGATTTCTTTTCAATTGCAGTTAGCTCCTTTGTAATTTAAATAAAAGGGTGGCGATAGGGAAAAGTGGATTACAGTGATATCTTCAATACATAACAAACAGAAACTGAAACTCCTGATTGGGTTTATTCCAACTCATGCAGTACAGCAGATATTTACACTTTCATTTTTGTTGTATTTTTGTGCCGTTATTAAAATGACTATTGTTCATGAAAGACACTAGCATATCTATAATATTAATAAATAAGGACTGTAGAGTATTTTAAAATATCTCTTAAGAGCAAATTACCATAGGCTTTAGAGGAACAAACTTATTTAGATAAATATAGTACGGTTTTGTGCATCCCAGGCATATTAAAGGGATAATGTCTCAAAATACTCTTTAAATAACAATTAACTTCACAGAACAAACACATTTAAATAGACTGTACCATGTGAGCAGAGCCTGTGTTTAATATAAATGGCCGTTGGGTCACTCTCATACTTCACACAAGGGAAGTTATATTTTATAAATACATGCATTGTATCTCGATACAACAAACAGTTCAGTGAACATTAAAGTCAATAACACTTCAATAAAACTCACCAAACTGGAATGCTGCTGAAGCCTGGAAAACCTGGCTGTCTCATCATCACTCAGGGAAATCATTATTGATAATTGCCACTCTTGTAAGCACCAGAACAGATGTTTTGCTTAATAAATGCATGGGAACCACAATGAGTAATTAGTTCATGTGTTGCGGTCATTTTTTCTTTCCAGCAATGCCATTATACAAGCTACTCTTAAAAGGAGGGCAGGAAGGTCAGTATTCGCTATGATGATAGTCAGCGACCTTCATTTTGTAGGTGGATATTGTCATTCTCCATGTGTGCCATTTGCCACATGCTTATGAAGGACTCAGATTCTGTTAAATCCATCCAAATTGAAGCCAAACAATAAAAAAAGACTTATTTTTTAATTTCCATGAACTGTTTTTTTAGCCCAGTTTAAGATATTTCATACACTAGCTTAGTCTCCCAGCAGGTAAAGTATTGGCACAACATACAATATTACTGTGGTCTGCTGCTTTGTTACTTTTAAATCAATCTAATAATCAGATCATCTGAGTCCCAACATTACCATAACTGGCATTTGCTTGCCAAAACATCTTGATAATTGCTGGCAGCAGTTTTGAGTTGTATTTTCATGTTTGCCTTGTAGCTACTGTGTTTTGCATCGCCGATGATCTGACTGCTTACTTACCAGCTAAATAAAACAAAACAGCGAATGCACAGGCAGGATTACAAACTTCCCTTTAAGTCTTTACTGGCTCAAGATGAAACGGCGATCAGCTTTGTGTTATTTTAAAGAATAACAATGCAATCTCGTTCCCTGCCTAGACAAGAACACAGCGGTCCTGGATGTGTTTTACAAGCCTGCCTGCCTTTCCTCTTTGTTTAGAGTTGTCTGTCCTTCCCCGGACTCTAAACCACCCACTAATCTCAATACACCCAGAGACCAATGACATCTTTTTGTGTCTTTTTACAACACCAATCTTAAACTACGTAATGTCAACTTAGGTAAGGTTTAGGGGTGATGCTCGTAATTGCTTTTAAGAAGTATTTATCGGCAGGTATTAAATAAATCCATTCATTAATCTTTTGATTTCAAAACCAAAAAAGCTGTCCTTCCCTCACCTTTACAATGGAGTAAAAATCAATGGCAATTAACTTCTGTTTTAAAAGCCGATTGGAAGCTCTCATTCAGGGCGCTGACATCTTCACAGCCGTACAGAGGGCGTAAACTGAGAACGAGGGGAAAATGGATTTATTTAATACCTGTCGATAAGTCAGCCTGCTTAAATCTCCACAAGGAAAGTTGACAGCGGTTGTCAGGCAGAACCAGCAGGGCTTTTAATAGTGATTAATTACAGAGCTGTCATGAAAATGAGAATCCAAATTAAAAATCAAGAGGTGCCCTTACACCTAGGAATGCAGACTTTTATAATTAGAAAAAAAAAATAATGAAGTTGGGCACTCACTGGTAATCTATGCAATCTGTAATTGAAATATCGGGTTTGCAAGTATCATTGTTATTTAACATTCTCAATAGCCCTTTTATCTGTTGGTACAGGGTAACACTTTACATTAAGTGTCTCTAATTACTGTGTATTTACATAGTCACCACTTAGTAAATATGTGTGTACTTACTATGTTTCGTATGAGATTCCTGGAAAAAAAAACACTAAAAGTGCACCTGCTTTAAAGTGAGTTCTGGTGACCTGCAACAGGAGCCAGCATGTGAAATGCAATCATCATCTCTCTGAAAATGAAAGTTTCTTTTCTGAAGAAGCTGAGATTATATTAAAGCAGCTGAGGCAATGGTCCCAGTGTTTAATGAGCTCATTTCAAGCACTGATCATTACCCTTCCAATCTAATTATGTGTTTGGTCTCCGTGCTTCTGTAAACATTCTGCTTGGGAGCGATGGGGGGAAAGCACACAACACCCACGTGGTAAGAGGCTGGTCCGAGGTCTCAGGATGGTACAATGTTAAATGAGAAACAATGCCGTCTTCACATTGACTGGGGAGACGAAGGCTGACTCAAGGATGACCTTTTATATTTGTAGACAGATAATTACTCAGAGGAGATCTATAGAATTGCTATAGAATTTTCTGTGGGTTCCAGTAGAATTCTAAGATAAGGCCTATACAAGTTACAACGATTATGGTAGAATTTGGTTTATTTAATGATTTTTCTATAGGCTGTGGAAAACATACACTACCTTATAAACAATTGAAATGCAAAAAAGAAAACAACTAAATAGAAACGTGACTTTTGGGTACAGAAAATACCAAATCACTTTGAACAGATTTTTTTTTTTTTTTTTTGCCAAATTGAACATAACCCAAGAATTAGGCAACATGAGTTTATCTTCAAACTAGGAACTTTGGAAACTCTTGGAATGGACATTCTATTCTGACATAATCATGACATCATCCACAGGATTCTTGAAAAATAACAGGTGTACTGCACTGGGTTTACTTTTCTTTTATATATATATATATATTCTTAGTTATCTTCACCGCTCCCAGAAAAGTAAAGGGCTCCTGCAACTTAACTGCTAACCACTGTATGCATTGTGGGTAATTTAATAAGAGCGGTACGCCTTTTCAAGCCCTGGACTCACACAAAGCAAGAAAGGCACAATGCAGGGGTTTGTGAAAGAGCCAGCATGTATGAACAATAGTGTACACAAGGAGCGAAGGTGAGTGGAGTTAATCAGCTCTGATGACTGATAAGCTGACAGCTCCTATTAAGCACAACCATCCTGTGTACTCCACATATAATGACATCCTCGCTTCCATCATCATATGAAACAAAGTAAAACAGTATAAACAGAATTTCCCCAGTTTGATTGTAACTGGTACTCTCTACTAGAAGACAGGGGCAGGCTCTTAAGAAAGCGAATGTAAAACTTATGAGAAACTCAGTCAAGATGTTTCAGCTGTCTTCAGTGCACTGTGTTCTTCAGCCAAAACTTTTTAATCTACTTCAGTTTCTGATCAGTTTTACGTTAGATTTCTGATTGAGTGTTTTGAAGTTATGGACTATTTCTACCTTGCTTATTGGCTGGGGGCAGTGACTGACTGGCAAGGATTCACTGGGACTGATCGGGTATTCAACAGCTCGTAAGCCATCCAATAACAGAATGACCTCAAACCATTTATAAAGCCAGTGAGAGTTTGTGGGCACGGATCCACTGTGCTAGATCAGTTTTAATCTTCACAGGGCTCTTCAGTGTTTTCACAGATAGCAGTTGTACTTACCCACGGCAATGACGTTTGCAGATAGAAAGGAATTTCTGTGTTGCAAATTGGTGGGCTTTGAGATCCCAGGCTCCCTCCGACTCCATGATTCCGAGTTTAGCTTTGCTGCGCTCCCAGACATCATCCTGAACCCAATCTAGGATATTCCTTCAGGAAGAATCCAGACAGAGGGGTGTCGTAGAAGCTGGAGCCCTTTCTGAGCGTTACAGGACTCCCCGCAATTATTTTATTAAGGTACTGATTCTTCAGTTGGGTTTTTGTTTTCCAATAAAGAGTAGCTCAAAGTCAAACAAAAAAAAAAGCTTAGAATTCCCTTTCTTGGACTGTCGGTTTCCTTCAGATATGTTCAAGTAAGCTTTGTCTTTGTTTGTAGAAATAGAGAAAACCCCTTTTTTGTTGCTCGCAGTTCAAGTTTATTTCTCACAGGACATGAATCTCACCCTGTGCTTCAACAGCCTCATTATTACACCCTGTTATTTTTAATATCTCATTAACATAATAATAATAATAATAATAATAATAATAATAATAATAATAATAATAATAATAATAATAATAATAATAATAAGTTGATGTTACACTGAAACAGAATCAGTCATGCTAATTTTTATTTCCAGTGCAGGGTGAATGTTCTCCTTGGCAGCAAGCGTCCTCAGACAAATTAGTAGGTTCAGGGTTCAGTGGAAATTCGAAGGAAGGAGAGCTGTTAGAGGCTGCTTTTTTTCGTGTCTCGTCCTCGATCACGTTGGCAACCCTTTGAAAGCCATGAAGAGCAAGCAGCAGGGTTCTGCTGGGCCTGCAGCCAACGTCAATGGAAGCCAGGGAGCCTGTCTGACTGGGAAGCCCACATAGCACACCTGTTCTTTAGAAGCAGAAAAGGTAAACGTTAGGGCAGGTAAAATAAATAAAAAAAAAGCTTTTTTTTTTTTTTTTTTTTTTTAAACCGTGAGGTCTCCTGCAAATAAACTGAAGCTAAGGAATACAAAGAGGATTTGTAATGGATCCCTAAACTGCTTTGCTCAGATATATTTAAAATTAACTTACATGAACCTATATGGAAAAAAAAATAAAATGCATACTGTACACAGTCAGGTAGTATACTATGGTGTTTCTTCTTATATACAAATAGGATGTATATGGTAGAATGCTTTCTTAGCAAACATCTTAACACACAGTAATGAAAATTAAAGCAGTAGTAGGGCAGCAGTGTGGAGTAGTGGTTAGGGCTCTGGACTCTTGACCGGAGGGTCGTGGGTTCAATCCCAGCTGGGGGACACTGCTGCTGTACCCTTGAGCAAGGTACTTTACCTAGATTGCTCCAGTAAAAACCAGACTGTATAAATGGGTAATTGTTTTTAAAAATAATGTGATATCTTGTAACAATTGTAAGTCACCCTGGATAAGGGCGTCAGCTAATAAATAAATAATAATAATAATAATAAAAGCCTAAACCTTTTAAACTCTAGACTTAAAACGCTTGAGGGAAGTGGCTTCATAAATCTACTGCTTGACCATTTTACTTCCTAAGGTAAGTACTTGTTTCAAATCTATTCATTTCCAGAAATGACAAAAGTACTTGTGATAATCATGAGCATCATTACTCATGTTAATGAACATTTTTACTGAACCAGATGTATCACAAGATGCATTATCTCAGGATCTAGACATAACACTTTTTTTTTTCATTCCATGCCAATGAGCCACCGGAGAAAAACCCCACTCTATATGGAAATAAACTACAAGAACAAAATCAGCTGAGCTCCAGGGCCTAGCTCCCCAGACCAGCGGCCTAAATTCAGTGTAATCTTCAAGCAAACTGGGTTAGCGAGCTGCAGAAGAGTCTCCCGTGGCTTGTGGTTTTCAAAATCCTATAAAATGAGTTCAGAGGCTTCAGACTGCTCCTGTAAATGTGAAAAAACCTGAGAGCGATCTCACTAATCCAGCTACTCAAAACCAGCTCCTCGGGTAAATCGATGCCTCTGTCTTCCTTTGTGTTTGTTGCTTTCTTTCTTTCTAGATCAGAAAGCAGCTGTTATGTTGCTAACAGTTGTTGTAAAGTCCTTTATTTTGCCTGCTCTAGGCTGCAGAATGGAATTGATGTATTCAATTTAAGTATATACAAGTTTCAAGGAGGCCTAGTTTGAGGCAACTTTGCTGTATCAAACCCCATGTCTCCCCAAGTTCCAAGCCACAGAGTGGCTAAATGTTCCCTCAGCTTTAGAAAATTGAATAGGATACAGAAATACACACACATATATATACAGTATATATATATATATATATATATATATATATATACACATTAAAAAAAATCTAGAACTGGTATTGAATTTCCTATTGAAAGTCACAGCGTGCATTAGGACAACCTCTAGTAGAACAGGATCTTGTATCATATGCTTGTGTATCTTAGCTGTATAATTGCTGGCCAGGAAATGACCTGCTTTACTTTACCTAACACAACCCTGTTTAGTGACTGACAGGGTTTCTACGTCACTGGATTGCATATCACTGGTCTATTCAGTAAGGAGAAGTGAAATGAAGGATTTACACTAACTTGCACAGACATGTTCCAATGGAGGCACTTCCAACATTAACACAGAAAGAACATAAGAACATAAGAAAGTTCTCTTAGTCACTAATTTCTTGGTATTAAAAGACTTTACTAAGGTGGCAGGACTATTGTGAAAGCTTAAGTTTAGCAGTTTGGACACCAGCCATGATAATGCAGAATGACATCACAGTGAAAAACTAAAGCCGTCTGATACACTGTAGCAACACCTTGCTTGATTTTTTTTTGTATTAATTTGTACAAACCATAAAATCTTTTAATAAATAATGACTGTTTTTATGTACCATTCTATTTAAACAATCTATCACTACATCTGCTGTCAGCGTTGATAACGGCACTTTGCAGAACAAACTAGCTTGCTTGTCTTGTCACTGCTCCGGTTTACAGTTGTCTTCATTTTAAATGTCAAAGGAGGTACATAAAGAATTAACATCTTTCCCTGGCTTCCATATGGCACAATAAAGTATTATTTGCATGTTTGTGACTGTACTTAAGCGTTAACTACAGGACTCATGGACCGTACGAAGAGATAGTAGTTACTTAGTAAATACATGTGCACTTACACATAATTACAATGATATTTTGCATAGTTACAATATACTTTATGTGAAATCTTTCTGCACGATACAGCCCTATCCCTAACCCTAACCCTTTTCTGATACAATTGTATACTTGCAAAAAGATTTACACATTAAGTACACTGGAACCATGCATAATAACATTGTAATTATGTGTCAGCACACATGCATTTACTAAGTAACTACTATGTAAATACACAGCAATTAGAGACACTTAATGTAAAGAGTCACCATAAACAGTACTGCTTCCACAGTGTCAGCCCAGGTATGGTACAAATGTATGGTGTGCAATGAAATATTCTCTCACAGCCTTAGGCCCCTTAAAAGCTCACACACTTATCAGTGTTGTGTCAGCCGGGAGGTGTCTTTTACAAAGTGTCTTCACAAATGTTGTACAGAATATCTGACTGATCAGGTTGAAGGTGGAAACCCTGAACAAACACAGTAAAAGAGTAGCAGTAAAGCCCAGGATAGTAGACTTTTACTAGAAGTTCAGAACAATGCAAAGCACACACTGTGTGTACAAAATAGTTCAATACACAAGTTAGACGTCAAGAGTACCGAGGCTCCCTCTGGGGAAACCTTACAAACTCCTAAAAGGTCAAGATCCAAATCTAAGCCTCTATTTTTTCAAGCCCCCTCTTTTCTAAAGTACAGGTATTACGTTTAATTTGGAAAGAAAAACCTGCTTCAACTAGAATATATAGTGCCAAGGAGCAAATTTCCATTTAACTTTAAATATAACATTTATCTACAAAACAGAATCCAGTAAGTGTGTGTATGTATACCCCTTCATTAACTGGATAAGCAATTACAATTTACTACACAATCATTTTCAGCCCATTATCCAGGAGTCTTAACTGACAACCGAGTCAGAAGCATTGAGATACTATACTGTCTCCGTCTGGCACAATCACAACTAATAATTTCTTAAGAAATTGAAGAAAGAAAAAAAGAAGAAAGAAACAAGAACTACCTTTACTTGTTTTAAACCCCCAACCAAATCTCTACATACAACACTGCTCTAGAGTTTGTAAATGCTGTGCAATAAGCAATCTATAGGATGGCTGGTGAGGAGTGTTTTTTTTTTACCTTTCCCTTTGGTCTCTGGTTCATTCAATCCACCGATTCCTCAGCCAAATACTTGCAGTTAGACAAAGCTTCTCCACCCCAGAAGCTTATAGTATTTCCCAAAAGCTCTAGAAAGAAAACATTCTCCTCCACGGGGCGAGATTATGTTTTATAGATACATTGCAGACAGTTTGCTGTCAGAGAGAACTGTAACCTCACACAGTCTGGGAGGAAAGTCAAGACTGAGGGAAGTGAAGAGCAGGTCTTGACTCGCAATCCAACATACCGGGAGGTGCCAGCTAATAGTGCTGGGGGTTTACAGGTGAGGAAACTCTGCTTTACAAATCTCATGCAAAGCTCAAGGAAGTGACAGAATCACATGGTTTTTGTAGGCAGTCTTTTTATGGACTAGTGTGTGTGTGTGTGTGTGTGTATTTTTTGCCTAAAAACTTGGTAGCTAGGATTTTAATAATCTTTTCTGGTTCCAAACAAAATACATTTATTTTTTGGTTACAGACATTTATTTTTTCTTTATATGTGCCTTCCCTTATAACAGTTTATCACCGTAAAAGCAGATTGTAATAATGGACAGTACAAGCATGGGAAAGCATAGGTACATCACATAGGCCAAAAAGCACACTAAAAAAACATGGTAAATCGTGGTAAATGTAAAGTATAACCATGGAGCAAAAGCATGGGAAAAAATGCAAAATTACTGTGCAGATTTTCTTTTTTTATAACGGTTATTACTACATAAACCATCACAGTAAACATCAGTATTGAAATTATATGGAAAATGTTTAATCTCTGAAACTCAAAAAACAAAGCCCCCCTTCCCTCCCAGTTTTCCTGTTCCACCAAACAATTCCTAAAGGAATTCCATATCTCAACCTAGGAGTGCACTCCCTAACATATCCTAAATGAATTCCTATCTCACAACCTAGGAGTGCATTCCCTAACATATCCTAAATGAATTCCATATTAGGCAAACCCACTGCCTGACTCACATAGGCTGATCAACGAATCAAAGACTGCTTTCTAACTCAATATTCAAACAAGACTACACTCACACCTGGAGTGGAGGTTTTAGACATGTAGAGCTGTAGGATAGGATTTCATTTCCTAATCTTGGAGTGCATTAGTGCAATAGTATTCGGGCTACAACAGAGTTCAGGCCTGTCATTATAACCTCCCAATGCTGCAGTATCATGCCTATCCTCTATGCCTCTTTCACTCCTTGGGGACATGCTTGAGAATGTTGTTTCCTTCTCATTTTAATCTTATAAAATGGTTCTCTTTAAAACCACTGCCGAAGAGACGAAATCTGAAACAAATATTTCAAATGAAATATATACTACCATATCACACTGTCTGATGTTAAAGTGCTTAAACGGTGTCTCTGAAAGAGAGCTGCATCTTTAAATGCCACTGAACCTCAGTGTATACTGTAGCGGCCTGTTTGTGACTGCCTGGGAGAGGTGTATGCTGATCCTTAATTGAAATTCACGCTGCGAGACAGATTGAAAGGCCAGCAACAAAGACCCGAAATAAATAGAGAGTTGTAATCGGACCAGCTGCGGACAGGGGAGTGAAAAGAAACGGAAAAGTTTGCCTTTCTGAATTCAAAGATTCGGGACACAGAGACAAAGGATGGGAAGCTAATTTAAATCGTGACCGAAGGGGAGAGTCACATGCATGTGTCCTGCCAGGGTTAAAAAAAAGTTCTGTATTTCCAGTTATCTTACAGCCGCATACTGGGAGTCGTTACTGGTACGTTTACTGTTATTACAGTACTTTCATTACCATGGAATTACATAGTAACCAATTAGTTGTGAAAACACTTCAATTTCAATTAATGTAGAGTCAAACCTGCTTAATATCACTGTGTTAATGTCACCCTCTGCTTATTATCATCACATTGAAATGCCCTGGCCAGACTATAATGGGATTCAAGCCCTCACTTCAGTCCCTTGGCAGTGATATTAAAACTGAATTCCTAGCAAAACAACTGGTTTAAACCACATGACCAACACAGTGTAAAAGACTAGCTTTCGAGTTCATGCTTAAATAAGCAAGGAGGGCTTGCTGGAAAGAGCGGTGGTCCTGTTGTTAAGCTCATGTGGCCCTGTTCATCCTCAGCACAGTGCAGTCGTTTGAATCTCACAGATGTTATCTTTCTTTCCCACCACAGAAATTGCAAACACATAGATAAGTAGATAAGATTTAGCTGCGTAATAAATAATGTGTCCCTGATGTAGGGTTGGCTCTTTGTTGCAGAGTGATTTGCATTGAACCACAACAGACTAACGACAGTAAATCTCAGCTGACGTGAATGCTGTGAACAGCTTCAGTTTACTTTCTTTAGGGCATGGATTCAAAAGCATTATATTCAAATCATAATAACACATTAGAACTGATCTCGAATTTCGAAAATCGACACACTTCTATCCAGAAAAAGCCAAGTGTGTAGGCTACTCAGTCCGTGAACATGTAACTCTACATACGGCATGAGCCCCTTTTTATATAAATCGAATACTATGTACTATAATCTAACGCATTTTCACTACTCCCCTGATCACCGTGCAGCTGAACTTTCATTTCCAATACATTTTCTACAACGACAAAAATAATTAACTTCAGCCGTCCTTATTTTACGATTTAGCATTCCAAGTTCCTCAGCACTGTTGAAAATGTCACGTCACAAACAGAGCGGGCTGACAGTGTGACATAAAGGGCCTTTCTTTAAGAGCGACGGGATGGTTTCACATTACAGCTGGATACAATGGCTGAACTGGAGTAAATAAAAAAAATATAGTTTTCAAATTACAAATAGCATAGCATCACAAAGCCCTCTGTATTTTCCTAATATTACATTTCTTACATGTTTTAATGTCCTATGATTATAAGTGTTCTGTGTTGCTGTTTCTGCTTAGATTATTATGTGCTGTGCTTAATAGGTTTTAAAAAAAAAAGCTTTTCAAAAGACTAAATTGTGCGCAAGAATATTAATGTTGCACTATGCACTGGTGAATAATACACAGGCAACACTGACATGCTTTCCCACCTCTTTTAGAGAAATCAGACTTGCCTGAGACAACTTTTTGCTGGAATAATCAGTAAACAATTATCTAGGCTGTAACTACAATATAGAAAAATACAAATCACACACAGTAGGATATTAACGAGGTAAGAAATTAAAAAGCAGGAAAATGCTCCCTTTTATTTCTAAGTCTGTCACTTCAATCTGGGGATAATTATTTTCAGATGACAGTATGTTTTAATTAGATAACATATTACACTTCCGGGACACAGTTGTATCGGATATTGACATGGCACATACAACCTCAAATGACATTGAAACATTACTGTTGTCTTGCAGTTTAATGAACACATTTACTACTGATTTAGAGCAGCTTTAAATGAGGAGGATCCGCCTTTCGCCTCAAGCAAAGCTTGTCACCATATTTCATTTTATTAAACAAACTTCCTAACAAACTAAACGTGGGAGTGTATATTGTTCCAAGGTTGCTATATTGCGTATTGGTCAGGAAATGGGAGGTACAAAGAAGGCATATACATTTAAAACAGGGAGCTCATAGCTGTCACTTACAGTAAATATGCACCATGAAATCTCTAGGAAAAACAAGGCCTGTTCAGACCTGTGGGGTTTCAATGGTTGTACTCTGACAGTTCTAAATATTTTCTTTAACCCATTAAATACCAAATACAATGTTCTTTGAAAGCTCAGAACACAAGCTGTAGTTATGATGATACATTCTAAATCAATATTTATTCACAATTTTAGATTTTTTAAATCCTTTGTTTTGGCTACAAACTGCTGCATCCTTTTTTGAGGACAGTCAAGTTAGACGTGCGCACCAGTGAAATTTCATGCCCGCTATGAGTGGGGAGGCTTCAGTTTGTTATTTTATACTGAGGCATAATAAAAGCATCTGAAGGGCTATATTTGTAGAATTAACCAGTTTCATTTAGACTTAAAATTGTGGTTAACAAAATTGGAGTAAGTTATCATAACAATATAGTTAAAGAGAAAATGTAAATAGCAGGTAGATGCCAGTTAAAAATGCTCCAGAAAATTACAAAGTAGCCTGTCCTCAAATGAGGACAAATGGCACTTAATGGGTTAATAAAGTATCACTGAGTTTTCCTTACAGTAATGAATGTTTCACGGGAAAATGCAGTCGGTAGCAGTTTGAAAAGCGAGACGTTTCGGACAGGATGTGATTTGTTAAAAGGTTGAACAGTTTATTGTTCTGATTAGTCATCCTAAGTGTTGCTAGAAGGAGCTGACTCACAAAACATCAGAAACGGTTTACTGCTTACTGCAGTTTAAGACATAACTTACGTTCACATGTCCTTGCGGTCATGGCTTCAATTCAAACTAAATGTGTCTCTTCTTTACCTATCATCTATTCTGCTTTCATTAACATATCTATTCCCTGTAACGAATCACCCTAGTAAAAGTTTTCCATGGAAAATCTGTACAGTAATTATGAAGTGTCCCATGGGTTTCCCTTGGTTATATAGGCATGTACAGTGCATTGCCATTGCTGTGACAGCTATTGTGATTGCATTGTAAGTTTAGTATTGTAACAGCAGTATTCATAACTTCAAACACTTCAAACTAAGTCAACAAGATAGTTTCAGCAACAACTAAACTAAACCAGACCAATTCATAACTGGATTCCACTCAAATGACAGTACACCCAAGAAAAGCATAGCCCTTTACCTTCTCGTGAGATGCAATCAGATCACATTGAGAACCCCTGTCTGCACAGCACAGATCGGTCCCATTTTAAAGCCTTGCTCGCTGTCGACTGGCAGAGTACACACGCCACCACGCAGCTCTCTGCCCTCCACACCAGGAAGTTGTTTGTTATCATTTGATCACTTTATCTCTGGTGGGTGTTCCCATCTTAAACATTAACTAGCTGCATTTAACCTGCTCATGGATCTGACAGATTTAAACTCTCTATAAGGGTCCGTGTGTTATTTCCTTTGCATTTGAGGATTGTTAGATAAAAGCAATGACTTTTCAGGGGATCTTACTGAAGTTTAGCTGACGCTGTTTGTTTTCGAAACATCCTGCAGGCGGACAAAAGCCTTTGTCCAAACAACGAAGGCTGCACCTGCTTCTTCACACTCAGGTAAATATGAACAGACTCAGGGAGCAATGACTGGGAGCCATGCTGCTGCCTGCCAGCTCATATCAACCAGCCAGGTGAACGCAAGACCTTCCTAGTATCAGAATACAGAGGGGATTATTAACCACTGTAAGCAATCTATATGCTTTCAACATCCTTTTTGCAGGCGAAATTACTAGTGCAGTTTTACCCCCACCTTCCCCAAAGCTAACCCACTCCTGATCACACACTGTTAACAGAGTCATTAAGTAATCTGAAGTTATGGATGATGTCAAAGTTTGGAATTGAAGTCACACACATATTTTCTCTCCAGCGTGCACGGTACTAATTATCCTCATTATTATAAGCACTGTACAAGGTTGATAGAATGGAGAGCCCATCCAATGCTTACAGTACCCAGAGCTCTTTCTTTTCCCCAGTTGCACTGTAGTATGACGAAGACTGAGACCTTGGGCACTTGTTTAGAGAGAAGAGCAAGCCAAACTCTGCAATTACTCCTTCATCTGTTCAGAGAACGTCAGAAACAAAGTCAAGGTCATCTTCAACGGGTAGACTAGCAGAAAAGCGGATTATAATTAGAATTGCAAATTCCATGGTCTCCCATCTAAAACACAGCCCTGTATTCAGACAGTCAGATCGGGGTTCTGCAGTTATCATGCATTCTACTTTAAGTCTTGCTTTGTTGGGTTATACTAAAGCAACACAATAATCTTAAGAAAAGATTCCACATTCCCTGACCCAGACGGTCCAACAAAACATTATCTTTTTAACTGGCATCTACCTGTTATTTAAAATTTCTTTTTAACTATATTGCTATGATAACTTGCTCATCTTTTGTTAACTGCAAAAGTTACAGTAAGTCTCAATGTAATGTATCAAATTACATAAATACTGTTTGCATTCATATTTTTTGGATTAAGTGGTTGATTTGATCAGCCTATACACCACAGATATAAGTCACAGCTGGACTGCATCAATAACCTATCTGTGGTTAACCAGGGTTACCCTTAAAATAAGTGATTGATGAAATCCTGATGGAATCTCAATTACAGTAAAACACTACAGCTGTGGTTTGTCCCGGTGGGGTATAGGCTCATGAAATCAACCCTCTGGCCCGCTCATAATAAAGTTATTTGAATACCTATTTGGTGTCTACTGATTAAACTCACTGCACTATAAAACCAGTGGTGATAAATTACAAGTCAATATTATTGATACAGACTGTATACAAGCACGCTAGCTGAGTGTAAAGTCCAGTTGGAGCAACTGTGATGAATTTGTCTCTTAGTAAATTGGTTCAGTGAGTACATGGCTTCCTCCGTGATGGTCTGCAGAACAGTTGCGTGCCCCCAATGCTTTCTGCTCATAATGCTGTGTTAAGTGTGCACTGATGAATGGCACAAGGCATATGAAGCTGCTGTTCAGCTGAGCATACAGGTTTGTTGGGTTACTATGCGCAGTACAAATCCATTGTCAGGAAGAGGTTACCTTTGGGTTTTTTTAAAAAAGCAATTTGCTCCTAAGCAGGTGTTCCTTTTACTGCCTGATTAGAAGGTGTAGATCTCAGGAACTGCGCAAAACAACTGCACCTTGTGCATTTAATAGATGCTTATAGTCCAGGCTGAACGACAATCTTTACTGCAGACCAGACCGTCTTTTATCTTTTGGTGGCTTTGTGATTATGACAAACAGGTAGGTAACTGATTGCTATCTCCCTGTCACAGCTGGTGTAGAGTGTGCCCAGGGGGGGATTAAAGAACAGAGGCGACAGGAAAGCTATCTGTGTGAGTGGTAAACCGCTGAGGGAATTCAAGGAAGTGCAGTGTTATTAATGCAGTATTATTAACACAGACCCTGGTGCCTTTAAGCTCGTACCTTCAATTGGTTTCACGACACAGACAATATTTGCCATGAATTCCTTCTTAATCGCTACAGCTTTCCCCAGGTTTTCCACTGCATAGAGGGGCTGGGACAGTGAATCCGGAGTGACCCTCCTTATATTACCATTTGTCTAATGGATCCTTTCTCACAACTAGGTGAGTCTGGAGCACATGCAGTAGCGCTTTAGTGACTAAATCAACAGATTCAGACTATGATTAAACCCACTATTCTCTGCACCTCAATTCTCACTGTTCTAACGTCAAGACAACAATACTGTATGCTATTCACAGATCTTGTGATCTACAGAGTACTTTCTTTCTTTCTTTTTTCTTTTTTTATGCCTTTATGTTGCTAACAGGTGTTGTAAAGTCTTTTATGTTACCTGCCCTAGGCTGCAGAATGGAATTGATGTGTTCTAGTTAAGGATTTGCACGCTGGTAATATTCAGCACATAGGAAACATTCAACACTAAAATATGCAATACTAAAATACATTTTTATCAAGTTTCATTAAGTATTACTGCACATTAAAAAGGACAAAAATTGTGCTTGCTTCAAAACCTGCCCCTATGTTTTTCACATCTCTCCAAAAACATGTTTTTCAGCAGAAAGTAACCCATCTAGATAGAGATCCTCACAATATTGTATCTGACACATTTAATATAACAAAGACTCCAGCACTGACAATGAAAAAAAATAATAATAATGAAACAGTTCAATATGACTCTGGGTTATATTGCAAACATTAATTTAAAAAATCTATATATTATAATAACAAGTCAAAGGAAGGGCAACAGGAGACTCCAAATACATAATTCAATTTTACCCTTGCAGTCATTTCTCTCAGTGATGCTGCTCTTATTTACAGCCTGGCCTCCTGTGGTTAAAGTTTCCTTCCCAGCATTGTGTCTGATAATTGGACTTTTGTAATGTTTATTGCACATGTGGCATGTGATCTCCCACTGTTGTCTCCAGCTGTTATCGTCAGCCACTTATTACATTGATGACACATTGATTACCATTCCGCTAGTTTCTGGACTGACACGCAGGTCTCCTATAGCGTTTTGAAACAAAGTAACAAGGTTTTTATTGTGTTTAGTGATGTCACTAAGGGGCTCAGTAAATCACCAGCAGGATTAATGCAGAGTTAAACAGCGAGAGTCAGATCCTGCCCCTGTTTTGATCATTAAAAGAGACCCTAACTAAGGGAACAGATTCAATAAAAAATACAGCATACATACAGATTTCCATGCGCTAGCATTCCATGACACACTTTGGCACTGTACAGTATGTATGCGTTTTAAATTAAGGGATAAAGTTTTAAAAAGGGCTATTCAATGCAGTGGTGTGATCTGGGGGTTTGACAGACAGATAACCCAAGCCTGAATGCAGCACTGAATTCGTTGATTGAATCTGCCCCCATAGTTGTTGACACCAATTCAAATCAATGCAAATAGAGGCTCACTTCTCTGATTACCGGTTCACAATGAGGACTGCTCACAGATTGACTGACAGGTGTTGTCAGACAGAGCTGAGCCTGTGCGTCAGATCCGTCCTAATTCACAAACTTCCAAACCATACACGGTGGTATCATTGCACATTACCTGTCAGGTTTACAAACATCTCTCCCTTATCAGATCGCTATGCATCTGCATGACAAAGAAAAACATGCCCTGAAGGATTTCCACTGAGACCTTCCTTTGCAATCAAAGGTGAACAATAACACCTCAAATAAGAAAAAAAATTAACGATGGCGAGAAAATGTTTTGACACAAATGGCAGATATATATATATATAACCTATGTTTAAAGTTTAAACATGTGTCATAGCATGTGTCATAGCTGAAATATTAATGTTGAGGGACATAACTGGTGGGCAATATGCTAGCAATTCTGGGTATGAGTAATGAGTGTCTGCTTTTAAGATGACTATCTCTCACTATTAATAATCCCTGAAGCAGCCACTGCTGTAACCATGGCACATTCATTTCACTTGATTCATGACAATATGGATATTATAACATCAACCTGTAAATCTGTAACCTGTAACACAAAAAGCAACAACTTTTCTATGCAAATACTTATTTTGAATTTTGAGAATGGACGGATTGTCCACTTCCTGGTATATGAGAGCAGTTATTGGTAGTGATTCTTATTTTGAAATCATTTACATGCTGGTTGCCTCACAATACAAAGGATACCTGCTTATTCATTCAGTGAATTATTACTCTTATAAAAAGGTAGGCTTGTGTTCTCTGATAATTGCTGTAAGGTAATGTACAATGCAATTCCAATAATATTATTATTATTTATTTCTTAGCAGACGCCCTTATCCAGGGCGACTTACAATTGTTACAAGATACCACATTATTTTTACATAGAATTACATTATTATTTTTTTACACATTATTTTTACATACAATTACCCATTTATACAGTTGGGTTTTACTGGAGCAATCTAGGTAAAGTACCTTGCTCAAGGGTACAGCAGCAGTGTCCCCCACCTGGGATTGAACCCACGACCCTCCAGTCAAGAGTCCAGAGCCCTAACCACTACTTCACACTGCTGCCCATAATAAGACTTTATGGTAACACTGATTCTGAAATCTATGCAGCTGCACCTGGAAATGTAACTAGATTCAGCTCTGGTTTCTCGGCGCACCTACCTTTGTATTCCCAAGTAAACATTTTGTTCCTTACAAACCAGTCAGAAACAACACCCAAATCAATTCCACCTACCTTTACTTTCTTTTCCAGCTCAGCAAAGCTGAAAAGCAAGCCTGCCTTGTTAAGTGTGTTGTCTTCACGCTGTGTCTGCTTTCATTCTGCAAGAAGTCACAAGTAAACTAAAGTTTGCAGTGACTCCACCTCCTCATGCAAACTGAAGGCTGCCCAGCCCGCACCGCCTCTCCAAGCACTTCATCAAACTGCTCCGAGGTCACTGTTATCAGAGCGGGAGAGGGGGAGTGGTGACCGCTTGCTGCCAGCGCATTGCTCACACAGAAACTGAAGAGAATACTGTGGGCTGGTTTTATAGAAGAAGAACACAAAGAAACTGGTTCTGCAGGTTTCAGGCGAAGGAGTCTTGTGTGTAATTGAATCCTTTTTCACCAAAAAAAAAAATCCAAAAAGACTGACACACAGCAGTGTATTGGGATTAAACCAAAACAAAGGAAGATCTAGTGCAGGGGCACGCTGAGAGAGAAGTGTGTGGGGAAAGGTCAGGATTGTTAATTATTACAGGCTGTGCTTCCTTGACAAACAGTGTTCTGAATACCAGCAGGTGTGGCAGAGCTGCAATGGGAGAGGCAGGGTGAAACAGAGGGAGGGATTTAACTCTAGGACTGGAAATCCAGCGCCTTTTAAAATGTGGTAGTGCTGAATTTATCTTATCAGCACTTCTGAGCAGTAATGAATGTGCTTACAGACAAAAGACAGTACCTGAGGCCAAAGCATTCTGAATGGATTAAGATCAGGATTTCTTTCTGATTCCGCTAGTTCGACATTACAGAAACATTTCCCAAATCCCAATAATCTCAATTGCTATTTGTTACGATGTTCCATATCTCATCTCATGAGAGGGTTGCAACCTAAAAACAGGGAAGTCTGAATGGAGTTGTTAAAAGTTTAAACCCTCTTTATAAATCCTATATAATTCCTGGTTTATCTCACTTGTGCTCAATTTATGGTACTGGCATTTAGTGTCGTGTGATGGCATAAGGACTCCTTCCTCAAAACCAGGACAATCCAGAGTGAAACAGGAACAGGTGGCAACCCTATCTCATAATTCCTTGGCTGTCTAATAGACACGTTTTCTATTCACTGCATCAGTTTGTTTGAGTCACTATCTGTAGAAAAACAAATCCGCGAGAAAGATCTGATGTAATTTCCATTCTGTCTGATTTATTTGATCAATGACAAAGCCTTCCGCTTTATATATTGGGCTGTTTGAGATGGGAACACTTTGAATGTGTTTTAAATAAAGAACATTTTTGTGAGAGCTCATTTCAACACAATCTTCCACACAACATCAATCTTCTGCTGTGCTTTACCATGATTTGTACTATATATCCATATGGATCAGTGTTAATGTTTCCCTTTGTTTTTACCATACTTTTACCATTATTTTCCTATGCTTTACTACACCTTTCTGAGGTTGTACAATACAATGCTAACCCATTAAGTGCCATTGTCCTCATTCGAGGACAGACTACTTTATAATTTTCTGGAGCATTTTTAACTGGCATCTACCTGTTATTTAAATGTTCTCTTTAACTATATTGTTGTGATAACTTACTTTAATTGTGTTAACCATAAAGTCAAGTCAAAATGGAATGTATCAAATTACATAAATACAGCTTGTGTTCTGATTTTTTATAAAGACAATTTTATTTGGTATTTAATGGGTTAACATATTAAATGCGGCTACAGTTTACCTCCGCTAGGTCGCGCTGTTAATTTCTCCCTACTGCTAACTTCCACAGACTTTTCTTCTTGCTCGATGTAAATAAAGCTGACATCCGGGATTTGGTCGGCGGTGTGCGAATCTAGGATCTCAGGTAATAAACTGCCCGCAACAGGAGGCAGGTAATGTGGCATTGGAAATGTTAAATTTGTCAGCAGTACCGCACTAAATTGCTTCACAGCAGTATTTCGATATAATTACAAAACCTGCGTGGCCGGTTGCTACAGAATTCAAGCAATTTGTAGTTGTTTTGCTGCTGTTTTACGGATACGTAAATTATATAAATGTTAAGTTTGACAAATGTTTCTTTGTAGGCGAAATGCGACTAGTCTAATTGGACGAGGTTTTTATTGCATAGGCTGCATTAATTAAAATCAAAACCAGGTCGACGTTTGTAAGCAGTATCGCCAGTAGTGAAGTTGCATATCCGTCATTGTTTAAATGTGTTGTTTTTCTTGTATAACTCTCGTTGTTTCATTCAGGTTGAATTATTTCATAAGACTGCCAAATCCCCCTTTTTTTTATAGAAATGTTATAGGGAGGACTAAAAATAATTCAAATAAAAATAGCAACACATGACTTCTGAGTCAGTGTTATGGCATTCCATACATGTAACTTGTGCTGCAACAGTTGCAGTGTTTCAGTCACGATGGGAAAGACATCAGATCTAAAATCTCTGCAAGGCTTGTAGTTGCACAGCATTTATATATCACAATTACTGACGTTTCAGAAGGAACATAATCAAACTGTATGTTAAACAGACTTTATTTCAGGTTAGCACCTCCAATTTCCATGAAGGAATTTACACACAATCACAAAATGTGCCCCGTGGCATTTTCTGACCTCTTCATCAGCGCAGAGCTCAGATAAACTGAATTGTCCTCGATGATTCCTGCTGTGCTGGAGGGTACAGTGGTGAGACCATGCAAACAAACCTTTAGTGAATTCTGATCAGTTCAATCATTATAAAACATGCTGAAAGTCTATAAGAATCAGTGAAGTGGAGAATGCATATTGTTGATGTTCTCAACATAGTTGCAAAATCAGGTGAACGGCAATACGTTGTATTTTTTAATCATTCATAAAAGAAAATAGTCTAACCCATGAACTCCCATGTTTAGGTTTTACGCAATGCCTCTGCAACCTGCAAACCAACCACAGCTAATCCGATCCACTCAGAAAGATGACTATTACCAGAATTGTCTTCGGAATAATGCCAATGAAGCTTTTCAGACATTAGCTGGTAAGACAAAAACATTACTAATACTGTAGGTGTAGTCATGGTGATTGCATTGTAAGATCCAGCACAGATGTGTGTGGTTTACAGTGCCTGATAAATTCACTGTCCATGACCATGGCACATTAAACACTATTATAGGGAACTGAAGGCAAAGGGGCATCTTATTACTTGCATCTCTTCTTATTTTGACTTCTTAGGATCTAAAAAGTGGCTGGAATGGAGGAAAGAGATTGAGTTGCTGTCAGACCTTGCATACTACTGTTTGACAACATTTTCAGGCAAGGCAGAATTGAAAGGGTTTTGATGAGTTGTTTGAATATGTAAGTTTCCAGTATATGGTTTGTCAATGGCGTGCCTCTGAAATCGCCTGGATTCTTCTTGTTTTCAGGTTTTCAAACCCTCGGGGAGGAGTACGTCAATATCCTCCAGGTTGACCCCACTAAACGGAAAGTCCCTTCCCGTGCCAGACGTGGAGCTTTAATCTGCCTTCACGTCTTTGTGCCGTATCTCCTGGACAAGATGCTGGTCCGGCTGGAGCATGAACTCCAAGCAGAAACCGTGGGGCCCCGGGCTCCTCAAACCAGAGACTGGAATCTGACCTCGTTCTTCAGGGAAAGGGCTCAATGGGCCGTAGGGAGACTCACAGAGACACAGAGGAGGACGCTTCTTCATGGGACGTACGTTCTGAGGCAAGGAGTCACGTTTGCACACAGACTGCAT
The DNA here is from genome assembly GCF_902713425.1 of Acipenser ruthenus. NCBI lineage: Eukaryota > Metazoa > Chordata > Actinopteri > Acipenseriformes > Acipenseridae > Acipenser > Acipenser ruthenus. Next base: position 1,926,199 of record NC_081208.1, read on the forward strand.
GTAGCTCTCTTCTACATTAACGGAGCATTTTACCACCTTGGGAAGAGGGTATCGGGCATTAGCTATGTAAGTATATCAATTTACATACATTGTTTTTAGTACTCCATAGTTTTTAAATGTCAATCTCCAGTTATGATGCTTATTTGGGATCTTTTTTTCTTTGGTATATTCTTTGGTATATGCACAAGGTCTGCCAATGCAGTTTTCAGTACTCTGCACCCAAAACTGATCTAAGCAAAGTCTGTCTGCAGTGTTATATTTGTTTTCTGTCTTCTCAGCTCCGTGTTCGAGGGTTGCCAGGAGATGACCGTGCTGTCCGTACCAGTTACAAGCTCTTGGGTGCGGTGTCGTTACTGCAGCTGGCACTGACAGTTGCGTTGCAGATCAACAACTTCAGACAGAGGCAGAGGGCCAGGCAGGAGTGGAAACAATACAGAAACCTCGCCTCTTCTGGGTATAGCCATTCTGAGATTCCCGAAGTTAAGCCTGCTGCTGAGATAAGGCAACCATTGCATTACAGTTTGAGTCAAGATAGGTATTACTACTAACATCAGAGCATAGGTTGCAAGCTGCATCTAATTAAGCACCTCATCATTGCCAGGAATAGCTTAAACTAAGCAGTGAGAGTCTTATTGCTCTCTGTGATATGGGCAGAAGAAACTATTTGGTAATGTTTTTTCTTCAAGTTCAAAATCTAATTTTCAAATATTTAATCCAGAACATGTTTTTTTTTTTTTTTAAAAGGATTCTCCTTCCTCCTTTATCGCTGTTAAATCCTCTGCTGAATGATCTTCTGTTTTGCAGCAGTTCGCCTCTGGATCCCCTGGCTGCCCGAACCTCTCGCTGTGTCCTGTGTTTGGAGGAGCGACGCCACTCCACAGCCACACCCTGCGGCCACCTCTTCTGCTGGGAGTGTATTACAGAGTGGTGCAATACCAAGGTGTTTAATGCAAGTTGTGAAATTATGTGTGTAGACTTGGCTTGCTAGTGCAAGCATTGGAGCACTGCAGACAAGCCAATCCCTAATAGGACGGTTATGGTATTTTATTAAGGTAAACACTAAAAGTCAAGCAGACAAATGTTTCTAGTGCTTAGTATTTATTATTTGAAGAGGGCTCTAGATGAAACCTTTCTCTACTTGACTTTCCTTCTTATAGATTTGCGTTAGAAATCTGAGCGTTTTTAAAATTGTGAATATTATAATTTCTAAGCATTGTTCTTGGCTGGTTCCACGTAGATCGCTTATCATCCAATGGCCGATGGCCTCTAAGCTAACGCTATCACTATAGTTTAAATCAGGTTAATGCAATCCACTACAAAATAATCTTAAAGCCGTTTTTTAAAAATCTCTTTTTTTTTTCCTCCCCTTCTTTTTGCAGGAAGAGTGCCCGCTGTGCAGGGAAAAATTCCAGCCCCATAGACTTGTCTATCTACGGAATTACAAATAGAAGAAAGAGAGAGGCGATGACGCGGTGGTTCCTCTGTATGAGGAAGATGCCAAATACCTCTCTGCTGCCAATACAAATATTCCAAAGGTGTTAGGATTTTAAGATTGGAAGGATAATACAACCAGCTACTCTGTTATGCAGTGTTTAATCAACAGACGGTTTGCACTCGCTGGTCGGGTGATGGAGAGTACCCATTGCAGGAAGAATTCAAGCTGCTACCATATTCAGCTCCAAAATCACCTTGTCTTGAGTACGTGGTTTTAATTGAGATCATAATAGAGGGAAGGATACAGTACATTGTTGTTTTAAATAATTGCTAATTTGTAAATTTTGATTTTGTAAATTGACCGCAAGCCTTGAGGTGCAAACTGGATTGAATCAATCTTTGTTATGAATTATGAAAAAAAAAAAAAAAACTACTTGTGCATCAATTTTGTGTTTTGCATTAATGTATTTATTGTATAAATGTATTCTTTTTGTATCCCCTAAAACATATATAACGGGGAGGTGGTGGGTACAACTGAAAGAGGAAACGTAGACAATTGTGTGATAGACTAGCTTCTGATCAAAAGAAGTTTAAGCGAGCCCACGAATGCTCGGTTGACAGCGTCTCTTGTCAATGACGTCATCAGAGCGGCGCCAGTTTTGAATTGTAAATACTGTAAACGGAGGAAAATTAATACGTTAAACTGACTCCGGGTTCATTCTAATTTGTGTCTTTCATAAATCGTTTTGTTGAAAGAGACAACGGAGCGCATCACACTAAAACGAAGTACATTTTGCTGCGTATCGTTAAGGTTTTAATACGTTACAGTGCCAATATTAAGTTACATATTTGCTCAAAAATAAGTTACAGTAAATTCTGTTGCTCAATAAAAAATAGCTACTCTCTGTCTTATGTAAAGTTTTGTGTGTGTTCAAATTTTACGCAGTTATAGTACTGGGCAGTGGTACACAGAAACAGTTGGTTGATTCAGTCTGTCATTAACAGAGCGTCACTAATCTACTTGTTGATCCGCTTATCGGTCTGCCGTGAATGTATACTACAGTGAGTTTGAAACAATGGAGACAAAAACAAAACAGCCTTAAAAAATGACATACAGGTATTTGGAAACCTTAACGATATTCAAGAAAAGAGTGAGTATATATATATATATATATATATATATATATATATATATATATATGAATTGCATTGTGTTGTGTGTTTTTGCTGCTATGGTGTGAGCATCTTGGCCAGGTCGTTATTGAAAATGAGAATCTCTCCTCAATTGACTCATCTAGTTAAATAAAGATAATGTATTATTATTATTATTATTATTATTATTGTACCGTAACATTTTACTTAAAAGAGTATGTTAACGTACCCTTTCCCGATAATGTGGCTAGTGTTGTTTGGTTAATATGTTATGTTTGGTATATATATTTGTTTAACAAGATCGTCAGTTCGCATCACTTCCCAGGAAGCCTGTGATAGATATAGTAAAAATGTGTGGCAAAGTGCAACATTATACTGTATTGCATAAGGTGCAGTAATGATGCTATGAAATATTCTGGGTTTAAAATTGTTATTTCCCTGTATAGTACATATTCAATTACTGATTTCCTTTCCTTCCTGCTAGATTACACAAGGATTAAAGAGAATGTAAATTCAGATTTCTGCTGGCGAGAGAGAATTCAGCGTTAGTGCACAGCCTATGCACAATGGAAGGACACCAGCTAGGAAGATTGATCAAACAGGGTCCAAAGAGTGGATCTGCTAGAACTAAAAGAGTGGCAATGGTACAGAGCAATCTGGGCTTTCCTGCTGATAATGTGGATGAGCTCCTGGGGTTTCTTTCAGAGTCTCGCTGGGAACAGCAGTCTAACCTGCAGTATTCACCTTGTAAACAGAAGCTTGATAGCATCAAATGTAAGAGCACCAGCTCAGCCATTGCCTCTGACCTGATACTAAAGCAGAGGAATTTGAACAGCCGTGCTGAAATGCCGCTGCATTATCCCCAGGGCACAGGAGGGAGGAAGACTCCAAAAAAGCCTTATCAAGACAATGTACGCAATGCAAGCTGCATCAGGGTAAGACAAAATGCCGGTCGTCAGCGCCTTGAAGGATTTACATCTGCCGCTCGTTTTTGTGAATCTGATGCTGGTACATATCAGTTTCATAATCAAGCTAGTGTTCAGAGGACATCAAGGAAACACGTCTTGCAAGAGGTGGATCAGGAACCTGCTTTTCAAAAGAGCGGTGTGCAAGTTCAGAGGAATTTACAAAGCCGCAAAGCACTGGAAAGGCCACAGCCCAGTCACATTAGTGATGCTACACTCTGCTCCAGTTTCTATAAATCTTCAAGCCAGAAAGAGCCACATGGTGGGGGTGGTGGTATTAACTATCTGCAGTTCCCTCTTACTCTGGATGATTTAGCTCCAATTTGTCATTTGTCAACAGAAGAACGGTCCACCACACTGCAAGCTATAATTGAGTCATCTTGGACTTCTGCAAGCTTACACAGGTCAATGATGGACTTTAGAGATCAGGATTACCAACCGGAATCTGAGTGTGCAGGGCCACAATCATCTGGTTCTTTCAGAGCGTTTCCTTCCTGTCAAACTACCAGTTCTTTATTGGATCCGGGTGCTATTAGGAACACACTGCAAAGCGAAAATAATGAAAGTTACACAGCCCAGATATCCTGCTCTGTTGTCCACCATCTAGGGGAAGGAGAAGGACATTATCCAGCAAGTAAGCTAGCTACCAGTTTGGGTAGAGGCATGTATGTAAAAAGGGATGCCTGTATTACCGAACCTTTGCACCCGCATAGCAGATTTGTGAACTTTGATCAGTCTTTTCCGTCTGATTCAGAATCCTACGCAGAACGGTTCAATTTCCCAGACAGTACTGTTGCTGTGTCCCTAGTAGCATCAATAGAACCCCTCCAAAGTCAGAAAAAATGTATTATTAATCAGCATGGACGAAATGCAGAACGATATTTTGATAATGATCCTGGGGTTATTGATTTATTGGCTGCTCAAGGAGCAAATAGGTCAGAAAACACAGTTTTTCCAAAAGGACCCCAAAGTTTTAATACCACTGCACGAGATGCATTTTTAAGAAGGCATGCAGATTCTCTTCCCTCGTCATCCTTAATACAGCATCACCGGGTAACTATGGAGGAGTTAAGGTGCACAAAACTTTCTTTAGATCCAGATATATTCAATTGTAGATCAGCTATGGAAAACTCTGATCTTTGTAATATAAAGAGAAGTAACGAAATAGAGAAACTCAACACTGATATATGTGAGGAGTCTCAATTGAAGGGTCAATTAAGGCCAGAACGAGAGACGAGAGACAAAATACAGTCTTCTGCGGCAGGAAAAGATCCGGAGAGACAAAGCAGGAATGACAGACGGGTTGTTGTCGAGCAGGATCAAAGGGCTTCAGGCTCTTCATTAATCAGCTCGCAAGCGTTTGAAGAAAGTTACGGTTTCAGCAGAGATGACAACGGAGCTGAGAGAAGGAGTGAAGGCGGTATGGAGAGAAGTGTTGGGTCAGTAGCTCAGGAGCCCTTGAAGGTAGGTGGGCTCCTACATTCACGAGCAATGAGGTCAGCTGTGTTGGTTGTCACAAAAGGACTTGCTCTTGAAACCAAGCTCGTTGACTTCTTTTGTTTGTGTTCTATCAACAGTCTTCCGATCCATCAGTGATACATTGCCTTGATCCTGTTGAAAGAACAGAAGAAAGGTAAAATAGCTTCTGTTTTGTTTTTTTTTGTAGAGAGATCCGTTCAGGTGTCTCTGCTGTTAAAGACACAATGCTTTTTCAAACTAACTCATGCCAAATGTTGTTTCAGCTTTTGTTTAACATCAGGATACAATTCGAGCAAAACACGTGTAATTTACAACTATTAATATTTGGTAAAGCCCCCCCTCTTTGAAATGACACTTTTGTATTCCAGCTTGATGAAAGTACACAGACACAGACTTCTTGCCAAATGTTTTAATGCTTGGAACAGCTTTGTCAGATTGAAAAATGCTGCAGGCAGACGTGTGCATGAAGGACAGGTACTGCATAAGGGGCTGGTTGCCTTGAACTGGGCAGTGGCAGTGCGACACATGCGGGCTGACACAATTGCATCTAGGAGGAAGACTGGAATGTTATCTCAGGTCTTTAAACAGGTGAGTAACAGGGTACTTATATCATATATGGCACTGTGAATAGTGCTTTGTTCACTACCATGGACAACCTACAACGTTTCAAGTCATTAATGTACTTCCAGTTACTAGAATATGGATATTGCTGATGGTTCTGCTACGTTACTGGTTATTGGCCATTATATGATGAAAGATAACTTTTTTTTCCATCCTCCTGTTTCATGGTAGAGTCAACAGAGTTGAAAGGTCTCAATATCACATGATTTCTCAAGACCTGGAATCATAGAACAAAAACTCACAAGTCTGCAATCAAGATGGCAAAAGAAAAATAATAGAAAACTCAATATTTGAGAACGGTTTCAAACATCATTTTAATCTTACGTTTGATATATTTTAATTAAATGGCATTTGTAGCTGTATTACCTTTTGTTTAGATACATTGTGAACACACATTATATGTGATAGTCTAGAGAAGAGGCCCCCACAGCATCATCTCTGATAGGATTCGGATTGCTTTTTTTTCCCTCTGTTGTTGTAGTGGAAAGCTGCATTCGCTCACAGATAGAAGCTTGTGGAAAGTACATGTGATTGTGATTTGGGTCTGGAGGCTCTGAGGAGACGCCTGATTCAGCCGAGTGATCAGCTCGTTCTGAGGACTGCGTACTGTGTGTGGAGGAGACAGGTCACAGGCTCACGAATACACAGGGCTGCTCAAATACACTACAAGTGAGTTTGAAGAAAACATTGATCACAAAGAAGAGGTGTGTCCAAGCTTTACTTACTGACTTATTCATTTAAACGTCACTCAACGACCCCGCAGTTTGTACCCTCTTGTTTTCAAGGGCCATAGTTGGGGTCTCAGTCGTATGCCGTTAGTTTTATATTTAACCATAATAATTTATTAAAATAAATATTTAAAAAAAACAGCAATTCGAGCATTCTAAAAAAGGGGCTTTGCACAGTAATTGATATTGCTAACTTAACCAATTCACAGCTAGTTATAACCTAGTTAATTGAAAGCATTTTTTTAAGTATGCAGTGTGAATCTGTTTGTGACCTAAGGAATGGAAATCTCTGCCCTCCCAGTATTCATTTCCCCTCTAGCTGGCATCCGATGTGCTAATGGAATTCTCCATTGCTGATGCAATGGAAGTGTTTGTTTACTCTCGGGAGTTGAAGCCCTACCCCTTCTAACATTACCAGGTACACTCAAGCTTTCCGCACCTGCACTAAAGCCCTCTGATTGCGTTCTTGTTTTCGTCCCCATGTTCAAACCATGTCTGAATTTCTTTTTTTTTACTCCTTCACAGTCTGACGCTGTTGTGGAGGCACTGGTTAGTGTGGAGGCAGCTCAGGATAAGGAGGAATGCACAAAGGCAACAGACCTTGGCCCTCGTTTACATGGAAAGCAGTCTGAAAAGAAAGGCCTTTACAGTCTGGACAGCGATGATGTACAAAAACTGCCTTGCCCACAGTCATTATAGGTGTGATACTTTGTAACATCCTGAGTACTTGATAAGTATGTTTATAAGAAACATCCTCATATATTCGACACATAGCACACTGGACTTCAGAGTGCTAAAAGGCTCATCCCTTGTTCGCACACCATTCTCCCCTACTGGGGGGAACTAATTTAAAATGTGTATACAGTGACAAGGTTTGTAATATGTAAAATGTATGTTTCTCTGTCTTATTAATGAACTACAATTTTGTATTTCTGCTATAATTAAAGCAGGATTTTAAAATGTTATTTTTTTTATCCATAGGTCCCACACATTGTCTACTGTGTTTAGAGTTTGGAGGGTGCAACTGCTCTACGTTCAAGCTGAGAGGTCCAAACAAGACCGGCTGAGCCGTGAGTTTCAGAACACAACGCTGCTCAAACAGAGTTTTCAACACTGGAGAATTAAACTCGCAGTCCATCACATGCAGCTAAGAAGACAACAGAGAATAACCAGGTGTGTGTGTGTGCGTGTGTGCGTGCGTGCGTGTGTGTGTGTGTGTGTGTGGTATAGAAAATCAAATCAAATCGAGAGCCAATAACACTCCGGTGCATTTCCTGTGATCTTCCCAGGGTCATTTTTTCATTCTATTGTTCGCAGGATAACAGCTCATCGCTGGCTCCAGATTGTACAGCAGAGGAAACTTGAGGATCTACGCTTGAGAGCAAACCAGCTGCAGAATAGGATGAGACTAGCAGGTATGTGGAGCTATGCCAAGTCTGTTGTACTCTTGGCAAACAAACAGTGAGTTTGGCTGTAAAACAAAAAAAAAATTGAGAGAGAGAGAATTACATTTTGTTTAGCTGCTTTGAAATGGCGTTGTTTATACAAGTCATATTCTGCTTCAGGAATAATACTTTTATTCTTGTGATAGACTTAGAAAAGCTGTGTAGTTTTATAAATTTGACTTTTTTTTTTTTTAAGCTGCCTTTAGGACATGGTGTGAACTAAAGGCTGCTGCAGAGACTGAGCAAGCAGGAGAGGAGGAAGGGCGCCATCTACTGGGCAAGAAAAAGATGCAGGTTGTGTTTACAACCTGGCACCTGTGCTGTCAGGAAAGACAGAGACTACAGCCACTGCGACTGCAGATACAAATAAGACAATTGTCAGGGTAGGCTTGCAGTGTCAATTGTGTCATTCATTTATGTATTTTAACAAATTCTAATATTAGCTGCTGTAAAATCGGTTTACTTGGTGAACTCAAGTTCTGATTTATTTGAATAACGTGATCAGTCAAATATTTTAATTCTTACTATTTTTGTAACTTATTTTATGCAAATTGCAGCCTAGAAAAAAGAACGTGATGTTTTAATTTAGTACCGATTGGGATCATTGCCAGGTATAGCTTGAAGGCATCGGATTGTCGAGGCTATCAATAAGTGAATGTGCTTTGTGTTGCTCCTCGCAGTTGTTTTGAGGCATGGCGCAGGTTGGTGCTTCAGAAGTCGCTGTCCCGCTCTCGTGTGGATGAACTTCAGAGGCAGGCAGTGAGGCAGTGCTTCCAGCACTGGAGGAGGCTGCTGCAACTCCACTGGCAGCACAAGACGTTCCTCATGCGTGTGCTTGAAGACAGGCGACAGCGGGCCAGGGAAACATGGAAAGGTTTGCTTTAAACAGTTCCATAAAGACAAAAGAACTCATAGAACTTAGAACCATCAAACGATACTGTGGCATTCTGTTAGTCACATTTGTTGCTCTAGTCCAGTGTGTAACTTTGTGATATCAAAAACACTGTCGAATAGGCAGGATAAAACAGATGGTCCCAGTTTCAAGTCTAATCATTTTCCCCCTGCCTAACGTTGCTTTAAGGTTGTCCATGACTATAAAAAGCGTTCAATAGTGGTACATTTAGAAATGCCACAGGTGAAACCAGCCACACGTGCATTTCTTAATCTTGCTGTGTGTGTGTTCAGCTTTCTGACGCTCGTGTTTCTTTTACTAGAATGTGAGAAGAATCAAGATGACTGCTGGGCAGTGGGGCTTCATCAAAGGCGTGCTTGCCGTGGAGTGGATGAGTTATCTGAAGATTTAGTACTTCAAAGAGCCCTTCTGAAATGGAAAGGGGAATGCTGTAAACTGCAGCTGGCCAGGTAATAGATTTTAAACATAAAGTAAAGCAAAAGATTAAATTGACTCAACATATAATGTGATGTAATAGATTCAGATGTCAGGACTAATCATGGTGAAAACTGATTGTCATTTGTATTAGTAATAAAAGTTCTGAACATTTATTATTTTTTTATAACTGTATTAATTGTTGTTGCTGTCACTATTTTTAGCTCGTTTTTCAGGGCTCGAGAAAAACACAGACTGCGGCAGATCTTGAGTGGGTGGCACAGATGGGCAGAGCAGTCTTTAGAGGGCAAAGTCCAGAGGTTTGGTGCCAGACTGGAGCAGGACCTGAGCAGAACAGTGGCATTGCCGTTCATAGAGGAGTCCTCAATATCTTCAGGTTTCCACAGCAACTCCCCCGTCTGTCTCTCCCTAGACGTATCTTGCAGTTCTGCGGAACAGGTAAGCTGGGGGTGAAAACCCAGCACTGTTGAGCCATATAGATACAATGTTATAATACTTTTTGCTATAAGGATGCGTTGTGTAAGATGCCTTTCCATGCAGTTTGTTTCACACTTTGTAAATGTTTCTTTAAGGCGGACCAGGAGGTAAGTTATGAGCGCACAGATTTAAAGGCTTGCCGGATCGTATCCAGAGGAGATGTTATGAAAAGGGAGCCTCAGGTTGACCTGTCAGAGAGTTCCCTGGAGCAGGAGGAGTGTGAAGCCCCTCTGCAGACTTCCTCTCCCCTGCACAGTCCCCAGCATGGGTACGTGACTCTGGACTTTTCTTACTCCTAAACTAACTTTCTCTATCAAAGCACTTCTCTGATTGATTCAGAAACCCTACATCACATGGCATGCCCCCCTGGTTGGGTCTATGAATCTGCCCAGTGCTGAACTCATTCAAGTTGTTTAACAAAATGTGGATCTTATTTATTGATGCATTTGATTTTCTATTAATCTTTGACAGGATGGAAATAGCAGACGGGTTGCACCAGGCTGTTGACGTCTGCTCATTTTCGCAGTCAGAACAAAGCGCAATGACTCTTTACCACAGCAGACACCAGAGATTAAAGGTTAGTGTGTGAACAAGTTGCTTCACACATTTTGTGTTCTTCTGTGGCCCACGCTCCAAAACGCACTGTAAGTTTCTGAGATGAAAAGCAGATCCTTGTTTTTCTGTCTGTAGGGCCTGTGTCATTGTGCTGTCGTCAGGATGATGCACCCATCGCTCAGTGTCTCTTTCTACCAGTGGATGGAGTACGTGGTGATGCGCCGAGCAGAGAGGCTTCTGATTGGAGACTTTAAGGAACGCAAGAACCAGTCTGTGATGATCTGGGCATTTGAGACCTGGAATGAAAAAAAGAGATCAATAGTCAAAGCTAGGAAGCACCAGGTAAATGTTTAAACGCAATATCCTTTAAAACAGCTGAACGCATGTAAAACCAGATCAGTTAAAAGCACTAAAGCTCTCATTGATGATTATTGTATTGGTTTAAGTATCAGTCAAGTATTGAATGTATTTAAATCACTGGCTGGTGCAAAAAAGATTTTGACTAGATAAACACAAAAGTGTTCAATGTTTGTGAGTGACTTTATTGCAGTGGAAATCAGGATATGCTAATTGAAAAACCTGCGTCTGGGATTTTTTAGGATACTGTGCTACAGGTTCATGTTATTGCTGTTTGGAAAAGTTTAGTGTCGGCGCAAAGAAGCAAAGAAGGACTACTGAAACAGGCAACTCGGTTCCGAAACTTCCACTTGTTAAACATGAGCTTCAGAACATGGGAAGAGCAGGTACTATAGACACGGGATAACTGAGCCTTATTCAAGCAAACATCATCTAAAAATAACAACAATTTCAAATCATCATTTCAAAGTGTATTTCAATAAAACCCATCATTTTCTAGCTGTGATTTATATGCTTTTTCAGATATGCTTTTATGGCACAGATTGGATTTTAAAAAGCCCATCACATAAACAGCTGGGCACAGCGAGGCAAATGTAATTTATCACTGGCTGATGTGACGAATGTGGTTCTGAAAACTAAATTGGGTTCTAACAAGCTCATCTGAAGTCTAGCGCACAGCCTGCTATTGCAGAGAGGTGTGTAAAAAATAAATTAAGAGCAACATAAGACTGTGACAAACCTCATTAGCAGCAGTATTTGTTTACTATACACTTTATCTCAGGCACCCTTTGGCATCAACATTTTGCAGTAATTCATTGCTGATGGGATGAATATCAAATTGAAATGTTCTCATTCTCATGCTGCTTGTGTGATGGCTTTGTTTGGCTTCTGTCAGTGATTACAGTATAAGTCATTAACCTGGTTAACAGCTTTTTTTAGGTTACTACATTGGTAGTATATATATATATATTTTTAAACGCAAACTATTAGATATATAAGTAGTTATTTTGGAAGAACCTATAAAAACATTTTTTTGCAAAGTTTTGTTTCCTAAATCATGTTTTTTTTTTCAGGTGTGTGTTACTTTTTTGACAAACTGTAGGATCAGCGCATCTGCAAGCAGTCTGATCTTATTCAGGTGCTTCCAGATCCCTTTTGTATTCTTTCTGTTTTTTTTAATTTTTTCCTTCTATCTTCAGAAGAAGAACTTGAAAGTGATCCGTCTCCGTGCCTCAGAGCTGTACAGGACGGAGAGAATGGGGGATTGGCTACAGAGGAAACTGGAGAGACGAAGAGTACAGCAAGGCTTTGCACTCTGGGCAGCACAAGCATGGCAGGCACACAACGTGAAGCTGTACCACAGGAACGCCCAGTTAACAAGGTATGGGAGCCACAAGAGTCCGGGACTACTAGGGGATAAGGCAACAGCTGAGAAACTGATGTGTAGCCCTTACTGTAAAACATTAGATACAAGACAGTTTATGAGCCTTACCCAAGCGTACAATTTATGGCAGGTCTAATCTTATAGTGGTTTTGTAAAAGTACCAAAACAACAAACAACTCGGGTAAAGGTGACTGGTGGGTTTGGAACCAAATGCAGTGTTATTATGAAATATTTGCATGCATTTATCTTGGTACTTTTTAAAAGCTGCCAATAGGATCACACAACTGCTTTTCCAGATTGTTTTCGTTACTAGTTATATAATTTAAAAAATGATGTGCTTTTCTGTGCCTACTCATCTACACCTGTTATTATACAGCCTCCCAAACTGTCTTACTGTTTATCATATTCATATTTTGTTGCTGCCCACTCAGTACTAGTGTGATCAAAGGCAGTGCATTATTTGTATGTATTTATACTGAGAGGTGTAAGCTGAGATGAAGCAACTAATTTACAAACACTGCTGTAACGCACGCCAGCATTAACATAACAAAACAACATAACAACACCACCATGAAATAGGTCAGATAAAATTTTTTTTAAAAACTTAAAAAAAAGTCTTTATGTTGTTTTAAAAAGCTTGCATACAAGAAGAATTTCCCCTGTTTTGCTTGAACGATGAGCTGCAGTTTTAGCACACTGCATTTGAATCGCCACAGCCTGGCTAAGTGTTTCAGTATCTGGGTGTCTGCTTTCCAGTTGCCTGTGAAAAGCAACGCAGGAGGTCAACTGAAACAATCCCTCCTCCCTGTTGCATTTCTGAATCTTTGTTAGGATTCAAATCACCATTTACACAGACGTGTTTTGATGAAGCAATACTATCCTTAATATAATAATAGCAATATCCTGAACTCTCTGTATTGCATCGTGCATAAATGACATCTTTTTCTAACCTCAAATTAATAAATCTGTGTTGCATGGAGTGTATGGTATTCATGTCTTTGAAGTTGATGCTGGTCATAGTTTATGCTCCAGTTTACCAATGTGCGATTATGAATGCACATTGATTTTTGATATTTTCATTTTGTACTCAGAGTGCTTGTAGCTTGGCGTGAAGTGACCAGGGCTGCGCTGTTACACAGAGACAAGGTGGTCTTGTTTCAGACACACACAGAACGAAGGCTTCTCGCCTCGTGCTTTACTCAGTGGATCACAAACCTCCAGATTGCACAGCAAAGGCAAATTGCTCTGGAGCGTAGTCTAATCAAGCAGCAGAACGTTCAGAGAGCAACTGTGATGCAGAGGTGGAAACTGGCCACAAGGGGGAGCCAAGCGCACAGAATACACAACACGGCTTTGCTGAAACAGGTAAACCAATATTTAATTTGTGATTCCTAAAATAGGTTTCTTATCAGGGTACAGTATTTATTAAAACAACACTAATCTAACAGTGTGTTTTTTAGGTGAAAGTTAAATTACACAACTGTGGATTTTTTGTAACAAGAAAGTACAAGAATATATGCCAGATTGTAGCGACATAACGCAGCTTTATCTAGAGGTCTTTTTTTTTTTTTCTTATCATAAATACACAAGCAGTCATATTGGATCCTGTTTTATACATGTGTTCTATCTCTGATAACTTTCAAATCTGTTTTCCAAAAACTCCAGCCAGTCCTTAGTATTAGTCCTGTAAGCAATGGTAGATCACAAATGCATTTCAAACTATTGATTCTGTTATTATTATTATTATTATTATTATTATTATTATTTATTTCTTAGCAGACGCCCTTATCCAGGGTGACTTACAATTGTTACAAGATATCACATTATTTTTACATACAATTACATTGTTTTTTACACATTATTTTTTTACATACAATTCACCATTTATACAGTTGGGTTTTTCTGGAGCAATCTAGGTAAAGTACCCTGCTCAAGGGTACTGCAGTAGTGTCCCCCACCTGGGATTGAACCCACAACCCTCCAGTCAAGAGTCCAGAGCTCTAACCACTACTCCACACTGCTGCCCGTACCCTGTTAACAGGTAATTATGTATGTTTTGTATTTACAGGCGTTTGATCAGTGGAAGGAAGCGGCAGAGGCTGCCAGGATTGCTGAACAGCGTTCAAGGGAAAAGGAGAAGAGAAGATTGAAGCTGTTTTATAGTTCCTGGTCAATCTGGGTTAAAGGTATTAGCTGATACGTGGATTCAAGTTCAGAGTGTCTTTTTCATCTGCTCTAGTTAATGTGGTTACATGCGCACTATAATCCAATTGACTCCTGCTAACCAGAAAACAACCCTTATTGGTAATTGCTTTGGAAACATATATTTTACATACATAGATGTAGCTAACAAATCACTGCGTATTCATCGTAATTCACACATTGCTGTTTTTATCGTGACAGCATGTTTTAAAAGTGTGACCGGTATATTCGATGAATATTAATGCACCCCTGTATTCCACAGAAAATAAAGAACAAAGATTGAAGAGTGAAGTCTGGAGATTTCACTGGCAGAAGAGGAGGATGCACCATGCCTTCCATCAGTGGATTACAGCACACAACAACCAAGCAGAAGCAGACACACTCTACCAAACACACCTCTTGCAGAGGTAAGGATCTCCCAATGTAGTTACAGTAAAGCACTTTCCATTTCTTCCCTGATCGGAGGATGCAATGCATGTAATTACCTCTGAGAAGCCTATTCAAAGATCTGTTTTGTTCCATACTGTGCCAGGTCCAGTCGAGTGTACCTATATCCGATATGGGTAACATATTTAAAGCTCAATCATGTGTCTTTCTGTGTGTGTGTGTGTGTGTGTGTGTGAGTGTGTTTTACAGAATGTCATCATTTTACACAAGTGTTGAGAGTTCTAGCATTAAAATATCTTTTTTTCGATTCAACACACTACACTGCAGAGTGAATATCTGGCCAGAAAATGAGTCTTTTTGTTTACAAGGCCCTTTCTCAAATGGATGACTGTGGTTCAGGAGCAAAAGCAGTTTTCCATTGTGGCGGTCCGTAGAATCGGCACCTTGCAAGTGAAGGCAGCGTTTAATACCTGGAGATCACGTCTGGAGATGCATCAGGCCCTGGACTCCCACCTTCAGAAAGCAAGACAGAGGACTCTGAGGACTGCAGTGAGATCCTGGCATCATCAGGTGATGGCTTGATGTAAAGTGACAAGCGCAGAGATGTGCTGAATTATTGCTACATACCCATGTGTTTTGAGTGTTGTTTTATGTCTCGTCCAAACAGTTTCTTCTTAAAATACATTTGAGAGCGACACAAGTTTGGATGACCAGATCCAAGCTGTCAGTTTTTATATTGTATACCAAATGTCTGATGCATTCTTCTTTTGATTTAAAATGTTATACGCACGTTTAATATGATTTGGATTTCTCTATCTTTTTTAATGTTGAAAGGTTTTGATAGTCATTTAATTCTTTCCTCCAAAGCAGCAGACATACGTGTCCTGGTGCTGACGACATCATGTCATCATATTGGCTACAGAAGGTGAAAATGTCTTTCAAAGTCTGACAAAGAGCAGAATGCTCCCCACAGTTCAAAGCTGTGTTTACTGTTTCACACGGTTGTTTCTGTGCCTATCTCACACTAATAGAGGTTTTAGTAACTTGTTTTCCAAACAGTGTTCTGCCACACATGCATTTTATCCAGCATGTTTTGTCTTGCATCTAAAAGTAGGTCAGAGAACAATGACTTGAACATCTGACTAATCCTTATTCTGTTTTAACGTGTATCCTCATGGATTATTCTTAACCAGGTTCTGTCAAGTCAATGTCGCGCCAGGTACCTTTGCAAGAAGTATTACTGTCGCTGGACTCGGGTAGTCTCCCTAGGCACGCAAAGGGATTCTGAGGGTGTACTGCACACTCGAACCGAGGAGAAATGCAGGCGTGAACTGGGGTAAGGATGAATGATGCATATAGGGGAGATTCTTATTAGGTTGTTTAAACTTTTCTATACTGTTCATAAGTTTCTCCTTATTTAACCCTGTAATGCTTATTTCTGTTTCACATTTGATATTGTGATACAATGCTTAGCCACCCCTCTGTGTTATAAGCCATAATGTTTCATCGGCCGTACATGATGTGCTGCCAGAATCTAGTTACATAAATAAAGTAGCTTTTCTCATATAAAAAATGTGTAAACAGTAAACAGACAAAGCTATATGGAACATGATTGTTGGGGATGCCTGCTTTATCCTGCACAGTGATACTGTGACGCGATACCAGTATGGGTTTTGACAATACTGAACTTTATGTCAACATTGATCAGTGTGTCGACACTTTCTTATTCTAGACCTGTTATTATTGTTATTATTACCGGTACATTTGTGTTTATTTGATAACACATTAAGAGGCCACGCGATTCCCAGCACAATATGGAAATCGGTTTGCTGATCATCCGGTATAGGATCGTCTGAAAATGAAAAGCAGTTTGTTACGTCCAGTATACGGGCTTTATCATTACTCAGGAAGCATTCTAATGATAGTACTGTTTATCTTCAACAAGGCAACACATTACTCAGATTCACTTGCACTGCTATCATGGAATGAACTTTGTATAGTTTGTAAAGCAAACAAAAATCCCAACTCCTATCCTTGAGCTTGAATATCCTGACATTAAACCTCCCTGTGGTACAAACGGCGTACCCGAACAGGAACAACTTAATAAAACAAAGTTTGTGATTGAGAATGGTGTTTGTGAACAGTGTTGCATTTTAAAAGATCAAACGTAGTAAATGCATCTGCTTTGAAAGGACTGCTTATATTTTGTGTTCATTTTAATGTGTCCAAAAAGAAGATCCCAATGAGCATTATAGTTTTTATGGCAGCCATGTGCTTGCCCAGACACACTGGTGTACATGATTAAACGTAAATGTGAAATCCTGAATCCTCAGTGAAAAGTACTTGAAGAAGTGGCGCTGTGCAGTTCTCCTAAAGCGGTTTCAGAGGACGCAGAGCAGTCAGCGGACAGAACGGACCTGGGATCAGTGGAGAAGCCTGACTGGAGCAGTGCAGTTCATCAACAACATGGTGAGCAATGGACTGTGTGTGCTTCCCAGACCTGGATACCCATTCCTACCAGCTATGCCAATGTCTGCTCCAGCGCAGGAGATCAGACATGGCCAACACCATCAAGAGCCTACAATCAGCCCTTGAGCTGCTGTCTAACCCTTAGACCTTCAACAGGGAGATGCAGCTTTTATATATCGCAGAATTCTAGTAGCATAGTATGTTCAGTTATGTGTGGCATAGCCAGTGCTGCGTATGTTTCGTTTTGTCCAGCGCCTGTATGCGTCATTTACTTTTCTCTGATCCATTGCAGTGTGAGCACAGGCTGCTGGAGAAAGCTTGGATGAGATGGAGAAAGAGGCGCATACAGGTGAAGGTGTCCCAAGCCTTTTCAGCTCAGCAACACATGGCCCTGTTATCTGAAGTAAGTAAAAGGCTCCATACAAGTATGAAACAATTCAGAGTGTCCCGTAAGTCAGGCATCATAGGCACTCTTGTCACTGTTGGTTGGCCGCTCTGTGTTAGGTGTGAAATGTCTTTAAGCAAAGAGGAACAAATTTAGATCATTGCGATGTGGGGTGTGGATAGTCAACAGGGTGTGGCTACACATGTTTAAAATAGAGCCTCTTAATCAACAGTATTTCTGATATTGCCTGATTCCAGATTTTGGAGACACCTTGTATATTGAGATACTTTTGGTTGACTTTTCATAGAAAATGTATCCACGCTGAGTTCTTATTATCTGCAAAAGTGATAAGAATGAATCTTATTAAACCTGATCTTTAAATGTGATGTCAGCCCTGTTTCATTCAATGTGCAGGTCTTCACAGCTTGGCGTCAAGTGGCCCTTTCCCAAAAGGAAGACAGAGGAAGGGTAACATGAGCCTGTGATCACCTCAGGGGGAGGGTGCCAGAGCTACAAAGCTAGGCATAAAGACCTTGATGCACAGACAATCTACACGTCACAAAGCCATATGTGAACTGTTTACACTCGTGCTATTCCTATCTGCAGTGGGCTGTTCGGTGGCATGTTGCTCTTGTGAAGCTGATTACATAAGAACATTGATTCCCAAGATTACAAAACGAATGGGAAAGCAGCCGACTCCCCTTTCACCTGCAGCACGTATTGAAAGTGTGTTTGTTTCCAACCTGGCAGCATCTGTTGGATTAAGAACTCTGTGACTCCTTGCCTGGTATTCCTGGTTTGAAGGGAAGCAGTTAGAGCAAGAACAGGCTTTGGGAGCGTGAGGGGACAACAGCATTAAGCTCACACTGCTGCTTAAATTGCTGGTATTGAACAATTTAGAAGTCTTTTTTTTTTCTCTCAAGCACATAACAGTAACAGTATATATATATACTGTACACAATATTTATATTATGTTTTTAAGTCTTTATTTTGTATTTTAAATAGCTAAAAACAAAGCTTTTTATTTAAAACAGAATCTTTTCTTACAAATAAAGTTGCATTCTGACTTGTTAAATCACTAGTGTGGTTCATTTTGTTGACTGTCACGTGCCCCTTGCATGAAAACACATCTGCATTTTACCATCACGTCAGCTGAGGTCTTATTCTTACTCACGTGGATGAGTGATGTTACCAAAAGGAGTGTGCGAGGGATTCTGCTGAGATAAGATATGCCACATACAGCTCTGGCTGGACTCTTACTATACAGATCCTGCTGGCTGACGAGGCGATATTCGACTCCTGTGGCATTTTATACCGTTACTCCGTAGAGGTTATATGAGCTTCGGGTCCATGGTTGTTTAATTTCTAGGAAATCTTAGTTTTACAGATGGGTGTCCGCAGTGAACTTAACGCTCTGGGCAGGCACTGTTGAAAATGTTTTAGTTTTTTTCCTGGCTGTGTTGCATATGATTGGCCACGTACCAAAATATTCTGTTTAAAAAAAAAAAAAAAAGGCCTTTTCCTTCCTTCAGAAATGATCTGCTAATTTTGTTCCCCGCCTATTCTCCTTCTGCACCTCGGATTTTTTTTTTTTTTTTTACTTGTCCTAACATGTTTCTTTTGAATAAGTGATTGCAGCTAAGGTTGAATTATATTTCAATTACACAGTGTTTGCTTAAGATGTTTTATCAATCTGCACTGCGAACGTATTGAAAGACTAGTCGAAGCACTTGTCATTACATTGTAAGTTTCTTTTAGTGTTTCTAATTTCTACGCTATTGCGTGTTTCATTGTTATGGATGATATGTCACGAGGAAACAAGTACTGGAGACACAGGGAGGCCAGATATATTAACAGTTGCTCTCTCTCTCACAGTGAGAGTGAGAATGTCCAGTCGAGTACAGCCTGACCTTTTTACACATTCAAAAGCATTCCATTTAGCAGGGAGGAACTGCAGCTCCAATTCCAGCTCGCTTCTCCCCCTCCCCCAAAGAAAGAGGCCAGTGAGTTCACTGTGGTGTGATCCAACAGTTATGTTACCCTGCCCAGCCCCCAATACAATCTCTGAATTTTTACAACAGCATAAACTGAACAGCTGCAACGTATGCTTTGGAGTCATAACCACTGCTTCTCATTTACTGAAGTCAATGCATTGTGTGCTTCTGGATTCATACAGTGCTTTGATAGAGGAGATTAAGGCACACTTTTTTATTGTTTCAGACATGCACTATACAAGTTACACATACAGTAAAAAAAACAAATGTACTACTAGAAATGTACTATAAAATATTTCCAGTAGGAATGTTAAAAGTAGATCTCGCAGTTTCAAGGTAAAATGTTGTAGATGTTTTTATTTTCCCCGTTACAACATCTACAAAAGCAGCATTTCATGTTTTCATTGGAAAGAATTTGCATGATCAGTTCTCATTCAGTTCAGTGAGGAGTCACAATAATACTATTGTTCTTTCTTTCACTTAACACCGGCAATTTTAAATATAAAATAAATATGTAAACAGACAGTACTAAGAAAGCTGAATGTGAAAGAGCCCGTAGCTGTGGGATTCACTCTAAGTGACGCATGTCTGACATGCAAGTCAGTACACATACAGCACTCTGCTGAAACAGAATGAATTGGGACTTAAATGTCTTAAGTATACTTTGTCAAGGACTGACAATTTGTTTGTCTTAAAAAGGGTAAGTAATGACCCTGTCAAACACTGCCCTCTATGGTGATAAGTTTATGGAGAGTGATAATTTGGTCTTGTGCAGTCTGTAGTTTTACAGGGTAGTGATTATATTCAGGAGGGACACACAGGAGGTGTAAAAAAAAAATAAACAGAAATAAAGAGAATTAAAAATAGAAACGCCACACGTAGTGATTTTTGTACTAAGGGCTGAAACAGTACAATGTCTATCTTGCATAAGAATTCCCTTTTCTGTTTTAAAAGGTATACATTCTATATCCAAGAAAAGCATTTTTAAAAAATGCGTAGGAGTTAGAAACAGAGAATGCAGCATTCAAAAGGAATGTATTGGGAGTCCTGGAGCCCAGTTCAGGGCTGGAGCTCAGCTAGATGCTCGACCGGAGAGTCAAGCAGCTTGCACATGTCCTCAATCACCTGCCACAGGCAGCTCTCCAGAGGGAAGTCATTGTCCACTAGGTTCACCAGGTAATAGTTATCGTGGATGTACTGTATGATCATGCGTGAAGGGGACTCCTCCTCGTACAGCTTGGCCCACTGCTCGATCCACAGAGCAAAGGCTTCGTCCTGCATAGGAAATGGAGAAAGACACATGGTGAGAGGCTTGAGCTTGGGAGCCTAGCTTTCAGGTGAGCTAATTACAAAAGTTCACAGAAAACAAATTAAAAAAAAAAAAACTTGGCAAAAACGGCAGCACACTCTCCTCATTATACTTGATCAGCACAACAGCATTTCGCAATCTTTTTTCACTGACGCGTTGTAAAGCTATAACTGCTGTTAACACATGCAGGTATGTAATCATCTTTACCATCTTGCATTGAGTGCATGCTTTCTTAGCAGAGCTGTACCAGCGTCTAACAAGGGCCTTTACTACAGAACACTCCTTTACCTTCCAAGACATGAAGCTGACTGGGTCCACTACCGTTGGCTGAATGATCTCCCTGCCTGGAAAGATCCCCCAGGTCACAGCATTTGGCTGCATGTCATGAGCGTTTGTTACATTCTCGCCCTGAAATTCAGAATGGATTATGCATGCTTTTTTAAAAAAAATGGGAACATTCCTGTAAATCGATTGCTGGTTATGGAGATAGGGCTCTTGTTAGTAAAAATGCACTTTTAAAAGCATTGCTTAAATCTAAGCGAATAAACAGACCTGCAAAAAAAATCATTCAAATTAAAATCTGAATTTCTTCTATGAATTAATATACCCAAACTGCCAAGTATTAATTACATTTCTTCATATGAAAATTCAATAAAAAAAAAATCAAAAGACACAAGTCTTATGTAATTTGATACAGTTAACAAAATTAAGAGCAAGTTATCACGACAATATAGTTATATACAACAGGTAGATGCCAGTTAAAAATGCTCCAAAAAAAGAATACAGGGTTGCCATTTCTTACCTTAACATTGACAATATGGTAGTTAACACGAGGCTCATACTTCTTGAGTACTTTAAGAAGTGCAGAGACGTTCTCACTGGAGGTAAAGAACTCCATATATGCCTGTAGATTGAAGGCAACAGTCATGAAGATTGAAGATTATCTAACTTTCAATACAAGTCTTGGGTCTGTTCCCAGGCAGATTCCAAGACTAATCCCACATTAAAACCATGCATGTGTTTCCATTGCAATAGCCTGGGCGCATCTCAATGTCAGCTACTCAAACAGCGATCGACAGGAATCTGCAGAGAGCAACACGTGGTGAAAGCGCAGAAACCACTGTGTAATAGATGTCTGTTTGTTCCCTGCAGCTGGCCTCACCTTCTGGAAGACGTATCCCCCGCTGGGGCCCCAACCCACGATGGGATCCGAGGAGGGCTTGCCGTTGATGTTGGGCTGGGAGTTGATGGTCAGAACGCCTCGGCGGTTCACTTTCTCCAGCTCTTCTTTCAGCAGGTTGGTCTCAGAAGCCAGGGGGTCATCATTCCACGGCAAACACGTCACCTAAATGGACAGGGTTGTTAGGGATGCACAGCAGACACTACAGCAGTGGGGCCGGGTTTTTACAGATATCTCCCCCCTCTTACTTTGTGTCCATTGTGGTTTGGCTTCCCAGCGATGTAGCAGGTGAACACCTCATAGACACTCTCCTCGCTCATCAGCTCCTCTCCCCACATCTTCAGCAGAGCATCCTTGGCACACTTGCTCTTCAGGTAAAACAGGTAGTAATCGTTCAGCTCGCCGAAAGCAGGAGAGGACGAGTTACCCCTGAAACAAGAAGCGACTCATTAATAAAAAATGTTTTAAAAAAAAGAGCCCAGTCAAGTGCACGTGTTAAGTGTTTGAACAACCGCTCAATTCCTTGTGCACCTCAAAATGGTTAAATATACACGGTTTCTTCATTTTTATTGTTTGCAGTATTTTATCTTATCAAGTTCACATTTTTCAAAATAAATAAATACATGTTATACATAATTCTGAGATTGGCAAATGCAAAACCACTTCGGACTTCTACCTGATGTCCCCCCCCCCCGTCCCCCAGACCTGGTTGAGGTACAGAACGTACCATCTTCCATTGGGAAACTCGTCCCAGTCCTGTGTTCGGTAAATATAACTCTTCGGTCTGGAAGCCCAGAAGATTGGCCTCACATCCTCCACTTTACGCTTCGGGTGAGCACTGACTGCCCAAGGTAGGGGTCGCCTGAAGACACAAAATACACACTGAAATCAAGGAGCTGCATAGCACATGACTTCCTAGTAACAGTACATGTGCCAATCATTTTTTGAATATTTACAAGCTGTAAAAAGTATGCGAAAGTAGTGGCAACAGCCCTGGAATGACCTTGCCCCATTACAACCTCAGGTCTTCTGTCCTGATATTCATACATGGGCAATGGGTTGACTTCTGAAGAGGTCCTGACCTTGGGTCCTCCAGCCACAGCCCGAGCCGTCTCAGCACTTCCATGGTGGCCACCTCTCTGTTGAGGGTGTAGAAGTGGAGCCCTGGCACCTCTCCGCTGTGCAGCAGCACCTTGCACATCTCCACAGCCTGGTCAATGCCGTAGTTACGGATAGCAGCGTCATTGTCTTTGATGGGCTCCATCACCTCCTTGATTTCCTCAGGCACCTCCAGCTTAGACAGTTTCACCAACTGTCGCAGAGACTGGTAACCCTGACACGAGAGACAGCAGCGATACACAGAAATAAATAATCTTCATAAGGTGCGCTAGTTTATGATCGCGCTACAGATGAAATTTCAATTCTTGAAATTAGCCAAAAAATATGTTTGTCTGCTTGCGTTAAAGTTTCTTACAGATTTGACCTCAGTAGGGTTGATGATTTGAGTGCTGGAACCTCAAATGAAATCTCTGCGCAGGCTCAGTACCTGTATGGGAAATATTCCCGGCACAATGGGGCAGGTGATGCCGATGGCTCGACAGTCCTTCAAGAACTTAAGAAAGGTCTCGGACCGGAAGAACAGCTGAGTGACGATGAAGTCAGCCCCCGCATCCACCTTCTCCTTCAGGTGTCTCAGGTCCTCCTCATAGCTCTTGGCTTCTGGGTGACCAGTGGGGTAGCCTTTGAAACCAGAGGATCAAGGTTAGCACATATATCCACCGTGTAGGACACAAACAAGCAATGCACATTAAGTGCCCCAACCACACTAGTCATGCATAAGTATCCATGAGATTCTGAGAACATACCAAGCCTCTGTCCAAAACTTACCAGCGACACAGATATCAAAGTAATCCTCAAATTCACAGCGAACGTGTTTGACAAGGTCTGTGGCATAGCTAAAGCCTCCTGCCTCCTCTTCCCACTCGTTTCCAATGGGGTCTAGGGAAAAAAATACCAGTCGACTATTTAAACTCCACAAGCACAAGAGTCAAGTAGTCAAACGTTTTGGCTAGCACCTTCTACCTGCAACAAAGAGTTTCCTTCCAAATTATAATACAGTGCTCCCCCTTTATAACGCTGTAGTCGGGAGCCGTGGTTAAGAGACCGCGCTGTTTGTGTTCCGCCTTATAAACGAGAATACTAGCCTTAGTGTGATGGCATTATGGGGCAAATGGGAGCCATGACCGTACTGTCTTATAATCTGTTCCACAGCCTTATAAAAAGAGGGAGCACTGTACTGATAATAAACATCACTTCTTAACCACTAGTCAACAACAAGGACTGTTTTGCATTCTAAAAGCTCAGCGATTGCATTTCAAGTCCCCCAGTCTTCTGGATGTTCAGCCCTACCTCCACGGAGAGCCATGATGTTCTTGAGGCCCAGCTTTTTGGCCTTGATCAGGTGCTGGCTGATCTTCTCCTTGCTCTGGTTACAGCAGGTGATGTGCAGCACGCTCTCCAGGCCGCAGTAGTTGACTGCTGTGCTGGCGATCATCATGGACGAGGTCTCCTTGTCCGAACCTGGGTCCCCCGCTGGGTGCCAGGTCACGTCAATGAAGAGAGGCCCGCCTGCACCCATGCGGTCAAACCTAACCAGGGACGGGAGCAAAATAAATAAATAATTAAAACAGAGCCTGTAAAAAAAAACAAAAAAACAACTAAACTTTAAAAGAATGCATTAAACATGGGGTGTTCAATCACGGTCCTGGAGGGCTATTCCACTCCAGGTTTAACAGATGAAATAATTAACTACTTCAAGGTCCGGATGGGGGTTCAAAACAATCCAGAACAGGGTTAGAACAAAGACCAGGAGTGGAACGACCCTCCAGGACTGCGATTGGTCTGATTACTCCGGTTTTTAAAGAGTAAAATTGTAAGATTGGACGTTTCAGCTGAATAGGTGTAATCCACAACAAAATCAGCCAGACCCTCACCTGGAGATCAAGTTGACGGCTCCACTGGCTGTGCGAGGGGGGAAGAACTCCAGGGAGAACCACCGGTCTCCAGACTCCATGCGGTGGCGCATCTTCTCACGCAGCCGGTCCGTGCGGTCGCTGTCGAGGAGGGGTGTGGAGCAGCGGGAGCTCTCCTTGGAGCTGTCACCCCCGCTGCTGCTGGTCCCGCTCGACTCGTACTTGGCCAGAGGGCCGTTGCTGTCAGTGCAGTGGACCTGGTTCACCATGGCAGAAAGCCTTTACTGCACAGCACACAGGAGAGAGAGAAGAGAAAAATAAAAAATTTGAAAACAAGGCCATTCCGGCCATCAGTGCCTGTCCGGTTCCTAGTGGTGGGTAAATTCAGTTAGACCAAATCACACACACACACAGTGGAAACAATGTTTGGGTCTGGATGGAGGTATAACTGGTTCAATATAGAACAGGGTTGTACAAAGACCAGAACTCCAGGGCTAGACATATAATTTGACACATGTTACAGATTCATTTCATCAGCTGCCTCTGTGTTGTGAGTCAGCCTGAAGTCCCTTGCACATCTAAGACTGCTCAAATTACTAATGTGTCACGAAAGAAACCTTAGTTTCAATCAAACACTAGATAACCTCGTATGAACATACAGTTCCAGGGCATGTTGATTAAGGTACAGTATGAGGCAGGGGAGTATAGAACACGCTTATCTGTACTGCACACATGTTAAGTCTTTATCAAGGACACTGAAGCAATCAGTAACGTTTTATTTAACAATCAACTACATCTAATTTCTCAGAAGACAGTCTAACACTGCACTGCATGCCTTATATTGGTGGGTAACCCATACATATTAAAATGCACCCTCCGTGCTAGTATAAGATTTTTGTTCACTTACAATCTCCCATCCAGAGTTCTGTGTTTGCAGTCCAAGTCCTACCCTGTTTACTGAACTGCAGTGGGTCCCCGTGTTGCAGCAGCTGCCTGTGATTTATTCTGGTGTATGAGGTGACTAGTACGTTTCATGGCAAGGCCAGACTGGTTCATTCATCAGGTTCGCAACATTCTCCTTTATCACTACAGCTACAGAACAATTCAAAGCGCTGACAAATTTTCCGAACGAACAGATGAAGTCTGAACATCGGCTGTACTGAGACAGAAAGTCCCGGCACAAGAATAACGTGCGCATCTGTGATTAAAATCGTTTCTTTGCTACTGTCTAATCAGCGCAGTAACTGTCGTGTCAGACGTTTAACTAAGAGAGAGACTGGGCAAGTCAATGCTAGGAGCAGAAATATCAGTGCACCGAAGTAGTTAAAATGACGTCAGTTTTACATGGGGCACCCAGTCCTAGATAAAATACAGAATGCAAAGGTTTACAGTAATCTGTCAACGAGAAACTTTGCTGTTTGGCATACAGCATTTAAGTAACAAATAACTGGCAAGGCAATGTTCAGCAAGTAAAGCCATAGCTGTCTTCATCCTGTATCTTGTGTAACTGTTTGGGGGTTAACCGTACTATCGTAACTGCAGTATAGTCTCTGCTTTGAATATGTTGGGAGCAACCTAAAAGGTTTCTCCAATTACTAACAATACATATAAAACAGACAAATATAAATATACGGGTTTTATTTTTTTCTCAACACAAATAATTGTAAACCCCTTTGTTTAATAAATAAGCGTTGTTTATCCCCGTCTGCTTTTGAATGTCCCACAGATACACAAATACATAAAGGTTTGATGCAATTCATTTTATATAAACCAAAAAGGGAGTTAATAAAATAATAGTTTTCAAAGGGTTTCCAATTTAAATGGCTTTTGTCTAACACGACAATGCATTGTCAACTCACACAGCCAAATAAATACGTTATTACAGTTGTGATACGAATGAAGTTACTGTAACTTTCAAATTTACGATCTCAAACTAGCTACACATACATTGCAAATTTATAACAGTGTTACTATACCATCTATTTCAATGTGCGTTTAAAATCCATGTTCATTCATTTTTTTAGCACACTGGTTCTGTCACTTACGGTCGCACGTGTGTATTACAGGCTAGTATTATTGTTGTTCTCTTAAAATGTAAAAACAGACACCGCCCAAGATTATGGACACAGAGCTACTAATGCATGAAACATACCGCCTATACAACTCGTTGCTCGGCTCCAGTCTCCCTTAGTTGTTTTTCTCTCACTTCACGCTCCGATTCATTACTCAGCTCCACAGTCCCCGCACTGAGTGGGGAACAGATTAAATAGAATGCACCACGTGCTGCAGGTCTTCCTTATTTAGTGGGGGAAAAAAAACACGCATGCTTGGATAAACCGAGCTTGGTCGTCAGCTTTTAATGGGCGGGCACAAAACTGTTCATTGTTTATATCAGGTGACAGGGAATTTAAAACGAACGCTCTTCTTCCAAGGCCCCCCCGCTACACCGCCCCGCCCCGCCCCGCCAGATTACGGTGAAGAATGCCATTACTAATGGCAGCCTCCATTGCAACTTCATCACATGCACCTCGTTCCCTCCCCCTACCTGACAGTGTGGTAGCCTCGGGTCACATGATGCGAGTGTTGTCATTCGCAGGATGATGAAGCAGTGAAGATGGCGTGTTGCAGGAGGTGTCTGTGTTGCCAATGCTGCTGTGGGGAGGGAGAGACCAGGACCCCCGAGGAACTCCTACAATGGGTGAGCATATTGTTTTCCTACTTTTGACACCTACGCATTTTTTAGACTTATGTCTATAATACGCGTTTCATTTAATTTCATTGCTGCTAGTGTTTACCCTCCCATTGAACTACAATCACACATGAACCCGGTCCAGTGAAACACAATAAGCTCGTATTGTTTTATAGCATATACAGTGGATTAGGATGGTGATTTTTTTTTTCTAGTTAATAAAATAGTATAGCAGAAATCCAGTCAACGTTATACGTATTTGACGTATTATTATGGTATTGTAGAATAAAAACACTACTTTTGGGTGAATGCATTTGTTATGCATGGGTTTAACGGTTACGATATGTTTTTCTAACTATACGTGAAGGAAATATTGACCGAGGACTGTAGTTGAATGCTGAACAGAAGTACTCGGCAATTAACACATAAATTAACAAGTTACCCAGTGTAGTGCCGGGAGATCTGATAACTCGAGGCGTTACTAAACACGTAGTACTACTAGTTTCATACATCGTTATTTCACACATTAAGCTTGTAATGTCTTGTCCTGCGCTGAAATACACAAAATCAGGGACCTCCTCACACATACAATACTCCTGGCACAACATGGGCGATGCTTTGTCTACAATGGGAAGGCTTTGAATAACCTGGGACACTGATGTTTAGGAGGGAGTAGATTGTACTATGGAAGCAGACTGATTTAAAGGATGAACTGTAAAAGCTTGTTACTGATATATATATATTTTTAGTTACGTGTAAAGTTTTTATTTGATTGTATTTTAGTAAGTTAAATGGCAATATTAAGAACATAATATAATATGTGGGAACAAGAAGAGGCTGTTATTACCAACAATCAAGGCTCCTCCCTTTCTAGTGCACCATCAGCCTTCTTAAAAAAAAAAAGTAATGCTTCTCATTGAAGCTATTCTGTACATTTGTAAAGCAAAAGAAAAGTACTTTTTACAATCTGTTCTGAACTAACTTATTCCCAGCTTCCATTTATGCTTGCACGGCTTAGTACTGTCTATGATAAGTTTAAAGTAATGCCTGCTTTACATTTGAACTCTTTTGATTTCTTTCTGACAGACAATCCTAGGGGAGACACATGGAGAAGATGAGATTCTACCAAGGAAAGACTATGAGGTGAGACCGACAGCTGTTCAGACATCTGAAGACAGACAGACACACACACACACACACACACACATAGACAGCAGGCAGAATCTATGAATTATTGATCATCCAATCAATATCAGTTCAAAGAAAGAATTCACACACCCTGAGCATTTCCCCCAGCTGATGCACAGAGTTCCTGCATATCTGTAAGCATCGCACTTAGAGGTGCATTTTTTACTGGTATATATATATTTTTTTGTTTTCTTTTTTTGCAGAGTTTGGACTATGACAGGTGCATCAATGAACCATTCATGGAGGTTCTGGATGGCATGGATAACAAGGTACTGAAGGGTAAATCTCCCAGATGATCTCGCGGTGTGCTTCATGTGACCGTACTGTACAGATCACAGATCTACACATGCATGTCACACTTCAGCCAGTGTTGTACCCGCAGAGCCAAGACCACCCACCCTAATGGTTATTATTCCCTGTTTCATTCTAGAAAACAGAAGCCCATACATCCAAGGCGTTCAGTGGCATGATGGGTAATGAGCGCTGATGACTTGAATCCAATGTTGGTTTTTGTTTTGTTCTCGAATCTAGAAAGCCAGGAAGTATGAAGTGGTGAAGTGGATTGTTGTCTTTGCAATTGGAGCCTGCACTGGGTTGGTAAGTTGCTTGGCTGTATTGCGTTGCATGACTTATCATGTTTAGAAATGGAGAATTAGATTAAGATTGTACTGGATAATCGCAATGACAAATTTACATCAGGTCAATTTAAATAGAAATGATGCAGTTGTTTTTCCATTTCAGGTGGGGCTGTTTGTTGATTTCTTTGTACGTCTCTTCTCTCACTTGAAGTTCAGCATTGTTGAAAAATGTATCCTTTCAAACCCAAGAAACTTAACTAACTGTTACATGTTTTTTTTTTTTTTTTTTGGTTTTATTTGGGGAGGATGGTTACATTGAATACATATAGCTTTCTGTTTTCACAATAGAGATTACATAGCCTCTCACAATGCCCTGGTCTGGCAGTCTCAGATCTGTAACAGAACCGTGAGCTCCACTGTTTATTCACTTTGCAGTGTATTGCCCGTCAGACAAGCGTGTTGTCTTTTCCTTGATCGATGCCGTACAGCTGTGGAGGCGTGTACTGAAAAGGGATGTCTTGCCCTGTCTCTACTAGAACTGCTAGCTTTCAATATGACCTTCATCTTCATAGCCAGTGTTCTGGTTCTAATTGAAGTAAGGTTCAAATACTGTTTTTTTTTTTTGGTGGTGTTTTTAGCATTGCAGCTTTTATTTATTTATTTATTTATTTATTTATATTTTAGTTATCCTAGTACTAGTAGTCAGGATTGGAGTCAATTCCCTTTTTTTCCCCCAAATCCTTTTTTTAAATCAGTTTCCTTTCCTGTTTCCTTGGAATGGGATTGGAAACAGGAATTGGAATTGGGCTGCTCTGTTGTCCCAGCCTTGCCTGTATTGCTGCTCTGCAGAATCGTATTGCATATACAGTAAATACACCTGCAGATTTTATTTCAAGATGATCACCACCTCAAAATGTAGTCCTTTTACTTTTCTATTTATTCAGCCAGTGGCTGCTGGGTCAGGGATTCCTGAGATTAAATGTTACCTCAACGGGGTGAAGATTCCTGGAATAGTCCGGCTGCGCACCTTCGTGTGCAAAGCTGTGGGAGTTCTCTTCACTGTAGCTGGAGGTAGGAGGCGCCAGTCTGATTGGTGCTTTATTTGAACTAAGTTGCAGTTATTTAATGTATTGTATAAAAAATGTTCACGTGGTTGTCTGTTATCCCTCATATAACAAGACTCCTGTCTTGTTGTAATATGATAATTACCAGTATAAAGTTTTATTTTTATGTGTGTGGAGTAGTGGTTAGGGCTCTGGACTCTTGACCAGAGGGTCGTGGGTTCAATCCCAGGTGGGGGACACTGCTGCTGTACCCTAGAGCAAGGTACTTTACCTAGATTGCTCCAGTAAAAACCCAACTGTATAAATGGGTAATTGTATGTAAAAATAATGTGTAAAAAAAATTATGTAATTGTATGTAATAATATAATTTGATGTCTTGTTACAATTGTAAGTCTCCCTGGATAACGGCGTCTGCTAAGAAATAAATAATAATATATATTATTATTAAATAATATATTAATAAAAAAATATATATATGAGAGAGAGAATAATGCAGGCACTGCAGCCCATATGTTGATTTTTAATATAAAATTTTAAATAAAAATATGATGAAATTGGTTGCAGTTTAAAATTTCCATCAATACTACTGGGAATAAATAAATGTGTTTTTCTTGGATATTGACTAATATGTTTTTCGAGCATCGGTGTTGAAAACGGGACAACATGTTGAGTTTGTGAGACAAACTGTTTTTTGCTCGAGCTAATCTTGATTGCAATACTTTTTTTTTTTTTTTAAGCATGAGACGCAGTGTAAATCTAGCTCCTATCCATGTAACATGTACATAACAAGCTATCTAATTAATCATTATCGTCTCCTTTCGCAGGTCTGTTTGTGGGAAAGGAAGGTCCAATGATTCATAGTGGTGCTATAGTAGGAGCAGGACTACCTCAGGTAGGGAGCTGCACTGCCTTATTCTAATCGGGGCCGTTGTGTGTCTGAAAGCAAAACAATGAACATATGTAACTGTGGCATGGCAATTTTGGTCAAGGAGGCTTCATTCCTATTTGCTGTGTGATTGCTGATGCTAGAAATCAAGCCAGAGAGCATTGAGAATCTGGTGCATGGATGAAAACTTGTTCTTGAATACAATTATTAAGACTTCTTTCTTTCTTCTAGTTTCAGAGCATCACTTTTAAAAAGATCCGCTTCAACTTTCCATACTTCCGCACTGACAGGTGAGTCTGTGGATTGCAGTTTGGGCTGTGTAAACCTTAGAGTGTGAAATATGTTAACTGGGACGTCATATTAAAGACACATGTTCCTAAAACTCCTCAGTTCATGTAGGTTTTGTTCATGTTTGTACATCTCTTTCATCTTCTGCACAGCTGCAGTCTAAATCAGTAGTGGCAGCAGGTATGTGGAAAGACCTGGTATGCACATTGACTTATTGGATGTGCACAATCTCTACTGCAAACGCAGAACTAACATTTTCAGTCCTTTTAACACCATCATTAACAGCAGAAGAGCATGCTTAACCCATTAAGTACCACAATCACAGCTGTGTATGTAATTTGATACATTACATTTAGAGAATTCAAATAACAGGTAGATGCAAGTTAAAAATGCTCCAAAACATTACAAAGTAGCCTGTCCTCAAATGAGGACGAATGGCACTTAATGGGTTAATGTAAAACTGGGGTAAATGCTTTCTGACTACAGACTAATAGTGTGATCAGTGGAAAGAAGAATCTTTTTTTGTTTGCGATGGCAAAGAGATCCCTGGAGTTAACGCGTATCGCATTTGGGACACACTTGCCTTCGCTTGGCATAGCATGAGCAGGAGTCAGATAAGGATGTTTGTTGCACTGAGATGCAAGCCTGTAGGACAGACTGTCGGTAGTTCATTTTCTTCCCCCTTGTGTTTCCTTCCAGGGATAAGAGAGATTTTGTCTCAGCCGGGGCTGCAGCTGGGGTAGCGGCTGCTTTCGGAGCTCCCATTGGGGGCACACTGTTTAGCCTGGAGGAGGGGTCCTCCTTCTGGAACCAGGAGCTCACATGGAAAGTGGTATGAAGATATTAATGCTGTATGTACAGTATCGGATACCTGGGATGTGAGGTGCAAGGTCTTCCATGTTTAAGATCCCTGTACAAGTTACAATCCCATTCAGGAAAATGACAGTTACAGCATTTGACCGTGGGTGGCTTTAAGTGCAGTGCAAAAATTGGAAGTGCTGTAAACTGTAAGAGGAATGCACCGTAATGAGAGATGCCAAGAAAGATTTCTAGTCTAAACATTTATCGTAATGGATACTGTATTTTAGTATTATTACATGTACCACTGAAGTGTTTTATAGTTACGGCTGATATAATGACAGAAGTATGCAGTTTTAGTATGAGTGTGAAGTAAGCAGTTTTAGTATAGCAGTATCCAAAATGAATCGGATCTCTAATAGATGTATAATGCTGCTGTTCTAACTCTGCTTTCCTGTGCCGCTGTTCTTCTCTCCCCAGCTCTTCTGCTCCATGTCTGCCACTTTCACTCTGAATTTTTTCCGCTCTGGGATTCTGTATAACAGCTGGGGTTCTTTTCAATTACCAGGGCTGCTGAACTTCGGAGAGTTTAAGGTTGGTACTTCTGCATCCTAGATCTCTTGATCCGCCCCTCTTACTCTGCACTGGACTTGCCTAACCTAAGCGCCACATTACTGGATCCTCAGCGAATGCACTGTCCTTGCACTATTGCAGTACAAATATGTCATTGTAGATCTAACTTGTTGCATCCTAGTTCATATTGTATTGTAGTAGTATTTTTTTTACACTTACTGTAAACTCTACAGTATTTAAATATTAATCTTGCATTGTAACCCAGTACTGCCCTGTAACACATGTAAGTCACCTTGGGTAAAGGTGCCTGCCAAATAAATAATACAATTCTAATTGCTCAGAAGGAGGAATTTAAGTTTGGGAGAGTGTCGTCCTTTTACTCGTACTAGGGGGATTTAATTTAACAGTTAAACATTCCTATTTAATACTTTAAACTTTTTTTTTTTTGCTAATGGTGCTGCTGATTTTAATTGTGGCCCCTCTGCTTTGTGTCTCAGTGCTCGGATTCTGATAAGAAGTGTCACCTGTGGACCGCGGTCGACCTGGCCTTCTTCGTTGTGATGGGGATATTCGGCGGCCTGCTGGGCGCTTTGTTCAACTGCTTGAACAAGAGATTAGCCAAGTACCGCATGAGGAACGTTCACCCCAAAGCAAAGTTTGTCAGGTATTCTGGATCAAGATTGCTGACCAAGATATATATTATAATTTCATTGCAAATGTTTTGGTATGAATAAAACTTTCAGATTTACACGAATGAATTGGAACCATTGCCAGTGTCTGCAAAAGCCTTTAAGTTGCATTCCTAAAGGTGACTGCAATATGGGATGTTCATTTATTTGAATTATGTAGCCATTAAATCTGTTAGCCAGCTGTGAACTTTCTTTTTTTTTTCTTCTTTCTCAGGGTTCTGGAGAGCCTGCTGGTCACCATGGTAACCACCATAGTGCTGTTTGTTGCGTCCATGACTTTGGGAGAATGCCGAGATCTCTCGTCCCCCACCAACACTGACAACGCCACGCATGTACGTTCGCTTTGGTTTGTGATGCAGTTTAGTGTGTTACTATATCAGTTTACAAATCGCTTGCCTTCATCCTCTGCATGTACAGTGCAACACTGGCACAGACAACATTTCACGGTGGTTCCTCTTGAAATAAATGCAATGAAAGCTGGTTTAAAACGTAATGCATGCTGTAAAAGACACTGATAACCCATTCTGAACTACAGCAACCGAATGCATACAATTCCTCAGGGATGTGGTGTATGTTGAGCAGTACTGTGCATTTCAGCAACTTTCCTGTATAACTAAGTAATCCGGGGTAAGTCATTAATGACACATGTGGTATGTACCTAGATAATGGGTCAGTGATTTTACTACAGTATACCCAAGTATTGTTGTGAATTCCGGGGCTGTAGTGTCTATTGCCTTTAGAAAACCAGAAATGCTTTTATCTTTTTTTTTTATATCATGTATCTAGGTTGTTGTGTGTGGTGGTGTGTTTTTTTTTTTTTTTTACTATAAATGTGCTTTTAATTCCAGGTTTCCAACTCTGAGGATGTGAACTCCACCATCAAAACTTTCTTCTGTCCCAACAAAACCTACAATGACATGGCCACACTGTTCTTTAACCCACAAGAGGTGGCTATTCACCAGCTCTTCCACCAAGACAGTAAGGACTGCTCTCTCTGCACCCGTCCCCCCTGTACATTGAGAGCCTGTGCACACTGTATGTCAGCGACACCTGGTGGTCAGACAGATATTACAACCGGAAGAGCACCGGCTTTGCAACCAAATACGAAATATTATTTTGCTTGGCAGTGCGACCAGAAATTGCGATTTATATGCATGCAATTGTAATATGGATTAATTCCCCTAAACCTACAACGTGCAGACTATCGTTTCAGGAAAGCATACAATGGATTACAATCGGCTTGCACCGACTCTTAAATC
Organism: Acipenser ruthenus; assembly: GCF_902713425.1. Taxonomy (NCBI): domain Eukaryota; kingdom Metazoa; phylum Chordata; class Actinopteri; order Acipenseriformes; family Acipenseridae; genus Acipenser; species Acipenser ruthenus. The sequence goes on from NC_081208.1 coordinate 1,961,054, forward strand.
TGAGTCCTTAACTATATCGATCATGTTGTGTTCGTTTTTGTTTGCTTTTTTGGGGGGTTTTAAAATGTCATCGAGCCGCCTCTCTTCTCTGTTGTGATTTGCAGGTACCTTCAGTCCGGTTTCCTTGTCTATTTTCTTCGTGCTGTATTTTCTGCTGGCTTGTTGGACCTACGGCATATCTGTACCCAGCGGGCTGTTTGTGCCATCCCTGCTGTGCGGAGCTGCCTACGGGCGGCTAGTAGCTAACATCCTGAAAACGTGAGCAAATCTGTGCAGTGCTATGAACAGAGATTAAGAAAGAAGAGCCAAGAAACGAAACTCCTCAGTACCGTACCCTAATCTGCTTGGTTAACAGTCTGGGGGGGTGGGGGTCATAATTCGGAATTCCGATTTAAATCGGAGTGGGGGCTATGACCAGACATTACTTTAATGTATGAAATAGCTCTTAAATAAGTGTACCTGGTACTTTTATGAAATAGTAGATGTGTTCTGTTTTGGTTGTCTGAATGGGGAACGTAGAAAGTCCTAGCTAAAGTTTTTTTTTTTTTTAATAAAGCAAAGGTCTTGAATTGGTTGAAGAAGGTTGATGTTTTCTGTCCTTGTCGTTTTGTAGCTACATAGGGATGGATCACGTTTACTCCGGGACCTTCGCGTTGGTTGGCGCCGCATCGTTTCTTGGGGGTGTGGTCAGGATGACCATTAGCCTCACTGTCATCCTGATTGAGTCGACCAATGAGATCACCTACGGACTCCCCATCATGATCACCCTCATGGTAGGAACGCAGGAGCCTTCATGCTCCTTGTGCAAAGTGGACCTGTTTTACTGCAAACGTGTCTGCTTTTTTTTTTTGTAAATATTTATAATTAACAATTTAAAAAGTGAAGAACAGACATGTTAAATATAGCATCTGAGGATCTCAGTCCTAAATGGAGCAGAAAGTTCCTAGTCACTCACATTACAAAATAGAATACGTTTATAAATTCAGCTTTATCACAAACCCTGACCCTTTTTTTTCTTCTTTATTCTTTTGAAAGTCTATTTTCAACATGCTAATACAGTACAGTGTTGAGGATCCGGAAGTCCATTAAGTGGATTGTCAATTTATCAGACTATTTATTTTTAACATGAGTTACACATTAATATGGATTTAGATGACTTCAAAGGTTCTTAACTGGTTTTTAAAACAGGCAAAGCCTCCTTTGCAGAGATGAAAAGAGGCTTTTAGTGCAGACGGTCACGTTTCCAATCGCAGGATACACACAGCTGTGTTTTTAATGGTGTGTTTGCAGGTAGCAAAGTGGACTGGAGATTTCTTTAACAAAGGAATATACGATATTCACATAATGCTAAGAGGAGTCCCGCTGCTGGAATGGGAGACTGAGGTGGAGATGGATAAGTAAGTGCAGAGAAAGCATTGTTGAAATTCAAATTCCTATTTCTGAATATTGCAAGTGCTGCTGTTTCATGAGCAGGTCAGCTGGGAGATACAGATCCTGTATTTCTTAAGAACTGTATCCCATGACTAGACTGAGTTTTTATTCTGAAGTTTGTTTTGCCCTCTTTTTTTTTCCCCATTATTAATTTCTCCAAAAGGCTAACAGCTAGCGACATCATGGAGCCAAACCTGACGTATGTGTACCCTCACACCCGCATCCAGTCTCTGGTCAGTATTCTGCGGACCACGGTGTACCACGCCTTCCCTGTGGTGACAGAGAACCGGGGCAACGAGAAGGAGTTCATGAAGGGGAACGTTCTCATCAGCAACAACATAAGATTCAAGGTCATTTCTTTCTCCACCCACTAGAGGGAGGCAGTGCTTTGAACAAAGGGGAATGTTCCTCGGACAGCGCCCCCGTTCAGCATTCACAACTCAGTATTTCATAAATGTAATTAATTGTACATTTTACTATAGAATGACCCATTCACAGTTTTCAATATTTAATTTATCATGTAACAAAGCTGTAGGTAGGCCTGGTGGTCCAGTGGCTAAAGAAAATGACTTTCTACCAGGAGGTTCAGATCCTGGCTTAGCCACTGACTCACTGTGACCCTGAGCAAGTCACTTATCCTCCTTGTGCTCCATCCTTTGGATGAGACGTAAAACCGAGGTCCTGTTGTAAGTGATTCTGCAGAAGCAGTTGATGCATAGTTCACACCCTAGTCTCTAAGTCCCTTTGGATAAAAGCGTTTGCTAAATGACTAGTTAATAATATTAACGTTAATAATAAGAGGGGAGCACTATCTAACCAGACAGGCAGACCGCAGCTTCACAAACTGATCTTGATCTGAGAGTGAGCGGACAGGGAGAGTGATGGATCTTTTTTTTCCGTCCTGATGCAGAAGTCGAGCATCCTGACCCGGGCGGGAGAGCAGCGCAGGCGGAGCCAGTCCATGAAGTCGTACCCCTCGAGCGAGCTGCGCAACGTGTGTGACGAGCTCTCCGGCACCGAGCAGGCAGAGGAGGCAGAGGACATGCTGCAGCAGATGCTGGAGAGGAGGTGAGAGGGGAGACCACAGCCCCGAACTGGAAGGTTTCTAATTCTTTACATCCACGCCTTCAATCTAGAACATCCAAGTTCATGTTGTGTTTTAGTAGTGTTGTTTGCACTTGCTGTAAACTACACTGTATTTAAATATTAAGCTTACATTGTAACCCTGTACTGCCCTGTAACATCTGTAAGTGGCCTTGGATAAAGACGTCGGCCAAATAAAATAAATAAATAAATACATTTTATAATAATACGAGACCGCCTACCTAGTTACTTTTTAATCACAAAAACGGTTGAGGATGTAAGTGATCCTTGATATCCCTGATTTGTAGTTGCAGTTTGGGATGTGCGCATTTTGTCATGCCTGTACAAACAAATTTCTCTTCATATCAGGGATCGTTGAATGATTCAGTTCTGTTAGTTTATATACAGGACAACCTTGTAAAAGAGGCTCTGGTCTCAATGGGTTTATTCCTTGTTAAAGGATGAATACATGCATAATGTGTATTCTCTGATGGTATACCTGTGTGTATTTCAGACATGTCCCGTATCCCAACCTGTACCCTGACCAGTCCCCTAGCGAGGAGTGGACCATGGAGGAGCGATTCCGACCTTTGACCTTCCACGGCCTGATCCTGCGATCCCAGTTAGTGAACCTGCTGATCCGGGGAGTCTGTTATGCAGAAAACCAGTCGGTGAGGTTGCACTCCAGACAGCGGTGTTTGTTTTAAATAATGCATTGCACAAACATGTATTCTCAGTTAATTTTTTTAAAGCTGCCTTTTTGGCTTATTTGTGTTAACGTGCGTTTTTATTTTATTTATTTTTATATGAAAGAGTGCGACTCAGCCTCGACTCTCATACACTGAGATGACGGAAGACTACCCTCGATACCCAGATATCCATGACCTGGACCTCGCCTTGCTCAACCCACGTATGATAGTGGTGAGACCTGAATCTCCTCCTACGAGTTCACAGTTAACATCACACCCTCGGAACAAGGGGGGACGGGGGACCTTACTGGCACTGTGCACATACAACAGGATAAACAGAAATATACCCACAGGGCTTGCATGCATTATTACTAGATCTATACAGATCTGCTGTTGTTTAGATCAGTTGATGGGGTCAGCATTCAGATATTTGTATTGTGTTTTCGTTCCAGGATGTGGCGCCATACATGAACCCTTGCCCCTACACTGTCTCCCCAAACACCCGCGTCTCTCAGGTATTCAACCTTTTCCGGACCATGGGGCTGAGGCACTTGCCTGTAGTCAATGCTGTCGGAGAGGTGAGAGGATATTCTTTGCCGTCACTGGACCACGATGCCAGGTTGCTTCAGAACAAAAAGCACTGGTGTCGGGGTATTGCATTGATTCGATATGTTGCAAGCTGCATGTGTGTTACCCACATCTCTGAAATGCTGAAGGTGCACAATGTATATTTCTTTATTAATACTGTCATTCAAAAATAATACAAAAAGTAGCATCTGTCATCCCATTCCTGTAGGGACACTTCTGCTCCAAAAAATGGGCACATTAAATCTGATGAAGTTGTAATGCTTAGGTTTAAATAGGTGAGCCCTGTGAGACATCCAGCTAAAGGCGAAACATTTTACAGCTACTGATATGTACAATCGCATGTAAATATGCTGCACAAAATGACCACGTACTTTTTTTTTTTTTTTTTTTTTTCAGATTGTTGGAATAATCACAAGGCACAATTTAACCCACGAGTTTCTACTAGCCAAACTGAGGCAGCACTGCATTACAATCTGAATCATTTTGACTGTCCAGGTTTCTGAATCATTCTATTTAGCTGGACTCCCCTCCCTGCTCCAGGCAGAATTTGGAGAGTTTCCAGCGAACCCCATTTCTAGAACAAGTCCGATGGCTGCGACCAAGGAGGAACCCCAGTCCGAACTTCAGCACTGAAAGTCTGAAGTACACCTTTATAGTTTTAAGAGACATTTCTAACTACAGGAATTTTAGTTGGATTAATAATTTGGGTCTGTAGAGGCCTGTAAGTAACTTCTGATATAAATAAGTACATATCGGAAAAGCTCAACTCTTAAGCCATACCTTAAAAAGTGGGGTGCAGTTTGTACCCATGCACTGTAAAAGAGATACTTAATGAATCCGTGTCGGAGATTTGACACTAAGATCGTTCCCAATCCACCACTGTAATGAGTAGATCACCACCTCTGTATCTATTTATAAAATCAAGGGTAAATTACATATAATCACTGTCCACTATACAACACAAGACCTACCATCATAGGGGGGAAAAGTTCTCAAAATCCTCTACTTGTAACATTACTGTGCTACAACACATAAGCTAGCCCCTGCTTTAAAAAAAAAAAAAAAAAAAAAAAGTTTTCTGGAACCTGGCATCCGTGTTCAACAATGCATCTAAAGAAAGATGAGTGTGTGTTTACACGAGATATTTCATGAGAACAGAACATATTAAATAATAATAATAATAATGATGATGAAGTGACATAAAGACTTATGGCTCATGCAGTTTGTGCACTCCACCCTTTTAGTTCTGTGTTCTTTTCTTTTAGTTAGTTTTGTGTTATTTTATTTTTATCCAGCACTTAAACTTTAATTTTCTAAGCCTTTTTACAAGACAAGGTAGAGACCGATATCACCCTCTTCCTTATGCATTCCAGTGAATGTCGTGGGACGTTATGAAGATTTCTAAATATTTGTGTTCCTTCCACAGTACGATACAGCATAAAGCTGAACGATAGCACAGTCTTAACAAGCCAGCTGCTTACCTAGTCCTTTCTGGTAGGTCACTTAGAGGCGTATAGTCTTTAAACAGTATTTGGATTTGGGCGAATCAATGCACAGGGTGCATTTGAAAACTATATCTTGTGCTGGGAACTGCTGTGAATTGATCCAAAGCCTGAAAAGGTGTACTGTTCTTGTTTGTTTAGGTTTTTTTTGTATCATTTTGTTTATTAAGGGAACATTTTCCAAACGCCACTGTGACATGCAAGCGCAGATTAATTCTTGAAACAGAAAACTTGCACAGAGAATGTTTAGGTTTGTCGTAATGATTTAAAGGGTGAAGAAGATGATTTGGCCGTAGGGCCAGTGTGCAAGGAAACTAAGTTGTGTTTTTGTTAAGGCTTTAGAGTAGTGATGTTTTATATTGAGCCGACTATCTATTTCCAGTTTGGCTCTCGGAACATGTCCTGTGTTAAAACCTGAGCATTTGCAGAGTTGTATAATTTATATAATTTGCTTTTATAATCTGTTAACGTTATTAACTGTTGAAATCCTATTATTTACTGTTTTTGTTTTCAAGTCAGTGTGCATAGAAACCCTGACAAGACCTATACTGTATGTCCGTGTTAAAGGGATCTTTATACAAAATAAGGATTGCAGTGGAATTTACGTGTGAAATTATCTTGAAACAATCAAAAGCCTGTGTGTAATCTGGGCTGCAAATCTTGCATGAATTGGGGTAATTACTAAAAATCACTAGAGCTTTATTTATTTTTTATTATTATTTTTTTTTTTTAGAAAACAATTGCCAGCCATAACCAGTTTATTAATGCATTTATATAAATGAGTTTTTACATTTTTTACACAGGGACCTCTGTTAACTGGAAACACTAATTGTAAAGATCCTTGAAGCGTTTGCAAATGTGTGCTTAATTTTTGTAAATCCAATTATATCACATGTCCTAATCATATATTAATATTATTGGCGACGTTTATTAAATGATTCAGGTATCTTGTATTCTCAGATGTAATTATCGTTCTCTCTCTCGGCCTCTTATGGCCATACCAAAGTCAGTATCAATGCTAGATTATCTTCTCGCACTAGAAAAATCAGTTTCTTTATCATAAAGTGAATTTCAGTGTGTATTTTTCCCAATGGTCTGCATTAGATGCGTTTGCAATATTGCATAGGAATAAGACAAGAAAAAGTATTTTTTTCTACTATCAAGAAGAAACTTATTTCCAATCCATCCCTGTATTGCAATACTGTTGTACCATCATTTAACTGTAGGTGTTTCACCTTAAAATGGTACCTCGTATGAATGTCCATCTTCAGTGATATAGCCCCTGCTTTGTTTCATTCACATGTGTAACTATGTAGTTGAACTGAGGAGGGATAATGCATTTCAAAGTAAACCGGTCTCTTGTTCCACGTCCTAAACTTTTCAGTCGTCGATGCCAGCATGCAGTATTCAATTCATTATATTATTCGTGTATTACGAAACCCATGTTAATCTTATGTCTTTGTGATTTGTTTTTCTACACTTTGGATTTATGTGATGTGTGTGTATAGATAATTATATAAGCTGCTTCCTTTTACTGGAGAAAAATATGTTGGTATTTTTTGTTCCAGATTTGTGCCACCTGTTAGCCATGATATAAAAAAAATAAATAAATAAATAAAAAAATTAACGATTTTGTGCACTTCCAAAAATGTGTAAATATTTTCATGTGTTCTGAAATACAGTGTTCCTCTAGACTTCTACCAACAGACCCTATTAATCAAAGAGTGGTGAAAAACAATAGCCGACACATTGGTGGAACTAATCCCAAACAGATGAGGCTTTGCTCATTTCTTTCAGTAATCCCTGTCCACTGTGCACTAATTAGGGATGATGGAGCTGGAAATCTCGTAACCGCCACATCTGTCAAGATTACTTTATTTTATCAGCGTGGATGGGTTTAACTTTAATTACAGATGTATGTCACTTGTTTTATTGGTGTGGATGGCAAATGTTAACCTTCATTTCAGTTCCAGAAAATGGAAACAACATTGTCTAATTAACTTCCAGATCTTGAAACTCCTAGAAAAGATCCAATTAATGTATTAATCCCCTGCGTCGTGGGTAAAGTAGCAGGTTCCTGTGCCTACGCAAGCACGTCGCTCCACGTGTTCTACTTTCATCTTGAGATCTTCTATTTATAAGTGGGGATATAAACACACTTTCTTTATTCAGGGGGAGAAGCAAGACCAATACAGACATTGGTAGCCAGTTGATCTATATATCTTGTGACCAAAGGGGATATAAAACATAAATAGTGAAGAGCAATTTATGAAAACCTTTGAACAAAAATCAATGTCTGTATATCCTGCTGCCTGAAGCTACAGTTCAATCTCCACTACAGTTCTTGGATAAAGAAACATAGCAGCCTGCGTATGGAATAACACAGCATCACTGCTGCATGTTAACCCTGTCCACTGCTGCAGAGAGTTCATTACAAGAAGCAGGGTTTGACCACTGCTTGCTACTAAACAAATACAAGAAGAAAGAACTGGGCTGTCTGGGTGTAATGATTTATTTAGTTGCACAGTACTTACATTTAAAGACCACACCACACAGACAAACAGTACAGGCGTGATTCTCTAGCTAACCAACATGACTATAAATTAGTGATTATAAATAATTATAAATCCAATATTCATTTTCATTTTGGCATTTAAAAAAAAAATTATTTAAGTGTTGATTCCTGCACCACATCGGAAACCTAACCTGCAATTAAGAAAGAAAAAAAAAGGTTTGTAAAGTTTCTTTGAAGCATAATATACAGCTGTTAAACACATTAGTGAATAACTCAAAAACTTAATTTATTCATTTTTTTGTCTTTTTTTTTTTACAAGACTCTAAACGAAAGAGCATAAAGTCTACAACCTTTACCATTTTTAATCTTTGTTTCATCTAGTACTATTATGTATGTCAAGACTACAAAAATAAATTGAGTTTTAATGTGTAGTTTTTTAAAATCATCATTTATTGTTCACTGAAATAAAGATTTCATTTAACACTCATCCCATAAGCATTCAAGCAGTTTTTTTTAAGATGGATAACAATACTGTCAGGCTGACAAAAGAAAAACCATTGTCCCTGCTCCTTTCTTTTTTCCTGGCCTATGATTGTGCATGTTAACTTTTCTTTTCTAATATATATACTGTATATATATATATATATATATATATATATATATATATATATATATATATATATGCTTCACTTTGAAAAGGTTTAACACAAGATATTGGATCCATCAAGCTCAAGCGTGCAGTTTGCAGAACTCTACATTCTGATATTTGAGATTCCAGAACTCTCGATTTCTGGATATTCTGAAGGCTTACCTTTCCTGGAACCCCCACATCCCATAGAACTCATAGAGCCGATTCTGTCGATTCTCGAGCCAAAGCAGCCGGAGGAACCTCTGTTATTTCTTGGAGCCATCAGAAGATCGCGGAGCCTGCTGCTCTGCGACTGGTAGCCCTCCTGTGGCTTCTTGTAGTCGGAAGCTGGCCACTGTCTCTCCCTTTCCCTGTCCCAGGGGGAGCCAGCTTGAGGTCCTTCAGCCTTTGGGTTTGCAATGTCGTAATCCTGCTGATTGTCGTTGCCTTCATCTTGACCCAAGGTGTCCTCAAAGCGTTCAAGCAGAGTCTAGAAATGAGAACAAATAAAGTAGGCATTCTAGAAGGGTTGTGGGATATGCAATAACTCATCATCAGATTATTGTTCTTCCAAATAAACATTGCATCCCATTTAGATCAAATAACATTTGTACCTAAACATTGTGCCACTATGTACAGAAGTTTTTTTTCTGTGCAATAAAAGTTACAGATTTTATTGTTCAATGGTTGCTCAACTCAATTCACAAGCTGAAGATCTAATCTACTTAAACGTACAGGACAAACGTGTTTCTATTAGAGTGACTTGCTATCAGTTTAACAAGAGGACTAGGAATCTAATTCTGCCCTGTGTTTCTTCTACCCCTTACCTTCAAGTTAGCTAGGTCTTTGGATGAATAAGGACTGTAGACTGGATCATCCCTAGCCAGGACCTTATTGCAAATGAGAAACAGGACTCCAGTGTAGATGACTGTCTTCAGCATCATGTCCTCCAGGCTTTCTTTGCTGCTTCAGAGTCTAGTCAGGATTCTTCTTGGGGTCGGTTCTGCTTGTTTTTTTGGTACATGCTCTTTCTACCCCAGTGCTTTTATACCCTTGATGGAGACAATTGCATGTTCGAGGCTCATCATCTCAGTAATTGCCTAGAGCACATTCTGTCACCTCGGCGAGAGATAAGCGGTGTAAAAGAAGATTTCCTTTTAAGTGGTTATTTGGTGGTGGGTGATGGGCTGTGTGGCGAGGAAACATTGCACCTACTTGGACTGGCACAGCGCTTGAGGAGCCCTCATGGAAAGCAGCGGGGGGTCAGTGATGACTCAACTCAGCAATTTCACCCCTTGTGAAACATTCCTTCAGGAAGATGCTTGGCATGCTTGAAAATATCTGTAATGCATGAGCAATGCTGCACCATATTATCTATAGGGTCAATGTGTGTGTGTGGACCATGCATAGTATGGTATCAGAGGAGATTTGGCCCTTCATATCACTCAGGACACAGAGGGAGCAACTTGCTACAGTGGTTATTTCTTTGCTCATATCCTGGTTACCAAACATGCTTAAGTCACAAACACATAGCTTTTTTCTGTTTCCTTATACAGCAGTGTGTAGATTTATTAGAACACCCCATTGCTTCTGTAGTGTTGATTTGTTGTGCAGATGAACATCTTGGAAATGTGTCAAAATAGGCGAATGTGTAATTGTCTATTTGAATTGATGACTTTAAGCCACCCGTGCAATTAATTTAGAATAGTAAGAGAAAAGGAACACATAGCCACAAATGGTAAAATGCATGAGCTTTTAAGAAAGTAGTCTAACATTTTAACATATGAGTGCCTATTATTTCTGTATCGCTGATTACTGACCAGAAATTGAAAATCTCATTGTTTTCATGCAGGTAGGTGTATAAAGGATATAAAGGACTCGTCTTGAGGTGTTCTAATAAACTGCACACACCTGTAAGTTCAAAAGAGCTGTCTGGAACAAACCCTATTGTGAATATTATTGGTTTACTGGCATATACAGTGCATTTTGAGATTTTATATTACATTTTGTTTTAAGGTAAATGCATTAATTCTGCTTATTAGATCTTTTAGCACGTGGCTTGCTGGAGTATTTATTTATTTATTCCTTTTTTATATCTTACAGCCCTGTAGGCCTCTCTGTGTCATATTACATAAATTGCTTTAAAATGAGCTTTTTGAGGTAAGTTTAGTTCAAATGCATTTTAGTGTTTATAATTGTTTGAGATTATTCTTTAGACGAACAGTAAGCGTTACCGAATTAACATTACAGTGTGAAGTGTGTCAATATTATTATTATTATTATTATTATTATTATTATTATTATTATTATTATTATTATTATTATTATTATTATTATTTTATTAATAATAATAATAATAAAAGCATCATTTACTTTAATGGAAAACATATGGTTTTGTCAAACGTATCGTATTTGTCTCATTTTTTTATAGTATGTATTTTTCTACAGTATAAATTATCTTTAAATAGCGTCCTAAATAAAATAAATGTAAAGTATATGCATCCAAAGTAAACTTATGAAGTGAATTAATACTGTAATTGGTTTGTTGCTACTGGGTACGGTAGAATTCCTTTTTTTTAAACAGATCCTTGAATTTGCTGTTAGTACAGATAATGCCACTAAAAGCCACAGCAGCTGTACTATTTTATAAAGAAGCACCTGTAAGTTAAATGGTACCAGTGTAGTGTAATGCAGCAGTCAGCCACAGGGGGCGTGGATTGTCGCCAAGATATGAAGTAGCTGTCCAGGGTGCTGAATAGCAGCTTTACAGCCGCGCTATCGAACAGTACCGTGTTCAAATGTATGATATTTTTCTTAAGCATATGTTAAATAAGATTTTGAATATAGTAGCCATTGGCAGTTCTTTAACTGTACTATAAAGTGATGCCTTGGTAAACGCATACTTCCTTAAGCATTGACTGTTGGACAGTTTTACACAATATAAAAAAATAAAAAATTAAGCAACCACAGTAAGGAAAAACAACGTAATTGATAAAATAAAGAGAGTTTATTGTATCGCTTTTTTAATGACTTGAAATACAGTTATTGCAGTTTTAAAACAGCAATCAATAAATGAACAATGAAATCAATGCGTTTTTTAAAATAAATAATGTTCAATAAATATTAAATATTAAACAAAATAAGTAATACATAAATAGCAAATAAATAGAAAGTTGTTTAATGACATTTAATTGTCTTGAAAAAATCCACATTGCATTCCGTAGAGCCGGTGTACAGTAGGGGACTCGAACGATGGTTTTAACTTCTTTTGTAACCTAGAAGACAAAATATTTCAACATCAAAATTGCAATCAAACATATTCTACCCAAGATGACACCTGTATAGCACACAAGTCACAGCTCCTATCGTGATGAATAGTTATCTTTTAAAATATTACCTCGCTAATTACATTACCTTCATTAACTAAGAATTTACAAGTAAATCCGGTGTGACATGCCATTGCTTTCTCTTGATACGCAATCTAATATTACTGCATGTGGGATTTAGCAAATTCAGATTAAGAAGATGAACGCGTATTGTTAGGTACTATAGACATTCCATTCTGTAGGTATGCATGATAAAACATGATTGTATTAGTAGACTTACTCAATCTAGAACCACCGTTGCATCCCAGTGCACTCATTGATCCGATGCGGTCGAGTCTCCTTCCGAAGCAGCCAGAATATCGTTTTGTGTTCCTAAGTGGGTTCAGAAAGCCGTTGCTATTCCTGTCCGGGAGACGCGCCTCCTCTGCATCCAGCGTGCTGTATCCAATAGCCGATTCCTCTGCGTCGCGCTCTTGGCTTCCATCCTCCGCATCGTATGATTGCTCTTTGGGCATTCCATCAGCCACCTGGCCCCTCTCTAATGACTCTGCTCTGACGGTCAGCAAAAATGCCTCTTCCAGGCGTTGAAGTAAGGTCTGGAATTGCAACGGAATGGCGCATGAGGTTTTTAATATGCTTTCACATATTCAACTTTTTTTTTTCCTTAAACAATATTATTGCACAATAATGGATACTTTCTTGGTGCTTGGTGAACACGATGCATGAATATTGGTGTTAATGTTGGGGTCTGATCAAATTGAAATGTACGTTAAACGTGTAAGACCTCCGTACAACTTTGTATTTCTCCGGCTCGGTGTTCCTGAGACAAAACAGCATTTTCAACACAAAGTATGCGATTCACAAAGCATTTACTACCCTGCTAATGTATTATTATTATTATTATTATTATTATTATTATTATTATTATTATTATTATTATTATTATTATTGAAGCTTTTAAACATTATCATTTTGTTTTCGTTTTACGTTGGTAACTGCCTTACGAATACGACTCTATCCTGATTGGAATATTTCTGTAGCAGCGTTGCTTACCTTTAAAGTGTCAGTATCTCTGACCACAGGGTCGCTGTAGGGGTAGGCACAAACGAGGACGTGCGTCTGCAGCAACAGGTGCAGAAATCCGTAGCAGAAGGCAAGTCTTGCTCCCAGCATCTTCTCTGATGTCTAGCCTCGCAGATTTGGGGGTATTGGTCTTGTTTCAATGCCTTCTTGGTTTCTTCCTTTCTCCCTTGACGTCCCTTGTCTTACTGTTGTTTAGGTCTCAGTGGTGTAGCTGGCCTTTTTATACTTTGGAGAATGACGTCGTCGATTTCGATACTGCTATGTGAGGATGTAGCGTCGCATTCCAGTCACTCGCTGTTGATAAAGCAAGCTGTCGGAGAATTCCTTTTCAAGTTGCCATTACACTGGTGATGATAGCTCTGTAATAGAGGAGTTATTTCAATAACTTCGGGGGAGGGTCCTACATTGCCGGCAGTAAGCTTTCTTCACAGCCTTTAACAGAAGAACTGGGGCTAGTTCCCTTTATTTGGGCTTATAAGATCATTTCCAGGAACATATAGCTGAATTGCTGGAAAGAGCCACACAGTGCTTATTAGGGTAGATAGATATGATTTATTATCACACATTCCAATCACGTTCAAGATTAGCTAGCAAAACAGCACTATTTAAGTATTGTAAACCTGCATTACAGTGACAAACACGTTTGATGCATAGTTTTTTTTTATGAAAAAGGCCTGTGATTAAATGTATGTTTTATATAGCTTGTCAATACAACTGCCCCCTCTCCAAAAATGAGGACTGAATGTCTGTCACGATCAGTTAAAAACTGCGTTGACGAACCCAGCTAAAATAAATCATCGGAAGACAGTGAGCGACAGCGTGAAATGCAGCCTTTATATATTCTGTTCAGGCTTTCAAAGTGAATCTTACTTGTCGGAAACCGTTCGAGGCAGGTTTATTTTCACGATGAGGTTTAGCTGTGACGACAGCAGGGTGCAGAGTTAGGCCTATCAGCACATGTTAGCGTTTCAGTGTTAGCGTTTCAATAAAGCACAAAGTAATGATTAGTAAGTCCTGTCCTATTGTTTTCATCGTTGGCTCACTTCTACCAGCATTTATTTTTAACATAAGCAGTTGTCTGATGCTTTGTGTAGCATTTTTATTTTCTTTTATTGAATAACAAAACAGTGTTTATCTGGTGACAACGCTTACAATACCACAGACGTGTTCGCTACTTAACCTTTTATTTATTGATTGATATTAAATGTGCCGCTATACATAATGCTTCAACCCCACATGGAATTAGGCGGTTGGTGTTCAAATGATTTTTTCTTAAAATACACTTGCGACTCAAGTATCACGAGGAGAAAACTATATGTTATGACTACCATATGACTCTGCTAAATGTGCATGTCGGTTATGTATTATTCCCAGATCCGTCCAAGAATGAACATGTAATATTCTGATTAGGATACAGAGGGGACAAAACAAGTACGTAAAAGTCGTTTATTACAAATAGAATTTCTACATTGCCACTCCAAGTACAGAGACATCTCATTTATTTCAAAATAACAACTGAATACAGAACTCGCGTGAACGCTTTATATACTGTACATTACATGTATATATATAAACACCATGCAGAACTGCACACCTTTAGAAAACACGGACGATCACGGCCCTTCTATATCCATTTTAACCGTTTTTGCTATAAGTAAGGTCAACCTTTACCTTCAAACTGTATAACAGGGACCACATACCAACATACACAATTACATCATAAATATATGTTGCACAGACATGTTCTGTTTCCCAGTGTGTGGAAACATTGACGTCACTGAGAGCGCACACACGTAACAATGGGAGGCTTGTCACATCCATCTTCTGCACGAGTGGTTAAAGTCCTGAAGTCAATGGAGAGACGTTCGTTCAGTTTACACTAAAATATCCTTTTCTTTGAACCTGGGAAGAAAAAAGCAGAAACCATTAAGAGACTCGAAAGTGACCTCCTGTGCAGGGTCTCCAAATTGTTACAAGATGTATTTTTACAATAACAATTTGTATAGAGAGAGATAGATAGATAGATAGATAGATAGATAGATAGATAGATAGATAGATAGATAGATAGATAGATAGATAGATAGATAGATAGAGATAAAAAATACTTTCTAATACAATTTTTTTCCAATCAAAAATCACAATTTTAGGTGGACCACGGGCCTCTGTATTTGGAGGTTTCAATCAGGTAGCGAATTCAGGTGGTCAGGTGGAAAAATAAATGGTCGTACCCCGTTGGTGATAAAATAAAAACAGTTTTAGGCATATATGAAAACTCATGAAAACGTATTGATGGAACAAACAGAACGTAACCCTATGGTCACAACATTATACTGAGCGACAACAGAAAATCACAGAAGTTTTACCAAATCTGGAGTTGTTGCACCCTAGCGAGCTCCACGAGCCGATCCTTTCAATCCTGTTCCCAAAGCAACCGTTCATGCTTCTAGCTGAAGTCGCAATACTCCGGAGCCTGCCCCTTTGCAGGTTTTCCTCCCGCAAACCAACCGGTTTATAAAACTCTTTCTCGGCTTGTTTC
Organism: Acipenser ruthenus; assembly: GCF_902713425.1. Lineage (NCBI taxonomy): Eukaryota > Metazoa > Chordata > Actinopteri > Acipenseriformes > Acipenseridae > Acipenser > Acipenser ruthenus. Next base: position 1,976,435 of record NC_081208.1, read on the forward strand.
CTAACATTGTCCAAGATCAGATCAACGTCTTCTTCGGGATCGTTGACCAGGTCTTCAGATCCTGCGTACACGTCGCTCTCCTCACCTGGGGAAAGTTTCTCTTCCAGACGCTCAAGTAAATCCTGCAACAGAAAGCAATCATTCAGATACTTATTCCAGGCAACGCCACCCAGAACGTCGTGAGTTTTCCATTAAAACAGTAACCCGGTTAAAAAACTGGGTGAAATGCTGTGTTTAGGGCTTGTTAAAAGTCGGTAATCTGCTTTTTAAGGTGTTAATAGTTTGTTCGCTGATTGCATATTATTATTATTAATATTATTAAAAAGATGAAGAAGAAAGACTTGGACAGGTGTCCTGCATCACACATGGAAACTATAATAGTGTATGTCTCGGTTATTTAAATCTGCAAAGTCAAACTAAGAATCTATAGCAATGCTTTACATAAGACGTTTCTGTTCTTTTCTCCTCGAGGTCAGGAACCACGATTTCTACGCACAACCGTAGACAGCATAATATATTACTAATAATAAAGGACTTCGTCGTTTTAAGCCACTGACTCGGAGATCCGACCTGGCGTACTTACCTTCAGACTGGACATCTCCTGCACGGTGTACTTGTTGAATAAAGTACTGGCTCTAACCCCCAGCTGGAACACGAGCAGTAAAAGAAATCTGTACCCGACTGCTATTTTTCCCATCCTCATTGAATCCCTGCCCCAATACAGTTCAAAGAGTGATGCTGTCAGTGTGCTCCGCTGCGGTGTATGAGTTCAATTGTATCAGCGGTTTGTGAAGACGTGACCCTTTTATATGCTTGGAAGCAACACCACGGAATCTGGTGTCCTGTTATGACAGAAACCAACTTGACATTCTGTCACCTCTTACCGATAAGGACGCTGGTTTAGACCGGAGGATAGACTGCCTTTTAAGATGATATTTGATTGTTGCTCTGCGGCAGAAGTGGCCAAAATTGGCCCTTCTACTCCTGGTCTTTGTTCCAACACTGTTCCACATTGTTTAATTGAACCAATTAACCCTCATCCAGACCCTCAAGTAGTTCATTATGGGCCCTATTCTCACGCGCTATTTACGCGCTGGAAGAAGTACTTTAACAGCGCGTAAGTGAGAATAGGGCCCTATATCGTTTTACCTGTTAAACCTGGAGTGGAATATCCGTCCAGGACCGTGATTGGACACCTCTGCTTTCAACTGCTATAACACCGATCCCTTGTCGTTCTATTTGCTTTTAAAATAAACTGTGCGCAGTACCGCAGCAACTCATACTAAACACATGCTGTCACATTGTATACATTGTGTAGACTACAATTAGAATAAGACATGCCTTTCCTGGAAATCAGCCCGATTTGGAAAATCTTCAAATATGACACCAGTGTCTGGACTATATATAAAACCAACGCATGATTGAGGCCAAAATACATGGCGGTTACCATGCTACTGCAGATAGCGTAATGTCACCTCGAGTTCTAATTTTATTATGGTTGACAAACAAGACCTTGACTTCACATCACCAGACCGCCCCTGTAGATATTAGACTACCAACCACATAGACTACCAACCCATCAAACCACATGATATATGTTTTTAAACAAATGACAACTAAATCATTTTTTAACATTTGTATTTATAGTATTAATTCATCATGTACAAGCTTTTAAGTCAACATGTAGCAACATTTTATAACAAGAACATATGTTTTCAAATTTGAATTTCCCAACTGGGTGTATAAACGATTTTACTTGAATGTGTATTACAATAAAGACTAGTCCTTAAACACGTGTTACCTGTAAACTGGACACAGGATTCGCCCTGACTTGGCAGAGAAGCAGCATCACAACAGTGCAGTAGACAGTGACTTTGCTGATCATTTTTGAAACGCTGGATTTGTTTAGTCTTGTATTGTGATGAGCCGGTGGATCCTTTTCTCCACGGTCACGGTAGTGTTGTATTACAGAGTTGGGTTGACAGGTTCCCGCTGCTGCCTTCACAGTCTGCTGTAGGGAACTATATACTTGAGGGTTGCGTCACAAAGCTCTCTAGCCATTGCAAAATTGACCATCCTACTAAATCAATTGATCTAATGTTACCTGAAGGCTTGAAGTTCAAAAGGATATTGTAATTGCTAGTTGTCACGAATTCACTCGAACAATTATATATATATATATATATATATATATATATATATATATATATATATATATATATATATATATATATATATATATATATATATATATATATATATATGATACTTGATTTGTAATCAATTATTCTACCTTTTTAAGTACCTGAAATATCCTTTTCTTTTTTATTTTTTCTTAGATATATCTTATATTCATATTCTCTGGTATGTACAGCATTATAAGCATCCCTCTGGTCAGTACTGGATTGTAGTTAAGCATCATGCTTTAGCCAGCAAAGGGCACGTATTGTATTTGAAACTTCTGACCACGTCATCAACTTTATTTCCTCAAAGAATAACGATGTCATTATTGGTATTCCAAAAATATGCCTCAAAACTGTTTTAAGGAATGTTTTTAAGGACATTTATTTAAACATTACCTTACGCTAAAAAGTGTTTTGAGGATTTATAAAACAATAACCCCAGCTCTTAAACCGTCGACAAACGAACTGTAACTGTTTTATCACCAAAAAGTGCTTATCAAAGCGTTTCTTAAAACAGTTCCTAAAGCTTTGTGAATAGGACCCCAGTGTACGACAAATACAAAACTGAGTCGCAGCAAAGTCCATATATTAAAACAGTTATTTATTTATGTATTTCTTTTACATGTAATACATCACTGACATATTGAAGCGCACACAATGGATACAAAATCATAACAAATTCACAATAAATAAAATGTACAGGTAATACGTTATTTAAAGACGATATAAGTAATGAAACAGACAGCAATCCTAATTCAAGAACGGTTTAATCAGGGAAGCACTTGTAGAGATGCTGCAGGTGTTTTTATAGAGGTGTATTATGTTTATGGCAGTTGCTGAAGTTAAAGCCGCGCTGTGAAGGAATATATTCCCGGAGCGGAGTTGAAAGCTGCTGCTGGTCATCCAGTCCCAGATTTCAAATCTTCTTTAATTTCGTTATTAGTCCCTGTAAAGGATAAAAGTGAAACTGAGATGTAAACTATGAACAAGTTAATTGTTATATATATATATATATATATATATATATATATATATATATATATATATATATATATATATATATATATATAGTGTATATAAGTGGTTTTGTGTGAGTGAGCCTTCCACTAAAGCTCGATCAACACCACTTCAAAATTTAAAAAATGACATTACCATATTATAATTGGATTAGCAGCCCATGCCGCTCATGGAGCCTATTCTGTCCAGTTTCACTCCGAAGCAACCCCGGGAAACGCCCTTTTTGTTTTTCCTCCCATATCTCTTCGCAGAATTGATTACGTCACTTAAGATTCGAACGAGCGCCTCGTCAGAAACGGGTTTCCCCGCACTCAAGCCTTCGAACTTTCGGTGCAAGAGTTCGCTATCCAGCTGATCAGAGGAAACCGCTGCAAGGGACAAGTCATCTACATCGAGGTCCTTCACCTCCGATTCAAGATAACGGTCAGTCCCTCCCTCTAGCCACCTGGACAGGGTCTGAAAATGTGCACAACTGGCCAGTTACTACAAGAACAATTCAGTATAATCTGGTTATGACAACATTAGTATATATATATATATATATATATATATATATATATATATATATATATATATATATATATATATATATATATATCATACTACATGCATCATGTTTAGTTTACAGTACACCTAACCCTAACCCTTTTCTGATACAACTGTGTAATATATCGTGCAATACCATTTGTAGTTTTAAGTACATTGTAACTATGCATAATAACATGGCAAACATGTATTTACTAAGTAGCTGCTATGTAAATAAATACACAGCTAGACACTTAATGTAAAGTGTTACAATAAATGAACTTGGTTATTACAGTGAATGGACACAATGTATTGCACAGAAGTAAACTGTTGAGGAGACCTTTTTTGTTGCGATAAATAATGTATCTACAAAAAAAAAGCAGAATTTAAAATGTAACTAATCTAGTATAGTCTCCTGCTAGTTCTTTAACATTCTAATTGAAACAGGTTCATCTTTTTACTTGTCTGTCAGTAATTAAGCTGACTCCGGTCAGTCAACAGAAGACACGCTGCGTTATTCATCCAGGCTACAGCCCACAACCCGAGAAGACTGATAAAAATTAAAAAAAACACCTAAGCACACAATGGTCAAACGCGGGTCCTCACCTGAATATCAGCGACTGGCTTAGCTAGCAGGAGGTTCTGGACCGACAGCATTGCTAGGATTCCGAAGCAGAGTGCGGTATTAGAGATCATGTTGTCACTTCGACAGCCACTGTACTTTATCAATGCTTTTTTTTATCTTCTTCCTTTTCTTTCCTAGATCACACCGTCTCCTGCTCTACACTCTGAGCCGAGGACTGTTCTTTTATATCTCCCCCGGAGAAGGTGACGCTACCCTGGAGTCAGCCGGTCATTTTCCCCCGAGAGAATGTTTTTTATGCGCGCATAGAATTCACTCTCTTACTACGTGTGTAAGGTCAGTGAATGAAAGTGTCAGGACAGCCTCTTTCTGGCAACACATTCGCTGTACGTCTTGAAATATGATGGCTAATAAGCTATATGGCTATGACAGTAGACTTCATCAGAGGAATACAGCGTTGCTTAATTAGTTTGAAACTTGTTTCGTTCTTCAGTGAAGGTTCTTACGTTATAGGCCACATAACCGCTAACAACATAGTTGCATATAAGATACCTAAAAAGGTTATTTAATTATTTATTTAATGAGAATTAAAAGAGGAATAGTTTAATGAACAGAAGGTTATGTGAGTTTCCAATTCCATTCTCCTTTCTTAGATAACTTAAGGTGTCTGAAATGATAAGTACAGACAATATTATTCAGTACAGACATACTCATAAAACATAAATACACAAAATAAATAAATAAATAAATGCAGCTGCAGCTGGGAATTGTACAGAATGCTTTTCTCTCTAACTAAATTATTATGATGTTCTGAAGTGGTTTGATTTACTTCAAGAGCTCCCCTATACCACAAATCCCAAGGACTTAAAACGTGGTTAATCTTCTGATTCGTTTTGAACATAATACATGTAGAAAAGTATCACTATGTAGCTGATTTCTTATATGCACCGCCTTATAATAGTAATGATCTGGTGTGACAGATTTCACTGGAAAATTATGAAGTGCTTGCCACTGCACAGATCTCTAGTGCATTTCATGTCAATGGAACTGTCAATATACCTTCTGATGAGTACAGAAGTTAAAACAGGTGATGTTAATAAAACAGTAGAAGATAGAAAGAAGTCCAAATGAGCACCTTCCAGTTAATTTAATACAGTATTTTTGTATTCCAGAGCACTCTACATGATGTCCAGTTATTTTAACCCCCAAACCCAAAAACCTGATAACCAAAACAGGGAGGGTGGTTGCAATAAGAAGACATGGACTGAGCTCATTTGCTTCCCCCTTTTTAAGTGCAGATGGATGCTGTAGCAGAGCTGTTTAGTCCCACATCAGGGCTGCACAAGTGTGTGATAGTAATGGGATGGGGACATTTCATCGAGCTTCCTGAGTTCCGTAGCTGGGATTGTGAAACATGACGCACTGCAAGTCATTTGCCATGCATTAACATTTTCCTTAGGGTTTCTAAATCTTGTTGGGAGCTGCCCTGTCAAGTCATGCAGCACAGTTCACTGAACAGCAGCCTCCACATGATTTAATGCTCCAATGGTAATTACTGCACTGTGGTGATGAGAGGGGAGGGGGTGGAACGGCAAGCTGTTTTATCATCTACAGAGGAATTACACTTTTTTATTTGAAGGTGACACCCAGGTGCTACGTAGGTGGACTGCTCTATTTCAAAGTCATGGCATCCACAATTCTTAGATACATGTGCAATCTCATGCACAGTGAGTGCTTGTCATTAGTGTGACTGGAAAGACTAAAGATAAAGTTATAACCGTCAGGACACAGTAATAACCCACTAAAGAAGCATTCAAGTTGCCCCAAGAACCTCATTCAAGTGGATTGCCCTATCATTTAAGAGTGGATTCCAAAGCTACACAGTGTAGAATATGCTGTTCTTTTGTAATTTTTGCAAAACTACTGTAATTCCAGATGCAAAATAACACACTTGGAACAACACACTGCTTTTCATTAATGTTCAATACATAATCGTTATGGAATCGTTTGGATTGTTTTTGTTAGAGACAAGACACCCTGTATGGCATGCCAATCTTTAAAGATCAATTCATAGTGCACAACAGCTTTTAAAAATTTTATGCTATTCATTTCTATTGTAATCCAATTAGCCACTCTATGATGTGTGTCTGTAATCCCGGTTAGCTATTTCACAGCCTGCCCTGCATCTCATCACCTTTTCGTTAGCACAGTCATTAAAGTGAGCGATGGGACAGTAAATGTCTTTGGTTTCGCACAAGGTGACGTCAGAAGGGGGCAGGGTATCTAATTATGCTGCTCAGGGAGGGGGGAGGCTGTGCAATACGGCCACCTGTATTTCATTGCCGGGTCAGAGGTTGTTCAGGGGCTATGCCTTTTCAATAGCTGGGGTTTGTTGTAGAAACGGTAGGCATATTCATCAAACTCAGCTGGCACAGATTGCCTTTCTTGAATAAATGGTAATGTCATTGTAATATTTCAGTAAGCTGTGTGAGTCTTCTCTACTAATTAGCCTTCTGATCACAATGCTATATGATGCTACAAAGGTGTGTTCAGATCCTGGTGGTAGTTCTGAAGTGCTCATACATTACTGAATTGTTCCCCTATGGACGTGCTAAGGCATTTACAGAACAGGTTTCTACCTTCTTTTTTACAGTGGCTAAGATGTCTGCACTTCAGCTTCATTTTTTGTTCTGCAAATTAACAGAAGTTGTAGGCATTTTGAAGTTGGTCTGCATTTACAGTACATAACATTAACAAATGAGCAAACTGTACATGGCATTGCGTACTTTGCTTTGATGAAGAGGTTATGCATTGTGTATCCATCGCCTCCCCAACTACATACATTTCAGTGAAGAATTGGTGCTCGTGGGCTCCTTGACAGCTCCCATAGACAAGAAGCTGTTAAATGTCATTGAATCCAGTTCAGCTGCACGCTGTGCGGTAAATGTGATATTCTGATGTGAATTACTCATTACTTGCCATTTTTCTTCAACCTGCTGTGGGGCGCAGTGCTTCAGAGTTTCAATGCACCATCAGCACCTGGTGTAATGGGGCATGCTGGTTACCATAATATGGCACATTTAAGAGCAGATGCTTCTTGTTAGATTTGTTCCGGTTTGTTTCTTTCGGGTACAGATTTGCACGTTGCAATTGTTCTCCTAATGCAGAGGATTAAACGTTTCAGCTTGTGTTTTCTGCTTCATTCCTCCCACCCATAGGAGTTTGTGTCTGTAAGCCACGCATTAGCGCATCAATATGCAATAACTCATATTCTTGATAAAACATCATAAAAACACCAATGGCATGATGCAGCTACCTTCTGGTAGCCTACTGTGTTACTAAAAACTCTTGAGGGAAGTGGATGAAATTTGAAAACTGTTTTATAGGAGATAATAACATTCAGGATGCCTTATTAGCAACAGAATCAGATGGTTGTATATGTGTCCACTGTAAATTGGTCTATTTAAAAATACATTGCAATAAATTTGCTATGGTAAATTTGACAGTGAAGAGGAGTGTAGTAAAGTAGGTAGAGAGGGCTGAGGGGGGGCACAGATTGTCAGGACACTGAGACAAAGTAGCAGGAACATCTAGTTGAAAATTTAGACAAACTTTAGAGGGCATGTCCTTTCCAGCGATTAACAATTCAATCAGGGCTAATTAAACATCGTCCTGCCTATTCTAAGGTTAGCATATTTCACAACCTTACACAAAATTTTGCACAACACTTGAATCAATCTTATGATGTAATGCTATGCTCAAAAGTCCTCTAAAAGGTATTCGCTGTCTTTTTAATATGCACAGCGATCCTTTGCAGTTTCATTCCAGACCAATTCCACATTAATAGATGCATTTTCACCCAGAGCACATTCCTCTGCTTGTTTGTGCCAAAAGATGGGTGTCAATGTGGTCTTTTAATATAGACCTAGTCTGAGATTGTGAGGGCAAGGGTTATTGCTTCTTCTATCGATCCCTCCTCCCTAACTTATCAAACCTCAAGGAAACTTGCCTAGCTGTTGCTGACACAATCCCCTGCACTTCCCTAACCTCCACTTTATCTGCAGACAGTCCCCTCGATGACAGGGCAGTGCGTGGCTTTGGCACAGTCTACCCTGCTGGTCTGGCCTCGTCACATCAGTTCCATCTTTCAGCTGGCGATTGACAACATGGCCTGCCAGTAGGGTGCATTGATGCATGTCTTACAATTCTTTTCTCGAGCATTGTACTTTAAACAGTCTCTAATTACTATGTATTTACATAGTAGTTACTAAGTAAATACATGTGCACTTGACATATAATTACAATGTTATTATGCATAGTTACAAGGTACTTAATGTGTAATTTTGCATGATATAACCCTAACTCTAACCCTAACACTTTTCTTACACAGTTGTGTACTTGCATATATCGTGCAAAAAATAGTTAAATAGTTTATTTGTTGAGCTAAAGCTTATGTCTTTCTAATCCTAATATATGAGGGAACCTGAATACAAGGTACAGCATAAAGGAGAGCAGAAACAATGTTTGAATAAAGAAGTCTTAATATCTCAGTGGGCAATGACAGCAGTGCTGTGCTAATAGCATGAAGAGGTTAGGAATGTAATTACCTGCTTCACTGGTAAGGCAGACCCACAGATTCACAGCTGATGCAGCCACAGGTATTTCTTATGCATTCACTGTAACATGGCAGAGGAAAGTGTACTGTAAAGTATGACACACAGTGACCCCCTTAATAGCGAACCCTCCCACCAGGTGTCTACGACATGCCTTTTGTAATGTATTAAGCAGGGGCTAGAGAGCGTAAATGTGTACTTAAGGAGCGGACGGAATGGAAGCTCTAACAGCAAAGGTAGCAGGGAATATTGAAGGTGTTTTATGTTTGCAGAAGTCACTCTGCGCCCTGAGAGGCTGCCCGTGGTGCACGAGTGTTATATTGGAGGCCTTGCTCCACAATGGAGCTGCATGATATCTGATGCCCCGGCTGTTACTGGACATGCAAATTGCTCAAAGCGCTGGGCAGCACTTGTATAACTTCCTCTGCTGAAGTACATTAGTCAGCAGTGTTATTTTTGTCCCCTCTGTGCATGTTACATATGCTTATTTCAGAGAGCTAACTTGTTTATTTATTTATTTATTAGCAGACGTCTTTATCCAAGGTGACTTACAGAGACTAGGGTGTGTGAACTATGCATCAGCTGCAGAGTCACTTACAACTACGTCTCACCTGAAAGACGGAGCACAAGGAGGTTAAGTGATTTGCTCAGGGTCACACAATGAGTCAGTGGCTGAGGTGGGATTTGAACCTGGGACCTCCTGGTTACAAGCCCTTTTCTTTAACCACTGGACCACACAGCCTCCAACTCCAGCGCATGTCAGCTGTTGGCGGATTTGCGGTTACTACAGATAATCTCTTTGTGGGACCAGTTTAGGGATGGTCACAGCAGCCCTGCTGCTAAACTAACTTGGCAGCACTGTCTTTACACTTCAGTATTGGTACTGGCCAGCCTCAAAACAACCTTGGTCTGTTTGAGCAGGGAGAAAAGTAACCGATGCTCTTAAATGCTTTTTAGTACTTTGTCCATGAAGTTATGGTTGGCTAGTGTTGTAAATTACAATTGTATTAATAATCCAAAGTGGTTTGACTATGGGACACAATGGGTTTATGGCCGAGAGAGAGTCAGGCTTGCAGCTACTGTTCATTTAAACCCTAGAGCAAAATCCATCTTAAAAGGAGATTATAAGGCTAGCATTTATTCAGTAGTTTTGGACTACGGAAAACATAGTTATTTATTTTACTGGGACTATAAACGTTGTTATCATAACTACCCTTACAAAAGTTTACCACAGTATTTTTGCAGGGTATTTTTGCAGTTTTACTGTGCTTTTCCCATGGTTATACTCTGCATTTACCACAGTTTACTCTGGTTTGCCATGTTCATTAATATGCTTTACCATACCTCTTTGTGCTTTACAATGCTCAGCTCTGCTATACTATGCTTTCACTATGCTGTGTTACACTTTGCTGTGCTTTTACTATGGTAAACTTTCATAAGGGTACATGTGGTTTTGCAAAAATAAAACAGCTTATATCTTACACAGTATATTTGTACTATGTTTTAATATATAGTTAAATAAGAATAATAAAACAGTGTAGCAAATTTCCATCTGATACAAAAAAGTTTCAGACGGCTTTATCACATCTCTACAATCTAGTATTTCTCTCTTTTGATGCCAGGATGTCATCAAGTAACCAACCTTCATATTGTCTTGATTGTTCCGGTAATTGAATGACATCTTATGTGAAGAAGGTGTCATTATTCTTGGGTCTAACACACACCACCTCATTATCTAACAGCAGAGGAGAGGGCTTGCAATCCTCAAGCCGGCTTGATTGACACTCTCCTCATTGTGACAAGCATCTCTCTCGTGCCCCACGTAATCTCTCTCTGCTGTCAGCAGCAATGCCTTCGATTGTCAAAAGGGAGGTCAGCCCACGCTGTCTTCAGTATTGTTCACCTCTGAATAAAAGCATGCAGTTAAGCAGCACTTATTGACGGTTTACATTATAGACGGATCCCATGATAAGCCAGGAGTTAAATATCTTTTGTGCGGTTTGCTTATCATTATCATTGTGTTCTTTGATTTCATTTTTCATTGAGGGACACTCCATGTTTGTCGTGTTTCTTGTCTAGCTTAAGAAGGAGCATTAAAGCTGTTTTTTTTATTTTTTTATACAGTACGTGATGCTATCTTCAACAATAAAGAGGAGCATTGTCAACAATGAAAAGTCTTTGATAACTGTTTTTTGGGGGGCTTTCCTAATAAAAGTTTGATGGTTATTACAGAAAATGCTTAAACGTTCATGTCTCAAACAGCCATGCCAGAATGTTAATGATATATTATAAGATGGTGAGCTGCACCTGATGTTGTTTGTGTGTATCTGTTATTTCTTGAGGGTTTGAATGATCCTGGGGTCTCAGTGCCAGAGCAGATCAGTTTGGGAGCAATGCACCCATATAGAACACATTCAGTACATATTCCACACTCACTTGTATGCTTGTCCATTTGCAAAACTGTTCGCTTGGAGCAGGCAAATTTCAACTACTTACAGAGTGCTAAGATCACGACACATAGAGTATTTGCAAACGGATTGTTGAAATGTTCTTTTTCCATGCAATCAACCAGTTTTTGTATGTCTTTTGCATATTGCTTGAAGATGTGATTTGACCATCACTCGCAGTTTTATGGAATATTCGATCAAAAATCCAACCTGATCATCGACCTGAGCTAGTGTATTCCAGCAATGAAGAGTTTCAGAGACAATTAAAATAATTCTGTTGTCAAAATGATTTGATCTCAAAGGCAATAGTTGCAACAACGGTGTTACAGTCTAGACAATAAGGGTCATTAAGCCCTGAGAAGCAAGCTGATGTATGGGGGGTATATTTCTTTGCATATGATCTTTGGTTAAAGACTTTTCATCTATGGAAAGTAGAAAGTAGCAGAACTCATTTCAAATAGCTATAAAAAAAAAACCTTTTACAAAACATCAAATGAAATACATCTGTACAAACTGAAGGGTAAATTCTAAATGCCAGCATGGGATTTATCCAATAAGTAATGAGTCACAACAATTTGCTGCCGAAAAACATCATACAATTAAAATGACACTTATGTCATGTAGTTGTACACAAACCATTAGCAGTGCCATCTCTTAATAGCTCTTTAACTTAATCCACTGACTGAGTGATTTATAATGTATATATGACATATAATAAACAAAAAACATATTGTGTTCTATTCCATTAGTATTAGAACAAAATGTGTATACATTTTAAATCAATGACAACTAAGTATAACTTTGAAAAAGATTGTATTGGGTATTTTACCTTATAGAGTGTATATTATTATTAAAATGAAGTATAGGGGGCTGATAAAGTGGGTCACAATCACTGAGGAATGAGGAAAACAAAGACAATGCTGGCACAGTCAGCAGTCAAAAGCATATATATGTATACACACTTCACATAGCAGTTGTCAAGTTGTAACCAGAAGTATTTCTATATTTTGTCACCTAGTAAAAAGACATGGGCATTTTTGTTTTCTCCTCTTTGTGCTGAAGTCTTACATTACATCACATAATTTGCATGAAGGCAAACAGTTTAACAACGTGTAAGTATTTGTTTCATCTCGCTGAAGAGGGGCACAAGTAAAAATGTCTGCACAGGATTAAGTTCCACCTTGGCTGTAAGAGAAGAGATTGTTTAAAATCTTTTGCCTATACGCACAGTGCTTGGAAAGTTACCCTTGAAATGCTGTTAATAGTGATTAAATGCTCCCAAGACATCTTCACATAGAAGATAATGAAAGTGCTTCCAGGCTTCAATGGCACATTACTGGAGTGTATTGTTCCATGTGGTGTATATACTGCTCGCGTTTTTGAAACCAACCTGCGTTTGATATTTGATTCTTATATAAGGAAAATGCACTTGGAACATAAAACCCTCAAAATCCTCCATCACTATTAAACCCTAAATAGTACTTAATTAAAAAATACTAAAAGAAGCTTGAATCCAATGACAAACTATTCAACCGGAAGTCTTTTTCTAGATCATGGAAGACAATGAGAAAGACTTCTAGTGGAAATGTTTGTCATTGAACTGAAGTTTCTTTTAGTATTTCTAAAGCCTCAAAATCCATTAGTTTATTTTATTTTTTCTCAAATGATATCCACAGAAATGGTGGGCAGCTACTGTAGGGTGAGTCCCTGGTAGAATAATGCCAACCAATAATCCGGTACCATAGTACGTTAAGGGAGTGTTGTAGGGGGGCAGGTTAATAGTTACACCAGGAGTGGCTAAATTTGGCCCTTCCAATCCTAGTCTTTGTTCCAACCCTGTTCTAAATAGTTCAATTTAACCAACTAAGCCTCCGTCCAGTTCATTGTATCATTTTACCTGGTAAACCTGGAATGTCTTTGTCCGCCTGGTGTAAGTAACACAATAATGCTGCATACGATTCACTTTTTTGTTTTCTTCAAAATGTTTTTTTGCTTGCTGTTTTGTGTTTATTTCATAAACCTAAAGACAATGCAAGCCCCCCCCCCCCCCCCCGGACCTGAAGTGTTCGTAAAAAGGGAATTGAAGCCGGGGTACTAAATGACCTCTAAACACACGGCACTGCTTTCCGTTTGGGCCAGCACAATTTGTCCGCATGATGATCCTGTCGCCAGCACGTCGGTCACGCCTGATACATCCCTATCGCGGATTCCACACGTTACACACAGTGCCGGGGGATGCTTCCAGTAAGGAGGCTGTTGCCGGTTTGTGACATCATGGCTGCTGGTGCATTCCAAAGCCATGTAATCTTGTGTAACTCCCAGGTCTTTCATAGAAAGATACATTCCGTTTCATTTCCGATGTGCACAGGCTCGCTAAGTTTAGGCAATGACATTGCTATTATTAACCACCTGGCATTCAGAAAGCACCCTTGAGAAGCACACTGACATTTCAGTAAACATATCGTTTTTTGGTAGTAACTATTACATCATTTATATTACAACGACTAAAATGCAGAAGTATTGTGTTAACTTGTACAAGTTGAGACAAGATAGTCATTTAAGACCTCTTTGTAAAACCTTTTAAAAACTTAGATAGAGTTATCATATACATTACTTAGATAATGTATGGTTATTGTTGCACTTCATCCCGTATATATTTTAGCTTTGAAAAACCTGTTATGATGAATGTGATCATATCATTAATACTCAGTCAAAGTGCTGTCGAACAATCAATGCTGTTTTCTTCTGTTACAGCCACTGACCTCTAGAATCTCAGTCCCCTAGGGTGATATCAGTAGTCAGTATGCATTTCCACTTTCTGAAAGGACTGTTGAATGATTCTCATTAGCTTGGATATGCATTGCATTCCAGACCCAGCCATTTCAATTTCTACAACATCTAATTTCCAGTACTTTCAGGGATTAGCATTTCATTTGGGATCAGCTGCTAGAAATCAGTGGAGCACTAAGAGGTGGAATGCCCCCATCTTGTTCATAAATGTCAGTTTGTTCTTATATTTTGTCTTGCTGCTTCTGGAACAACAATCAATAAATCTGGCCTCCAAATGTCATCTATTAACAGTTTTAGATCCATCTGGCCAGACTTCTGCTTTGCTGTCTTGAAACAACTAAAACAAGACACATGACCTGAAGAAATTACAGATATGGGTGAAATATGGTTACCCAAGCTTTATACAATCAGCAGCTTGGACTGTTATTAATGAGCTGTTTCAGGGAAAAGCCACACTAGGAACGTGTACTCTGTCATATCAATCTTGAAAGTGGGGCGTTGCATCATTAAAATCTCTTTAGAGCTTCTTCTTCTTGGGCAAAGATGGACAACATGTCTGTAGGGCATGCTCACTCCCATAGTGAATAATGATGACAGATCTACTCTACGGAAATGGCATGCATTTCATTCTCACAGGCTCGTTTTGTAACAAATCTGGGGTGAAACAGTGTTTGTTTGTTCCTTACCTGCATGCCTTGTGCTAACAAGAAAGCAGCCCACAGGGGATAATGGCAAGTCATGTAAATGGAACGTTCATAATGCTTCAGTCCCACGTAGGGAATCCATCAGCTGCCCATTTCCCATTCTCTACCTCTTCTGTGTTGAGGATATGTGTTTCACTGGGGCGTCCATTAGACGCCCCCCTTTTGGCACACGATGAGATTTTAATGAATATAATTTTAAACAAAATACAAGAACTGAAGACAAAGGAGAATCAGCACAGACTGTTCTAGACTCTTGTTAGCACTGTATAATGATGTGCACACTCCTTTCACTTTGAAAACAGATATCACAGATGATAAGTACATGAGAGATTTAATATTGCATTTACTCTGCTGTATTAAGCATTATAAGTAAAAGCAGCAGAAGTGGAAAATGGGGTAACATGGACTTACAATAAAGCATACTGTCTGTTTCAATATGGAGTGTCTCTTAATTTGAAAAATCCCTTTTTATTAACCTTGAAATGCATTTCCACTCCTCTTCTCTTCTCTTATTTTATTCTGTCAATCAAGTCTTTTTGTTTGTGGGGGTTCTCTCATCGCTCCCTTTCCTCGCTGCCTATTACAGGGATACTTTATTCTTCAGAGGGGATACACTCTGAATTGTACCGCTGCTTGTTAAGGCTCCTGGGAGATATAAATCAAAAGAACAGAGTTTAAAAAGCATAGTAAAAAAAAGAAAGATATTGGCGTAAGTTGCTGTACTCATTACCAGAATAATTAGTGTCTTGGAGTGGAAGGCTAATCCTGCTAACACATTTATATATAACTTCAGTTGTTCATTACCATGCTGGTGTTATAACCTGGACTAACTGGTGATCCTGTCAACCCAGCAGTAATGCATTTTACACAGGCGCTCCTTAGCCATGTCAGCTTCAAGCTAATTGGGACTAGCTCGGTTCTGTGAAGGAACACTTCTATCAAGGTGATGCAACAACTTCAGAGTGGCACGGAGTTGCTTCTGAAATTGACCAAAACTTAATGGTGTAATAGGTGCTCCTATTTAAGAAAATCACACCTAGCAGTGGCCATTGTATAATACTTTACCACACTCTGTAGCAGATTGTGCCTGCAAGCCAACCGTTATGTTGCCCAGACAAACATTCTACTCAATCATTAGATATTCAACAGCAATTACTGAAAAAAAACAGACTTTGCCGAAGCCCGTTGTCAACCTTAAGTTTCTTTTAATGCTAAAGGTACAAAGATGACTGGTTTCCAGTACGTAAATCTTATAGGAAAAACAATGGATCATTTCTGAGTAAAATAAAGACAAGGCCTGCAACTCTCACTTTGTTCTGTCCTACTCTTTAAAAACCAAAAGTTTGATGTTAATATAGCCTGTATTTTGAAGATCTCTTTCCAGAGTGGCAGGTCTTAATTAAGAGTGATTCTGTATGTAGGGCACCTCGTCAGCCAGTGAGATCACACTTGGGGGTGGTGGGGGGGGGGGGGCTGTTCCTATGAATCACGGCCCAGGCAGGCATTCATCTTCCCAGACAAGGCGATGATATGGGCATTAGTGAGAGAGTGAGAGAGAAATGATGGCGAGACAATAATCAGATAGCCCCAGTGACAGCTTTATTATCTAATGCAATGCACCCAGAGTCATTTCCACTAATGATTTAGCCCGTTTTGACACCGCGGGAGAAGTGAGTGTTGCTGACATGCGGATTGCAGCCCTCGCAGCAGCACAGAGTTCAGGGTGAGAACGACACTCGGGAGGTTTTTATAGCAGTGGATGATAGCGCTTCCATTCCGAGACTCCTTAGCAAGATTGGTCCTTTTGCGATGAGTGCAAAATTGGGTTTGTGAGAGTCATTTGGAGTCATTAACATTTTGGCCCCAAATTTAGCAAATGTGAAAGGAATAGGAACACAGAAAAAAGGGGAGCTGCTGGTGTGGATGATACTTTAGAGAAAAATCATTTGAACCAATCCAGTTCTATAGAGGAATTAGAATTATTTTTCTTTCTTTCTTTCTTTCTTTCTTTCTTTCTTTCTTTCTTTAACCAGGGGATGTATCCATTGACACCAAGGCCTCATTTACAAAGGGGTCCTGGAGAACAATAAAAAAGACAGTTGCCATGTATCAAAAAACAATCACAATGTACAAACAACACAATAAAAACATGCATGGCTCAAACTTAATCAGCAGCATACAGAGATCTAAGTATAAATAAGCCATATCTATTTGTTCATGTGGACTGAGGGAGGAGCATTGGCAGGAGGTTCTAAGCAATTCCCAAATACGACCTTTAAAACCAGAGAAGGAAAGATTATCAAATTCCACCTTCCTACTATGATGGAAACAATTCCATGTCTTCAGGAGGTGATGTGCAAAAGGTAATTCTCCCATAATTATTATTATTATTTGTTTATTTAGCAGACTCATTTATCCGAGGCGACTTACAGAGACTAGGGTGAGTGAACTATGCATCAGCTGCAGAGTCACTTACAAATACGTCTCAACCGGAAGACAGAGCACAAGGAGGTTAAGTGACTTGCTCAGGGTTAATGAGTCAGTGGCTGAGGTGGGATTTGAACCGGGGACCTCCTGGTTACAAGGACAGTTCTTTAACCACTGGACCACACAGCCTCCTATAAATAAATATGTTTTGCAATAATAAGAATTTTGTATTATGCTAAGCAATGCTGCCCTCTACCAGTAAAGCCAGAGAAGAGTCTGTTTTTTTTTTTTAAACCAGTCTACCTAACTGCATAACAATGTGATGGCACTGTGTAGCAGGGTGAGATACGACAGCCAGCACCTCATCAGCACTCAGTATGTCACCGCAACACTCTGACCACGGTGAAAACTTCAAGTACTGCCAGAACAAGGGTCTCAAATCATATGATGTTCCCAAAATACAGCTCCGCTGCACCTTGTGACTACAACAGGGCAGAAGCTGGTTCTGATAACTCTGCAATTCAATGTTTAAAGGGTATAAAATCAGCAGGTGCTTTAGCAGGAGAACCCTAAGCCATTGCTTCTGACAAAGTTCCTCTGGGCTGAGGAAGGGGGCCAGCATGTTAGCATTGGACCGTGCCCTCAATGTAGATCATATGCAGTATCCCTTTAATGTTTGCAAACAGTGCAGGCATGCTTTCCACAATTTTTACTCAGCAGAGGGCGCTGTTGTGTAACTCTAAACACCAGCATTCCAGAACTGCAATAATACTCATTATATTAAAGGGGGGTAAACTGCAAAAACACAGTTACATGCTGTGTGTGCGCATAAGAGGAATATAGTAGGCTGGCACCCTCTTCTGACTCAAAAGGGAAGGTGCAGTACATTTACTGGTAAACGCTTTATCAATGCAAGGATGGAAATAAGACTCTCATTGCACAGCAGTTTGATGAATTCATGGTTTTATTATGAGTTTCATAATAAACCTTTAAGCTGTGGCTGATCAATTCTATTAAAACCTGGAATGGGTGAGACTGCTACAGGAGTCTTATTTCCATCCCTGTCAATGTGTGTGTGTGTGTGTGTGTGTGTGTGTGTGTGTGTGTGTGTGTGTGTGTGTTAATCGCTATTATTATTATTATTATTATTATTATTATTATTATTATTATTATTATTATTATTATTATTATTATTATTATTATTATTATTATTTATTATTATTATTAAGCAAATAAAAAGACCACTGAATTGGTCCATGTATTCAACTTTACAGCGTGTTGTTGTATCACTCTTCTGGTAACAACCACTGCACACAAAAATATACAATCTGCAATTACGTGTTTGTCTGATTCAGGTATCGTACTAATAAACAGATAGCATATTGATTATAAAGCGGCGTGGTTGCAAATTCTGAGCGGAGCATGATTTGCAGTCCTCGAATTATTAACCCTAAATTCTGGGATATTGCATTTGCAACGTGTTTACAGGTAGTTGTACTAAATGCTTTACCAAACCCCCTTGAGACGATGTCGTGTTATTATTCACTCTTCAGTCTCGCTGTTCTCCGTCTGCTAATGCAAAAGATGCACTCTTTACGGGGCTCCATTGATAAGCCGAATGCAATTATACAGTCAGCGCCTGAGCCTCGAGACTGCTCTGCTGCAGCTTCCACTCTGCAGAGATGTGAAGGCTTAGACAGGCGGCGGGCGCTCCGGCACATAATTGCTGTAATCATGGAAACAGGGCAATTTGATGCAATTTCCAATAATTAAAATGTTTTAAGAATTAAAGACTGGCGTGTTTTGTTGTTTTTTTTTTTTATTATTTTGTTTTTGTTTCTAAAGAGGAGCACATCAGAACAAAGTAAACCATTCATGCAAATATCTTGCACACACTCGAACGGCTGGTGCATTTTAATGATAATAAGTACATTCAGTCCCATTTGTAAAACATTTTACTTTATCTCTTTGTGAGTATTATATATATATATATATATATATATATATATATATATATATATATATATATATATATATATATATATATATATATATATATATTACAGTATGCCGACTAGCTAACACTGTTACTTTCTGTTTTTCGAATTATGTCTTTGTATATGTCAATTTTATATATTATCTTCAATAACCACCACGCTTTGTTTAGTACAAACTATTTGTTGTTTAAGCAACTAAAATTGATGAAAAAGAAATACACAGCTGAAAAAAATATTAAATGTTCCAGTCACAGTTTCAAGTAGAAAGCAGGTTGCTACAACGACGTGCATTTTGTCATACAACTTAAACAAAAATGATAACATCTCTTTGTTCTTCACCACGCCCGTGATTTTATTTTCCTTTAACTGTTATCAGCAGAGCCTGGAAGGAGACTGGCTTTGTCGCCCCCATTAATCCCATGGCTGCCACGTGACAGCCCGTTTCTGGCCCAGATTTCGGGACTGTTTTCCTGGCTAATGTATCCTTGCACGCCGTGCGTCATGTATCCCAGGGTGGCTGTGGGGCCGCTGTCAGTCTTCTGGTTAGCCGGGAGCTTTTGCATCAACGCTGACACCCGCAGCGGGCTCGGCGCTCCCTCATCTGAATCCAGCCTTTTGTTATTATTAGCGCCGGGGTCCTGCAAAGATACCGGGGTGGTCCTTTCACTCAGCACTGTAATGCTCGCGTTGGACTTGAAAACAAAGCAGACGTGAAACATATTGAGAGGGCACCCTCGAAAGACACTGGCAGCAAGCACTTTTACAGGATTGTGTGACTATAATTACAATTCATTCGAAATTCTCATTACCTGTGTCGCGCTGGCGTTTTCGACTTTCTTTTTCCTCGATAAATTTGGATTCCAGTGACAAACCAGACTGTCGTTCTGCACGCTGTAATTCTTGTGTCCCATCAGCCAGTATGTCTTCAGTTTACCTTTCCCCTGTGGATAAAACAGAACTTAAAAGCTGTCAATAAACTATTCATTATATTACAACAACCCAATTGGAATACCAATAAAATAGCAGTGAAAAAGAACTAATAGCAGGCTATGGTACCTTAATAGATTATATTTCTTCAAAACATTGTGACGCCATTGCATATCATGTAGCATTTCAATATGTTGCTGCTAAAATTCAACTGTAGAGCTGGGTTTGTGATGTAATTGCATTGCCTTTGCATTCAGTCCTTGATTCAAACCAACGATCTACGATGATACAGCAAGAATGAGCTAGGATTTAACAGCAATTACTGCCTAATGAAAAAGTCAGTCAGGACTAGATATTCTGAATGGTCGTTCTCTCATGTACTCTGTAAAACAAATGGGCTTTAATTACACTCTTGTACATGTGGCACAGGTTACGTAGCACTGAAAGGGATACACGCGTATTTATTTAACATTCGTCATTTGAAATCCATTAACAACTGTACTATTGCATTACAGATAGGACAACACTTACTGTAGGGTTAGATTCTCCAAGCTGTTTAATCGTTATTTAGTAGCACTTTTTTTTTTTGATTATTACCTTGATTTCAATTTCACCTCGGAGCTGGAGCTCATACGCGTCATCCTTTGTCAATGCAATATAAGTCTCTGAGCTAACGTGAACCTTTTGAGCTGCAAAAAAGGAAAAGAGCAAATAAATATAGAAATACATATAGCAATAAATCCACTGTTAGGGTGGCTCATTGAAGACAAATTAAGAATTAGTTCTGGCAAGCAGATCTTGTGATCTCAAAGTGGCATTTCTTTTTCATGCTTTTTTGTGGCAACTCAATCAAATGATCAGAATTGTTTCTTTGTAAAATAAACTTTAAATAAATAAATAAACTTTGATAGGTGTCCACAGTTAAAATAATTAACATTAATTTTATATATATATATATATATATATATATATATATATATATATATATATATATATATATAATGGAGGGGGGTACCCACGCAAGCTGGTGGATTCCATGCGTGATGCAGTGTTGACAGTATCTCCGAAGAGGCAGTATCGTGGCATCTTGTAGCCCACCACCCCAGCCACGCAGGGACCTGTTAGAGAATAAGCACAGAGCAACAGAGCCGGTAAAACGCAGGGATGGGAGTGTAGGCTCAGAACTCCCCGCAGGAGGATTTGAACCAAGCATTCAATGATGTGAAGAGAACCCACGGAAATATATGAAGTAACGCTGATCACATGCTGTTAAAATTCTACCAAACTTTAAAAATGAATGCTAACTGAGTCATTTGAAAATACATTTGCGGCACTTATGTGACAAAGTCACCCGGGTTTGGAGGAATCTGTGCTTCTGAATCATGTCAGGGGTGGTCAAAGTTGGCCCTTCCACTCCTGGTCTTTGTGCCAACCCTGTTCTAAATTGTTTAATTGAACCAATCAAACATGCATCCAGACCCTGAAGTAGTTAATGATATCATTTCAGCTTTGAAACCTGGAGTGGATCTCCAAGACCGTGACTGGAAGACCCATGCACTTAAATCTGATTAAACCCCAAACCCCATTCCAGCTTGAAACCGGTTTCCTTGCAGGACATATAGAAGGACTGGATACCCCCAATAGGATCAGATCAGAGTGTGTATATATATATATATATATATATATATATATATATATATATATATAAAGGAGATTAATCAGACCTGTGTGGATCCCAGCTCGGAGCTGCAGCCTCTTGGAAGGCATGTGAGGAATCGGCACCTGTCGAATTGCAGCTACCAAATCCAGGGCCATTTTAGCAATCTCGTCTGCATGTTTCTCCCCATTCCTCTCGGGCAGGCCACTCACCACCATGTAGGCATCTCCGATAGTCTCCACCTGCCGGGCAGGAGAGCATTCACAGTAAGACCTAGGGGTGGCACTTTCAGAGTGTTTGGGGCCATGTTTTTTCAAAGCGTTTACTCCTTAAGGTACACAAGGAATTGAGCACTTGTTGTTCAAACTGTTTCTTCTTCATTGACTCAAGTGTCACGAGGAGTAAACTGACAATTTGGATGACCAGATCCTGTTTTGTGCACCTCATTGTAAAAATAAAAAAAACATCATTTTTAATTATGGGACACATGTCTCTTGTACCTTTTATACACATTAAAGCTGTTTGCTTCTCAGCTTGTATATCAAATACACATAATTTTCTCCTTTTAAAAAAAACAGTTCCTGGGAGTAAACGCTTTGAAAATATGTCCCTTAGTCTTTAATTAACGCCTATTAATCTTACAAAAAAATACATAACTAATATAGCATGAAGCATGATTACGTTTCTCATTTTGTGACATGTTATATCACAGAGCACATCTGTTAATTCTAGGCATAGCTCTTAAAATGCTTCTGCGACAATTAAAAATCATAAATTACCAAAAACAGTCAATTAGTGATCCTGATACAGTTCCCCATAGCCAACATGGCCTAACCCTGATTTAAATAAATCATGAAATAACAAGGGGGACTGCACTGCAAAAAAGAGCGGAGCTTCACGTCCCTTTCAATTGAATAGCCTGTTTATAATTTACACAGACAATGCTCCTATTGTGTGTACCTTGTAGACATCATAGGAGTCTATGCGAGTGTCAAAACACACATAGAGGTTGTTCAGCATCTCCACCACCTGCAGAGGGGTGCATGAGGCAGAGATGGAGGTGAACCCCACTATATCAGAGAAGAAAATGGTCACCTGATCGAGGAGAGACAGAGAGAACACAGGATAGGACACATTAGAGTCAGGCGGTGGGTGCTGTACAATACAGAACAGACTGATATTATCTTTCAGCGACTGCTGGTTCTTAAAGCTTGTGTATTTACAATTCAAATGAGCTGTCCTTAGCAGAACATTAGATCTGAGCTTTTGGTTTCTTTATCATCTGATCATGCTCTGCTTGGCCTGTTGCGTTTGATGCAATGAGATTTTAATCCCAGTACTCTTGTTTGACCCCATGGATGCCCATTGGCATTGTTTAAATGAAATCAATTTTGCTATATATATATACATATAGCTTGTGTAGGGAGACATGGTTCGGTATCAGTTCTTTCCCAATACGTTAGGTTTGTGGGGGGATAGAACACCACTGTAGAATCTTTAACCCTACAGTCAATTTGGTCAAATGGGACCCCGCAAAAATGGTATTGGATTGTTTAAATGCATCATCGATGTGGTAATTTCCTGTTAAAGAGAAAGCTAATTCATCCCTGAAAGGCATTTCTGACATGCAGTTCTCTTTCTGTTCTCAGAAATATTCATTTACCTGATAATGAATATGAAACAGTATAATTGCAGGTAATTATTGAGACAACACACAGCATGCAAATGTTAAGAGAAACCATTCTCTGTACTCCACACACCTGGAAGTAATTTAGTTCCCTATTTCATTTTTTTTTTTTTTGTAAAATAAATACTAATTCAAACTAAATTACAGCAACTCTTTCGGTGGTCTTTCATTCTAAAGCCTTTGTAGATTAATTAAGTGCTATTTACAGAAATGTTTCGATTAACCCTTACCTCACACAGGGAGCGAGCACACTGTCAAACAGCGGCTACTTACTGTATATTTTGTTCCTAATATGGTTTTGTAATAAGCATCATCAAAGATGTTTAAATAAATTGTGCCGATTTTATTAAAGACTATTCATTTTTCAGAAAGTCCTCCATAATAACTAAATGGAGTAAACATGTTACTGGTAAGCCTTAAACCCGTTGACCAAGTAGTTACTGCCTTGTCCCTAGGGATATTTAAGACCCCTCTACAATGCCTTACCCTTTCGTAACTCTCGGCTTCCACGTGCTTATTTCTCCGGAGTTGCTTGGCTACGGATTTGGGCAGCATCTGGTGAAGGAGATCTTCCGCAAGACGCCTCTCCTGTTTGAGATCCTCGGTCCTCTCCTTGAGGCTCCTTGCGTAGTTCTGTATCCACTCTGTCATCTGCTTGAAGGACACCAGGACTATGGGGTAGATGAGGCAGGCTATGGTTAAGAGGCTGATCTTGAGGCTCACGGCTGAGAGAAAGTCTCTCGATTTCTTTTTCAAAGTTTGGCTGCCCCTCTGGAGCAAGCAGTCCTGAACGTCAGCCAGCCCATGAACAAAGGCGTCCATGCAGTTGGCGGGAGGTAAATCTAAGGAGGCCCCAAAGGGCATGGGAAGGGAAGTGTCTTTAAACTGTGTGAAGTACAGTGAAAGGTTGCCGTTCTCCAGCCAGCATTTCTGCAAGTTGTCAGACACCAGTATTGCAAAGTTCAAGGTGCTTATGGTCTGCTGCCAAGAAGTCTGAAAGCTGGTGATGGATCCAGAACTTTGTATCTTGGTGGCCACCTCTTTGACCCAGGTTAGAAGCCTGAGTGACAACACGTCTGCCCAATCGGGATTGAGCCTCACCAGCTCCAGATCCTGTTCAAGGTCCCCCCAAACTTCCATGAGCTTTGTGATCGCCAGCGAGAAAGCAGCAGCCTCAGCAGTGTCGTTGATATCTGAGGTCTCCTTTCTCCAGGTCATGTTGAGCACTGTGGAGATTTCATCCAGACGTTTGCCACAACCTTGATCCTTGCCTTCCGCGCATTCTCGTACATCCATGCCCTGCTCCACCTCCATGCAGAGATGGTTAATCCTGACCATCAAGTGGCTGCTGATTTGAGGACAGGTCCCAGACAGGGTCTTGTTGAGGCTGGCCAGTCGGCAGGCTTCTCGTTCCTGCTGCAGCCGGTCAATGAGTTTGATGATGAGGAGGTTCCTGCATGAAATGAGGTTGTGAAGGGCAGCCTCAGTGTTCCTCCACACCTCCAGGCTGCTGCTCAGCTCCAAGGAGACTGATCCCAGGAGAGCCACCAGAGAGAGGACACAGGCGGTCAGGATCTTACGGACCGTGCGGCTACTTCCAGTATTCGAGGACAGGGAACATCTATGAGACAAGAGCGATTCGAAATGAAAACCGGCATGTTGGATTTATTATTATGATTAGGATTAATATTTATTAGCAATAATTAGACCACTGTAAAGCAAGCACCAGGTTTGCAGGAACAACCTGACAGCAGCAGCATGACTAGGTTCAATAATAATAATAATAATAATAATAATAATAATAATAATAATAATAATAATAATAATAGAAATTAACCCACAGTTTAAATATACATTCACTCTAAGATTATATATTGTACTTTGGGCTATAGGGAATTAGCTTGACCAGAAACCTATCTGTTTATTTATTAATTTATGTGATATATTTTTTAATCAAATAAAGTTTTTTTTTTCAGTCTGCAGGAGAATTAGTGACTTTCTCATTACATTACAAAACAAATAACAATGATTGAAAAATACATTATTATTATTATTATTATTATTATTATTATTATTATTATTATTATTATTGTTGTTGTTGTTATTGTTATTGTTATTATTATCATTATTATTATTATTAGTAGTAGTAATGTAGTATGTATGTATGTATGTATGTATGTATTACTAATAATTATTAGTCCCGAAAAGGTTTAAATCATATGACTTGCATTCACACTCAAACATTTACCGCACTATTTTTTTTTTTTTTTTTGTAAAATGATAATCAAAGGAAAGGGTTTCATTGTATTAATTTAAACACATGGATTCTTTATTTTGTAGATTTATAAAATGGGTTATTTAATTTTAGAAACAATGTAAACGTTTTGTAAATATGGCGCAGTGATCTCTGTAGTTAAAATAATTACGTAACACTTCCCTTTCAAACCCGTTCACCTATCAGAGCATTGCGAGCTCGTATTTTTTTGTTAATTACAGCAACAACAAAAAAAACCCCCAAAAAACAATATAAATCTAAACGAATAACTGTAGGACGTTCTATTGAAATATAACATCCAGTTTAAAAAAGCATTCAAATAAAGTACACTTCGTTTTTAAAATGGTTAACAGACACTACATACATGCTTAATAATGTATAATTATTTTTAAACATAAAAAATAGACATTGAATTTTAATGTGTGCTGTCGATGGGAAAGAAAAACTGCATTACTTTTGTTTGAAAGAAAAAATAATGTTAATAATTTAAAAACACTGGTGATTAAAACAAAATAATGCCGCAGAATAACACATTTTATTTATTTATTTATTTATTTATTTATTTATTTATTTATTTAATTTAGGCTCATTCTGTTAAAATATTAATATGTGAAATATAAAGTTTTTATTTTTTTAAATAGTCGATATATTTATTTGGATGACTTATTCAAGAAAACGTTATTATTATTATTATTATTATTATTATTATTATTATTATTATTATTATTATTATTATTGAAATATAGACAGCATTTTCCCCGGACACAGTAGCAGTAGGCATTAGAATCTCATCATTCTACAAAACTATTATGCAAAACATATGGCGGTATCCTTTACAGTGGCAAGCTGAATCGTGTAATAAAATGCAGTACACAATATATTCGATTAAGAAAAACGCAGTTTGTGTGTAATATCTGATTTAACACAAATGTCTTTAAAACACTGTACGTGTTTCCTAAAATAAACACACTATTGTGTAATATTTTGTAATGTGTTTTGTTTTTCAGAAATAGCACACACTGTAAATAACTCCCGTGCAACGCCTTGATAGAATTTTATAATAAATACTGAAATAACTCGCGTGCAAATATGCTAACGCTCTTATAAAAACGAAACGCCTTGCTGTAATTGTAATACATGCTGTAGCCTATTTAAATATTGAAAGCGTTGGGTATATTTAATCCTGTACCAGTTTGATAGCTCCGTTGCCACTCTATAGTCAGTAATGTTATCAGTTCGTTTACCTGCAGATCTCGCAGTCGCTATCGGTATCTTCTAGTTGGTCTCTTGGATGAGACCTCTTCCCCCGCTCCTTCCCTCGTCTGTGCTTAATTTGGCTGAATGTCTCTTTCAGTGAAGAAGAAGAGAGCGTGCCCGAGACAAAGCAGTCGGTTTTCATAGACCTCCCTTCTCCGGACATCAGCCCTTTATTGCGGGGTGTTTCAACAGCACCGTCCCAAACTGAACTCCGCTCGACGCAGTGCAGAGCCTGTCAAAGAAGTGCCAAGCGCGCACTGATACTGTATCCGCACCTGTGGCGATGAGGTCAAACTAGTCCCCTATTCCAGACTGGCAATAACTTTTAAAATTCTTGATATTAACAAATACAAAATAATAAATCAGCCCGTCACTTGGTATTATTTTTAAAAGCTTTAATACGTTTTAAAAGCCGGCGGTGTAGCTTTGCAAGAATGAAAAATGAAAAGTATCTGCTCCTGCGGACTGGGTGTGCGTATGCTAGTGTGGAAAATCAATCTCTCGTTTTATTCACCGTTTTCACAATGGGATATTGTTCATTATTGTATTGCTTCGCAAAGCACGGCTGGACACCGATAACCGTCTTTACAAGCCTAAATTACTAGTTGCTGTATTACAGTTGCTATATTGAATCCTGACACTGCAAATACATGGCAAATACATTCTACAATTGCTATAGCTTTCTATAAACTGTAGTCTGCTTATTGAAAATAATAATACAGGCTACAATGTTGTTTTTTTTACTTTTTAAATGTTAAATGTATCTGATTTTTTCCTGTGTTTTTTATTCCTCAAAATATTGAAACATCGACGTTTATTCCCTTACGTTAGTGGTTAAAATGTGCACAAGAATACTGGTATCCAAAACTAGATCTTACGTGTCTAGTAATGTTCAATCGTGTCTTTTTACATTTAAAGTAAATAAATACAAACATGCATAAATAAACAATACATGAATACATCGATTGTTTTCGGCATTGTTGCAGCACGATGCTATGCATGTACGATCCGCTGATACAAAGCCTAGCTATATGCCAGTGCATAACACCATTGGACCTGTGTTATTTAAAGATATCCACCGTTATAACGAGGACAGGTTAAATACAAAGCATGACATTTTTGTAATTGAAAAATAAAATTGTTTTTCCGATGATGAATGCAGAGTCGACTATATCTTGATCCGTTATTCCGATAGCCCTATGTCGCAAACAATACTCTATCCAATGAACTATAAACGAATGTAATGGAGTTGCAAACTGTTAGAAAAGACTATTTTCTGACGCACGATTTAAATAGATTCGTATGATGTTTTTTTTTCCTCCATTTAAATGCAACATGCATGATGGGGCCGGGGGTGGGGTTAGAGTTGCACCACATGTTCTAACCGAAAATCTAATCTCAAATAAAATATACAACATATTTTATATTAGAATATTGATTCGTAAGCATGACCACAGCTTCAGTTACGTGCTTCAGATACCTTGGCAAGTCTAAAAAACAACTGATATTAAGTAAAAAGAACCTGCCTCCATAAGATCAAATATAATCCCCTCAAACTGTTTATTCATTATGAATTTCAAAGGCACTAACTTGGCACGTTATCCATTCAATGACTGAAAAAATACGTGTCTAAATGTTGTTTTTATCTTTTAATAATAATAATAATAATAATAATAATAATAATAATAATAATAATAATAATAATAATAATAATATGAAGCACCTTGCATTGCACCTTTCCAAAATTGCACCCTTTTCCGATCATGCTTTTGGTTAAATATTCATGCTTTCAACGTGCGTGCGTGTGTGTGTGTGTGTGTGTGTGTGTGTTTATTGGTGACTAATTTGAGAGGCTCATTAGAATTGGAAAGCCTTTTGATGTGCACTGGTGGAGAGGCTATGTGCTTCTACACGCCAGCTGAGACCTGCGTGTGTTCTGGAGCCAAGGGCATAGATCGGCTCTACTGCTGGACCTCCTAAGGGCTGCTTTAACCATTCTCCTTTCATCTCCCGTTCGAACGCTTTCTCGTATATTCAGGATGGACCATTCCATTACGGCTTTTTTTTTTCGCTAGTTCTTTTGTTTATCGTTAAAAAAACAACAACCCTCTTCGCTGTGTATGTGCGTGTAAACATGTAAAAATACAAATGGGAAAAATCCAGGCAGACGGACGGGTCTTATTTATAACCCTATATTCTGATAAGCTGTACAAAAACAATGCCCTCGCCAAGTTTATTCACGATTGCATTTATGGAAAACTCTCATTAGAAGGTTAATAAAAAACACTTACTCCTACCGAATACCAATTTAACTGAATGCAGCCATATATGGAAACGCAATGCACTGTAGAAGTCTGATGTGTGTGGAGAGTTTTTTTCCTCTTTTAAATTTAAAAGAATGTGCACTTAATACATTTATATAGACATATTCATGGTTATGGGCAGTAAAGGGTTAATGATGTTTGCGCTAAAATGTAATTGATATGTATTTGTTAACTGTACATGCTTTCTGTGCGCTCAGCTGTTTCGTAAAGCGGGCCTTGTTGACAGTCCAGTTTTAGCTGCTGGGATACAGGATGTTAGCGCCAACTAAATCTACATTTGACATCCTAATAAATTCTATTACATGGGATTTTAAAAAGGCGTGCAAGTCAGCAAATTAAAACAACACCATGTTTTTCTTAATTTATTTTGCACCCAGATATCAAACATAAAAAAACAGCATTTGAAACATTTTGGATGGTCTGTGTAGCCCTTTGTAAGGAAACGTTAGTTATCAATGACATATTCCTTCATTTATTACAATACATCAAACTTAACAGGGCACATACAATTCGGTGGAGCCCCAACCCCATTCTCTGAGAGTTTAACATTATAAGTCTGGCATTTGTTTCTAGTAATTCAGCTTCTTTACAATGAATTGAAGCTAGCAAATGTCGTGCACAGTAAATAAAGTCAATGGGCTTGGTCTCAGACTGTCCTGATAACAAAAGCAAAACGTAAAATACAATTACAATAATAGAAAGAAAGACAAGCGATAAAGAAAGAGGATTTGAGGAGTTGTCCCATATGTAGCCTGCCCTCTTGTGGTTAAAACTAAGTATGACGGAAATTTGTAATGAAAGTTAACGAGACAGTTTTACTATACATTCCCATTGGTTTACATTGCGATGTCCCCTCCACCTCACAACCGTCTTACCTGAGTACTTGTGGAACAGTTAAACTGAGGGAACACAAAGCCTGGCTTGGAACTTGGTTTCAGGAGACTAGGTTTCATGCCACTGCATGGCACACCAGAGGAGACTTGGGGTTTGATACAGCAAAGCTGGTCTCCTGGAACCAGGTTTCAAGCCACTGTTCCTGAAAAGGTGGCTATGTGTTCTCTCAGTCCTATGTGTTCCTACAGTCCTAATTACTCATGTATATGAATTTAAAATAATATGGACGACAAACAAAACAAACATATTGAAAACTTCAGTAGTGGATCTTTTTTAAGTTATTAAATATAATTTTCTTTTTTTCCCACCAATAGGGGTTTTTCAGTACAGCTCCAGTGACGCTGCATGATCCCCACTGTAAATATTGTACCGATCACTAAGTTGCTATAGTGCCAGCCACAGTAAATACAATCCAGCTCCAACGCTCTAACTGCAATGTTTGATTTGTAAAAGGATGAAAAGGCACTGCTCATGCATTTAACTGTGTTTCAGAGAAATCCGATATTAACTCTTGACAACTACTGCAAGAGAAAAAACTATTACAAAATAATATTTTGAAAAATAAATCTTTTGGAATATCCAGTAGTAAAGCACACTTTTTTTTTATCTGTACAAATGATTAAAACACACACAGAACACCACCTCCTCCCCCTTTACATTCTCTACACAATTACCAGGAACAAAAAATCATTTTGCAGTCGATGCTATAGGCATGCGGTTATTTTGATTTTTTTGCAATTCCTTAAATATTTCTAGAAAAGCCCTACATTGCTTATTCCTCACATGATAAATGTACACAGTAGTGCCACTGTGGTAAGTCACCTGTTCTGTTAACCTGTTATAGGCAAAACACACACAAATCTGGATTAACCAGTCCCCAAAGGGACATTCAAGGCTGCTTATTCACTTGTATGGGGGGGGGGGGGATGTGTTATGGGGATTACATTTTACTGCAGTTAACAAGCAACACAGGACTGCCCAGGCTTGATCTTCTTGTTAACCTAGACAAACAGATCAATTTTTATTACGTTAAAGGGCAAGTCGTTTTCAATGTGTGTGTGTGTGTGTGTTTTTAATGTGTTTTAAAGTCGTTTTGATCCAATCTTGTATACATATCCACCTGTTCATTATGTGAGCCTGTGGAATCCTAGTTGCCAGCCCCTTTTGAGTACTTCCTGATTCAAAATAAAATCACATAACGCATCTCCCTTTCAACTCTGCTGGCCCGACCTGACCGTAGTATGAAAAGGTTGTAGCCAAAACAAGTAATAAATAAAATTACATTTAAAGTTACTTATCTTTTAAATATTTCTTTTTTTTTGGTTTGGTTAATTTAATTTCACATTTTCTGGTTGAGTAAAAACAAACAAACAATGACTGCAAATAACATCTCCTACACACATTCAGAAGACTTTCAAACCACACAGCCATTGCATGTACAAACAGAAAGCCAGAGAAATCCTTCTCACTGTATTTTAAAACTAACATCACTGAATCAAGGTGATACCAAGACCATGGAAAGCGTTCCCTCTGAGGTCATTATATTGAAACACTTTTACATTACTAGCTAACCAAGGAGATCAAATCATTTAACAACATCCTTTTTAAACAATTCGCAACAAGAACTTGGAAAAACTTCTGTGTATTTTTTTTCGAAGCTGGGCTCTCGCTGCTTCAGTGTGGATTGTTGGAAATTCAAATAGTTCAAACACTCGGGTCATCCTGTTAAATTAAAACAAACAAAACAAAAAAAAACAACTTAGGACAATGTCTCCTTGTCAGTGTTATAACCTTCACATGTCCCAAACAGATCATCTGAAAGACAGAGAAATCGTCCTTTGTGATAGAGTAGGATCTTCAAACATTACACTCTGCACTGCGGCATGACAACATAACTCAGCAGGTTGCTTTGTAGATTCTTCATATACTTTAACTGCAGGCTGATTCCTAGGCTGTCATAAGTCGTCACTGGGGTTCACTACCTGCTGAGGTCAGAATGTGTCAGAGAAAAAACAGTTTAATCTCTATACTGTATGTAATTTAGAAATAATGGATCTGTAACTCTAACATTAAATACACACCACTTCAGAGACCCGAGACAATGGAGCTATTTCTGAATACTGAACTGATACGTAGCAGAGTGAATGCCCTGAAATCTAAGGTTGTATTCACAATGCTCTATACAATTCATACAAAGAGACACACCTTGAGTCAACTCTTTGATGCGCAACTACAAAGATCTATATTACAGTAGCTACCAGAGTGGGGTCAATTCCAATTCAATTTCCAGGTTATTTTTAAAATCAATTCTCATTTCAGATTCCTTCGAAAGGAACTGACTCAACATTTTAGAGACGCAATCATGGTGGTGCTTGTTCAACTGCTTTCGTTTGAAGCCAGTTTAATTGACCAACCGGGGCTTCAAATGAATTGGTTGCCACTGTGAGAAGCTCATTTAACAGAATACTGATCGTTGCAAATTTGATCGATGATGTGTTGGGATTGATTACAAGGGAATGGGAATTGGAATTGAAAATAATATGGTAGATAATATTGTCAAATGTACTGCAGGGAAATATTGTCAAATGTACCAGAGTGGATTTACTATGGTATCGTGTACACTGAATGACCTGTAAATTACTTTCTGTTTCTTGTAAAATTAATGATTTACGAAGCAGTTTTCTGCCAAAATTATAGGGCATGTTTACGGTAAAGCTTCTATTAGTAAAAGATTAACTAAATAAACCTCTTAAATTAGAATGGTTTAAAGCTAATGCAATAGACATATCCTTTGCATGGACAAACTAAAATATATAAACAGTATGTCAAGTTTCCAGGGAAAGTGGAGAGGAAATAAGGTCTCATTAATAATGCAGTATCACTTTTCAGAAGTTTTTAATACAGCCATGAGTATAATCTACACCTATTATCAATGGATTGTAGATCATATGAATATATTAGTTATTTAATTTAGTAAAGCTAAACTAGATTAGCCAGAAGTGACCCACTGAATTTCAAAATCTTGTTGATCCTTTTTTTTTTTTTTTTTTTTTTTTTACAGCAAGACGCTTTCAACCAAAATAAAAAGGGATGCTGCATGTTTAATGGCGGAGCACACACACACACACACACACACACACACACACATTTTGACAGAAGAGCTTTGCCTATATGGAAATGCAAAAATAAAGGTTTCATTCTCTGAAAGACTGATTTGGATTTGAACAATGAATCTGCTTGTGGTAAGAGACCTTGATAACAAAAAGAAGCAAGGATGTTAACCTTTATTGAATATAAACGTTCATTTTAAGCCAGCACCACACCTTTTTTTGATTGTTGGTACAGTAAAAGGAAAAAGCAAGCTCTGTATAACCACCAAGCACCACAGCAAATCACTGCACCCCAGAATTTAACTGTAAAAGATTTTTTATTATTATTTTTTTATAAAGAGGAAAGGCAGTTGGAAAGATCAGAAGCAGAACAAAAAGAGAAACAGCAGCGGGGGTGGAGGGGGCGACAGCTGTAGCAGCAGCAGCTATGCTGTACATTGTTTCTATACCTTGCTCCTGAACAGCGCTTTAGCACCTGGCCCCCAGTACTCATTGTAGATCAGTTTGAACAAGAAGAGGTGGAACAGGGTTATGAGAGAAGCCACGCTGAACCAGAACAGAAAGGGCAGTCCCGGGTCCTGCTTCGCCATGTGCTCTTCGTGAGCAAGAATGGCTTTCAGGTGAAGGGTGTGCCTCAGATCCTGGAGGTGGGTCAAGTCCGTGGAGATGTACAGCAATGGGGTGATGGGCTGGGTCACCATGACCGGGAAGACGTGCCCTTTGACCTCCGAGGTGAGCTCCACGGGCTCGTTCATGCAGCCGGCCTCGCAGGCGTACAGCTTCACCTGCTTGTCCTGGGGCTTGACCGACAGGTGGAGGAAAGGCTTGCCCTCCGTGTCCAGCAGCACGGCCAGGTTGATGGAGTCTTTGTTGTAGTGGAGGCCCCTCAGGGAGTAGCTGTTGTGCAGCACATCTGGGTCTGCCTGGAACTGGAGGTGGTTCTCGGTAAACTGGAGCCCACCGAAGCTCAGCACCATACCCTGCATGACCCCGTGAACCCCGGCTGCCACCAGGGCCTTGCAGCCCCTCTTCTGCAGGGTGAGGTTCCAGAGGTTGACCAGCTGCAGGATGTGCGCCACACCGCTCACCTGGGACGGCCACAGGTTCTCTGCGTGCATGGTGGCGTGGCCGCTGAAGCAGTGGTCAGCGTAGTTCAGGCTGGACTCCAGCTTCTCGCGCTCCTCTGCGCTGATCTTCTTGTCCAGCAGAGGCGCTGTGAACGTGGAAAGCACGTAGTACAGCGTGGTGTTGACAGTGTCGCTGGAGGGAGTGTGGGCATCCATGATCTTTCTCATCTCCACACCTGGGGGAACAGAAACGGCATTTAAGCATTTTATTTTAGAACACGTTAATCACAGGTTGACTGTCAGTAATAAAAATAAAAGCCCACAACAGCTCAAAAAGGGGGTTGGGGGGTGGAGAAGCTGTAATTTAAAGAATGTTCTGAGATGTCAAACAGAGGGAGGCAGTCCCACTATGTATGGTTTTAGAAAGTAGGTAAAACATGTCAAAACCATGCAAATGTCTCCATGCAAAAGAGCATTTGGGGAGAGCGTATAATCACAGGGAGAATCTGCACTGGAAACATCTGCATTACCTAATTGTGTTTCCTTCTGAAAGTCTAGGCTTTTTAGATTCTTTCTTCAATACAGCATCAAGTGTTACATAATGCCATACTTCACTGATAGAAACTGTAGGTACAGTGTCATAAACCACATAATCACCATAAAATACGCATTTACTGTACAAGGATTTCTTTACCCAATTACTGCAATGTGGATTGTCACCAATTTCTTTAAATGAACAGAATTTAAAGGTCTACTGATGTCACCACAGCAGGTGCAATGAGTACCATCGCTGAACAAAAGGAAGTTAAATGGTAAGCATTTGGCATGTCAAGCTTGTGCAATGATCTGTTGGCTGAAGGAAGACTAGTCAGAAATCTTTATACGATCTAATGAAAAGACACACACCCATACGTACCCCTCAGGGCAAGCAAGGTGGGGATTCACAGACAAAATGGGGCTGTGATTAGTTTTGAACTGCAAATTGTGAATGCACCACTTTTTCCTATGGCAAGAATGGGCTTTACTGTGCTCTGACTGTGTATTTAAAAACCTTTATTATATTGCTTCTTTGTTATACCAGCTATAGGGACTATAAGTCTGAAGTGCTGAGGACTCAAGTCACCAAAAAAGTTATATCACGTGATTCAGCATGCGTAGCTGAATAACTAGGAATTTAGGATATATTCTGCTGTTGTCATTAGAAAAAAAAAAAAAACTGTTTTGTAAACACCACTGCATGAGATTCCTAAGCACTGCTCAAGGTTAAATAGAGTTAGTATAGTATTGCAAGTGCAAACATTCAAATATTAATCAGACCATCCTTGTGATTACTGGGCATGCATGTGATTAAAAAGATGTCATAATGCCAGGGGGCCTTGTGAGTATGTGGCAGCTGTGAGTTGAATAACACTTCACAGAGCTACAATTAAATCAGGGTGGGAAAAGGGTGTGACAGTCTAGTATCATTATCGTACATTCATAATATGCAAATACAGCTCATTTTTATGGTATAGCACCATAAAACGCGATTAAGGTTGCTGCCTTTGCACAACATCAATAAATGCTTTGTTTCTGAACATTTTAAACTTGTGACTGCAGAGCTTTGTGAGAGCATACAGCCTTTAAGCTATGTGTTTTATATAGACTGAATCTTGGGTCATGATGACTGACTAAATTCTGGCCTCTGATTGGCTGGCCTGAATTTGATTAAACTTTGACATTTGATGCAAGAGGTTTTTCACTATTAATATAGGTTACAGTGACCCACTCTATTGCACAGTACTAACACCTGAATGGGTTAGTTTGGTGCAGGCTTTGTGATGAAAACCACTTGTCATATACAGATTAATCTATCCATTAGATTCTGTTCTGCATGCTGAGGATGCAGTATTTTGGTTTCCTACTTCGTAACATATATCTTCACAGCATTCCTATTGACTCTTACCTGAAATGAAGAGGTCAGCCCATGACTGCTGATGCTCCTGGTAAAGGTCCTCTACGCTCATTCTCATCAAGTCTCCCATCTCTCTCCTGGCTCCATCCCTCAGTCTGATCAAAGTTTCTTCCAGCTTTGAGGAGTCAATGGGGTCGGAGGTGTAGACCACCGAAAGCACGTTCTCCGCAAACTCTGACTTAGCGGCGACCTGAAGCCTGCTGCCCATTTTCTTGGTCGCCACCACGACCAGCACGATCTGCTTCTTCTCGGTCAGGACCCTCCCGGTAGACAACATGATATCCTGGTCCTCGATCTTCTCGACGCTGGCCAAAAACTTGCTCCCAAAGGACATAGTCAGGGAGGCAACTTCAAAGGTGGCGGGACGGTCCGTAGGGTTGGAGATGTGAATCCTCTGCAGGTACAGGCTGGGCCGGCTGCGGTGTGCGATGAACTCTTCCCGGAGGGTCACGCAATCACCTTGGGTTGGCCCCATGAGCAGACAACGGACCGAGAGCACAGAACCTTTACGGAACCAAAGCATTACAGCTTGGCTTTCAGATCGCACCTCGGCTGGCTTCAGCGCCACTAAGGGCGGGTACTCAGTCAGGAGAACCGGGGAAGTGCCAGGCTGGGAGGAGGAGACCCAAAGCTTGTTGCTCTCAACGTCCACTAGGAGACGTCCATTCCCAACAACAGCAGGTCCAGACGCCCTGCCTTGTGGCGCTACCATGACCCCTTCCCCCCGGTCCACGAGGGGCTTCCATCTTTGCATTTGGGACTGCAGGCAGACTCCCGTGGCCCCGCGAGGCTCCCCAGAGCTGGTCAAGAAGCGCAGGAGCCCGTCTGAACTGAGGTACCAGTATATAATCATGAAGAGCAGCAACCCAACCAGCATCCTCCTGGCCCAACTGCTGGACAGGAGTCCTGGCAACCCCTTCAGTCTCTGCTGTAGCCACATTGTATTGATTTTTCTTAAAGCTAGAAAAATATATTTTTTATAGATAGATGTAATTTTGTCTTCTCTGTTTGTTTTTTTCAATTTGACAACATGCTTTTTATTCAGAAGCCTTGTGCTTGGCTTCCATTTTCACATCTGAAAGAGTAGTCACACATTCCTTTCTTGTGTCATTTGAAGTTCTCACCCTCGGTAACTAACTATTTTAAATATCAGCGCCAGTCACGTCTCGTTTGTATTTGGTTTGACACCTTTTAAAAACACTCGCATCCATTTCCTAAGAGCCGAGAGATCTATTTGATTGCGCTGGTCTTTGTTTGGTTGCTGTGTCCTTCTTCCTGGTTGAAAATAAATTCCCAGCTACCGGTTTTCAATTGGTCTTTTCACGCATTGGTTCTTACTTTCACAACAAAATACAAAAGAATTGCAAACTGACGAACGTGAAAAGCGATCTCATTCTTCTTCTCGTCTGATTACATTAAGTTACACGACCATTATCAGCTCCAAGTGTCGATACAACTTATATCCTCTCTCCATCATGCACATATGAATAACTAAAAACACATTAACAGAAGCTTTACAGTATGTGTCTCAGTAATGGTGTATACATACTTGTAACGACAATGTCACGACGCATCTACCACACGACACTATCATCAGGTGAATTGGTTACCCCTGTGTAAAACGCGAATATCCCGCACCTGACGTTTAGAAAGCCTCGATCTGGCATGTTTAACGATTCATCTGCAAGGGAGTCCTCTTGTTTTCAATCGAGAGGAGAATGTCTCCCAGACAGCACTAAATTTCGTCCGTTGCTTGTTTGCTTGCTTCCTATCCAAGTCACTCACCGTCTGACACTTGGAGCAACCGTAAACCGTTTTCTAAAAAAAAAAAAAGGAAAACAGGAAGTGTCGCGCTTTATTTTATTTATTTATTTTTTTGCTTTTTTACGGCGTTGTTTCCCTGGTGCTCCACTTTACGACTTTCGTCTCAGTTGTTGCGAGGCAACGTCACGACAGCTTGTGAATATACGGCCACAAGCAGATGTGCGGTTACAAATCTGGCTGAAAAATGACTCGATGGAAAAAGAAAAAAATATATAACTTTAACATGTTTATTAACTATTAAGTTGTGTTAAAAAAAAAGTAACTGCTTCTTTAAATTGCGAGAGTCAATGTTGCTTTAAATTTAGTTGCACGTATCGCACGTACGCCGTGAAACATCTGGATTTGCTGGAATTTGGTTTAACCCCTTAAGGTACACAAGGAATCGGGCAGTTGTTCAAACAGTTTATTCTTAAAATACTTTTGAGAGTGACTCGAATATCACGAGGGAATTGACAATTAGGATGAGCAGGTCCAGTCTGTCAGTACATTTTAAACCCTGTTTCGTGCACACCATTGCAAATATAAGGTTAGCATCATTTTATTTGTGGGACACATGTCCCTTGTACCGTGAAGTGGTAAGTGATGTATAAACACAGGTGCAGAATTCAAACAACAAACGACAGCAAACACGACAAATGCAGCTGTGCAATCACTGGAAAAGTGGAAAATCTACTGGCAGCATCATTGTGTTTTGTTTTTAATTGCCAAATTCTCCAATAAGAAACAACTAAAAGATCACAATTTTAACTTCAGGGCTGAAGAAAGATAAATATGTATATTTCATTGGTCTTATGTTTAGACAAAGGGAGATGGGTAGTTATATTAAATGTGTTTTGTGTAGTTAAATAGGAGAAGCGGAATCAGCTGCCTTAGTGTCAGTATCTTACTGTTAGTAACATTTGCCTTTTTGTTGGGTTATGAGGAGTCAAATTAATGCAACATACGATTTTTTTTTTACTTATTGGCCCTGTTTAAGGTGCATTGTGGGTGTTTTATTGAAATCAATGAAACATAATTAGCTGGAAGAAAATTTTCAAGGAAGAAAAAGTCAGCTAACCCAGTCACACCCCGGATTACACAAGTACCATTCGCCTGCACTCGTTGCATGCAACACGTAATAAAGTTGCATTGGAAAATAATGAGGCTAGCTCACACCCAAAATGTGTTGTGGGTCACAATAGCGAGTCAACTTAAAACATCTGCAAAGCACATTTAAGATCTAACCAGGTGCGACTATTCCAAATGCAATCAATTATTAGATGAATCTAAATAACTTTTTTTGGGGTGGGGGGGTGGGAGGAGGTTGCACATCCCCCTCTCGCTTGCCCTGCGGGTGTGCTGGCAGCTCCAGCTGGTGATAGGCGAATCAGGAATCAGTGTGTCTTTTTGTGATGATGTATGTTTGGGGGTGGAGATGAAAGCGGAGCTATCCCTTTAAAAAAATCTTCCTGTAGAAAATAACAAGTTAATGCAGGAAAAAAGGGTCTATAAAGCCTGGAAGTGAAGCTGCACTTGCACAGTGTTTACAGAACACATCTGGAGAAGGACGGCAGCCGGGAGTTAATATTATTACACTTTACAATGCAGACCGAGGCCTTGGTACGACTACTGTCTGGGATATGGATCTCAGTTTTTCTCCTTGAAGTTAACTGTACTCAACAGAATCCAATCCCTGAAGGTAAGAATATTATCTAGCGCCGGATGAGACGTTTCAGTGGACTGGAAATGGAATATAAAAATGGAAACAGTGTTTGCGGAAAACAAAATACAAATAAAACACGTATCTAATTGAGCAAAGTTTAAAAACTTGCAAGTAAAATGTATCGTTAATCGTTTACCCGACACAAGCCTATGTCTGTAACTGCTCAATCTGAGTGTCTTAATTTGTTATTTTATTTGGGGGACGTGTAAATACATAGGCCTACGTCTACATTTCTCGTCTTTAATAGCTTTAATTTAATCCCCCCCCCCCCCCCCCCCCCCCCCAAAAAAAAAAAAAACATATACCGGTTGGTATTCAAGTTTGGGTTAAAAAAATGTGACGAGATATTTTACGCAACATAGACGTAACGTAAGCGGTTCAGATAATTTCAGCTATACATGAATGTGCATTACTTGCTTATCGTGTTCTCGTTTAAGCGCTGTACAGTTGCCTGCGTTATTAAATCCACTTCTGCTATGCTATGGACTCTCGAGAGTTCTGCAGCTGCTGACGTGGATACGGGCAGTCGTGCAAACGTGTGTTGTGGAGCGTGTGGCGGGGTGGGTTTGAATGGTAGAGCGCGTTTCCTCAACACATCGCTTAACGCAGACAGTTGTAGCCTGTACGCCAGCACAGAGCGCTGCCCTGTTTTTTTTGCATTCTGGAAACAGGTAAACATTCTTGTCTTTGGCAAAAGATTATGGGGCAACGTTTTACCATAGCGTGCTGTCCTGAATCGTAGTTTAACAACTTTCCATGGGAGTTTTGAGATTTCATTTATTTTTTTTAAATATAAAAGTGCAACACATTGTTAAGGAAGTTTGCATGACATTGTAAATGCGGTTAGAAATCAATACAGAACATTGTAGCTCCACATATAGTTGAGTTAAACTAGTTTCAAAATGGGCTACTGATGATGTGTTGCATTTGTATATGGGTTACAAATGCATTGTTTGTGTTGTAAAACCATGTTATAATAAGCGAGTTAATTAAAAACGCTATACTGCATACAATTCGACCTTTATCACATTGGACACAAATAGACAAAGAATATAACAAACTGTAACATAAAAAAATGATATTAACATTTTTTTTAACAATCAGTTCTTGGTGTCGGATCGACAGCAAACACGTCACAGTTTGGTGGAACCTCGGATTAGCCCTGGACCCCTGCCCTCAGTCTCGTCTTCCAGTGTCTCTCTGCGCTCGAATGCAGACGGCTGCCAAGTTGTCGGATCAAATTGAGACGACTTCCTTAAGAAATGCAGACCAGCCAAATTCCAGCTACCAAAGCACACATATCCTCCGCGTGAGGATAAATAATGAGCGCATTGTCTGTACTTGTGTCAATTTGCTGCAAGAAAATAAAACACACAAGCAGTATGCAACCGTGCTTGATTTATACAGTAAATTTAAAATGAGATTACACCCCGTTTTATTTCTGACACACACACATCTATTAAGAAACAAACAACCTACCTGTTCGTAGATTGTGGAGGTTATTTCATCCAGCCATTATTTATTTTTCCATTAGAGAATAGCCCTCAAAGATGCATACCCCTTACGAAAATAACCTATAGGCCAAATGTCCCAATTATCTATAAAAACCTATAGGTTCAATACAATAGTGTGTAGGTCTTCTATAGAATTCTATAGCAATTCTATAGAAGTATTCTGTAGGTAACCTATACGTTATTTTCATAAGGGACAGTCCACAACAATCTGTAAACAACAATGACAGTAGCATAGATATTTGCTAATCCAGGTTTGCAGTGTGTGTTTTGTGTTATTTGCAGGACTAGAAATTAATTAAACATCAGCAAAATTCTTGGACTTTTTAACTTATTGAAAGCCTGAGTTGCTAAAAAGGAATGCATTTTCTTTTTTTACATTTTTTTTTTTTGTAGAAAATCTTTTAGTTTTGACTGTGGGCACCAGCGAGACAGATGGATTCACACGTTTCATGAGATCAGCCAAACTCTTCAATTATACCGTTAAGGTAAGGAAACCCAGCAGAGAAACTGCACAGTCTATGAGTGGATTGGATTCTCTGCAGCAGAAAGAGACTATGGGAGTTGTAGTTTTATTCTGCATGCCACAGCATGACATGTACCTGGAAGCAGCATGGGTTCCAAGTGTAGGCGTGCAAGTAAACCTGTGAAGTACAAGAA
This sequence comes from Acipenser ruthenus, assembly GCF_902713425.1. Lineage (NCBI taxonomy): Eukaryota > Metazoa > Chordata > Actinopteri > Acipenseriformes > Acipenseridae > Acipenser > Acipenser ruthenus. The sequence goes on from NC_081208.1 coordinate 2,018,570, forward strand.
GCCTTCCCTCAGTAAGACCTCAAACCTGCAATTTCAATCTTAATTCCCACTGTAAACAGTCAGTGCATTGCATCGGACAATTGGCAGTTTGTAACTGTGCATGTGTGCAGGTATCTTAGTCCTTTCACTCGTGTGCTGTAATGTCTGGATGTTAAAGGTGCTGGGCAGAGGGGAGAAATGGAGAGGGGGGAACTACAAGACTGCTTCAGGGGGAGGTCAGAAAGTCCGTCTCCTGAAGTCTGCACTGGAGAAATACGAGAAGGAAGATCAAGTGATCTTGTTCATTGATAGGTAAGAAAAAAAAAAAATCTCTTCAATCTATTAAAGCACATTTGACGTTCAGTAATGCCAGCCCCACTGTTATATTTGCGACAGTGGAATTGACATAAATCGTAAGTGTCTGACATTGCTCTAGATTACAGCAAGGCACACAGCCCTTGACAAGAGGATGCAAGCCAACAAAAGTTGCTTTGCAGAAATGATTGCATTTAGCACATTTAAAATCTACCGCAAAAAGACCGAGTCTACACCCATGTGATTACGAAACACAAGTTGGTACTAGTTGCTCAACAACATTGCTTATGTGTGAACCCAGCTTACAGCAAACCTGGTTTTAAAAAAAACCCCGACTTGCCAGTACTGGGTGCTGGTGAGTACTGGCTTATATCAAGTGCTGAGTGAAGGAGAGGGGAGCCTATTCTTAGTGCCTGTGATTTTGTCACCCCTCTATAAACAGCTACGACGTGGTATTCGCATCAGATCCTAAGGAGTTGCTGAAAAAGTTCCAGCAAGCCAACCACAGGGTGGTCTTCTCTGCGGAGAGCCTCATATGGCCAGATCGGCACCTGGAGGACAAGTACCCCCACGTCCGGGAGGGCAAGAGATTCCTCAGCTCAGGAGGTACGTTTCTTGAGGCTTGATTTCATTTTGCGCTATTGACGTCTTGATTGAATTACAGTAGCGTGCAAATCTGTTGTTTTTGTTTCTTGAGCATCTGAAATCAAACCCCTGTAACTGAAAATAATGGAACATTGTCAAAATAGGCAAATTGTCTAATTTTAATTGATGACTTTAATAGGCCACACATGCAATCCATTCAAAATAGTAAGAGAACACATCGCCACAAATGGTAAAATGCATGAGACTTTTTAGAATTAAAGCACAAAGTGGTCTAATATTTTCACACAAGTGTCTGTTGTTTCTATAAAACTGTTTTTTTTTATTTGACCGGAAATTGAAATTTTCACACCCAGAGGTTTCCATGCAGGTTGGTATATAAATGATATAAATTGACACACTACTGTATGTGTTGGTTAACTTGCAATTTGTTTACCTCAATGGGATCGCATAGATGTATATGCTTATAATCACACTTATAATGATCACACCCTACTACCCTGCCTCAGGTTTCATTGGCTACGTACCCAGCCTGAAGAAAATGGTTGCAGACTGGGATGGAAAAGACGGTGATAGCGACCAGCTGTTTTATACGCAGCTTTACCTAAATCCAGAGAAAAGGGTAAGAGAGAAGTAGGTCACTTGGTACGGACATTCCTTTAGGGTACCAGGATCTTATGAATGAGTTCTGGTCCAGATTGGTTACCGTTCTACTATGTGCTTTCAAAACTCCCCACGCGTTTTGATGAAACTTTGCATGTTCATGGTGATCTTCTAATGGTCCCCTGATTGGGTATCGAAGGCTATATTGGTGACCACTTGTCTGGTCATTGTATTGATGAGTCTGTACACGGGCGGTCATTAAAACGTGCTGTTGGTAAAAATACAGTAACTGTATAACACTTCTTTGATCTCTTTTCAGGAAAAGATCAATATTACTTTGGACAACAAGTGCAGAATATTTCAAAATCTCCATGGAGCTTTAGGTAAGTCACAAACATGTTTCTTTTAGCATTGGGAACAAACACAGGTTGTACAGTACTTTTTCTTAAATAATCCTGCAACCTCAAATCTGTTAACAAGCTGCATGTGTTTTGATGGCTGTAAGACGGGGAGCTCAAGCAGTCTCATTTTACCTAGTTTAAAAAAAAAAAAAAGCTGTTTGTGCGATTCTGGAATTAAGAAAACAATTGGTGGTGGTACTAATTTCCAGCTCATTTTACTGTAAAACTTCCCATTCAGGCAGAGACCAATTAGAAAGCATGTTCAAAGACCAAGCATGCCAGCTCGTTTAACACAGACCTGCTCGGATGTTCCATTAGTCTAATTGGAAGAATGGAGGAAAAACTGTGTTGGACTTTGGGAGTCATTTTCACCTTTTTATTGGAAAAGTGGCTTGCAAGTTTTAAAATGTGTGATCACAAACTCTCAAAGGCCTTGGTTCTTTGATCTTTTTTTATATGCCTTGTTATAAAAAAAAGATGTCAGCAGTCACTACTGCTTTGGAAACATACCCATCAGTACTTGGTAATAAAAGTTTCTAGCACTGCAGTGTGAGGTAAAGGAATTTATGACTGTGCTGTGAGATGTCTCTGTACACGTAGACCAGTTGCTGTTTCAGCTTCAGCCTTCTCCCCTCATTCAGAAAGCAAGGGCTAGACAGAAACAAATCCGATACACACAACACTGCAAGACTATTCATGAGCATTGAACAAATGAAACCAGCTCTTAATAGAGGAACAACTTTATTTGTTATCATGTGAAAAAGGAATTCTAGAAAGGGTGATGCATAATTCGTGCAACACAAGGGTGCTACTCAAAGGATATATTTCAATGACAGTCTGTGACGCACTGTTTGGCCACCAGATGATTGTTCATGTCGGCATTAAAGTAGAATGGAAAACCATGTGAAACAACAGTGTTGCACAGATTATGAATCGCCCTGTATAATGAATGCAAAAGTGTGTAAAAAGAAAGCTAAAAGGAAAGTACTGTCCTGCATCATTTTTGCACACTCTGTATCCAATGTCACTCCAGAGTCTGCATCCTGCCCTGGCAAAAATGGGTGTGAGCATTATTAATGTTTTCATTAGGAAGTACTTTAAAGCTGTACTTGAAATATACTTTAATCTTGTGCCAACCACTGGGGAGACAAAAATAAATAAACAAACACCCCTGTGAGAATTGGTATCCCCCACACCTGATAATGACAGAGCAGCACTGCAAGATCTGCATGGGTGTAGGAGCACACCATTTCTTACAAAAAGGGGGCTGGGATTGGTCTGACACAAGGTGGTGTTCATGATTTATAAATTAACTTTAAAATGCTACAAGCCTTGTGTTTTGTAATTGAAAGGACATGATGTACTAATGCTTTCTGTTCAGATGACGTTGTGCTGAAGTTTGAGGACGGACGGGTCCGCGCTAGGAATGTGGTTTACGACACTTTACCAGTTATAGTTCATGGCAACGGAGCCAACAAGGTAATAATTAATTACATAAGACTAATTTTGTTACTTAATAATGCACTAAAGCAATGCCACTGGGTACTGTGTGCTTTTGTGATTTCTGCACAGAAAATTAGACTAGATTTAACACTATAATGGCTCTTTCAGCTGCAGCTAAACTACCTGGGCAACTACATCCCCAAAGTGTGGACGTTTGAAACAGGCTGCACTGAGTGTGATGAGGACTTAAGGAGTCTGACGTCTCTCAAGGTAAGCACTGCGGGGGTTAATGAAGGAGCCTTCAACTGTGTCAGTATTTTACTTTAGTCTGAATGTCGGTATTTCTTTTTAATGTGTGTTTTTCCGGTTGTCCGAGTCAGATCCTCAGCTTGATTGTTCCTGTTTCTGTAGGAGAGCGAGTACCCCTTGGTGTTGATTGGAGTCTTCATTCATCAGCCCACTCCGTTCGTCACTGTGTTTTTTGAGCGTCTGCTGAACCTCAAGTACCCCAAGGACCGGCTTCAGCTCTTCATTTACAACCATGTGAGTACGGAGCTGTGGAGAATACAAGGCAGATCCTGAAGAGAAAAGCTCTGCTGTGCACAGACACGTACAGCGATGCGTCTGAACGGAAGCACTTTAGTGAAAACACTTTCCCACAATCCCATGTGTTCCCAGGAGCCCCATCACGAGCGCAACGTCAAGTTGTTCCTGGAGGCTCATGGGAGCGAGTATCGGGCTGTGAAAGTGATTGGACCGGAGGAGGAGCTGGACAACGCAGGGTCGAGGAATCTGGGATTGTAAGCCCCTGTAACCATCGTCGGTAGAATACATTTGTTTTGGCCTTTTTCTAATTGCTTGATTGAATGCTCTCCCTGCATTTTCTGCTAGGGATCTGTGCCGGCAGGACGCAGAATGCGATTATTACTTCAGCGTGGATGTGGAGGTCGTCCTGAAAAATGCTGACGTGCTCAAAATACTCATTGAACAAAACAGGTAAGTATGGCTAATATACCTGCAACACCACGACCCCTTTCCCTCTAGTTTGACCCACATATAAAAGCACCACATTTTTACAGGACATCTGGTTACTATAAGGAATAATAGGCAACCCATTGGGCTCGATGCAATTGACATTTTTGCTGGAGGGAAACATAAATAAGTTGAATCTAATAGAGTGAAAAAAACAAACGTAAAATGATCAAAGTCACTTTCATGTGAAAGCCATGGGAAGTCCTGCTGACACTCTGGGGGGGGCATGGTTTATTACTGGGATGTTACAAAATTGGGGTTCAGTGTAGCTTTAGAATCTTCGCTCTCCAAATGACGTAAATATGATAGTGTTCTTCTTGTGCTCCTTATGGCAGACCTGTAGACCGGGTGATTGGGTTGCATGTTAAGATTAGAGTCACAAAGAGGGCAGCACTGCCAGTTTCTCTGAATTGCGCAGACTCCAGTTTTGGAGATCAGGACTATAGTGTAAATGTTATAACTTTGCCAACTTTTTTTCCCTTCTCTTTAGGTCTATAACTGCCCCCATGATCAGTCGCAATGGGAAGCTGTGGTCCAATTTCTGGGGGGCCCTTAGTGCTGACGGGTTCTATGCCAGGTCTGAAGATTACGTGGACATCGTTCAGGGGAGGAGGGTGTAAGTGTGACCTGCGAAGGTGGTTTGTGTGAATCTAGTGTTTCTTAAGAGGTGAGGGACAATGGCACTGTTCTGAGGCGTGCTTGCTGTGAGAGCTTTAATAATGCTCCTGTTTTTTAGGGGATAGCAAATTACACGTTTCTGCTAGAACGGTGTAGTTTACCAGATGTCTCCCATACATTTTCATCTTTAACAGTTTACTGTGGTGTAAGGAAACTAATTTGATGTCTGCAAATGGGTGTGCACAATACCAATTGCTATGTTAGTACGCTTCCATTTACTGATTCCAATATTCAAAAGTTGCACACATATAGCTTAATCATTGATCGTTAAACGCAGCACATCTGGCACCTAGTTTTAAACAGAAGTCGGATAATGATCAGTTACCTAATGTGATGAGAGATAGCTCAGGTACGGAGATGGTCTGTCGTCAGGAGAGGATTCAGGTAGCTTTTTCTCACTCGCAGTCTCAAGTGCCTGTCTTGCATATCTTACCTAACTGCGTGTGTGTGTGAAGCTGAACTTTGTGAACTCTGCTTACACTCTGTTTTCCTAACAATATCGAAACACTATCAATTTTTTGGCATGAGTTGCAGTGTTGTTCCAGACACAGAGCACACACAAGGTCAGATATACTCCAGTTTATCAATTCCTTGACTTGAGAAACACATCTCTCTGTTGATAACAGCATGCCTTTCAGCTGTGCTCAACAATGCTCTACAGTGGCAAGCGCTGGTAAAGTCACGGTACTGTGTAGTGAAGCGTGGGCGGCCAAATGCAGAAGTGATATTTGCATACATCTGAATGATCAAGAGAAGGTTGGAATCCGGACTTTGCCACTAGCCTGTGTGCACCAGTTTGAGCTGTTTTGTCTCCCCTATGCAGTGGTGTCTGGAACGTCCCGTACATTTCCAGTGTCTACCTGATTAAAGGCAGCGTCCTGAGGACTGAACTGACAGATAAAGATCTATTCCACTCTCTCACACTGGACCCTGACATGGCCTTCTGCAGCAATGCCCGGGAGCAGGTACAGTCTCCCTCCTGGATAATAATCACATTTTTACACATGTATATGTCCAGCATAGCTGAGCAGAATGGATCATTAAATTCACATAGGAAAAAAAAGCAAATCCGATTTTATACTTCATTGATAAAAGGGAGTACCCCCTGCATCAGGGGTAGAGTTTCTGATGTGTAAATGGCTGTTTGGATTGCACCAGTTCAATGTGCCCTTGTGGTTTGAAATGCTGAGTTGTCTCTTCTGTTTGATTTCCACAGGGAGTATTCATGTTTATTTCCAACAGACATGAATTCGGACGCATTCTTTCCACTGAAAACTGTGAGACGACTCACCTGCACAATGATCTGTGGCAGATCTTTGAAAATCCACAGGTACTTTAACTCCAACTTTATTTTAGAATACCGCATCCCTCGTACGGAACTGTCTATTCAAAGCTTGTTAACAAAAAAAATGATATGGTAACCTGTGGAACAATATTTAAACATAGTTTTTCCAACGTCTTGGGTGATCTTGTTAAAAGCGAATGATACCCTTTCAAAAATGTTCCTTTTTTTTCTCCAGGATTGGGAAGAACGGTACATCCATTCAAACTACACCCGAATCATGAAAGACAAATTAATAGAAACGGTGAGTCTGCGTTGATATGACTGTTGCAAGCTTTTATATATCCCATTCAGTCACTGCTGGACCATGTGAATTTTCCTTCATCTATTTTATAATGCATAATGTGTTTTGTTTTTTGTTTTTTTCAAAAGTTTTGGCAGGGCAACTTCTCGAACTCCACAGAGTTCACACAAACAGTTTTCAAATTTCTAAAACAAAGAAAAAAAATCTTGACCTCCCGGGATATACAATTGGAGGTTACCCTGGTTAATTATCTGACCAGAATGAGTTTGTGTATAAACTGAGTACCCTGCACAAGCACAGTGGTAAATGAATGCCTTCACACTGGCTTTACCCAGCAGTGCTTCAGTATTACATCGGTTTGCCTCATTCTTTTTCATTGTAATGGGTGTTTTATATACCTGATGCAAAACTGCATGTGACTAAGCCCCCTGTCCCTCTGTCTTCTTCTCAAAGCCATGCCCAGATGTCTACTGGTTTCCTATTTTCACTGAAACCGGCTGTAATCATCTAGTCGAGGAAATGGAACATTTTGGACAGTGGTCTGGAGGTGGCAATGAGGTAGGTTTCTATTAAAACGAAAAAGGTGAATATTTTTTAAATATACAGGGTGATGTATAAACACCCACTCTCTGGAACTTAGACAGCATTGTTCAGTCTGTGGAGCGCCACTGAATTTACTGAGTTTATTTTAGATAACTGGAATCATATTTTCTGTAATGTGTGTTTTTTTTCACATGGTACAGTACATTGCCAATGATACAGTAAATGTCTACGAAGATGCTTAAGTGTACAGGTGTTTGCCGAGGTTTCAAACAAATATGCAAGTCTTTCCTGGTAGTGTCAGTGTTTTACCTGTTGATTTACTGTTTGGTGGGAAAATACCCCCATGCCTGCTTTGAATGGGCTAAACAGACAACTCTATTTGAATACTGTAAAACATTAAATGTTTGCTGGCAAGAAATATTCACTCATTTCACTTTTGTTAAAAATCTGCAAAATGTACATGCGCAAAATTAGGATAATTACTCAATTCAGTTTATATACAGTATATGCATAGCTTAAATGCGTTAACATTTGCTGCTGTAAATATGTCCATGCAAAAAATGAAATTGCTGCAGATATTTCCTGTTTTACAGTATATAGCAAGAGTGATCACAAAGAGAGGACACAAACACAATAGACTACTTGCATGTCTTTACGATCTGGTCTGATGAAGGGTATTGTACAGTTGTGTTGATGGACAGTTTAATTGTGTGTGTGTTTGTATCCAGGACACTAGAATTCAAGGTGGCTATGAAAACGTCCCTACCATAGACATTCACATGAATCAGGTGGAGCTTGAGAAGCAGTGGCAAAAGTTCTTGCTTGAGTACATTGCACCAATTACAGAGAAAATGTACCCTGGATACTACACCAAGGTAAGCTGAACTGTGCTCCATTTACTGAGTCAACAAGGGTTTCAGGGGTGTAGCATGAGGAAGTTTTGAGAAAACTGACATATGTCACCCCTGTATGTAATCTAAATGCTGTCCGGTAAAGACTAGCTACTGTACTTTGAAACTGCCTATTGATGACAGCTGAGTGTTGCTTTTCAGATAGTGTTCTGATCTGATCAAAATGAATGCATGCTGTTTTATTGGGGTGAAAGTATTCGCGGTGTAAATTTCCGTTCATCCTTATGTGATGTATTGTGTTACAGGACCCACAAAAGCCCCATATAACAAATTTCACTGCCTTCCACATCATACAAAGCTTCCCATCAAAACCTTAGCTTGTATTGTGATACTTCTAGAGTTGTGTGGCGCATATCGTGATTCATGGCGTATTGTTGCACCCCTGGTGGTTCACACGTTTACAGCCATGGGCTGAAAATATAATTATAAATCTACAGCTGGGAAATGGGTGTTAATCTCCAGTAACCATCACAGGCAAATGTATATTATTAGAAAGCACACAAAGAGTATGCGAAGTGTATTTTATTAACATACCGGCAATGATACCCTTGCACAAAAAAAAAGGTCCTCAGTCTCTGATAATGTCTCTGTGCCGGGTATTATTGCTTTCACAAAACATCATGTGCACAAATCCATTACCAAGGTTCAAATGTGTGTCCACCATCTGACATGTAAACCAGGGGTGTCCAATCACGGTCCGGGAGGGCCATTCCACTCCAGGTTTAACAGGTGAAATGTTTGAATTGCCTACTTCAGAGTCAGGATGGAGGTTTCATTGGTTAAACAATTTCAAACAGGGTTGGAACAAAGACCAGGAGTGGAAGGGCCACCCCTGATGTTAACAGTCAATTCAGGCACCATAAGCACGTCGGAGGGTGGGTGTCTCGTACAGCTTGTGGTTCCAGACTTCTGAACCAAATAAAGTGCCAAACTGGTGGAATTAAGACTCCTATGGCATAGCAGTTTCACCCATTCCAGGTTTTAATACGAGCTCGATCAGCCAGTAACAAGCTCAGGTGTGCCATCTGAAATTCATAGTAAAACCAGGAGTGGATCAAACTGCCTTGCAGCGGGAGTCTTATTTCCATCGCTGGCCAAACGTGATGCTGTTGCTCACCTGCGTTTTTTCTCCTGGACAGTGTACCTCTTACCTGAACTTTGTGGTGAGGTACAAACCTGACGAGCAGCCGCTGCTCGCACCCCACCATGACGCCTCTACTTTTACAATTAACATAGCTCTCAACAGCAAAGACACTGACTATGAGGTAAAGGGGTGGGCATCTCAACAGGGGAACGTTGCAGGAAGGGGCTGTCCTGTCCAAGTCTGTTCTCTGTGTCAATGTGATTCTGGCTGGTATGTTTCAGCTGCATGTCTCTCTTGCATCACCCTGCTATGTGTGTGTGTGTATCTCTCTTGCAGGCTCAATTTGATCTGGCCTTTGTAGTTAGGTATAAACCCGATGAACAGCCACTATTAAGGCCTCATCACGATGCGTCCACTTTTACTGTAAATATTGCACTGAACACCGTCGGGATTGACTATCAGGTAAGCCCTCTGGATCCTGTCGGACTGTCATCATCTCTGGACAATTTGCAGACTTACTTGCTATACAGGGAATTCAGATTTTATTCTTCTTATTATCGTTCTACTATAGCTTATGCATGGCACTTTATTTAACACTTTAACTTTGGTGATCTCTTCTCTAGCGAGAGATTAACCAATTGTTCATTTTATTGTTACTCCTAAACTTCCCCGGAGAAACAACTAATTAATAACCAGGAAAGCATTCACTAGTCTACAATGTAATACACTGCAAACGGTGACACTGATTACATTATTAATATATTCAGTTATTGTGTGTTTCTTATGTTGAACAGTTGAGTCAGAGATATACAGTGTGCTGGTGAAAACATATTGCTCACTGACTTACATGAACTGGCTCCAAGCATGCTCCCTATTGGAATGCATAGTAACACAAATGAAAAGACTCCTAACTTTTTAAAGCTTACTTCTTTTTAAAACTTCTCACTATCTCAGCATTTTACTTCTACCCTGATGATGATACGTCACTTTTTTTTTCTATGGCTTGGTCTGCTGTACATGTTTGGGGAAAGTCCTGCAATCCACTTAAAGTATTTTTTTAATGTATATTAACTTAAAAGTTTGCTCTTTTTTATAGGAAAAGAATTAAAAAAAAAAAAAAAAAACTATGTAAAAAACATAGCACAAAGTGTCAGCTTTCTGTAGTTGCACCAGAGAGCAGTTTAAAATATACTGACTTTTGTTTCTTGCTAATTCTGTATTTATTCAATGTATTAGTAGTTCCTACTTTTAATTACATTTGAATGGCCAGGTCCTACAGTATGTAATCAAAGTGTCCGTGCGAGTTATGAAGTGTTCTCGGTGTGCTGACTCTCTGTCTCCTTGCAGGGAGGGGGCTGTCGCTTCATCAGGTATAACTGCTCTGTCCAGGCTCCTCGAAAAGGGTGGGCGCTCATGCACCCAGGACGCCTAACCCACTACCACGAGGGCCTCCCCACGACCGCCGGCACACGATACATCGCCGTGTCCTTCGTCGACCCTTAAGAGAACCAGCAGCGTTTTTGTTGCCCTTGGTCAAATTCCTTCAGGAGTGGCAAAAATTAGGAACTGTTAGCAGCTGAACTGACTGAATTTTTAAAGCCCAACGCAGTGAGCTGTAGCAAGAACCTTCTAATATGCACACATATAACTGGTGTGTATATGGATGATATTCCCAATTGAAGCTTTACGTCTGTGTCTTATTACATACATACATAAATACATGCAAGGAGGAATTGTTCCTTGTGCTTACCATTGCAGGAATGTGTTATACACACAGATTTTCCCAATGGAAATACTGTATTGTTAAATCCTGTGCCTTATTTTTACAATTGCAGTAGATTTGTTTTCAGTGACCAGTCGTCCAAATGGCAACAGATTTTTATAGTAGTAATATTAATGTTTTAATGTAACCCTGGCAAAACTGGATAGAACACAGTCAATTTTAACACAGGTTAGGAATCCACATTTTCTATTGTGGATGTATTAAAGTTTTATATAATTACTGATGCAAACTTAGTTAAATTAAAAAATAAATAAAGTATTAAAATATTTACTGGCCCTACATATTTTCAAAATTGTGAATACTATTTTATTTGTAGTTTGAAGTTATTTATTTTGCAAACAAAAAGGGTTTGGAGGTGAGAGAGGTACAGTACAGTATTTCCAGGCTTTCTGCACATTACCAATTGGATCAGTTCTGTCACAAAAAAACCCAGGAAAAGGGCACCATTTGTATCACCTGACATTGTTTTATTCTCAGTAGGAGTGGAGGGACATATACTAGAAGATAAAAGAAGCTTTGGATATTGACAGTGATCTAGAAAGTCAAATGGAAATTAAACAAACCCCCCTATAAATGTGAAGGCGATTCTCTCCTCTTTTTTTTAAAAAAAAATTATTTAATCATATTTATACAATCTCCTGGAAAGGTACCTGTGGAAATGCGTTGTCACATAGGGGGGTTAGAATAATGTTGTGATGGCATCAATCTTCATTTTAAAACCACGCTGGCAGTCTGGCACAGAAATTAGACACAGATATTCAATCAATATGATAATGAGGCAGCTGCCTAAGTTTATAACCCCTCCTGCTATGAAGAATACAGTTGTTCGTTCACATGGACTGTAAGAAAGGGCATCTATGCAATAGTTTTGTACAAAGAGACAAAATGAGAATGGTACTGAAAACAACATTAAAACAGGAAAGAGACGCAGTAGCTAGAATCGTTGGCAGTATCTTTTTTTTGTGTCTTCATCTTTTTTTTTTTTTCTAACTGAACACGTTGGGTAACTGTTACTAACGGTACACACAGCTGATTGTGTCATTTTAAAAGTGCATTCAATTGGGATAAATACCTGTTGTTAGGCTGCAGTTTGTATGAACTTGTAAAATTAACTGTAATTTGAGTGTAGCTGCATTGGAAATGTCCTCTAGCTGCAGTTAGTCTTATAACTTGTAGTTAAACTGCCACACAGTCTGCTGTCCCACACTGCAGGTAACTACACGTGATTTTGTTAATGCTATGATGGAGTCCTATTGTTTGTATAAAATTGCTATAAAGTGTTTTTTGTTCAAATGTGCGTCTATTTATCATTATTATTATTATTATTATTATTATTATTATTATTATTATTAATGAATAGTATTATAGATGCAAAGAATGCTTTTTGAATAGTGTTAACTATTTTAACCTGACTACAGTACTGGTCCAATGTAACCTAGTCGATGATGTCGAACACAAGAGGTGTTAAAAGTTTAAACTCTAGAAATCCCATATAATAGGGAACATTGAAAATAGCACGACTGTAATATTGACAACCAATTTAATATTGTGCGTCTATTGCAACACTGCATCCTGAATTATCGAATTTATGGTACTGGCATTTATGGCAAATTCAATTCCCGGGACACCTTCCTCAAAACCGAGACGATCGATCCAGTGAAAACACGGACAGAGGTTGCAACCCTAGTATACCATTTTCTATTGGGCCAGTATGTAAGTTTAATATGTAAGGTACATTTTTGTTTCTCATATTATTAACTGACATAGGCAATACATGCATTTATTTAGTTTGAACATTAATTTATAAATAAAATCAACCAGACCATAAATCAACCAGACCAATGCCCCTCATAAAGATGGAAGCCGTGGGCAACACAAACGCATGAGAATAGCTGGCTGTCGCTTGTGTGACGTTTAAGGCCCAAGCGGGAGCTATCCAATGACGTTGACGGGTGTCATGGCGGCCGAGAATTGAAGGTGAAGGTGGCTGATGGATATGATATCAAATTAATAAATCAGGTATATAATTCTATAAAGTAAATTGAAAATAAAACCACAGCAAGGGGAAATAATAAGTGTAGCAATTAGAAGTAACATCTTGTTTTGTCTTATAAAAAAAATAACGTTAAAGCATCACTGTCTTGAGTCTGAGACAGCGAAACTGAAGGCGTGGTATCCACATTGTGACGTTAAATATAAAATTCTACGGCGGACTAGAGAATTACGTATATTTATTTATATTACAATTTTGCTGATATTATTTTTATTAATAATAATAATTTTTTAACATTAACGAGGAGCACTCCGGTGTGCAACATGCAAGACTAGTGAACAACGCTTCAACCGTAAGGTAATACATGTTCACATCTTCTTGTGTTCTATATAATACTATAATAAATACATATTCATTGCGTAAATTGGTCTGCGTGTCTTGCTTGTGGGACTCCTGTTGCTTTGGGCTGTGTCTTTGGGTCAATGTCATTTCACGACGTTTCGTTATTATCTTTGATTACCTCTAATCCAGGGCAGGCCAGCATAGTCTGTTTTTTTGTTTTTTGTTTTTTGATTAAACTCAGTTTAATTGGTATATCAATTGGTGCTATGACGATAGTCTTCAGAAGAAAATGACAAAGCTGGATTAGGGGGAAGTCTTTCAGTTGTTTAAAGGAGAGAGATAAACTGAAATGGCTAACATATGCATACTCCCAGAATAAATACTTATCTTGGACTGTAAATATTACAAATCTGTACTGATCAAACATTACTGCTATTAGGTTTTAATGGTGTAGTTTGGAGTGTCCAGTACAATATGTGTCTTTTTTTTGTTGGTAATATAATAAAATAATTATCACTATTATATATTTATGATTACATTTATTATTATCCATTCGGTAGGTGTTCATTGCACTTCAGATAACTTCTCCCTGAAACTATGCCGTTTTATATTTTAAGATAAAGTTAACTTTATGTTAAGCCTCCTTTTATTTGGTACAGATTTCGAGTATTCTTTTCCTTCCAGTCGAGAGGATTCCATGCATGTTTACATGACAAGGCATTCCGATTCCCTTTCACTGGCCAGCTGTCATTCTGAGCTACATATGCAAACAGCTTGACCTACCCTTCCTGCATGTGGGTGAAAGGTTGTAGAACAAGGAGGAGGAGTTGACACAGTGCTTCACAGGAGATTTGCCCTTCAGCACTTGAGACAGTCTCCATTGCAACACCCTCTTTGCCCTAAAGTCAACCAGACATACAGGAATGATTACATTAAAATCCAAATTCTAAATACTCTGATATGGACAGATGAGATCCTTTTATTTATATTATAAAATGATGTCTTGTACTTAGCTGTAACTTCACATTAAATACTGCATTGCTGTATTTAAAAGATTTGATATTTTTTTGAAAAAAATAATTTCGGCTGCTCAGACAGTCAACCACATACGATAAACAGTATTGGTAGAAAATAATAAATTACCTGCAGCAACTTTTTTTATCTAATCAAAACATTCAGGAATGATGTTGGTGAATGTTCGTTATCGTGCTAATCATTGCCTCGCAGTAATGTAGTTCTTGCCAAAATTGAAGGGAGGTGGTGTCTGGTCGTCTAGCAACTGCAACACAGAAGGCAGTTGCCTGTGAAACCGTCCAGACCAGTTTGGGAAGGGTATTGGAGCTTGCATGTGTGTAGATCTGCTGTAGCTGCTGAAAGTTCACTCTTGTTCAATAGAGAAAGACATGTTCGAGAACACCACTCATCCAAACTGTTTGTGTGTCTGTCTGTCTGCAGTATTTATACATGCTAATCCTGCTTTGCGTGGCTGGATTTAGTGGGAATAGCGTGTGATTAGTGTGTAGGACCGTCACATAGGAAAAGAGTGAATGGGTGGCAGCTTAGGATTGCAAAGACAAACCAGAAACAGCTGCAGTTTACATATTTTACCGATTCTCTTAAAGAAGAAAAAAAATAACCTTTAAGGTAAGGCGTGTTTATAATTACCTGTTGGACTCCGTGTTCGGTTTTTCCAGTCGCTGCTGGCTAATAGAAATGGGTTTAGCGTGCAGCTGATTTAGTAGAAAATAAAAAGTGAAACTTCAGATGTTAGAAGAATTGCAAATGCTTTAAATTAATTCACTTGTAAATTGACAAGGCTTTGCCAAATAAACTAATAATAATGTACAGTACTGAATAATTACGCTAGGAAAGCCTGTACATAGTCTGAGTTTAATTTGTGATCATGATTGATTTGAACTTTTCTGTAAAATCAGAAATACAGTACTACTGTGAATGTCTGGGGGAAAAGCTTGAGGATTTTGGGGTTGTGGGAAATGGCCACTGATACAGTATGCAGTCTGTATGAACTCTTGGACTGCATTTTATAGATAGCTGCCAGAAGAAAACTGTTTAACCAGCTAGCGTTTTCAAGGTGACTTGTCCTTCAGTTAGAACTGACGTACCGTACTGTACTGTTCTAAACCAGCAGCAGTGAGGTCTCTTTCATTGAAAATGCTATTACAACTAGTGCAGGATGATTACAATTGTATAATGACACATTGAAACAGCGTTCCCTGTTGTCTGATCAGATTTAGTAAGAGGCTGCTTATTCACATTGTTGGCAGCTGGTGTTAGGATCGCTGCTCTCCACCTTCGCCAGAGGGCTTTTTGTCTTGTGGCTTCCACTTTTTCAGCCTTTACTGCACACTGGCAGCATCACCTGGGCGGATGCTGTGCTTATATACGTTTGCTACAATCCCCTTGATTTGTTATATATAGACGTCACTGCTTTTTACACCAGGTTTGGCACCCCGCATAACCAAAATAAATCCTGACTTAAAGGAGTTGCTGTTACTTGATGGCAATCAATCAGTTGTGTTTTCAATTGTTGTTCTTTGTGTTCTGCAGCGCAATGTCCCTGATGTTCTCACGTTCCAACTCCACTGCTATCGGCAAAAAGGACAAGAGACACATGGCAGAGGTGAACGCTTCCCCCCTCAAGCACTTTGTCACGGCCAAGAAGAAGATCAATGGCATCTTCGAGCAGCTGGCTGCCTATATCAAGGAGAGCTCAGCTTTCTTGGAAGGTAGGAGTTGTGCACGAGAGTCATTGCCTATTGAAAGTGCCACAAAATAACTGGGGAAGTGACAGTATTAAGCAAATTAGTGGTGCAATTGTTCAGTGTTGATTTAATCACAATATTTTTCTTTACATGATGTATCTTGTCTTAATAGAAGTATATGTCGTTTGTATCTTGATACAAGACCAAAAGCACAACATAGCTCATCGTAGATCATTCTTGAATGAAGAATAGGTGTGTGTTGTATTTTGGTATGGATACTCTCCCTGTCCTGTCGCTTTACATCTTTTAACAAAATGGTCCCTCAGTTTTAATCTTGTAATGTATCATACAAGTAGCCGATCAGGACAGCCGCATGCATCGCGATATATATCATATCGTCACCTGCATATCGTGATACGTATCATATTGTGGCATTAAAACAAATGGGGTTCATGAGGACCCCATCCTACCATATGGCCAGTTGTGCTGCAACCTCTTCTTGTCGCTATAGACAACTTCTCAATCCCCTTTAATAGGTTCAGATGGGGGGGCTAATTCATAGTGCAGTGGAGTAAGATTGTACAGCGTTTTAGCAGCACTAGTGTATTGTTCTCAATTTTTGTGTGTGAAAGTCTGCAGTGCTGTGTGTGGATCCCCTCTGTTAGCATTGGCCGCTTCTGTTTTAATTGTGTTTTCTAATCACAGAAACGTACAAGAATGAAAAACTGGACCCCATTACCACGGAGGAGCAGGTGCTGGAAGTAAAGGGGTACCTGTCCAAGGTCGCTGGAATCGGAGAGGTTTTGGCAAGAAGGCACATGAAAGTGGCCTTTTTTGGCAGGTATACCCAACAATAGAGGAAAATATGACATGGCAGAAAACAATGTAATCTGTTTAGTTGTTAAAGCTTTCGTGACTTTAGTGACAAAACAGTTGACTTATTATTAAATTGTAAATACCCTAAATGAACATTAAACACACTTGGAAAGGTACAGCCCATGCCAAGATTTAAGAAAGTGCTAACAAACATCATGTGTCTTCCTGGGTTTGTTTCATAGATTTCGTGTTGCATTCCTGAGGTGAATGTGTTGCATAACCACAAACATAATATTTATTTTGTTTTGTTTCCTAGCAACAGTCTTGTGAGAGCCATGATTTGAATTATGTTAAGATTGTATATTTAAACAATTTGTCAATTAACAGACCGCCAAGCTCTGTTTTAGCTTTAATGACAGAGTGTTCTTTTGGAGTTTATGGCCAATTGGAATATGATCATTTTATTCTGTTGGATAATCAAGGGGTTTATATTTTATATCTTGTGTGTATTGGGAAAAGAAGTACCCTGTAAAACAATAAATAAAATAAGCTTGACACAAATAAGACTCCCAATTGCACAGCAGTTTCACCCGTTCCAGGTTTTACGAGCTAGGTTAGCCACAATGTATAGGTAACAAGCTCAGGTGTGTCTTATTAAACTCCTAGTAAAAACCAGGAATGGATCAAGCTGCTGTGCAATGGGAGTCTTGTTTCAACCCCTGCACAAAATGCTTTGCATACCGCAGGTTAAAGCGAACAGCCTGTCTGACAGCTTGTCTCTCTGTAGGACGAGCAATGGGAAGAGCTGTGTGATCAATGCCATGCTTTGGGATAAAGTCCTGCCGTCTGGTATTGGGCACACCACCAACTGCTTCCTGAGAGTAGAGGGGACTGATGGAAACGATTCCTACCTTCTCACTGAAGGCTCAGAGGAGAGAAAGAGCATCAAAGTGAGTATCTATCTATCTATCTCTATCAGTCATTATTCTAGTGATTGGTTTGAATTTTTTCAGATCCAGATACACCTTGAATATTTACATACTGTACAGTAGCAGTATCCATACCAATTCACTGGAGAATTACACACACAGACGATTGATTCTAGAATACTTCAGTATTTTGAAAGCATGTTTTGACTGCACTTCTAGATTTATGTGTCCCATGATAGAGGGATACTTGGCTTCAAAAAGTAATGAATGAGCCAGCGGTTCTCTGATCTCTTAATGAGCTAGCCAGTAAACTCTTAAAATAGCAACCACTTGTTCTGCTTATGTCTGCGGGGTGACTGCTGGAGATAATGCCAAACTGAAAAGTCCTCCTGATTTTTTGTTTTTAAATGACTTCACAGAGCAGACAATTACAATGATCGTAGAATTGTTTGCTGAAATTTGCAATTACACTTGCAATGGTATTTTGTTCAGTTACAGTTAGAATTATGCTGCAGTAATTACAAATATTACTACAATAAAAAGTAACATAAACAACAACGCACATGAACAGCGTTACTCTCATTTATTCTAAATAACCCAAGCAATAATCACAGTTACGAATATAGAAACAGTTGTCGCGTTTTATTGTTTTCAGACAAATGGGGTCACCAGTGATCGAATGACAAATAAATGTGTAATTGAACTGTAATAGATAAGGCCTATATGGTGTATTACAATTATGAAGGTGTGCCACAGTTCAACTACAATTTCAATGACAGTGACGTTGTAATTGCAGTTAATTACGAGCGATTGACCCCAGGTCGGACGCAGAGTAAGACCCGCACAGGGATCTGATTGCTAACCCTGGTTATTTCTGTACCGGATCAATGCTGCAGTAGATCCCTGCTAAAATACTTTTTTTTTCAGGAGAAGTCAAGCAGAACTGTCACTTTTAGTTTTATAAGCGTCTGTGCAAAATGAAGTAGATTTACAGAACTTTTCAATTGGACCTGCACATTCGTAACGCTGCCATGCTTGCTTATTAAGATTGTACTGTTCCAGAAAAAAAAAACTGGCCAATTTCCCAAAACATGTCAGACAAGCACAGCCCAGTCCAGGTTTTGCAAAACCTGCTTAAACCAAGTTGATCCTGTACAGTTTAGTTTGATAATGGAAATGGGGGGGGTTAGATATTTCACTGTGTGCTGGACTGATCTAAACGCAGGTGTTTGAGTCTTGCCCTTCCAATGTGGGACGTGCGCTTTCTCAGGGATGTAAATTAATCAGGGAATCACCTGACCCGAATGCTCTGCTCAGTGTCAAGGGTTTGTATCCAACAGGGAGCTTGTTGCTACAGTAGCAGGCTTCTAAAATTGGATTTACTGCAGCAGGCATGAAAAGGGCTTGTCATCTGTACGTCTGCCATGCAGTCTGTTAGATACATTACCAGACCTTCAGTCCTTCTCACAGTGCAGAGCTTGCACTGCGGTTTTACACAAGGATGGGACATTTTAAATGTAATAAAAATAAGGAATTTGTAGTAAGATGTCTTCTAATATAGAGTAAGTAGGTTGAAATGTGTTTTTTTTTTTCATTCCCCTTACTATTTTATGGTGTTTGCATTTTTTTCTAAAATTGCATTTACCTGGACTTGAGCTTGCTTTGAGCTTGTCTGGCCACTAAGTGCCACAGTGCAATAATGTGAATGACAATTGAAGCTAATTACCAGTTCTCTAATTGCAGTACAGCAGTCATTTTTTTAAACTATCAAATACCCTTTTTTAATAAAACAGATGGGTTTGCTTTCCGCATACGTGATAACAATTCAAATCTAGGTTACTCGTGACAGGCATCTCAATACAGCCAAACAGCTGATATATTGATCTCTTAAAATAGTGCTGTTACAATGTGAAGTGTGCAGCAGGGTGTCTGAAGCCTGGCTTCATTCTGACACCACTATCGGCTCTTGCATTCTTGGAATAGCAGCTACAGCTCTGCTACAGTTAAAACCTTTCTGCCAAACCCATTTACACACAACAGATGTTGCTCATAGTTTTACTGCTGTCGGATTTAAGAAGTGTTTGCACCCTCTAGAGACAGTAGCTTTGCACAGTCGATTTAAACACAAAGGCTGTCAGAAATGTGTGGATGTTCCTTAGGCCCTTTGGGTACAGGGTGAAGCTAAGCTATATCCTTGTAAAATGGATAAAAAACACATTAGGCCAGATCTTTACATCGAAATGAAATTCTAAGGTTAAAGAAGTGTGGAGATTGTCTACTTAATAGTTTTACCTTAAAACAAGGTGCAAACGACACAGGCATACTTTTGAGTGAACGGTGCAAGTAGCTTGTTGCTCCATGGCTCAGTTTGATTTTACAGCTATCAGTATGCACATAGCATATCATCTCCATTGGGAATACCTCCTGGCCTCTGTTTATGAATCAAAGCAGGATGGAGAAAGAGATGTTGGTTAAGAGAGAAAGCAAATAAACTCCTAGAAAGAGTTTCTTCTCTATAAGGAATCTTAATGGTGCTCTCTCCATGCTTGTGTTTTGTTAGACTGTGAACCACCTGGCTCACGCCCTCCACCAGGATGAAGACCTGGACGCAGGAAGCCTGGTGTGCGTCATGTGGCCCAAAGCAAAGTGTGCCCTGCTCAGGGATGACCTGGTGCTGGTCGACAGGTACAGTAACACCGGGTTTTAATACCGGGAGTATTTGCACGTCCTTGTAGCTGACTGTACAATTTGAAACGAGATTATTTAGAGCTCTTGTTAAAGATGCTTATCTTGTATTATTCTCATCTGGATTATTTTAAACACTAAAGCTTTTGGGAAGTTATTTAGAAACAAGTAAGATCACGCTGGGTAAACAAGGGTCCTTGTGAAAACGTTAACTTTCTTTAGTTCTGTTCGTAAAGACTGACATACTCCACACAATGCTTGTTGATTCCTGGAAATGCAAACTAATCCGCTTATTAGTCCTACAATGCTGGGCTTGAATTTGAAAAAAATAATGCACGTCACAAAGGGTTATGGACATAATCTTAAAATAAAATCTAATTCAAAATTTTAGATCGCTTTACATTTAATTGGGGTTTCAGGGATTGCAAAGTATGTGTGTGAAATGATGGGTATTACTGTTTTGAATGCAGTAAAAATGTCTTTACTTCTGTAGCTGTAAGCTGTACATGTGTTTAATTGCAGTCCTGGTATTGATGTCACCACTGAGCTGGATAGCTGGATTGACAAGTTCTGCTTGGATGCTGATGTCTTTGTGCTGGTGGCAAACTCCGAGTCGACTCTGATGCAGACGGTAAAGAAAATTCTTAAAACTCGAAAGCTGGCATGCAAAGCACAATCCCTATGTAAGACAGTTTTACGCTTCAGAAATGTAGATTGACACTAAATTTAAAACAACAAATGGTGCTTTTTATACAGTGCTCCCCAGCCTATTTTGTCACAAGCTTTACAATTCCCTTTTCTTCTTTCATTCAGGAGAAGCAGTTTTTCCACAAAGTGAACGAACGCCTGTCGACTCCAAACATTTTCATTCTGAACAACCGCTGGGATGCCTCGGCCTCCGAGCCGGAGTACATGGAGGAGGTGAGAATGGAGGGGCTTCACTGGAAATGCAGCAGACTGGCTGCCCCTGCGCTTCTGCTTCATCTCAGGCGCTTGTGTGTCTGCTTTGCAGGTGCGTCGGCAGCACATGGATCGTTGCACCAGCTTCCTGGTGGATGAGTTGAAAGTGGTGGACCGTGCCCAGGCCGGCGATCGCATTTTCTTTGTCTCTGCTAAGGAGGTGCTGCAGGCAAGGATACAGAAAGCTCAGGGAATGCCTGAAGCAGGTAAAGCACATCCGAAAATATAATTCTGTGGGGTCTTTTTTATTGTTCAATAGATAGCGTCAGATTTATTTATTTACTTTTCCACCAGTTGAAAGGTCACTGCATCATGTGGAGTAGTGGTTAGGGCTCTGGACTCCTGACTGGAGGTTCGTGGGTTCAATCCCAGGTGGAGGGGGGGGCACTGCTGTTGTACCCTTGAGCAAGGTACTTTACCTAGATTGCACCAGTAAAAACTCAACTGTATAAATGGGTAATTGTATGTAAAAAAAAAAAAAAAAAAAAAAGTGATATCTTGTAACAAATGTAAGTCGTCCTGGATAAGGGTGTCTGCTAAGAAATATTATAATAATAATAATAATAATAATAATAATAATAATAATAATAATAATAATGTGGTTTCTTTGGAATCAAGAAGTACTCAAAGGGAGCCGGCAACTAGGATTCTGCAGGCTCATATATAAGGCCAGGTGGATTGATAATGATGCTGGGTATTCACTATTGGAATAACTTGGGATGATTGTAGAAATTATAAAAAATACAAATAAAATGACAATTAGCTTTAATTTATTGAAGCGCAGTATTTCTCTTTGCATATGCTATGTTGTAATGTAGTTGTTGCGTTTTTAAAGGTGGTGCTCTGGCTGAAGGTTTTCAAGCAAGAATGTTTGAGTTTCAGAACTTTGAGAGGAGGTTCGAGGTAAGTAAGCAAACAAATAATATTCTACATGCAGAGCTGTTAGTTGCGTCTGATGGGGGGGGAACCCACATATACTTTTAGCAACTAGTTTTTGTTATTAAAAAAAAAAAAAAAAAACAGTGAAATGCTAACCTATACCTACCAAGGCAGAGAACAGCCATTGCTTGTTTATATTTTGGTATCTCTAGTCTGCCATAGCTTTGTAATGTATTTAAACATCATACAATGAGTTTGCAAAGACTAGATGCTTTAAGATAATAACCAAAGAAATGTGTTCTGAAATTTGTTTTGAAGGAATGTATCTCCCAGTCGGCAGTAAAAACTAAATTCGAACAGCACACAGTGAGAGCAAAGCAGATTTCAGAAACGCTGCGGCTGATCATGGATTCAGTTCACATCGCTGCACAAGAGCAAAGGTATGTTCTGTCTCTTAGGCTAGTGGAACACATCATCATGTCATCGTGTGGTAATGTATGTGCTGTTAAAGGCTAGATTAAACTGGCCAAGTAGAGTACAGTACCTGTTGACTTCATGCAGGGTTGCCTTGCCTTTTGCGTTTTCAGGGTTCACTGTATGGAGACGAAGGAAGAGCGGCAAGACAGGATGGAGTTTATCGACAAACAGCTGGACCTGCTGACGCAGGACTGTAAGAAGAAGATTAAGCAGATCACAGAGGAAGTGGAGAAACAGGTAAGGGGGAACAGACACCCTCACCTGTACTGTAATCTAAACACTGGGCAAGCACTGCAACCAAACTCCCATTGCATTGCTGTCTGAGCCATTCCATGTGTTACTGTCCGCTTAATTACACTGTATAGGTAAGAGACTGATTACGCTGGCAAGGGTTGCTGTGCAATGGGAGTTTTATCTGGGATTTTGTTCTGGGGGGTGGGCACACACGGCTGCTTTTTTTGCCAGTATCTCACGGTCTAAGCTGTAGATGTTCTGTTTCTAGGTCTCAAATGGCATGGCGGAGGAGATCAGGAGGCTCCACGTTCTGGTAGATGAATTCCACGTGGACTTCCACACTTCCCAAGTGGTTCTCAAGGTTTACAAGAATGTAAGTGTACCGTCTGTCTGTGGTGGCTGCAGTTTTCCTTTGTCTAAGAGTAAATCCCTCTTACCTCTGCCTCCCTGGAGCCCACAGGGCTTCTGTTTTAGTGAACTGTGTTCCAGACCTGACCTATATCCAGTCTGCAGAAGTACAGGCACTCTGCTCGGAAAGCAACCGCTGTTTTAAGATTTCCAGATGCTTTGAGAGCTCAATCTGTAAATAACCTTCTGCTGTAGATGTGTCTGGCATGTGTTTAGCTACACAATCACACTCCTTGTCCCTTGCAGGAGCTCCACAAGCACATCGAGGAGGGTCTGGGAAGGAATATGTCTGAGCGATGCTCCAATGCCATCACCACTGCTCTTCAGACAACACAAGCAGAAATGATAGGTCAGCGTTCTGCTAATCTGTCATTTATCTTGACCTGAGGCGGCTGTTCTCCCATTAGGGGCAGCAGCATGCTGGATTGATCTCCAAAAAAATATATATGCTTCATATTTAATAGAACTAATACCCCCTACTGTAGGCATTCTTGCTAGATAGTATCCCTCACCTTGGTTCAGGATAGCTGATTATCTATCCTGTCGCGTCAGAAACGATTGCCCAGTAGTAACAGTGATGTTGGCTCTGCAGATGGGATGAAGCCCCTGCTGCCTGCCCCAATCCGGGACCAGGTGGACATGCTGATCCCCCGGCAGTGCTTCAGCCTCAGCTACGACCTGAACTGTGACAAGCTCTGCAGTGACTTCCAGGAGGACATCGGCTTCCACTTTTCTCTGGGCTGGACCATGCTGGTGAACCGTTTCCTGGGGCCAAAGAACACGCGGCGAGCGCTCATGGGATACAGCGACCAGGTGCGGCCAAGCGGGCTCCGTTATTAGACACGCACGTTCCTGTGAAAGACACATATTTCACAGTGTCAGCTTCCACCTGATCAGAAGGAGTGTTCTACGTTTTTATCTGTAACAGTGAAACACTCAATAGTGGCTTGTTTAGTAATTCTAAAAGCAAATCCTATGACGAATGTTTCAATTAGAAGTCATTTTTTTTTTATAGAAAACATTGAGAGAGTTTTAGTTTGTTAATAATTGCTCAGATTTTTACCTACCAAGGTGACTCCAATTGTATGGAGGAAACAGATTAAGGTTACACATTAAATTGGCACAATGGGATTTTTCTATTATATAAGAGCAATATAGAAGGAATGTAAAACACAACCTGGGCTTCAGTGCACTGATCCTCCCCCTCCTCCTTGTGTCCCCAGGTGCCTCGGCCCCTAGCCATCACCCCCGCGAGTACCAGCATGCCTCCCTTCCCTCAAGGCTCGGTGACCCAAGAGGAGCTCATGGTTTCCATGGTGACTGGTCTAGCGTCTTTAACCTCCAGGACATCGATGGGCATCGTTGTGGTTGGAGGAGTGGTGAGTGATTAAGTTTGCCAGGCCGTCATTGTAAATGAGAATTTGTTCTAATTCCTCGCACCCTTTGCACTGATGAATGCCAGAAGTACCTATCCGTGTACAAACAGTGCTGACCCTCTGCTCTGTAATCGACCCTCAGGTCTGGAAGGCAGTGGGATGGAGGCTGATTGCCCTGTCTGTTGGATTGTACGGTCTCTTGTACGTTTATGAACGAATGACGTGGACAACGAGAGCCAAGGAGAGAGCTTTCAAGAGGCAGTTTGTGGATTACGCCAGCGAGAAGCTGCAGCTCATTGTCAGCTACACCGGGTCAAACTGCAGCCACCAAGTCCAGCAGTGAGTATCCCCAGCCATTCACACTGCCATAGAGAACATCACACAGCCACTCACACTGCCATAGAGAACATCACACAGCCATCCACACTGCCCTAGAGAACATCGTGTTGATAGAGTTTATACTGCCTAGCTGTGATATACAGACAAGTCTCTTTATGTGTAGGTGCATAAAATCCAAAGGCTTATTTCGTTGGCTTTACTTCAAAAGATTTGAGGAATGTGTATTATTGAGAATCGTGCATGAACATTGTTACTGCACTCCCCAAAGTAACCAAAACCGATATTATTTGAGTGCAAGCTTTAGCATGTTTTTAGTTTTAAAGAAGGCGTGGCAGTATTTGGGCCCTGCACATACTGTATACTGCACATTACACACAGAAACCTGTTGCAGTGTTCATTGCTTAGATTAGAAGTGAAGAACTGTGCTGCTCCAAAACTCTGCAGAGGAAAACAATACAGTACATCTGCCAGGACCCCCTTGAAGTCTCATCTCAAGGGTTTTTATCCTGGTTTAAATACATGCATTTGAAATACATCTGTTTTAAAATAAAACCTGGGGGACTGGGCTTGAAGACCACAGTTAAAAACCACAGATGAAACACTTAAACTTGTCTGTATGATAAAATGTGTTCATTTTAATCAGAATATAAAATACCGTAAAAATCAAGGGGACACCGTGATTTACTGTGCCTACACAGATCTATCCAAACCATCTTGTCTAAAGCTGAGGAAACACAAAGCCTGGCTTGGAACTTGGTTTCAGGAGACAAGGTTTCAGGCCACTGCATGGCACACCAGGGGAGATATGGTTTGATACAGCAAAGCTATCTCTAACAAGATCTCTCCTGGAAGCAGGTTTCCAGCCACTGTTCGCTCAACCTAACGTGTCTATCTGTCTGTCTGTCTGTCTTGCAGAGAGCTGGGGGGCACATTTGCCCAGCTCTGCCAGCAGGTGGATGTGACCCGACAGAACCTGGAAGATGAGATCAAGGAAATGAATGAGAAGATTGAACTTCTGGACTCATTGCAGAGCAAAGCCAAACTGCTTAGGTGAGAAATCATACCCTTATTGTCATCACCGTCATACGCACAGTCCACAGTGTATAACATGCACGTTTGCTTCTTTGCAAGTTTGTAGCAGGTATTCCAAGCCAGGGCTAAGAGTGGACTTGCAGAGCCCTCGTTTACCAGCAGGTGGTGCTGTTTTGTAACAGATGTTTCATGAATTTACTGCTTTTGGATAGAAAAGCGGAAGGGAGCGGTCAGATTGTAAATGTAAAATGTATACGTTTTTTGTTTTTCTCCTTTAGGAACAAAGCAGGCTGGCTGGACAGTGAACTCAACATGTTCACTCAGCAGTACCTGCAACAGGGCCGGTGAGGCACTAAGGGGGGAGAGACAGAGGTGCTGGAGAGAAACCAACGATGTATATCCCTGGGCTAATCGAAGAAAAACCCTGACTTCATGAACTCTTCAGAAACAGATGAGAAATAGCAAATATGTCTGTACACTGTATAAGCTGTGTAAATGATTAACTTTCCTGCTTGGACTATTTTATAAGATATTCCTTCTGCACCTTAATTTAAGCTTAAGGCAATTTCGTTCATGCTTTTAAAGATGTAATTATTTAACGCCAGATGTCCCAAGAACTGTCGTAAAATATATCAAGTCTCCGAAGCAGTAGTTCATTGCTATGATTTTTGGTATTGTACCTTTAATTTATAAGTGTAAAATGCTTTTTTTTTTTTTTTTTTTTTTAATATTCTAGCTCATATGTGCCACATTGTGCATAAAAATGATTTCTATATAGTACCACACAATGGCATTTGAAAGGGAGGGGGTAATTGTGATTTATTCCATTGTAGTTAAACATGTTAAGCAGGGCAAGTAAATGTAACCGTGACCCTTTTCAAAGGTGCGAGAAGTCACAATGTCCAAATGCATCTAGCAAACATCATGTTCACACTTATGTTAGATTGACATGTCAGTTGTACTGAAACTGAATCTAGCGTTAAATTGAGTTTTTTGCTAACGAAAATAAGCGTGATTTAAAATGCTATTTAGGAGCAAAGCAAATGACACAACTTGATAGTGGACTACTTTGTCCTATACAATCCCAGACACTCATCAGGGCTTTGCTGGGCAGTCAACTGCACTGTGTATTGCAACTGTATATGCATGTCCACTCTGCAAAGGGGTTAGCAATATAGCTGGCTGGCCTAGGATACACTGTTCCCTGTTTAATAAACACGTCAATTATCTTGGTTCTTGAAAGTTAAAAATCAGTTAGGATCGTAGTTTTTCTTGCACTAAAAAAAAGCCAGAAAGGGTTGTTTATATATAGTATATATTGGAGTAACATTTTAAGGATTGAACTGAACTAAACAGGACTCTGAACAGCCACTACATAGCAAGCCAGGATACAATGGGCTGTTTATATCTTGAAATGTTAAAATGCCAAGAAAAGTAACACTACATTGTTTAGTATTAGGATAAAAATCTAGTTTGTGTGGTTCTTGTCTTTTTTGGTCAATCATGCGTTTTCCACGTGATCTACAAGGAGGATGTCGGTCTTGTCCTGTTTGAATAATTGAAGAGTCAAATTGTGATGCATCATCTAGCCTTCATTTCTGCCTGAGAAAGGGACGATTGTGTCTCTCTTTGGAGTGTCGGAAGTGCTTTTGTTGTATTTAACAGCAGAGAAACGTTGCACCTGTTATTAAATGCATTGATTAAGGAACACGGTAGAGTTTAAACGCCTCCTTATTAGAATTTACACGAGAGACCATTCGATCAACTTGAATTCTGTATTGGGGAAGGCATGTTTTGAAGTCTGCATAATGTAGTGATGGGCAGAAACACTGCTTCCTTGCTTTTGTACTGATATATAGGTGGTGCCAATTGATTCGAATTAACCTTCAGGGTAAAAATGCACTTTATGTTTTTTGCTGCTTAATTTATTATCCTGTTTGTTTGTATACTTTTTTGTTGTTGTTGTAACCAAGCTAAAGAAAGTAAATAATTTGCTGCTTGTTGAAATGTACTGCGTCACATCTGGGTTGGAGAGGTCAAAACGTTTTGGATACAGTGTGCATTATTCCAGTACACCTTGGGTGTCCTCTGCATTGTAATGGAACACAATAAAATTCAGACTAAATTACTTTCCCTTTTTTTTCCCTTCTCGTTTTATTTTGACGGAAGACAAACCCTGTCTCCACCTAAGGCTGTAAAAAGATAAGGGTCTAATGGAGGGAAATTTTGCTTTACACTTAATCAAATTACATAAATACAGCTTGTGTTCTGAATAAATAAAAAAGAGTGGTACTTCATAGGTTAAAATGGGCAGAATTGCATGAGAAAATAACAAAGATCCTTGACGTTGGCGTGGATTCTTTAGGATTTCAGATGCAGTCATGTTCGCCTTCTGTTTAACCAACATGCAACCATTAATAATCTCCCCCCTCCCCCTGCTTCAGGGTGGGTAATTAAAGGTAATGGATAATTAAATGTAATATATGATCTGCCAACCTAACCAACATTTAAAATATATAAAAATATATATTTATATATATATTCAAGCATTAATATTCTCAGCTGTGCTTTACGATAATGAAACCTAACGTATGACACCTGTCAGGGAGTCTAAATTATAATGTAATACTTAATTAAAGTAAAAGTAATTAAAAACTCTATAACGGCATGCCAAATTTGTAAAGAATGTGTTATAAAAAAAAAAAAAAAAAAAAAAAAAAAAATTAGTTACAATAGAACCAGCAGAATTAATGGCTGACGTTTGTTGGTATGTTTAGTATTTAATACAGTCTTAACCTGATTTACAGTGTTTTGTTCCATACTGGTTCTGTTGAGGTCAGGTTATCTATCCTATATTATAATATTATATGATATCTATGATGAATCCATCTTTTTTTAGTTGTGCTGCCAGTTCCATCATCTGTTGAATGCAAGAATAAGAACACTGAATGACATCATGTTTTTGAATTCTCTTCTCAATGATGTCACAAAGCAGCATTCAGCTCTGTAACCCACTGTGCTGTACATCACTTTATTCTTCCTGTTTAATACAAGTAGAGAAACGAGGAGCATGATTCCTTTGGGATGAGAAAACAATACCTGAGGTAAGTTTAAATTGGAAGCTTAACAAACAATGGAGAATCGCCTTTCAAACCTAAGAAATAAAAAAGTAAATGAGCCGATAGTTCAACACTTTACAAAAAACAAACAGAACGTGAATGACCTACGGTTTATAGTTTTAGAATAAAGAGATAGATAGATATAAACCTTTTAAGAACCATGTACAGTATAGCTCAAGAATAAGGGTGGGCAAAGTTGGCCAATCCAATCCAATACAAGTTTCTGCTCATTCCTTGTTACTTGTTTAATTGAACTAATTCAACCTTCACACAGGTCTCAGAGTATGCCATTCTTTCAGGGGAAAGCCTGATCGAGATAAGTGTAAGGTGTGTGTATATATTCTCTTATAACTTTTTTTTTTTTTTTTTTGGTTGAAAGGAATTTTAAAAAAAAGCTGTCACAGAAGAAATATACAATAGGATGCAAACAGGATGCAACTGCTGATCCTTGTCTTGCTACCGCATGCTATCGTGACGGCCGACTCTGCTAATGTCTCATCCACGGGGCAGGCTCCTCTGAAGAAACCCTCTCATTCTGTCGGGTTAATAGAGGGGCAGAAGTTTGAGGCCAACTGCAGCCTGAGCGGCATCACGGCCCCACCCGAGGGGCTGCTGATCGCGTGGAACTGGAAGGTGGGGAACGAGTACCCAGTGAGGCTCGCCAACCACTTCTCAGACAACACCCAAGAAACTGTCACATACAGCGCGAGTCAGTTCAGAGGAAGGCTCTGGGTGCACATAGAGAACTCGAGCAGCTGTGTCCTAACAATCAACCCGGTCAGCATCAGCGACTCCGGGGAGTATCAGTGCCTTATCAATGGGAACCAGGAGCTCCTGCTGGACGTTCACGTTGACAGGCCTTTCAGGAACATCGAAATTAGTTACGAACCTAAAAATGTCACAGAAGGGGAGGAAGTGACGGTGACCTGCACGGCCGACGGCGGCTTCCCACAACCTGATGTGCAATGGGTATCCGAGGGGCAGAAAGTGACAAGAGAGGCCAAGACCACGGTGAACCGATCCCGTGATGGCAGCTTCAACGTGCGCAGTGTCCTGCGTAAAGACGCCAAGGTGGGGGTCCGGTATTCCTGCAGCATCTGGGACAGGTTCACTGAGAAACTCTTGTTGGAGTTTGTAGAACCCATCCCGGGCCCAAAAGTCAAGACGCCGCTGAAGGAAGTGACAGGCATTCTTGGCAAGAACGTGGTGCTGAAATGCAGGCTCTCTCTCCCCCACAATAACTCGGACATCATGAAAGAGCTGTCGATCATCTGGCTGGTTCACGACACGACGGGCACGGAGAAGATCATCCATGAAGTGATCCAAGGAGACAAAACACTGTCTTCTGCCAAGTATTTTCAACGCACCAAAAACTTCTGGAATACCTTTGTGTCCCAAGGCATTGCTGACTTGGAGATACAGGCGGTCACAATCGAGGATATGGGGAACTACATTTGCAGGATTAAGAAGGGGACTGAGTTGATAGGGGAGAATTTTGTGGAGCTAAAGGTCACCTCGCCCTACTCCAAACCAGTCATTACCTATGTCAGGCGTGATATTCACCAACACCAAGTGCTGCATCTCTTGTGCCTGACCCAGGGCGGATTCCCAATAGGGGATATCCAGTGGCTGGGGCCTGGGCAGAAAGATCTGACCGATCAGTCTGAGAGCCACATCAAAGAAACGTCAGACGGGATGTACAAAATGATGAGCGATCTGAAAATCGTTGTGGAAGTGGATGACACGTACACCTGTGTGGTCTCGAATCCCTGGCTGGAAAACAAAGAAACCGAAGTTATTGTTTTTGTGAACAAAAACGTGATATATGGAAAAAAAAAAAAAAAAAAGTGCAACTTTTTCATTTTAAATTTATGGTATCAGAATATCTAAAAAAAAAAAAAAAAAAAGACCACTTTAAAATGTTTTTTTTATGCAAATATCATAAATGCGGTGTGTGAGTGTGTGTGTGTGTGTTCTACTTATGCCAAAGTTCCCTCCAGCAACCTGGTTTAACATTACCAACACATTTTCTCTCGTATTACATTTCCATTATACGCTATTTTATTTGCAATCACGCTGAGTGGTTCTGAGTTATATGGCTCCAACATCGAGTTATCATTTTTATCTAAACCTGGCTTTGAGCTTACCTGGAGAATCCTAAGTGCCGGGACTGAACCGCCTTCTTCATTCCCTTGCAATCATGTGACGGTGTAACCTTTCAACCCACCTCATACCTCCACATTGCTGTAACATAAAACCACTTGGAATGACTGCAAACTCCAGAAAATAGTAGGGGAATGTCATTTAAAGCGATGACCTATTTAAATACTATTCCCCAGTTAGTTTCTTTTTAATAAACTAAGCAAGCATCAAAGCACACTTCAGCGGATAACCATTTATCAAATTGGCGGAGAAAAAGTAATGCACCCAGTTTTTCAGAATGTCATAACCCTAATTATCGTCCTGCCCATTACCTGAAATGCTACCATTTATAACTGCGCTGTTTTACTCTTATAACAGTAATTAAGTCAGTAGCTAAGCGAGGACCGCAGTGCCTTCCCCTCTCCCTGAGTTCATTTGCATGTTAATTATCATTAGCGGCCGGGGAAACCAGTCCTAAACAGCTTAATTAGCAGCTTAATCATTTTATACAAGAACTTTCTCCCTGGTTTAATATATTAGTGGGTGTTGTAATTTTTTAAGTCAGATTATCTTGGGGTGCCTCTGTTTGAAGAGAGATTTAAACTTGCCCCCTACCCCCCCTTTTGTTCTCTTCATATGAACTGAGCTTTGAAAAGCTCAAGTTATAAACCATCAGTAGTTTCCCACTTTAATTTTTTTTAATTGCAGAAGCAATGCTGAAATTGTTTTTATAAGAGAGCAATTACAATCTTCCACCACCGGGGGGTGCTGGGAAATTACACTTTGAAGGACTAAACGCTAATAAATGTAGTAAGACTTTTCCTTGACTATGGGACTACTATTTGGCTATACGTATTTCAAACGATTGAGCTATCTTTCATGGAAGTAAAGTTTTGTAGAAAATCATCAGTTTACTATGGGGAACTGTTTTCCGCTTGCTCTGTGCTTCGCCTGCATGGTTTCCCAGTTGTTTGAATCATGAAAGGATAATGAAATCAAATGACAGGTAGGAGACACAGTTAGTGGTTGTTGCATGTAAAGGATGCATTTCTTCAATCAGTGTTTCTCCTGTGAACTCTGGTATGATTTACTAAATTAATCAAAATTAATTTATAGCTATATCTTTATATGTGATATTAACCACAACATCTACATCAGGGCTACTCAACCCTGGTCCTGGAGGAACGTGTCCCTCCTGGTTTTTGTTCCAACTGTACCCTAAATTACTAGGACTAATTAAGTGCATATTAGAAGCTTAAATGGTCCAATTAATCAATTTAGTGTACAGTTAGAACAAAAACCAGGAGGGACAGCGGCCCTCCAGGAGCAGGGTTGAGTAGCCTTGATCTACATGAATGTATATACCGGTATGTATAAATATATTGCGTGTCACTTCAGCGTTCTAACCAACAGAGGTCGCCAAAAGTCTGCGATTAATAAATCAAAGCGTCTTTAAAAGGATTAGCAGGCGCAGATTTTTCCAATTTCCATTTTACTGAGCTATCAGGTACTCCAACCTCCCTATCATTTGTGTTTTTACTAATCACACTTTAGAAATGCGTATTGTTTTGTGTTGATCATTCACCATCTGTTGATACACCAAAGGGACCAAGTTGAAGTTTTTTAAAAATGTAATTCCAATGGGTATTTATTTGACTATGGCAGTGATCCGTTCACAGCGTGGCTTTGGTGGAAGGTGAAACGGAAGCTTTTGCTCTTACAGCTATGCTTTCCCCCTGTGGAACAGTGAAATATGAAATTATACCAGTTTTAAAAAGTGTTGGAGGTCGCCTGGATCTACTGCGCCAAATTAATTGCATATCACAATCACAAAGCTTTTAAAATTGTTACCCTAGTCACTTTGCAGCATATAACAATTCAATGAAAAGTATAAGCACTTATGCCGTACACTGCAGAAGTGAATTACAATGCGGAGTTTCGCAATATTAAGTGTACTAATATTACATAAAAAAGCATTGACCGTGTTTACAGTTAAAACACCTTTGCAGTTCATTTCTGGGACGTGCTTGTCTACTCAAAGTGGCGTAATGAATGCGCACCTTTTTGTTTTCTTAAAAAAATATATAAAAAAACCCCAAAAAAACAAAATCTCTTCGATTTAACTTGACTAATTTGCGTAGTTTATTATACATCAACAGGCAAGCTAAAATAATTGATTAATCCCTGCCTGGAGGATTTTTGAAGTCATTGACAATGAAAAAACAAGCTATTTATGTCATTAAATAAAGCAAGAACGGAGGCCCTGTGCGAGATTGTCCCATCAGGCTGCACGAGAAGGGAGTAATTGCTTTATTTATCATTAAATAGAATTATGGGCTGTTACTGAAAGCTCCTGTGAGCCTAATTGAAAGAAAACCATTTTGTCCTGATTTACTTTTCGCTTTAGTTATGGATTAACAACATATCAGTCTGAGAAACTGAATCAGGAGTTTTAAAAGAGAAATCCTGATTGTTCTTACTTTACCATTACCCCCACCACCCCAACCCAAAAAAAAAACCCAGACAAAAAGAAAATAATTGAATTTCCAATAAAACGCTACCAGAGGCCAGATTAATACCCAATATATATCAAAAACTTTTTTTTTTTAAAACACGTTTTGATGAAATAAGGTTTGGTGTCCATTATAACTTTTTTGTCGGTTTCTAAATTACTTTTTTTGTGTTTCTTAACACTAATGCATGTGTTTTTATAGAGAGCCCAAATGTAATTGTAATGGTTTTGAATCAGTGTAACGTATTGAAATTATTAAAGTAACATGTAGGGTTTATTCTGAGCCTAAATAAAGTAGGAAAAAAACAACACCTGCTGCACATTTCTTTTAAAATATAACATGGTTATTCCATATTTTTTATGTTGGTTCATGGGCCACTATTAATAAACTGGGGATTGGCTCCCAAAAATCCCCACCCCACCAGTGCACGCTTTTCATATTGACTGTTCTATTATCACAGCTCTTCCTACATAAAGACCCCTCTGAAGTAGAGGTAACTACATACACGTTTTATGTAAAGGATTTCTTGTATGGATGTTTATGACTTCTCTGGTCGTTATTGATTTGAATTTCATCTACTTAATTTATTTTGCACGCTTGCAAACTGTTACAGCACTCCCACCAAAGACTCCTGAAATGCATGTTAATAGTCCTATGTGTGTAATTTGCAGTGGGATTACCCTAACAGCTATAATTTACAGAGAAGCATGGAGAGGTGTGCCTTTCAAAAAGGACAAGTACACAATTATCAGGGTGGGAGTGAAAATGGTACCAAAAGTATAACGGGAGGCTGTTCATGTTTCAGTGCTAGCAAATGGGTCTTTAAAACAACAGGACAGAGCGGGAGGGAATGGCTGCTGTTATGCTCTCCCCAGCGCAGTAGCTTTGCATTGGGCTCTCTGAAAGCACCATCGCTGATATGCATTCAGTCGAGGGAGTGAATGATGTCATAACCTCAAGGGAGTGGTGTAGGCAGTCATCTACAATGAAGCTAGGTTCTGGAGTATTCCCCTGTCGGGCTGCCTTGGCCCAGGCGTTAGAGGGTGAACGAGGCTGCCTAAGTGTTTGCATGTGAAGTAATGGACCTCTCTTTCTTTACAGCTATCCTAATGTCTAAAATTTAAAAAAAACGGCAGTTAAATTGGGAGACCTCCTCAACGTTGTCAGTTAATCCCTTGGCTGGCATTCAACAATAATATTGCAGGACATTCGGCTGGCAGAAATAAATTAAAACAACATGACGGCAGTGAACAGTGCTGTCTTGGCTGAGGCCTAAGCTATTGAAGGTACAACTCTAAGGCGGCAGACTGATGAAGCACAAGAGTCAGTGTTTGCAATCCTTGTGAGTGGTGCTTTGTGGGTAGTAACGATTCAGCGATGAATTGTGATTCTTTCTTTCCATGATGTATCATATTGTAATAGAGGCATGTATCATTTGCATGGTGATTTGCAAGACCAGAAGCACACCACAGCTCATTGTAGATCACCAAGTGGTTCTTGAATGAAGAATACGTGTGTTTTATAGTTGCTATGGATACATGCTCTGCTTATCTCATTGCTTTTTTGTCTTATCATGAAATGATCATTTGACCTTATTATGCATCATGCAAGCAGCCCATCAAGACCATGACACGTCTGGTGATATGCATCGAGACCTGCATATCGTGATGTGTATCTTATCGTGAGGTTAGTGTATTGCTACACCCCTATTTGTTACTCCAGTATTGAGTTGTGTGTTCTCCAAAGCGGTTGTTAGCAGTCAGCTAAATTCAAATTCCACTCTAGTTGAATGCTACGTTCTTATGACTTTGAATCTCTTATTCCAGAAAAATAAACCAAGCTTTCATCTGAAACAAAATCCTGTGTTATTCTGCGACACAGATTACACAAAGAGCTGTTTATCTTTGTTACGCTGTCCACTTGTATCACATTTTTCCAAAGTAAGAAAAAAAACTGAATAAAATCCTCATTTCAAAGTAAACGTGCCCTCTTTCTTATTCACTTGAAAAACGATACTTCACGTAAAGCCACGGGAAATTTCAAACGGAAAGATGTTTTAGCATTGCGAGAGCCTCTCAGTTATTACCATGAACA
Organism: Acipenser ruthenus; assembly: GCF_902713425.1. NCBI lineage: Eukaryota > Metazoa > Chordata > Actinopteri > Acipenseriformes > Acipenseridae > Acipenser > Acipenser ruthenus. Next base: position 2,054,592 of record NC_081208.1, read on the forward strand.
CGCTCAATGTGTTTAACAGTAGTTCAAGGCGAGTTGCACATCATGGCAGCAGAAGGATACACACACCATTGACAGGGGATTTGAGAAAGGATTTGAGAGCGTTTGCTACTTTGAAGTTTACAGTACCAGCTGCACGTGTTCACTTGTCGCTGGATAAAAAGCTGTAAGGGTAATAAAACAAATCCTGTCAATTGAATTCACATTTAGACGTGATTTGTTATATTTGTAGAGGCTGCGTTAAAAAATATATATATATATGGCCCAGATGTCAGTTTGTGAACATGAGAAGGTAATATTTTTGCAGAAGCACAAGGGTGAGATCGCTCCCCTTTTTGAAGACTGAGTCATATCAGTAGTTCAGCTGGAGCTCAGCAGGTGTGTGGTTCCTTTCCAGACTCTTAACTTGACCTGCCCTAATACCGAACAAATGTCCCCTTTAACTTATCTCTTGGAAAACTGAGCACTTTTGGCAGTCATCTTACTCCGATCTCCACCGACAGTCTGTAACCACTCCTGACTTACAGTATATTTTAACTTTTTAAAGCTGCAACAACTTTGCAACGCTATATTGGTCCAATAAAAAGGTATTATGAAAAATGGAATTCTAAGCTGTAATAGTCATTTAATGCGTGAAACTACTTTTGAACAATTATGTTTTAGCTCCCAATCATTGGTTTTATCTGTATTTATATATGTATCTTTCCAAATGTATATATGATTATTCTTTTTATCTATTGAGCACAGTCAATATTTAGAGTGAAAATGTATTGGTAATCATACGAAAGAACATGCGTTGGTAATGTTAAACCAGTTTGCTGGAGGTGACTATGGCATAAATAAAGTTGCTAAGGCAACTTAGGTTTAGAATGATGGAAGTGATAAAACATGTACAGGAATGAATGGAAAGGAGACCTATGGTAAATAATTAACTACAATAACCTTTTAAAAGAGAGTAGTTAGCGGTTGGTTGCACCTGAGTGGTGTAACAGCTGAATAACTCGTTTCTATTATAATTAGAAATAAAATGCAATCCCGTAGTCTCTGAGCTACTAGAGTATAAATACCAGGCATAGAGGCGACACAGACAGAGAAGCTCCCAGTACCTCCAGATCATCAGGGCCATCGGGGTAGCGTCTCAAGCTGTCTCTCCAGGGGAGGTAATCTAATCAACTGCCTTTCTCTGTTCATACTACTGCCACGTATTGTATCTAAACAATAACGTTCAATGTAGAATGAAATGTGGGGATTTGGAAGTAATTGTTAAAACATTGTTAAAATTTGAAACATGGTCTGGTCCTTATAGCGTAATAAAGTAGTTAATTCCATGTTTACCTTAATTCTTAAACCTTACAAATACTTCTTTAAATCTTGCATTTACTTTTCATATTCAAGTCGTGTGGGAGATTTGGTATATTCACTTTTTAGGAGTTTTTTTTCACAATTTGTGTACACGACAGGAACAGGACCAAAAAATTAAAAAATGTCTGCCATAACACTGTCAATGAGGTGTAGGATGGCACAAAAGTCTGCAATGTGTTTAAGTTGCAGAGGTGGTGTTTTACAGAATACATTGCAGCTGTGCCATTTGCATTACAAATGATTTACTTTAACACAACAGCGTGCTACATATTGCATGATTCTCCGATATTTTGTCCAGCCCCTGGATCATTTCAAATAGCGGTCTTTTAGAAATTAATCTTGGAGATGCTGAGCTGAGGGGTGGGGGGTGGGGTTTGGGGTGGTACCAGCAGTCCTGCTGATGTCATGCAATATCAGTTGCAGTGTTAGTGGGTGACTGCTGTGTGTGGGCCTTGGGGACAAAATGGTCTTTATGTGGCGTTCCTAGCTCCGAGGCAGAAACATTGTTCAGCAGTAAAACACACTCTAACCAAAACCACATGTCTGAAAGTAGAGAACTTGCTCTAGGTTTCATGGACAGGTCGAGTTTGACTCTAGGAACAGAAGCTATATAGTAAATACATGTGTACTTGCATGTAATTAAAAGGTTATTATGCATAGTTATAATGTACTTAACATGTATTTTTTTGTATGCGATAACCCTAATCCTAACTTTATGTGTAAGCACACATGTAATACTATGTAAACACACACAGTAATTAGAGACAATGTAAAAAAAAAAAAAACAGTGGATCCTAATTTAATGTTTAGTGACTAGGTCAATGATTAGTACGGTTTGCACCCAGAATAATTTCAGCAACTGTCCGCAACTACCAAACAACAGAAAGGGTTTCTAACCTGTGGTTGAGTGAATGTCAGGGTTTTATACCTACAGCATTGTTGGTAATGTAAATGCATGTACATATTCAGGACCCAATCATACAGTTATTATTGTGCATATTCCTGTTTCGAACTTAAACTTGAATCACTCTCTTTATAAAGATCTTGTGCATCTAAACAATGCAATCATGTATGTTTTAAGTGCTGTGGGTGCTCAGGTAAACAGTGCAGTATATTGTATACAGTAATGCAGGTTTGCTAAGCCCTGCAAAAAACCTGCTTTAGTCACGGGAGGGGTGTGATTAAACTAACCGCACACTCACGAGAAAGACCCCAGCAAGCAGTTGGTAACGTCCCTCAGGCACAATCTAAACCTGTGACCTCGTGCCCCACAGCTGCGTGTATCACCAAGATCTGTTTTGGCTTCGAGCGGGGGGGCGGGGGGGGGGGGGGTGCTAAAAGTTTTTAAATTTCCTTTTTCTCAAACGTTACAAATAAGCCGTCATCTGTTCCCGGCAAGAGGTAAGAAGAAAAGTGCACCTCCATCGAACCACACATGCAAGTTGTAAAATGGACACAGTGCTATTTAGTCCATTAAACCTTCTTTTTAGGCAGGCAAACAGTTGAAAAGCAGCCCTGTGTGAGTGGGTGTGAGTGCCCCTTGGTTTTGGCTTCAGAGGCAGTTATTCTTTGTTTTTACAGTTCCAGTTCCCCGCTGTCACAGTACAAGCCAGTGCTTTGAGTTGGGGAGAAAAAATGTGAAGCCAGATGAGCTGATAGCTGCTAATGTAAATGGGCAGAGTATGCAGGGCTTTAACATTTGCCAGCTCCCCAGGTAGACCCTAGAGACAGTTTAGTGCTGCTTTGGGATTTTGTTCAGACTGGTAGCTGACTAAGATTCAACTAAAGATATAAATAAAATATTTGATATACAGGCATGCACTTCTTGTATCCTAAACGAGTATCACTACAGTTGGAAATACTATCCAGATGTACTGTAGGATTTAATTCATGTTATAGATTGCGTTAACTCGTTTTGTTTGGTTAATAGACCAAGCCTTTGACTATAGTAGGTGTTTGGTTGGCAGGTGCTTCCATGTCCATGACAACTCCACTGGGCGTTCCGGCTGTTCCAGGATTGGACCACCTTGACCCTGTATCGTCCTGCTTGTCTCTACTCCTCACTGAGAGCGCAGCAGATGTTTCTAATATTTTAACCCCGTCAATATTGTTCTAAAATCCTTGGAAACACAATTGGGGCGAACAATTATACCTGGAGCTGGAGACAAAGTTTGTTGCCCTTGGCTTGTTTGCTCTTTTTGAGTTTTTATTGAAGTGAACAGAGACATTATTAAATTTGGGGGGGAAGTATGGCTTTCCACAACTGCAGCGAGTTAGAGAATTGAGAGGTAAGGAGGAAAGCAATTAGCAATACGCTGTTAAAATGGGATCAGGAACACTGGCAATGTTCTGGTTGATTCCAAGCTATTAAGACAGGGGATTTTTATTCTCCTTGCTCTACCCAGCACCTGCCAATTCTCCTAACACTTTATTCATTTATTATAATAGATGCCAGAGTAAAAACACTTCCAGATGTGCTTTCCATATCCTTTTTAATTGTTTCATCTGCAACAGAACCAGTCCAACACCAGTGTTCTGTCCCAAAGGCTTACAGCAAATTGAAATAAGCAAAAGCACAAATTGCTTTGTCCCATTCCCTCCAAAAAATATTTTGAAATGCTTGGTAACTTGTTGACTGTCCCAGTTTGCAGTCCATTCTCAAAACTTTTTAGCACGCGTTTGGTTTTTGTTAAACTTTTACAAGAAAAAGCATCTGTTTTTTTTTTCACTGTATGCTTTCTATAAAACTATTTGCTCAATACTGCGCAACACTTTTTACAGGGTGTGTCTGTGTGTGTGTGTGGACTGTACACTGCCCTTGCTGTAGCCTTGAATCCAGAGATGTTCGGTCTGAAAGACGTTCTGAATTCATCAGGTTTATATACTATTAAAATGAATCCAAATAATCCTCTCTTTCACTCGTAGCTCAGAAGTTTGCCCTGCAGCAACAGCCAAATCAACTCCAGTAATTACTAGAATATGTGCCTCTCTGGAAAACTGTTGACCAGAGCATTGTTCTATAAATCGGTTAACAATAATTTATAACAGGAATCCAGTAGATGAGATTAATTCCTGTATGGGAATTTCAAACATGTACCTGAACATATATTGATAATACTGTAAATCTGTGTGGTAAAGAATTGATAACTAGTAATGGTTCCTACTGTCACTTAATGAAATGGTCTTGTTTGCATTGTGTCAGCCAAGCTTTTTGCATATCTTTTGCATCAACATTAAAACATAACATTGGAGAGAATAACGGTGTAAACTAGGGCCGTTACAATTAAACGTTTAGCCATCCACATGGTGACAGCATCAGCTGTAGTTGTTTCCTGCTGTTAAGTCTTCTGATGAAGCTGAATGCACAGAAGACTATAGTTAACAGCTAGGAATTATATTTTCAAGTTCAACTTAATTGTGGGACAGCTTTAAATAATATCATTGGTTACAGTTCTTCCTTTCATTTCCAGAGTAGTAGTCCTGTCCATCTACCATGCCAGTGCCACTGCAGATCTACAGCACTGTTTCTTATGAATGTGTTTTTTTTTTTCTTTGTTTTATTTTTACTAACTAGCTTTTATCTTAGTTTTTTCTAATTTTACAATTACACTGTATTTTTTCTTTTAATTCCAATTTTTTTTTTAGACTCTTAATTGTTCTGTTTTCACAAATATATTTTTTATTACAATCAAAACCACATTTTTTATCTCTTTTTCTTTTAAAAATGTCTTGTGTGTGTGTGTGTGTGTGAAGCACTTTAGGATCCTTGCGATGAAAGGCGCTATAGAAATGTGAATTATTGCTGTAGTTGCTGCTAACGCTGCCCTCCCATGATCCTCCAGTCTCAATCTAATTTAGAGAATATTTCCATGGTAACCGTATCCGTTTACAGGGACTGATACCATCTCCAGGACCCCGTGACAGACAGAAAACTACCCAGTGTGCAGTTAATAACATAAACCCCTGGAGAAGGAGGAGCCGTAGCAGTAAGGGAGAGAGAGAGGGTGAGTAAGGGAGGCCAGCCTGTGTGCCGAGTAATTGGGACCATGTGAGCTTTCTCGGAGCAGGAGGATTAGCAGAGGAACGGAACTCTCCCAGCCTGGAGATCTCTTTCAATTGGATGCGCTCTGGGCAGGAGAGGGGGCTCGATGAGAGCTTGGAACAAGAGGCCGAGTCGTGTTGCCATCATGACTCCCGGGGGAGGTTGGAGGGGTCGGGTTTAAGCGGTGTTAATAGAAGGCAACGGGCTGCACAGGGACGCTGTTCCATAAACCAGTCTTGTTTGCTGCTATGTTTTATTTTTTTATTACATTTTTTATTTTGAGCTACAATTTCTTTCTCTTCTTTGTCGGACCAAGCACAGGTAGCTTGTGCGCTCCCCAAATTCAACATCTCAATAAAAAACAAATCCAGTTCAGCTCAAAATTAGTTTAGTGGCCTCTACCAGGCCCTCTAGTGTTATCCACATCACAAACCCCCACACAGTAGTGAGTCTCTGCTCTGTTCAGACCATAGAATGCTGTGAGAATGTTAACCCTTGACCCTAGCACTATATGTTTCAGTTCCATTCACATATAGCTGATTAATGGGTTCACTTATCTTTAGGATTGCAACCTAAAATCAATGTTCTTAGCTTAGTCTCACAACACAGCATCTGGTAACGCAAACTACATTGTAATGAAACTGTAATAACACAGTAATTACACATATGATTGTGTAGTTACAATGCAACAGCATGCTTAATTACACATGTAAAATGTAGCCAGTTGTCTTTTGAAATGACACCTTAATTACACAAGCAGTTGCGTATCCCCTTCAGGTCACTGTGTGTATAACTTTCCTATCTAATGTATCTTTTATAATTCATATATGTGTTTCTTTTTCAAAGTTATGCCAGGGCAACTTCTTGAGCTCCATAGAGTTTGCACAAACTGTTACAAAATATGTTCAATGTAATTTGCATGTAATCACGGATGCAATGGCAGTGCAGTCAGCAAATGTAGTGTTTTTGATTGCTATCCACCAGGAACTCAATTGGGGTTCAGGCTGGATTTTTACTGGGCTGTTATTAATAACATTATGGGTATGTACAGTAATTATAATAATCTCCAGAATAGAAAAAAAACAACAACAGCCTGGCACTGCAGAATCTCCGTGCAAAAGATATGAAGACAGTATAGTTCACTTGGAATGCTGAGCAGTGATCCAGTCTATAAAGTCTGTCTCTAAACCTGGCTACATTTTATAACAGATTCACCAAAAACAGCCCCTTTCACACTGATGGCTATAAAGTGCCAGAAAGACACGTTTAGGAACTTGCAGCTCCCTTAAATCAACACCAGCAAGTTTTTCTAGCACGTCTCACAACTGGTTACTGTACCCAGTGTGGGGAAGCTGAGCAAGACCTCCATCCATTCATGCAGAAAAAAACACTTTGGAAATATTATTATAACAACAGTTAGGTGAAAACATAACAGGCAGGCGGAATCGCTTAGCTGTGCTCTGGAAGGAACAGGCCCTGCGCACAAGTTGGTAAGATATTTATTTACCTTCTCCCCCGGAGGACAATCAGCAGGGCATGCTGTTAAACATAAGACAAATTAAAGCCGGACTCGTCTGGCAACTCTTTCAGTGCAACAGATCTACAGTTATGTTATCTGGCAGGAATGATTGATACAAGCAGGAGCACTCCAGTGGATGGAGTAAACACAGCCCCACAAAGAATCGCTTCATTCTGCCCGCTCCAATTTTGCAGGGAGCGTTGTACGAGGCACTGTTAGGAGGCCCCCCTCTGGTGTTTTTGAGTGCTGTGTTTATTTTATTTTCTTTTTTCTAAAACGATACCGCAATGTTCTCATTTGATGATATTTAGCCGCGACGCTTCATTTTTCTTCTGTTTTCTTATTTTAAGCAAAGGTGAGGATAAACGGTTTGGTTTTTGTAATAGGTATCGTCAGGTTTGTATTGACTCGGATGGTCAAACTGTGCTCAAACTGAAATAATATTGGTTTTAGTATGTACAGTAATGTGTGCGCTATACCCTGCTTTGCCTCTTTAGGGATGGGCTCTGATTTGCCCCGATCACAGCCTTGACACAATGTGGCATGGACTCCACTCCAAGGTGCACCAAGCAATGTTAACAAGCCCATTCAATAATATTTTACTGGTGCACAGAGGTAGGCTGTGGATCGCGATGACCAATGCGCGATTCAAGTTCATCCCAAACCTGCTCAAATTGGACTGAGATCCGGGGATTGGGGTGGAAAACAGAAGCCTGTCATGTGCTCCTCAAACCATCCACACAACACGTTACCAATGGACTTTTATTTTACCTAGGCTAACCAAACCCAAGGCATACCCAACCCTTGTCCTTTGCCGTCACTATAAACAGCAGAAACCGTGTAGTTCTCTTTGGAAACAGTCGACATGATTTTAACATCCACAAAAAACATAACCTGCCTTCCAATAACAACAATCCTTTCATCGTCGCACCATACAGCGGTTAAAATGGCGTACTGTCTCTTTAAACGGTGCTCTTCATGTGTAAAGGACCAGGATCCAGCAGTGCTGGGGTGAGGTAATTGTGTGTTTGTGTTGATACTGGAGTCTCTCACTCTCTCTTCCAGAACTGCGCTCTTCACACCAGCAGGTTCCCTCTGGGAAGAGGTGCCCGAGACACAGGCTAGGCCATACATCTCTGTCAAAATCTCTATGAATAAATTAACCTTTTAAAGATTAGTGCACCCTAATACCGCAGGGTTTTTAAAACAGAACAAACGCTGAAAAATGTTTTGTCAAACCCTCACCAGGCTGGTGTCAGGCTGCCGAACGAAAATTTGAAGATGCAGCATCCCTTTTATTTTTTCTTTCCTTGCACAGTTTACCGTGGCGCACTGTGTAAGCAGAGTGAAGCACGAACAAGGGTATCAAAGGCACGGCACTGCAAAGTGTGATTATATGCATGGTACCAATTTTGAATGGCAATGCAATAGTTCATTAATATGGGTGCAGCTACTAAAATATATATATATATATATATATATATATATATATATATATATATATATGTACACCTTCCTCCAGAGATTCAAATAATAACCAATAAATTTATATTTATATCTATCCATCTATATTTGCCATGGTTAGATATATTTATGATGCCCTTCAGTTCATTTATTGATATTATATGAATATGCTTACATTCCTGTTTATTTAAAAAATCTAAATTATTTAACTATTCATGACTCTTAATAGTGCCTGTTCCTAAATTACTTAATTGCTTAATTATTCTAGTCGCAGCATTGAGGTGGAAGTCTCATTAGCGAGTAAATAATAATTTCTGGAAGCAGTGTCATTTTTGTGCACGCTACAGGAGGCAGCTAAACGAAACGCCAGTGATTCATTGCCAGACAGAGTCATGTTTTAGTTTTCAGTTTTGTTTGTGCTTACAAGAGAAAGGAATCCAAACCGTATAGACAATTTAAACTTTTCGGCCATATCCATTTAAATATGTTTCCTACAATATCATTCAACAAAGCCCTGGGAAGTTTTTACAATGAAGGTCATTCTTGTGGCCTCCACTGCTGCTCCAGAGCGACGCAGCGTCTCCCCATAGCAGAGGCCCAGTACGGATTTGCAGGCCGCTGCTGATCACTGAGGTTAACGGAGAGGAGATCTGGCCCTGGCTTGCTTCCAAGCGCCCTTGGGCTCTGTCGAGGGGTGTGTGAGTGTGAGCGTGGAAAACACTATGCCAAAGGAAAATGTGGCGCTCTCGTCCCAGAACTGAAGCAAAACATTTGTAATGTCCGAACTGTTTCAAATGTAGGATTAAACACGTTTCAAATGTTACATTTTAACAGACTGGGAACTAAATCGGAATAGCCATCACCAGATATTACTGCTACATATTTAACCCTCTAAGGAATTTGTGTCCCACCAATAAAATGAGGATACCTTTCTTATTTTTGCAATGAGGTGCACCAAACAGGCTTTAAAATGTACTGACAGGTTTGATCTGGTCATCCAAATTGTCAGTTTCTTCCTTGTGATACCCGAGTCACTCTCAAATGTATTTGAAGAAACCATTTGAACAACTGCTGAATTCCTTGTGTACAGTTAGGAGTTCATTGTATATGGAAAAGACTGAAGGAAATGTAATAAATAGACCTCCACTGTGTGCTATATACTCACTCACTATATAAATGCCTATATCTGGCCTGAAAACGTTTAAACTATTACCACACCTAATTTCAATTTTAGTTCAGTTCAGAATGTTTTTCATCTTTATATCTCCAAGCATATGACATTAAGGAATGTATATACAATGTGCCATCGCCCAATGTAAAATACAAAAATGCCGTTCTGTCTCAATTCTGGTCTCTTATTTTCTCTATAAAGGACCATTCAAGTGAGTGTAATAACACAGTGATTAACACATTGCTATAAACACTATATACCACATCTTCCATTATATCGGATGGAAATTTGTTTCACAGAATTGGTAATTGTTAGTAAGAAATATAGACGTTTGACACATCAGCCAGACGTTTGCTCCATGTGCAGCTTGCTTTAACAGCAGTTATTTATCATATGGACCATGTTTAAGTAGATAATGAACATTCGCTTGGGAGGTCTTTGATAAACTATCCTTGAAATCATTTCGGATCGGGTTTGATTCCCTCTTAAAAGTAACAGATGGGACTTTAAAGTTACAATTGCGAGCATAAAGTCCTAGAAATCACTTCAGTGTGTTTGATGGCAAGTAACATATTAAGTCAATATCGAATGACATCCATATTAAACAGTAATTGGATGATTCTTTGTTCTGTTAGATTCAGTTATTGAGCCTCCTAAAAAGCGAACCATCCAAATTAACAAATTATTTCCCCATGTGTAAAAATATGCAGGTTCAGTTTGAGGTGTTCTTGTACATAATAGTTGTAATTAGCAATGTCTTGTATCTTTAATTTAAATTTCAATTAATTATCCTATACTATTATGCTGTCTTAGAATTATCATTTTTTAACAATATAATCATTTTTGAAGTTTAATAAAAGCAAAAACACTTTAAAACTGGAATCTGTCTTAGACATTATGAAAAATAATCTTTCCAACATTACAAGTAGACTTTAATCACTGGTATTACTGGAAATACAAGTAATATCATTAACATACAAGTTATGTATGTAATAAGACATCTAAAGCATGATATACATGCTTACAATTTTAAATCGCTATTTCTTTTACAAATAATGAAAGCCTGTGGTCAGAGGCGCTGGAACAATTCAATGAAAGCCATTGAAGAAAACTGTAACCCCTGTATATGATGGAAGCCATGCAAAGCCATGCTTCCGCACCCCCAGCACCCCTAGTTCCAGCACCCCTGCCGGTGGTACAGTGCATGCACACCCTTATCAAATGGTACATTTTCAACGTACTCTATATTTTCAGTTTACCCAACATAAACTATTTTCCCCCGTGAAAGAGATGATTGTGTAGCAAATAATATCTGTGTTACAGAAAACATTCCAATGGACGAAAATAAAACACTAGCACAATTCAATCCCTTGTCAATGTCTCCTTTCTGAACAGAACATAAATATACAACAGTTTGCCACTTCTTGCACATAATTAGAGGCTTCCCAGTGTAAACCCTTTTTCCTAAAGTTCTAGTTGACGTGACCTTTGACCCAGAAGGAAAGCTGATCAGGTTGGCCAGACAAACTTAACGATCTAATCAGCCGGGAGGTCAGAAAGGCAACACATGGCTGGCTTTAGTTAAACAAAAAAAAAACAGAAAATCTCTTTTCCTGCCAGCAAGTGGCGCCACAGCCCAGTCTTTTCAAGCCCAGCGCACACACAGTCCTGGCTCAGTGAGTGTAAGACCGCCACACTTGCTAGCCTGTCGGTCGCACACCCAGGCAGCAGCCAACATATGGAAATGTTTGATTTGATATAGTGTCGTTTTACATTGCAGAAATGAGCGTATGTATTTTTTTATTTTTTTTTTTTTTAACCCGCAGAGTGAGAAATTTGATCTGGGGTTACTACCAGTGATTTAAATGGAAAACAGACTTTCATATTAAACCATTATCTACAGGTACAGGGGGGATGGAGGGGGATGGAGGGGAAGGGAATTTTGGAGGGAGAGGTAAATCTCACCCCCCCCCCCCCTCCCCCCTAAATTTGATTTATATCAACAGTACTATGTTTCTGCCCTTCATTCTGGCCTTATGCCCTCGAGTCAAACCGACATGCTCTGCAGACACTGTGGGCAGCTCAGCACAGTGGCAGAAATACCCAGGAACCTTATCAAAAAACACTACCACTCCATTACTAACCCAAGCCTACATCTGGAGGAGAGGATTTCACAAAAACATTAGGCAAGGAAAAACGAGACTGTGAGCAAATGGCAGTTAAAAGCACAAGCTTCTACAGAAGCACACTTGTTTATTCATTTATACATTTGTGTATTTATTTATTAAAAACAGACATGACAAAACACTCGTTTTGGTACATTTATAACCTAGTAGGTCATAAAGGCACTGACAGAATATGATCAACGTCAAGTAGTAAATGCAACAGTGCTACAAATCTTTTGCTAGTGCCAAGTACTTGAGTATGAGGCTTTGGTAGTATAGCAGACGTATAACTGTAGTACCTCAGCAGTGCCGCGTCTCATAAGTGAACCTTTGAGCTGTTTGTAATTTCTTCTCTGGTATCATCTCAATATCTCATGCGGATTTAAGGCAGTAATAGATTCATTTGATTAGAATATTTAAACAATCTCTCACAAAGAGGCCTATTCAGTCAACAGCACATCACTCCTATTCAGTTTCATGAAAACAGATTCCCTTACTGTTCGTGACGCAGCGATATTAAAAAAATATACAGTATATATATATATATTCAATTTAAGATTTTGGAAAAACACTGCAGGGTGATCTTTGCATAGTTCAGGGAGACGGTTTAAATTTTAAAAGAAAAAAAAAAAGCACAAAAGAACCATTGAGGGTATTGAGATACACATCACCAGAGCCAGACCGCCGATAGCCACATACCTATGAATGTGGTGTTCTACTCTTGGTTCTTCATATGCTGTATTACTGTATTCAATGCAAAGCCTTTGCTTGTATAACACACTACTTGCTCTGCATCCTGTGTCCTTTACCACCTTGTGTGAAATCCTATAGGAATTCCAAAAGAATAAGTAGGATTTATAAAGGATTTAAACAACTGTTAAATAATCCTATACTCATACAGACCGAGGCACTTCCCTATAGGATTTGTAAAGCGAAGGTCTTGGACTGAATAAAATACAGTCTTAAGGTCCATAAAACTACAGTGTATAGGGCAGTGGCCTAAAGAGTACAATGAGAATAAACAGTATACTGCAGGAAAACATTTGTTTTGATCTATATACTCTAGGATTTTACTGGGACAAGGGACTGTCCTATTGGGAATTTGCATTTAAAGAAATATATTTAAAAAAATATTTCGGGTGCTAAGACAGAGTGGAGCTGTTCTTTTCAAATCCAGCAAGATACCAGCATTCTAAAATCACAAATAAAAAACACATTCATAAAGAAATACATTTTTTGAATAACTTCCCAAATTTTAGTTTGTCTTCGACGTCAGTTCACAAAAGTGTACCTCTTAAAATAATGAGAGGGGCCAGACTAGCCACTAAGCTTTTAACACTCCCCCCCCCTACCCCAAACACACCAATAAGGGTGTCCATCGTACAGTATTTCATCTTAAAAATTAATATGCTGCAATTGTTGGTGCATAAAACATTCATCCTGACATTTCCTCTTGTGCTGTATCTGCAGTGTGCCAGAAAAGCAGAGTTATGAGGTTTTGACAGCACACAGAGGATAGGGCTGATGTTTTTGACTGTTTTCAGCTGTAAAAGGCCATTAAAAGGTGATTGTTAACCCAGCACAAAACCAGGCCAAACCAGAATTGGAGTTCTTTCTAGACAGGGCTCTCCAGTATGACCCAGGTCATCAGAAACTTGCAATGCCAGTGCCAGCAGCGCAGAGGGATTTTACTGTGCGTGCTAGAAACATACAGAGCACTCTGTGGTTAATACAACACAGCAATAACATTAGTGACATTTCTGGAGCAGCTGGTGACCCTGCCTTAGAAAGCCAGCCAAATGGTCACTGGTTGCAGCTATTAGCTACTGGACTTGTTACTCCTGAGACATGAGCAGGAAGAGCTAAACAAAAAAACAAAACGCTAAAGAAAAATACAACTACTCGTAATGCAAATTAAATACCGGATTTAGAAATCGGGTTTACCTAGCTAAACACGTGGCATTTTGACAATACTTCTCTGTGTTCTTTTCCTTTAAACAGCCTTAATGGGATGCTTCATCTCGCAATCAAAAAGAGTCATATTGAGGAGCGCAAGGAGTCATATACTGTATGGCTGAAGAGTTATTCCTGAGTTAAACAATGTGTGACTTACAGAAAGGAAAGTGGTTTTTCGCTGCATTTCCCCACTGTAATGGTAGTGAGTGGTATGACTCCATATGAAGTGTTAATGATATGATCCAGTGGTAGAATTCAATTGCTATGTACCAGGTTGCCCCAGCCTCTCATACCAAATGCATCATTATCTTTAGGGCTTCCTAAAGGCAGGCAACTACCCCACTAAACACAGCCAGGAGCCCAGACAGCTAACCCCCTATATCAAGAAGAGGATGTGTCACTTTCCTCCCAAATAGCATGGCAAGAATTCCTTTAAAGAAAAACAAACAGGCCTGTCTTTGTAAAGCATGCGACGCACAACTTCTCAATATCTCTTAGTGCTGCTGCCTGAAAGACGCAGGTCCTGCAGTGAACTACAAACCACTGTTCAGAGCTACCTCTTCCCAAGTTTCATTTGTTTCCTGATCTTTTGCTTGCCCGGACCTCGACTGGCTGTCACCTTGTCGGTCATGCTCTGTCGCTCACAGCCTATTGGCTAGAGGCAGATTTATATCTCGCTGTCACAGCCAATCGCGCGCCGGCGTCGCTCACGCCACTGTTTAGTTACAGTGACAAACATGCTGATTAGAGAGGCCCAGTGATTTATGGGTATTTGCTGAAGAGGAACACGGATCATAATGGAGTGACACCACTGAGCAGCCAGCTCCGAGGTCGATTGTAGAGTTCTGCCACAATTAAAAAGGTCAAGACAAATCTGTGGTACGTTTTGTGGGGAATTGACTTGATTTTAGCTGCTCCATCACTGCGGGTCTATTGATATGGTGCAGGCTCTTTTCAGTTCATTTCTGACACTAGGCTTCAGGTATGGGAGTATCAATGGGACCCAGCAGTTCTTGGGTGTCCAGTCCAATAATGCTGCACGCACTGTGCAGGTTGCTGATGGACAATCCTAGAGAGGCCTGACACATTGACACACGAAACTGCAGTTCTGCGTTTTTATTTCATTGGCTACTTCGCCGAAATGCACAAGCCCAGAAGCCAGGCACACACCCACGCAAGTGGTTCTTTCTGTGTGTGTGTGTCTGTGATTCAGCCTATGTGGTCTACACCAGTTCCTACTGGAGACCCGAGTCAATTCAAGTGTTGACAGCTTACTCTGAAAATATCCACTTCTGTTGCAAATCTGCTTTCTAGCTTTGGTGTTAACCATGTGCAGGAGCGTGGAAATCGAGAACACATACAGCTTTCTGCTGAGGCAATGCTCAAGCCATTTACATGGTTGGTATATTTTGTAAGCTCTTTTATACCTGAGCTAACCCACCTCGAAGATCGACATATCATTTTCTGCATCAAAAGCAGCTTTTACAGCAGAACGCTTTTGTGTTTTTTCTTGGGGGTCTGTTTCTGGGATCATTAGATGATGAATCTGTGTGCATTTCTATCAGGCATTTTCTTTGCAGATAAAAAAATAAACAAGTGTTGCAAATGTTGCCAGTCTTTTTTTTTGCATGCTTTATTAATGAAATGTGCAGCAATTAATTATGCATTAAACATGGAACTATATATACTTCTAATTATATATACTATCATAGAATACACTGTATATACAGTGATGGCTTTTCAATATTATTACAGACATGATACTCAGCCCTAAGAGCTACCCACTGAAATGTTCAAACAGGCTAATGAATTTTAACACTAAACTATACTAGGATTGAGATATCTGGCCAAAGGTCAAATGCTAGGTTAGAGTAAAGCATACTTACTTCCTCCCCTCCATCTCCCACTCTCCATCTTCTCACCCCTCCCTCTCCCCAGCTCTCTCTCTCCTCCCCCACTCTCTCTTTCTGACTGGTCACATTGTCAGGTGTTATTTGGAACTGGATGCCGCGATAGTGAAATTCACCAGCAGCCCCGGGGCAGTGAATCATTTTCTCTGTATTTAAAATGCTAGCATGCAGAACGCAAGCTGAACGTGCTGCAGGCTAATTAATGAGTAATCCAGAATGGCTCCATCCATAACGCCCCATGAAGAACCTGACTGGGGCAGGACAGGGCTGGCTGCAGGTGACACAAAGCAGATCTGTCTGTCTGGCTGGGACCTGAAGATGAATTTACTTAACATGCTTCCCATCCACTTCCCATTTACAGTGGCTTCACTAGACCTTCCCCATTGTGTACCACAGAAACATATTGGGATACAGATGAATAAATGAATCAATCAATTTCCTAACACACACACACACAAATAGTCTCTGTAAGTCGCCTTGGATAAAGGCGTCTGCTAAATAAACAAATAATAATAATAATAATAATAATATAGACCCCTGTATGTGAAACAAAGTGAAGCAAAGCTGTGGTCCAGGCAGGCAACTCACTTTAACCTTAGATCAAATCATCAGTCTAAGAGCTAGTATCTGATTTGTCCTTCAATAAACAATACATCCCATGACTGGCATGGAAGGGATTTATATCGTCTCTCAATCTATTACGTCCCCATTTTGCATCAGAGTTTGCCTCCTCCTCCGCAGCCTTCACCTGCTTTTTGGCTTCGTATAACGGGGGAGGGCAGTTATCCTGCCCCCCTGCCCATGGCTTACCTACGGTCAGCCTCTCCACTTCTTATAGAAAGGCGAGGCCAAAGAATGATGTTGTGTAAAAATATGTATAATGTAGTAGTGTTGTCTAGTCTAAGCTTTAATCTATCGCATGAGTTTCCTGACAAATGTTATTCACAGCAGAGTTAGAAGTAAAGTCTTTTGACCACCTATATCCCAGGAAACAGCAACACTATTTGTGAACCCCCTTTGAAAGGAGGTGAGAGAGAGAGAGAGAGAGAGAGAGAGGAGGACAGGGCATGGGGAGAGCACTGCTGCACCTTGAAGTTTTTAAAAGGCCATCTCTTGGTTAAATCTATTACCAGTGTGTTGTTAATCGAAAGCTGCCCCTCTGGCACTTCGTTCTGGCTTTTCTATTTATTGGGTCCTCAGCTTCCTGAACTTCAAATCCATGCTGCTGTTCCTCCCTCCACCAGCTTCGTTTAATTAGCAAAACATTTGATGCGGAAAATTGACATCGGCTTTCAAAGTTCTCTCTTCCCCCCTACCCTTTCATTTTGCCTCCCCCCAGCTCCCAAACCCCAGGGGGTCCCTGCAGTAAGTCTCTCCGTCTACCTTTATCTTCTCCAAATTGAAAACAAAATAGCACAGAGCTGTAGGTGCAGCTTGGATCGATCAGACTGGTGCTGATTCAGGGTTTGGTTGGATTCGCTAATAGATTTTTAAATAGATTTGTTTCAAAGTCATTTTTTCACATAAAATCTTGTTCACGTAGCTTTCCAGAGGACTATATTATGAATGGAATGGTTAATAAAAAAAAGGCTGTAGTGAAAACACTACAAGAGAACAAAAACTCTCACAGATGGCACTCAAGAGCCATAAGTGAGCAGCCCTGGTTAACAGCATATAAGAAGTACTAGTAAACAGGTGGACTGTGGTGACGGCTACTTCTTTAGGATTAGACAATTGTTTTTTTTACCTTAGTTGGAATTAACAGCAGCGGTACTACAGTTTGACTGAGGAACACAGGCTGTGCAAATCTACCAGTCCTAGCCTAATTGCAAATAGAATGATAAGTGGGCTGTAGTAAATTACAAGGTTATAATTGCATCGAGGGGTTCTGGTGACACTATAAACCACGAGAGTGAAGCGCAAATAGATTATGATGAATGCACCAGAACCCTGAGATGCAAGTATAACCTAAAGTAATTCACTTCAGCCCATTTCATTATTGTTTATAATATATGGCTTAACACCCCATATATAAGTATGGGCTTGGGAGGCAGAATGGTCTGGTGGTTTTAAAACTCGGGACTAGAGGCCAGGAAATCCTGGGCTCCGATCCCAGCTCAGTCACTCACTCTGGGGCAGGAACCTTGAGCTTTCTGTGCCTCCATCCCCGCACACCCATACAACTGAAGCAGGAGAATGCCCAGTTATTCTACGGACCTGTTACAGTGCAATTCTCATTTCATTCATCAAAAAACCTTGTTGGGGAAAGACATTGAATAGCCCCACAAACAGGGTACCTCTAATCCTCTGAAATAGAAGGTGTGAAGCAACCACGAAACAGGAGCAAGTTGGTGTTGGATTCTGAACCTAGTTTACCTTGTGATGTTGCCAGACCATCTGTAGGGACCAGAGGGAAGCTCAGACGTTTACTGTGGAGTCATCGTAATACTGTTGTGGAAATGTACTATATTGAATGTTATCGAGGTGGAGTTCAGATGAAATATCAGGTTATGTATTATAGAGAGCAAGGTCATGATAATCGATAAGGATCCAGCCAGCTTCTCTTGTGCGTCTTTCTTTTATTTTTTTTTTAATAACACAGCTTTTTACAGCAGTGGTGATATTTATTAGTCGATTTGAGTTGGAACAAAAAACTGTTAAAAGTTAAAAAGGGCTGTAAATGATCCGCTAAGTATAATTCTGAGCCAGCAGAAAATGAAACATTATGCAATATAAAGTGGGAATGGAGTCACGTGTGCAGCAGAGGATTGCACAATGCTTGACAACACTTCTTTTAAGAATGAATTCATCTATCTATATCTATATATATATATATATATATATATATATATATATATATATATATATATATATATATGGATGAAGGCTATATTTGCATCCTGAGCCATTTGAAAAAAAAGGCATAATACTGCCATAGTGGGCAGCAGTGTGGCGTAGTGGTTAGGGCTCTGGACTCTTGACCGGAGGGTTGTGGGTTCAATCCCTGGTAGGGGACACTGCTGCTGTACCCTTGAGCAAGGTACTTTACCTAGATTGCTCCAGTAAAAACCCAACTGTATAAATGGGTAATTGTATGTAAAAATTATGTGATATCTCCTAACAATTGTAAGTCGCCCTGGATAAGAGTGTCTGCTAAGAAAAAAATAAATAGTAGTGATGTCAAAATGGCATATTCGTCTAGAATATTATACTTGACCTTTGACCCATATTTGACTCCTGTGCACTTGACCACTTTCAAGCAAAATGCCTCGGTTTAAATCACTCAACAACACCCACAATTCGTGGTTTTTAGGCACTTTTAACAAACTTGTCTCTGTGAAGATTTACAATCATCCTCCACCGAAGGCATCACCAACCAAACGAGCGAGACAAATAATCTTCGACTCTGACAGCGACTAAAAAATGTAATAAAAAGCACACCTCATTGAAACACCTTTTCCTTAAAAATATGATATTTTTTGCAGTTCATTATGTACCCAGTTTAATTCACCATTCCTGAATTATGAAAAAGAATATTTATATTGACTTAATGTATGTTATTATTATTCACTAAATTCACTTGCAATTTGAACTTTAACACACGTTTATTGTCTTTTTTTTTATCACAGATAACGCCAATGTATTATAAAAAATAATAGATGAGCTTCAGTGAGTTAAAGGAAAATAACTCCATCTGGGGTTTCTGTGACAGTTTATAAACTATTCAACCTAACCGTCTCATAGTTTTTGATGGATACGCGCGCGTGTGTGTGTGTGTGTGTGTGTGTGCGTATGCCTGCCTATGTATTATTTCTGGATGTATAGTAATTGTTTAGAATCATTGTATTGTTATTTTATCGAATATGGCCTACTTAGGTCTCTCTTTGTATTAGCGCTGCACTATTGAGATGTACCTGTGCTGGTCCTGTGGGCACAAAGTGAACAAACTAAACTAATTATCAAAATATGAATCACATATATTTCTATTTACGCTACAATAGGAATCCCTCGGTTTTTCACCTGTTAGTTCACATTCCCTAAGGAATGTAAGGGGGAAAAAAAGAGCAGGAAAATGTATTAGCGTGATCTCTGTAGCATGACACAATTAGATTTTACCAGGGTTTGCAAGTTCCAGCCAACGACAAGCATGCATAGCTGAGGCAGTTTACCAGCGAAATTAGTTTAAAAGTGAGTAATTAGCAATACAAGTAAAATGTTATCACACTACGCATGGGTGTAATTAAACTGTTAAATGTTATGGTTGTTTTAATATATATATGACCTCAAGAGGGCTAATTTCCTATGACCTTTGACCCTGGGTGTTTATGTTGAACAAAATTTAACAGGTTATCATATCAGTACCTCCAATAACAGGTACTGAAAGGGAGCTCAGCTGCACTCAGATTGATCTAATCATTGCTTGAACAGTATTAACCAGTTGCTTGTTTTACCTAGACTTTTCTTTTGAAAATGATTGATCGATCTATTCATTTTCTAACTTGTCTATATGAACCAGTCTATACACAAACGCCACCTACAGGAGCACGACATCTTAACAGTTCAGAGACATTAATAAAAAATAAAAAAAAGGTTTTTTTTTTACTGCAACGGAATATATTCTGATAAATTAAAGGATCAATAAAAAATAAACAAATCTACATTTTTTGGCATCTACTGTAGCAAGTAAATAAAGGCTTATACTGGTACATTTAATACCCTGAGTTCCATTTAGTTTGTTTAGGTAGGTATTTAATTCTCTCTATAAAAAAACAGTTTAACCAATACATTCAAATGGCGTGATTCAAATGCAAGCTGATGCTATAACACGTCTGACTCTTTTAGCCTCTCCTCCTCAGGAAAGAATAACAAATGGTCTTTAGCGGCGACGAGTACAGTAGGTAATTTGTTAGCATAACCAAAAGACATTTACTTTAATTAGAATCGGCTCCTTAATCACGCGCATAACATGGCCCTCTCTCCCCTATCTGTTAGATAAAGACGTTATGATCATTTGCTTATGACTGATGCTGTCACCTCTCTCCCAGTGGTGTCCAAATGGGCACATTATCTCTGTTAATTTATTGCTTGCAGCATGATAGCGTTCATGGGATCCCATTCAATTTCCATTTGCAAGGTTTAGAGCAGCTCAATAATGATGTTATGTGTGTGTGTGTGTGTGTGCGCGTGTGCCATAGCGAATGTTGCCCCCAGGGCTCTGTTTTTGCTGGGTGACAATGTCCTTTTATTCATCTCTACCTCTCCTGTTTTGATTTCTACTTAAAGTTTTATGTCCCTGGCCCCCTCCAGGGTGCTATTACCTTGTATGCTAATAGAGCTATGCATATTCTATTAGCGCTGTCAGGGCAAAATAAGAGGCGCGTTCTGTAAGGAGCACTTGGGGGGCAATAAACACAGCACGGGGTCCTGCTGTTCCTGCATTATCAGTCATCTTCACATTTCAATGGAGCCTGCTTATGCACTTCCTCTAATACCTGACTCGGGAGCAGGAAATGAAAGCCTGTTTATGAGATAACGAGCAGGAACGGAACCCACTGGCTTCAAACTTCACGCCAGCGATTTTACTTCATCATCTTGCTTGTCTTCTCTCTTTCAAGACTGTCCCCTCCACACTGCAGCCCCTCTCATCTGGGCTTAAAGCCTTCCTTATGCGTTTAAATCCATTAAGTGCCATTGTCCTCATTTGAGGACAGGCTACTTTGTAATTTCTTTGAGCATTTTAAAACTTGCATCTACCTGTCGTTTCCATTTTCTCTTTAACTATATTGGCATGATAACTTATTCTAATTCTGTTAACCGCAAAGTCTAAGTGTAACTTAATTCTGCAAATACAGCCCTTCAGATGCTTTTATGACACCTCAACATAAAAGAAACTGAAGCCTAAAAATGATCTATTTCTTGGCATTTACCCACAGTGATGGTAAAGCTCCATTTTCTATGCGTTGAGCTTCATAGCCGGCATGCAATTTCACTGGTCTGGCACCTCCAACTAGACTAGAGTTTTCAAAATCGGACCCAGCAGTTTGAAACCAACCCTAAGGACTTATTTTTTTCTGTGAAGAAATATTGATTTAGAATGTATCAAATTACATAAATACTGTTCAGCTTGTGTTCGGAGTTATTCAAAACTGCCCAGTCCCTGCCCAGTCCCTGACCACATTCCGGCGCCTCCTTAAGACTCACCTCTTCAAACAGCACCTGTAGAACTCCTCTGTTGTATCCTGGGACACTATCACCCTTCATTTAAATATGCTTTATTTTGCTCTTATCTGCCCCCTATTTTACTGCATTTAATCCTGTACCTCAGAATATTGTAATCTGCCAAGTGTTTAATCTGTAGTATTTTGTACTTAATCATATCCTGATGTAACTATCACTACTTAATCATATCCTGATGTAACTTTCACTATTATCTGCTGTATTATTGAATTGTGGTTTGTCACACTTGAGAATTATTGTATTTCTTGTTCTTATTGTATGACTTATATTGTAACACTTGAATGTATTTGTATTTGCTTGCGATTGTAAATCGCCCTGGATAAGGGCGTCTGCTAAGAAATAAATAATAATAATAATAAAAGAAATGTATTTGGCAATGAATGGGTTAATAACATTATCAATGACCTCTCCTTTGGTTTTTACCTTTTTTTAAATTAAAAATATGTAAATATTTGACTGCAGGCAGACCATCAATTGAAGACACTGAGACAGACCTCTAGGCGAAACATGTGTCATAGAAGTTTAGATGTTTCTTTTAGCATTTTAGCGATTGATAGAATATTTTGAGAAATCCTTCACCAGGAGAGAAGGTCTGTTCAGAAATATGCATTGTTCTCAAAGAGCGAGCCTGCATTGAGTATCTTCAAATGTTTCTCCAGGTAGCAGAGGCCTGTGATGACAAGCAAGCCTGCACCAAAGTGACATTTGGAGGTAGGCTTTACTGGCAGCTGGACTGAAGCAGGAGGGAGGTGGGGGGGATATATTATACAATGATAAATGACACTGCAGGATAATAAGACCCCCCAATTAAAAAAAAAAAAAAATCCCTGTTTTGTGTTCCTTACCTAAAACAGATGAACCTTTTATGGAAATGTGGAAACGATTAGTTTAAGGGTTGTCTTTTAGGGTAATTCCCAAATGAAACTAGCTGGCCCTGTATTTATGAAGCCTGTTGCGAAGGCTCTTAATGAGGCAATTAAGCAAAGGGTCGGCTGTCTTTGATCTAAATGTGGTGATTTTTACAAAAACATCTCAGAGTGATAGATACTCATAACTCAGAGGCCATAATTGTGCTTAATTTGTTTGGAATAGGAATGTGCTTTCAATTAGAGACGGGATTCGGCCCTCGTGTTTAAAGGAGACTGTCAGAGAAAATTAAGAAGCAGTTTGCTTTCGGAGTTACTGTTTTTTATCACAAGGAGGAGGAGGAGGAGGAGGAGGAGGAGAAGAGCCTAAAACAGAAGGCAAAAGATAATTAGGCCAAAAAGCACAGGCCTACGAGGAATTTCAAAACAGGCGTACAAAGCAGGAAAATTAAAACTGCTTGTTGTGTCTTCTAATCAGCAAGGCAAAGCACTGAAACAAAATGGCGGACTAAACTGCCTACCC
This sequence comes from Acipenser ruthenus, assembly GCF_902713425.1. Taxonomy (NCBI): domain Eukaryota; kingdom Metazoa; phylum Chordata; class Actinopteri; order Acipenseriformes; family Acipenseridae; genus Acipenser; species Acipenser ruthenus. The sequence goes on from NC_081208.1 coordinate 2,077,804, forward strand.
TTCGTAATATCACTTTCAACAGCATATTGGAAAATTGAACATACTGAATTGTATTCTGAAATGCATTCTCTTCCCAAGTATATTTTAAAATATTGTAAATTCAAACACTCTTTTTTTTTTTTTAAACATTCTTGCAAAAGGTTAATGTTAGCAATACTGAAACATTGGCAAGCTGAATCTTCCATGATGGAGGATACATAATGTAGAAAGGCGTTTCTCTTTAGTTTGGGTGGAATGCATTTCTGACCACATTAACTTTATTCTCCTGGTGCTTCTAAAAAAAATAAATAAAAAAAAAATGCAAAACCAAAAAACCAAAGCCCTTTTCCCCCTCTTATTTCCTTTCTAATTATATTGGAAGCTTCAAGCATGACCTGAGCTATTTTGTTTTTTGCATCTCAAAAAGTCACAGCTAATTTATATCGAATTGCTTTACTTGGTGGACGTGTTAGGGTTACACAAGCGCAGAATGCAATTCTCAGAGGATAAATGAATACTTAAAACACATTAAATTTACCCCGGTTCCATTCGATGGATATGAAAAGAAAAACGTTATCTCTTAATCTGTTTTCCAGGACGGCTGTAATGTCTTGTAAAACAATGCAAGAAAAGGAGATAAAGGGAAGCTCTGAGGCTTGAAAAGGTAGCATCATAAACCAATGGCCCCCACACTACTGTATATTTCAATGGAAGAGATGTTTATCCTATAGCACAGAGGTGGCCAACTCTGGTCCTGCAGAGTCGCAGGGTCTTCTGGTTTTCGTTCCACTTGAGTTCTTAATTACTTCATTGAACCAATTGTTTTCTTTATTGGTCAACACTAACATTTGTTTCAGGTCTTTAGCCATGGATGTTTTAAAGATACCCAGAAACCCTGCAGGATTGTGGCTCTCCAGGAGCAGGATTGGCCACTGTTGGAATTCACACATTGGCAGATATTATTTGGGAATTCACATATAGAAGTTACTCCACAAATGTTCACAGAAGAGTGTAATTGTCCCATGGATGAGGATGTCCGAATAATTGACACAGCAGTTTTTTTTTTTTGTATTAGAAGCCAGAGGCCCCAATCCAGAGGGTCATTTTAAAATGTCCATGAACAGATCTGCCTCTTAAAAAAGCTCTTAAAATAGCCCAAACAGAAGCCTTAGTATTGTTGGTTTCATTTCAAGGCCCGTGATAAAGCTCCTTTCTTTACAGGATACATCATATGATAGTAGAGGTATATCTCATTTTTATCTAGATACAAGACCAAAAGCACAACAACAAAGATCATTGATCATTATGCATCATACAAGCAGCCCATCAGAACCAACATGTGTATGTATATTATTTGTTATAATCACAACCAGAAGAGAGTAAGCTCTGTACCAGAGAAGAGACAGAGGTAACCCTCTTCCTATAGTGATTAACCCCTTGGTTTGGCTGGTGCTTCCCTTCTCGCTGTGTTTACACAGCATTTCAGAAGAGAGATAGAGGTAATAACTCCCATGCTGTGGGACACATGTCCCGACAGATATCACTTTAATCTAAAGAGGATGTTTTACATTCAGCAGTCTTTGGGCTAGACCAGGCTTTGAGCTTTGGCCCTAGACCAGGAAAAAATGATCCATACTGTACTAATAAAGGAGAACAAGCAGAATGTCATAAAGCACTGTACTCACTCACCCGTGGATTATTCCTGCTGTCGTTTGCAGGGCACCACTCATTGAAACAAGGCATTCGTTAATCTTAAAGCATGTAGCTTAAAATGCACGTAGCATATCTGTGGTATGACTTTAATGCTGGTGCCAACCATCTGGAACAGCCTTCCGAAAGTTGTGTTTTTAGTTCAGAATTCACTGTTCCTTCATGCTTGTTATTGAGAGAAATGATCATCTTCTTTTTCTGTTATTATTATTGCTTCCAATACAATAGCGTCCAAATCACGATTTTTCGAGAGTGTCATTATCAATAGGCTGCCCGTTGAGAGCTCAGTCAACAGGTTGTTGATGGATGGCATGCTAATAGGGAGTGACAGTTGAGACATGCAGAGTTTGAAAATGGCGATGCGAGAAGGCAGGCAGACGCTCTCTCCACCTCTCTCCGCAGGCCTGTCTCTTAATGCACCATTAGAACCGACTCATCCTATGAGCTGCCTGTCTGTCATAGCAGCCTCCTGGGGCAATCCTCGGATATGTACTCCCTATGTACAGGAGCCCTGAATATAATTGGGCTTTAGGCCAGCTTTAACATTTTGGACTTTCGGATCCTTCGTTTTAAATTCGTCCTTTACCTTCTGTTTCTGCCTCTCATCTGATGAAGATGTTCTTCGAGTGTTGGAGTAAAATGCATAATTATTTAAATAGCTATATTAAAAAAATAAATAACTGCAGTTTAACCCTTTAAGGTACATGACACGTATGTGTCCCACAAATAAAATGATGCTGACTTTATTTTTTGCAATGAGGTGCATGAAAAAGGGTTTTACAGACAGGTTGGATCTGGTCATCCAAATTGTCAGTTTCCTCCTCGAGATACTTGAGTCGCTCTCAAATGTGTTTTAAGAAGAAACCGTTTGAACAAGCGCTCAATTCCTTGTGTACCTTAAGGGGTAAGATGCATACAATTGGGATAAATAATTATGAAGTGCTGTTAGACTGCAGTTTTGTAAACTTTAAAACATACATCCTTTTCAATCATAGATTAGTAACACACACAGAATTATGCATACTTTTATTTAAATAAGCTTCTACATTTGTTCGTCATTCTTGTCTTAGTTTCTTACCACCCAGTAAAGTCAGCCTAATAATTTATTCACTGTGTTTTTGGCTTGAAACATACTCTTAGGTCCCTAAAGTGTGGACAAATTGTTCACTTCTTTCATTCATATGAAATGCAGTACAGTTAAAAAAAAAACACAAACACAATACTGGTACAACCAGTTGTTGTTTGCAAAATTGCTTAAAGATTTTGAAGTTATTTGAGAACATCTGACCTCCTACGCTTTAGAAAATGAACCGCTGCAGCCAAAGAAAAACAGCTGTTTGTAGTTGTATTTGCAAAGCCAAGTGCCGTCAACACACAGGACTGCGGGAGGTTTTGTAGAGTTGTGAAAAATCACAATGAATTCAGGAGGAGTACCAGCTGGCAGGGCATGTTGATGTCAAAAGACATTCTGAACACATACTTCTCATTTCCAGATCAATGCAGACCGCCTTCAATTTGCAGCATGTCATCTGTTCACAGAGACGTGATATTAATTGATAAGGCTGAGATCAATCTTTGTTTTTGTAAATGCACGGGGTGTATTGACAGATTTGATTTCAGCGTTATTGATTTGTAATCAATAATAGGAAACCCAGGCCTCTAATCTGTAATTAAGCGGTGTCTGTCTCTAAAGAAATGCCCCCGTATTTAAGCATTTTAAAAATTGTTCTCTCTCATTTAAATATGGCAACAATAAGAAAATCCCACATTCTAGAAACAAAACTTTTCCCAAAAGTTTCTTAATGATTTAGTAACTGCTTTAACATTTCTAATTTGATATGCTGACTATCTTAAAAGGTATTTTCAAAAAGAGCTTGTAATAAAACTTTAGTCTGAGCCTAGTTGCATCATACTCTACAGCAAGAGCACAGGCGACAGCAAAGGTGAGGGAAAGTGATCAAGAAATCAACTCATGTGCAAATCTATCTTAAGATGTAAATCAATAACTGTAACAAGCCGAGAAATAGAAGCAATGTATTCTCATTCTTATGGGACAGTTCAGCCTGACTGAGCATGACCAGATCGGAGCTGAGCCACGCTCCTCAACATCCAAACAATATGAATATTGAACAGGCTCCCGGAGTAATGTTCCCTTTTCTAATGCCGAGGGTGAAGGAGCTACATTTGACATACGGAGACAAGAAATGGCTCCTGACATCTCTTATAGGTGAAAGTCGTTCTAGAATTTTTTTTTAATGGCCCAGTATAAATCTTTTAAATTATAAATCAATAAATAGTTAATACAATAATAGAAATCTTTATAAATATTTAACTAAGTCGGTATACAGTGGCCGTGCTAGATGAAGGTTACAGCCTGAGGTTGTGTCAAATTCAGCTGAACTGCAGCCACAAAGCAATGCTCTCGTCTCCATCTCGCAGGTTTAATTGTGACGTGCAAATATTAGGCACTCTCATTCTCCGAGGTTGGAATCCAATCGCTGTGTGCAGAGTGATCCAAAAATGAAAATCCTACCTTTTGCATTTGTTACAGCCAAGTGGCAGAAAAGTTTAACTTAAACAATGAGGTTGATGCAATTCAAGATAAAACAAGCTAAACCAGAATCTTAATTGTAGCTAAATACTATGACGCTCAAGTGAAGTCTTTAACAAAGCAGTCTTTGAATTGGTTTACTGTATATGAAGGTACAGCATATACACGCTTGCAATCGCAAAATAAAACAGGGATGCAACTATGTTGGGGGTGTACTGTAATGCAACACCACAGGTATATCGACCCTATTAAAAAGGGCAATTTACAACTAATCATTGGAAAAGTCTGCAGAATGATGTTTAGCTGACTTGAATCGATAGTCTTATCAATGGCGCTTCAAAAGTGAAAGAAATCTAGTAGAATGTTTGGTGGTAAAGGAATCTGATAAAGAGTTCAATTCATTTCAAAACTGTAGAGACTCTTAAGGGTTCATATAAAAAGGTGCCTCAGTTTCTTGTTCTGGGTAAAGGAATTGAACCCGACTGTTTGTGCAGACCCAAGCGTAACTGGCTGTGTTTTCCGATCTGCTCACATTTTTTTTGTCTTTAATTTAGCAGAACATAGCATCAGTGTGAGCAGCAAGTGAATATCTCTTTAATCAGCCTGGCTGGAAATGACACAGAGGGTGACAGTTCAATTTGCCAGTAACGGATGGATCCTATCACAAGCGTGCTGAGTTGTTGATTTTTATTTTGCCTGCCAGAGATATTATGACTTCACGAAGGGCCTTCCAAACCACAGCCTCTCTCATCTGCTACTTAGGGGATAAATCTTTTGCTGTTTATTTGCCCCTGTCAGGAATCTACATCTCAGGCAAATTATCCTGATTTTTTCCTTCCTCTATAAAAGAAATATTGATCTTTATCCTTTATTTGTGCAGGCTTGTTGTGGTTGGGAAATATCTCCCTTAGGATTTGTTTTTCTTTTTTCTCTTGGTTATTAGATCAATCAAACGCTAATGATGCCTTCTATATTTTGTTGCCGTTGTCGTTGCGGTTGCCGTCATTCTTCCTCTATTGTTCAGAGAGATACTTTTCATGCTTCCTGCCTTCTTTCCAGCCTACAGGAACAGCTAGACCGATTTATTAACGGCCTGCCTTCAAGTCGTCTAATGAGGTGCCTGTTTAGAAGGAATCTAATTAGTTTGAATAGCGTTAAGAGCCTGTTTATAGCAAGAGATTCCCGGAGACATTTGTCTCATAGGTCAAGTTGATTAGATGTTGGACAGCATTGTCAAATACTGGGATTACATGGGGTGGTGGGACTGTATGTTAAAGCACACCCAACTAATGTGGAAATTAATTTGAACCTGAAAGTCGTTTAGAAGAATCAGTTCTGGTTTTGGCCAGTTTGAATGAATTCAGCAACATGGACAACCAATGCAAAAAACGCATTTACACTGCTGTGTTATAGGTTGAAGGCACTAGGCTATTGAAGATAGGGACTGCTGGAGGTCCCAGCCAATACTGTATTAACTGCCCAATGTGGAATGAATATTGGTTTTACTTATCACTGAAATAAGCTGATTCCATGCATGCTGCTTTCTGTAGTCCACTGGTCTAATATCATTTGAATTGCTTTTTTTTTTTTTTTAAATATATATATTTCCCATGCTATGGTGTTTGTAATTGTTCTGTGTGGCCCTAGGTTATGTTGCTCCAATATGGAGTAATTATCATTTGTCTCTAATTCTGCCTTTACCTGACTTTGAGCTGCCATGAGCTTGTCTGGAGAATCCGAAGCACCGGGATTGAACAGCCTTCCTTCATTCCATTGAAAACATGTGACAATGTGACCTTTCAACTCTGCCTGCCCTGCTTACTCTACACAGGGAGAGAGAGAGAGAGAGAGAGAGAGAGAGAGAGAGAGAGAGAGAGAGAGAGAGAGAAGAGAGAGAGAGAGAGAGAGAGAGAGAGAGAGAGAGAGACATAGAGAGAGAGAGAGAGAGAGAGAGAGAGACAGAGAGAGAAGAAGCAGACTAGCAAGTACTAGACTTATTTAGGCCATAACAAAACACAACATAAACAAACCAAGAGTAATTCTCACTTACAATGAGGACCTTTCAAAGTCAGAGCATAATCGTAATGGAAGCCAGTTGTAAGCGGGTCTCAATGCTCGAAGAGTTTCAATAGTAGTCGAGAATTTCTCAATCCATTCCCTAGAAAAGCCTTCATCTCCCAGGGGTTTTATTGGGTTACAGAGGGTTTATAGTTTGACCCCACAGGGTTGTGATTGCTCCATCATGTCAATCAGCCTTTATCTCGTTTTGGTAATTTTATATTCTGGAAAAAAAAGAACTACTTTTCAAAGGCATTTCTATCTTCCCAGCTCTGCGCGGTATATAATGTTTCATAAAAAAAAAATCTTCTCTCTTTATCTGCTCCACAGCTGGCTTGCTTTGGATGGAGAGCTGAGATTACATTTCTAAGTGACTTGATGTTTTTTCAATTGTCTTCCTAATAGTTTGCATGTTTCCTCACAGCCCCTAGACTCAAGCAGTTGTCTCCCCATTTGTGAGACATGTCACATTGAATTAATTCGAGTCAGGACCAACATCCAGTGTGGAATCAATTAGATCAACATTACGTTTACTCCCCTAACACGATCATGAAGGACTCCCTACAATAACCCAGGAGATCTGGAGGTCAGTGGGTGTAGTTTGTGACACCTAGGAGTTCAACAGTAGGTCCACTGTACAGTAGCATGGCGAGGAGAAACAGATCCTGAGGATTTTGGCTTTCCAACCCACAGGAGTGCCAGATTAATCACAATTTGAACATCTCAAATATGTGCTGCTGTCCTGTCAAACCTTTGTACATGGCGATATGCCAGATCAACAGGTATATCATTTCCTGTATAAGTGCAATAAATTGCACAAAATCTTTATCACAGAAATCTTTTGTATTGGCAATGGGTCGTGTTGAGCACAGGCTGATTATAAGACCCTAACAGACTTTCTTTCATGTGGGTAGCATGGATGGATAGACGCTCTCATGTAAATAAGTGTGCTTTTAGAAAAGTTACCAGCCCCTCCCAATGGATCCTACTCTAACATGGTAGCTTCTGTGCAATTTCACAGAAATGGCTTGGTTACCTGGTACAGGTAATTTTCATGTAATTACACACTTATTCCAACAATAGAGCAGAACATTTTGGTATTTACCCAATTATTACATGGTTATGTACTACCTATTATTATTCTGTATTTTCTAAGGAAAGAAAGTGAAAAACAGAGGGTGTTCATACATTACATAGGGCCCCGACTCAAAGATATTTTAACTAGATAGAAAAAAAGAGTTTTGGGGAAATACTGTACAAACCCATGCATTAAACGTGTATTTGCTTACGATTGTAAGTCGCCCTGGATAAGGGCGTCTGCTAAGAAATAAATAATAATAATAATAATAATAATAATAATAATAATAATAATAAAATAATAATAATAATAATAAACACCTAGCACATATTGATCTGTTCTAATTTGGATTCCTAATCAATAATGCGTGAATCAAATACTTTGTATTTGTTTATTCCTTGAATACATGTTTTCCTCATTTCTTTCCACAGTGGAAAAGTTAATTGAATCTGGCCTGTGGTTGATAAAAATATCTTGTGGGACGGTTTTATTTTGAAGTTATTTTACACACTTTGGAATTCGCACCTCCAGATAAATGTGAAAGTCTGGCTTGGAGGGTCCACAGACTTCAAAAACTGGCCAACCAAGTGACTTAAGACTTTATGTGTAAAGATAAAAGTGCAGACCACCAAATACTGAGCTGCATTATACACACCCACTCATTATCAATGTGCTAGGTGTAAACAGCCAGCACAGCACCACTATTTGGCAAGGCTCAGGTACTGTAAAGTACTATTAAATGGGGAAAGTCCTTTTTCAGCAGATTTTTCTTTTTCTGTATCCATCACATCAAACAGCCCAAGCAAACATCCTGACAGGCAGACGTGTAAATCTTCATGCATAGAGAGGGAAAGTAATTCACAAACAAAAGCAGTATTTAAAGTTTAAAGAGGAAGTAATGGAAATATTATGTACAGAAAATACAAAAGAGAACCAAAATGTGTTTTATTACAGGAAAAATACTCTAAATAATAAATAAGATGTGCATGTTTTACAGCTTGTTTTATATTCGTGAATATTAAAACGTGCCAAAATGTGGAATATGCATTGGCTTGCGACACATGGAGGCACATTCTTTCAAAGAGAAAGGGTGTATTAAGCCTAATACGGGTTAAGAAACAGCAGTGTGCTTTAACAGAGCCTCGATATTGCCAGATGATTTGTAAATGGATTGCTGAGCAAAACTATTATGACAAGTTTGCTAACTCATCTGTTTTTTGAGTCATGAAAAATGCACTTTCTTGATTTTAAAAATGTTCTGCATTTCAAATTGCTTTTTTGAAAGGTTCTACGCAATACCCCGGACTAGTCTGTAACCTAAAAACTCTTTGTGCTGTTTTTTTTTTTATTCATTTGAAATTATTCTCTTATGGTAAGGGCATGCATTTTTCAGGATGTTCGCTTGCCTTTTAAAATCAAAATGTAATCCCAGTTTACAAAAAAAATAAAAGAAAATTACAAAAGCTGACTAGAAAAGTAGCCAGGGATCCGAGTGGCTACTTGTTAGCATTGAAATAGAAGTGAAATCACAGCCTTTCTGTCTGTCTTCGGGTATTGTGTATATATATTGCACTGTGGTGGTAAAAGGCCTTCTGCCTTATTTACAGACAACAGGCCACATTTTCAACGCATTTCCTCCCGTTTAATTGGCTCCTATATTTTTAAAGAGCGGGGACGTCTGTTCATTTTTTTAAATTAGAACTAAAACAACAAAGTTCTATATTTCAGGTTCTATTAAGCACTCTTAAGACATTCGGTTTTTCATTTTGTAACATTAACATGATTTTTCTTCTCCTTTAAAAACAAAATAAATAATAGAAGTTAATTAAGGAAGGTAACCCTGAAAATGTGACCTAATATACACAAAACATCTACTCACACTGCAGTACAGTTTTTCTTTGATTTCCCTTTTCCTGGGGTCTGTTTTTTAAAAAAAGATGTGTGTGGATCTCCCGCCCCCCCCCCCCCCCCCCCCCCCAAAAGTACTAGGATAATAAATGAGGTCAGAGCAACACTCTCTCTCAAAACACAAACAGACTCAAACAAGCCCTCCTCAGTCTGGAGGTCACTGCTGTGCACAGGAGCAGTATAAACACTAGAGGGAACTAAAAAAAAAAAGTCCCTTATGGAGAAAAACGCTGCCTTGGGGAATCAGAAATGAGGAGAAATGATGATGATGATGATGATGATGATGATTATTATTATTATTATTATTATTATTATTATTATTATTATTATTATTATTATTATTATTATTAATAGTAGTAGTCATTATTAGTAGTCGTAGTAGTAGTATCATTATTAAAAACATGTTTCTTGAATTCCGTACAAGTCTGTCCAATGGAACCTATATGCCATTTCTTCAGCAAACTGTTGTCTAATGCCATTTATTATCAAGTTAAGAGAATTAAGACACAGCATACTGATTTGGATGTGTTTAAACTGCTGTCTCTGAAACTTTGAACGAGGTGTCTTATGGTTTGACTGAAAGAATAACATTACATTGCATGCGTTTGCTATGTTACTGTTCATAGTCTACTGTAATTCACAATGTCCAGCTTTATAAAGGTTTCTTTCTATATTGGAGTGGTCACGGAATGAATGTGGTCTTATTGGCAGCCTGGCTATTGTTTGACAGGTTCCCTGCTGCTGCTTGCTTTTCTGTCCTCTCACCTCGTCTACCTCATAAATTTGTGTTCTGGCTCTTTTCTTGTTAGTGTTTCTTGACTGGTCTCTCTGGCTGCATTGTCTGCCAAAGAAATGGCTTGAAAATGTGTTTTACTGATCGCACGTACAGAGCTGCCAATTCTCCCACGGTTACACAGACAGGTTTATTTGGCCCAAGGTCCCTCCCAACAGTTAAATGAATCCTTCATCTACCTCTAAGTGTTGAAGAGGCTTCAAGAGCACAATGCTTCTGCTATGGGCTTCAGTGCACGGTGCAACGCTGATATGCTTCCCCACCCCACTAGCTCTCACATGCTCACCCTCCAAGTACAGCTGGTACACCAAAGTGTAACTATTAACCTTTCCCCGCCTGCAAGAAGCCCACTGGGGGTAGAGTGTTGCAGGGGGGCATACTGTATATGAACACAGCAAGTATTTAGAAAAGCACAGAGAAATAATCCAGGCCTACCTAAATAGGAATCACTATTGTATTGAGTGGGGGAATCTAGTCTCACTTCTTTTACCAACTTTGCATTGTTTGAATAATTGAAACAGCAGTGTAGTTGTTCCTATTTCTCTGCGAGCAAGCCTGTTAGTAACAGCTAGCCAGTCTCGCTGTACAGAGTCAGCAGACATAGCAATCAGGTTCCAGTTAGATTTCCGTTACAAGCCATTAACTTCATATTTCTTAAAAAGAGGGGTGAAATGCTCAAGGCTTTCCAGGAGAGCAGAAGTTTAAAAAAAAAAAAAATCCTGGTGAGAACCATTCCGTTCAAGGCAAAGGAGGACGGGGGGATATTAGTGGCGTGGATGGAACAAAAAATGTTCTTACAAGGGTTCCATGAGCATTCATCCATGACTTAAAAAGCTTGATCAGAAAATCCGTGTAAAGCTTAAAGAAGGTTTTGCCAGACTTATTTTTTTTTTAATAATGAATTCAATGTATATGTTGAGGTGGGGTCACAAACCTCATTTTAAAACAAACAAACAAAAAAACACTAAATGGAATCTTGCTAAAATAGTTTTTAGTGGGGTTCTATTTACTGTACATGACCAGTCATAATATCTATAGGGTTTTAATGTTGTTCTTATAGTGTACTATCACTGTACAACTGTATTCCCCCCATTTAAACATCCTGTATGAAATAAGTACCAGCAAGCCTTCGTCTCATTTTCATTGAAACCCTCCAAGCCACAACGTGGTTCTCGCTTTCACACTTTACTGCAGAACGAGTTATCAGATTCAATGGAGTGTAAAGCAATCTCGAGAAATTCCAAACAAAAGCAAATATTCATGCGACATCAAAGTCCCAGCGAACCCCCTCCAACTTAGCCAAACAATGACCCGCTGTAGGAGTCTTGTCACTGGGTAGAATTGTTTATTTTGACCCTGACCGCCGATTTCCTGTTATGGTCAGAGGGGGTCATTTTCTGTTGTATTGTCAGGTTTTAAAACTTGACTGCTTGATTCGGAGCCAGTTTCTGATATGAAAGTCCTTTGTTGCGTGATACACCCTTCTTGATGCTGGTTACCTTCTTTTTTTTGGGAGGAAGGGGGGGTTAAAGGTTCAAATTTAAATTGCACATCTTGCTTTCCTTGTTCTCCAGTTTGAATAGCCAAAAGAATGAGATATTTGAGCTGCTTTCAAGAGATGGAAAGTGCAAGTACACTCATGCCCTGTGCTTTGCTGTGTTTTGCCTAATGACAGAATACATAAAAAAAAAAAAAACTATTGAAATACTATTGAAAAGCAAAATATACTTGGGACACACTTGCATATTTAGCAATCTGAACACTATTATTATTATTATTATTATTATTATTATTATTATTATTATTATTATTATTATTATTATTATTATTATTATTATTATTAATAATAATAATAATAATAATAATAATAATAATAATAATAATAATGGTATTATTGTTAATGATTTAACTAGTCACTTTAATTGAAGATAAGATTCTTGTCTGTAATTGATTTTAAGTTTTTCATGGTTATAGGTTTTAAGGTTTAGGTTGAAAATGAAGTAACATTTTGACTATCAAACTCTGTTTAATCCAATGTACACAGTAGCACATTTTCAGATAACTGAGCTGTTGCCATGCTCCACTAATTGCAACGTTCATCATCATTATGATTCAGTGCATCGTGACACATTATGATAATATGCACAGCAATATGCAATTAGCTGCAGAGAAGAAAAACGATCTGCTGCTAGAAGCTCCCAGGGCAGGTCGCATGTGTAGCGCATAGCGGGACACTGGAAATGAACAAGCAGAAGAGGCTCGACTGCTCATCTGGGAGAGGGTCTGCAAACTTACAGTCTGCACATAACCGAGAGCTCAGCCTCGATTCTCATTGGCACCTCCTAGTGCAGCTTCATCAAATAACATCTCTGTGTGTAAAACGCTTTGACGTCTCTCTTCTCTCCCCAGTCTCTCCCCAGAGTCTGACCAAGGAGTGCTGTCTGTCTATGATAATGAAAGCTAGGTAAGGTAGGCTACTAAATGCGTATTGGGAGAGTGAGGAATCGGGTGCTGGGAGATCCAGCCTCCATCTGGAAAGTTTCAAAACTCCTAGTGAGGTTTTCAGTAGTTATTGGAGTTTACTAAAGAGTAAGACCAATGATTAAAATACACTGGCATGAATGCTATATGAAAGTTACAGGACAAGTTTCACTGAAAGATTATGGTGTGTATATATATATATATATATATATATATATATATATATATATATATATATATACACACACACCATAATCTTCAGTGTGTATTGTGCACCCAGTACATCATTTACATGTCATGTATAAAGTAGCTTCCTTTGTAAAATGTGCACTTCCTGTATACAAACATGCCACAGTATACTATATATCATGCTATGACCCAAGTATAATGTGCATCTTGTATATAATGTGTTTGCAGTCTGTTACATTCATAAAGGAATCACTTCAGAGTAAATTCACTGAAAAATGTGTCTGAATACAAATCGTGTCGGGGATGTGTCTGAATAGAAATCGTAAATACTTCAGATATCCAGATGAATTAGTGGGGCCGTGTGATTAATCTGTTTGGGCTTTTATGAGACGGGAACATTTGTTGCCCTGATGTTTGCTACATCTGAAACAATAGCTGCTGGGTTAATAGCATTGTTCTGTGTGATCCCTCTTCGTTCTGGTGTCTCATTACCAGACTACTACACTGTTCCTTTGACTCAACTTCCAGCACTACAATAGGCTGCCCTATCCCGTTACTGTACCAGCTTCATTTGGAGGTTTGCTAAAGCCAGACCTGCACAGTTAAATACGGTTTGATCTTAAGATCCGCAGTGTGTGTTTTTTTAACACTAAAACAAAGTCTTTTGATGTCAGACTAAAAGCCTTTTTTTTATGTGAGTTAGAATGTCCCTCACCCCCTCCCTCCAAAATATATGAAGAAACATTTGCAGAACACAGCAATACCAGCAATGGCAACACAATGGATTTGGAAGCAGTGGTCCTGATGCTGTAGCATGCTTTCATGCACCTATATGGTCCCACGCAAGGGATTGGTTCAGTGCTGCTCTTGTGCCACCATTGTCTCATAGTAATGTCACTATAGTGCCACTCCATTGCCATTGACAGTAATGGTAAGGGTGTGCATCCTCATAGTCTGACACTACAAGACTGTGCCTGCAGTTACTGTATAACATTTTGCAGATGTCTTACTATGGACATATTTACAGCAACAAATGCCTGCGCATGTAAACTATGCATATACGGTCTAGAAACTGCATTGAGTAATTATGCTAATTTTGCAGCATGTATGTTTTGCAGATTTTTTTTAAAAAAAGCAAAATGAGTGACTATTTCTTGCCAGCAAACATTTAATGCTTTACAGTATATAATGTTATCGTAGTGCTCATTTCTTGATTTAGGAATATCATACCCTGTAAAGGTATCTTCTAAACCCATCATTAGTGAGGAAAAGAAATAGAAAATAAAGTCATTGCATGTTTTACTGTGAAATCCATATCATGTAATCAAAAAAGATATTATGATAGCATTCCATACAAGTTTTTTTTTTACTATATATTGGGAATAAGGCATCTTTCTATCTTTTTCTGTTTGTAACATGCACAATGTTATTGTAACGGTACCAGATATTATTAACACATTTTAACTGTGTATTTAGGCTCTGGATTATGTCACCCCTGTTAAAAAATCACTTGTTTTAGTCTTTTGAGGTTTACAAGCTGAGATTCCTCATAACTTAAGTCAGTTCAATACACTGGCAGCGGCCACATTAGTGGTATTTATTTTTCCAAGTCTGCGCGGGGCCAGGTGGAAAGTAGCCTCTTTATTTTCTTTTTAATTGAATTTATTTTTTCTTAGTGACATTACAACAAATTTCAGCACTGTTGCAGGGTGTAATTTAAGTCAACACAAAGTAAATCATTTTTGTGGCTGTAATTAAAAATCCCCCCTGCTGTAAAACGTTCTCAATATTATGTTCATAGGCGCGGGCCGCGAGATAAATCCACGTTGTCAACCACGATTCACCACACCACATTAAACTCACACAGATCCATTCAACTTCTCAGCTCGGCTTACAGAAGGCCAGTCCTAACGTTTCACTGGGGTTTTCTTGACAGCGCACTAGCATAAGGGGAATTGTGTCAGCCTCCTCCAAATGTAGGAACATGAATTAGTCATTTTTAGCATTACCATTCTGTACTGTTAAAATGTGGTCAGGTTATGTTCTGGGTGAAGATATTTGGAAAACTGAATTGAGCTGTCAAGACCTATGAACACTTGGTTGATTAACAAAAAGTAATAACTGTTTGCAAACACTATTTCCAAATAGTAACTGAAAATGATTAATAATAATAATTACTACTAGTACCAGTAATAAAATGTAATGTCTAATGTAAATTATTGTTATTGCATTTATTCACATGTAAATTGTGTTAATTAATTATTATTAATTTCTTAGTAGACACCCTTATCCAGGGCGACTAACCATTACAGTAATCAAATAATTTTTTACATACAATTACCCATTTATACAGTTGGGTTTTTACTGGAACAAGCTAGGTAAAGTATCTTGCTAGAGGGTACAGCAGCAGTGTCCCCCACCAGGAATTGAACCCACAACCTTCTGGTCAAGAGTCCAAAGCCCTAACCACTACTCCACACTGCTGCACAATATTGTATGTGTTTCTCTGGTAGGACTACAGATCAAGTGTGTGTCACTGAGTGAGGGTGCAAACCTGCAACCTCTCACTCAAAAGGTGAATGATCTAACCAGTGAACCACCAAGTACCTGCTGCCTACTTACTGCATGAATGCTTCTGTAGCAATAAAGCTGTGAACGACTAAAACAACTGCATTCATCCCAAACTCAAAGACAACCCTTCCTGATCAGATTGCATTGCATTGTGTATGTAGATATTGGGCATTGTCTTTTACATCCAGTAATACACCACTATGTGATCCATGAGCAGGAAGGGGTAAATGAATCTTAATAAACAGCGCTTGACATTTAGTTTGTATCATTGCATGATCTTAAAATAAAAAAAGGAAACTGAATGGGGACTTCTTATTGCATAATGCGTCCAGTATCTTTACTTAATAGATCATTCATATGGTGCAAATTGTTTTGAAACACACCCTTGGGGGCAGCAAGGGGTTAAGCATGTTTATTTTGTTGGAGGAAGCAAATGAAATTTACGACACCAACAACATGACATCTGTGTCTGCAGTTTCACACGTTTTGTATAAAATGTACAGTTGCTGTATTGGATGTCATTGAGGCAGGGGTAACCAGAGCTGCTGAGAACAAAGCAGGCTTGCTTAGCAAGTGGAGAGATGCGTTTTCAGACCCCCCTCCCCTGAGTTTTTGAAGGCTTTGCCTGGCGTTTAAATGTGTGATCAGAACACGACTCTTAATATGGTTCCAGTCAAAAAAACTGATACAGTGTTACAATAACAGAGCGGTAATGAGGAAACCATATGGGTTTTATATCTCGCATTCCTGGAGAGCTGAGGGCGGGGGGTCTGCGATGGGGAACTCTGACCAGAAACTGCTCACGTGTTCAAAGGCAGGAGAGGACTGCTGGTATTCTGTGTGCGATTTGTGGCTAATAGCCTTGAAGCAGGACTCGCATTGTGTCTGTAACTACACCATGCAATAAAAAAATAAAACTAATCAAAACCGTCATTGACAGAATTAGAATCTAGCCCAACGATGTGTAGATTAAGCATTCCAAATCTGAAAAATCCAGTAACACCGCACCGCGAGAGCCACAGAATACAAGCTTGGCATTGATTATGCATAGTGGAAATGAGCCTGTCTGAGTGCCTGTATGCACATGCTAACAGACCCACCTCTGAATATCCCGTCATTGTTTGGAGCATAACTGTCCAACTATCCTAAGGTTCAAATCAATACACCAGCTATGGCATACAGCATACTTTCTGGGTTAGTAGCTGGGCTGAAAATGAACAGTTGACCCTTCTGTTTGTTAGTCCTCCTTTGTGGCCACTGAAACATAATAAAAGACATATAAATGTATTATTAAGTCTCTTTTACTGCTGAAGGATTGAGTGTTTAAAGTGATGTATGCACAACCGTTAGGCTGTCCTGCCCTGTGAGGGGGCTCAGATTACATTGGGGTAATCGTGTGTTTTCCATGTAATCGACGGAAGCCGGATGCAAATTATTATGGTCCCTTACCAAACATCTTAACCACTGTACTAAATCTGATCGGTTCAAAACGGATAATTAACTGCTTTCTTGCTGGTTACTCATCTGGTTTTAAAGCCACTGGATTCGTAATTCATTTTGCTGGAGATGCACTCCTGATTGGTGTTATATTCAGGACACACAGCTATGACTTCAAACTGCCAAATGAGAGAGGATCTTCTCATGATGTCTGCCAACGAAACCCTGTTACACTAAACAACATACGAACAAAGAAGACGTTCTCCTAAAGCTGTACGAGCAACTAGAATCTTACAGAGAGAGTTACATTTCAAGCTGCTTTGTAGAACTATTTATTTCACAATGCTTTTGTTACAGCAATAGCAGCCAAATCAATAACCACACTGCTGTATTTTGCCAAGCTGCTAGGAATGCCAGCCGCTGTTTATCCTGCTACTCAACTCCAGTTTGATAACACTTTACCGAGGCCCCAGAGCCTCTGCTGGCTCCACAGCAGCAAACGAGCTGCTGTTATTCCACATCCAAGCTATAAATGTGCAATAAAAACTGGGTACGCCATATGCGCAGCGAGGGTAACGCTCGATATACTTTAATGGTATGCTGGGCTGGGTCATATATTTTAAATGTTTTTTGGAGAGGGGAAATAAAAAAGTTTGAAGCTTGGATGTCCTTCATCTTCTGTTTCTATGAAGCTGTGCTGTATCCCTTTTTTAAATGACAGTCTGAAGGAATGGCATGATGTATGGTTTTGTTTATGCGGCCCAAAACGACTATAAACATTGAAAAAGCATTGAGAAAGAGCTTGGAGGCTTGTCGGGGAAAGTCTTAGGAGCAGTTTAATTCCTTACATTGCTGCCATCCAGACTTCATTACCAGTAAAGTATTTAGGGTTATCATGAAGCATTATACTGGTAAATGCACATGGGTATAAAAAAATCTTTTTTATGAATATGGAACTTGAAACCATGTATATTTTTAGTCAGTTCACTACAGAATATGACAACCAGTGCTCTAATTAAACACAGAATCACTGCATCTTTGCAAGGTAGGGCTTAAATGCCATGTGATGACAGTGGAGTTTGACATAATTAAACATGCATTTTTTTTAAACACTGATATTTTTCGCATGCATTCCAGCTGCGCCGTGAATGCCAAGAATGGTTTTGAGACACTTTTCTGTTGGACGTCCAAAATCCACCCAGAAATATGAGCATGTATGGCAAGCTGCTCCAATATGAGAGGAATGTCACATTATTTTATGGGTGCGTCTTTAGGTAACAGGTTGGTGAACAAGCAAGCCAGTGCACACACACAGTACGGAGAGTGCTCACAATCACATATTTGGAAGGTTTGTATAAAATCCACAGTTTATCAGATTAGACCAAAATCAGAAAGATCTATAGGATGTTAAAGGGTATGTTTTAATAATCTAAACAGTAGGCGATCTTAATACCTCCCCTCTAACTGTACAGCTATGGTCAAAAGCTTTGCATCACCCTATAGAATTAATTACTTTTGCTTCCTAAAGTCCAATAAAATCTGGTGATTAATGTTACGTTAACATGTTCAATTACGTACCGCTTTGTAGTTTTTCATATACTTAACAAAAAACTGACACAAATTGAAAAATGTGACATTTCGAAATCTAACATGAAATACTGTACTACTATTGTGGCTTCTGGTGGACTTTTGCGATATCATTGTGTAGTTTCTTTGATTACATGATGTTAAATAAAATATCTAAATTATGTTCATATAGGTTTTTGTTTTTTTAAATTCTTTAAGATGATATTGCTCTTGTCTTTCAGTGAGTTGTTAAGCCTGGTATATGAGCAATAATTCAGAAATAAAGTAAAGTAAGAAAAATGGCCTGCATCTTTATATCTAAACAATCAAATTAAAGTCTACTGCTTGAAAGACTTTTGGATCCCAGATGCCTCCGAGTTCTTGATAGCAACCCAAACTCAACAAAGCATAGATGATGTGGTTACAGCAGTTGTCAAAACACTACAATGCTGAAAGAACAGGCCGTATTTATGGCCTCAGAAGACGGAATTGGACTCTGTTGTTAGAAAGAAGTGGTTACTCAGAGGATTAGATTGATTTTACGATCTTGTAAAGAACAACTTGACTGCTCTGATGAGTGTCCGGTTATAATGATTTGCAACTGTCTTCAGCAAACCTAAACAAAGTAGCTCACTCACTCGCTGCAAGGAGGTGATTTCAAGACACTGTGTGTCTGTCAGCTTCTCCGTCTTCTTCCCAGCTTCCAGTTCTCTGGACTGAGCAGAGCTGTCTTCCTCAGCTTTCAGTGTAAAACGACACCCTGCCAAACTCTGCATGCCAAGGGCTTTCAGGCGAAATCTCTTAATTACACAAACATTCCTTTTTTTATTTTTTATACACACGCTCTCCACCCACGTTAAATGTGACCCAGAGCAATAAAAGGAAACAGGTACAGTAGCTCATTCTCGTCCAGTCGTTGAGAAGCAGTGTGGCTTTGTGGTTAAAACTGGGGGACATTCGGTTTACGGATCATGCACTCGATTGTCTTGGGGGCTGGTCACCTCACCCTGGATAACTGGAACCCTTACAATTCATAAAGACGACACCCTTGTTGTTGCCCGGCACGGTTTAGTTTGTTACCTTGTTCCTAAAATACCTTCACAATTCACAATGCAATCCTTTTGCCCCATTTTTCATAACGGATGAAAACAACCATTGAAGTTACAAGAACTTGAAACTCAGGAATTCAAGGGATATCCCCTTCGGTTACCATTTTTTTAATTCAATTTGTGTGAACTCTATGGGGTATGAGAAGTTTCCCTGCCAAGATTTTCAAAAACCACGCATGCATTATAAAGCATATATAGGAAACTTAACTTTTTACAATTTTACATGCCGTGACCCAAGGGGATATTTTTGTGAATTACCTTCCTTATATTCTAGCGTTCAGAAGTGCTTTAATAAGATGCTCTATTCTTAGAAATAAATGCTGTATTTCACAGCCTTCCATCTGGCTGGTTTATCTTCTATGCTCTGCACCTTTTCCTAGCCACTTCTTGCTGACATAAGATTACTGAAAGCCGTGTGGTCCTGGCCGGCTGATGCTGGTTAAAACTTTAAAATAAATAAACTAATTGAGTTGGGTTGGCGGTGTTTGGAAGCAAGGGGACAGTGGGATTTGAACCTGTGACCCTGAAGGGCTGTGCCATGTTCACACGTTTGAATAAACACAGCACGCCTGGTGATAAGAAGAAGCCTGGTTTTGGCCCGACTTTTTTCGTGGCTCAGGCCGCGTGGCCACCCTGTGAACGTTCCAGGCCACTCATCCTCAGGTTTCTGTCGGGCAGAGAAAAGAAAAACCTCAGTGGAACCACGCCAGCTGAGAAACAAACCTGATTTATTATCACTAAAAATCAGCTGCAGATGTCCGCTTCCAGCTTCCCTCTGCTGCCAATTAGAGACACTCACGCAAAGATCCCCTTTGGTTTCAGCCTGGGCTTGCCATTGATAATCCACACAGGCTACAGATTTGTCTCTGTAGCCTTGGCCTGCTTGACATGACCGGCCTTGACCAGGGTTATTCAAAAGGCAGGTATAGTAGGATCATTGAGGCATCATTTAAGTTGCATTTAAGTTGTTTCAGATGCTCCTAAATACACTTCACATAAGCTAAAGTAGATGCACAACCCTGATACAGTGAAACAGCAACCCCCCTATCCCTAATGGATGTGAGAATTACCACACTTCTATGAGGTTGATTTATTTATAACATCCATTAGGTGTTGCAGGGGGACAGGTTCATGGATGCACTCTGGTTTACCAGATGCACTCAGAGATTGGAAATGATTCAGGGTATAGCGAGGACACATGGGTGCTTTAAACTTTTTAAAAAGACACTAGTATGTGATGACAGAAACAGAATACACCTTTGTCCTTCGGGTTCTCCTTAGGTTTTGCTTAGCCTCACTGGGTATTGTATACATTGTGCTTTATGCATTGAGCTATTCAATATTTCCACGCCATTCTTAAGTCTGTGGTTTTGGAATACTCCTGTGTAAATGTTGTATTGCATTGTGGCAAAGTCTTTACTGTATAAAAAGATATAAAAGATATAAAAATATGGTATAGTAGCATACATCTTGATTGCGTTAGGGGCTGATCGCTGGTTCTTGTTATTCACTGTGTTGACCACTAAGATCCTGGCAATGTGGGGCTGTCAGGGAGCGTTACTCAAAGGCAGTGTGAATGGCAGCACGGGTGAGGTTTAAATGTAGCGCTTCAATGCACCCATGCCTTGCGTGCCCCTGGAGGGCTCAAACGCAAGCTGATTAAAGTAAGTTCAGAACGGAAGGCAGGAGCCTTTTTTTTCTATGCCGGGAACAATAAATGTGAGGAATAGTTTACCAGTTGAAGTTGCAACAGCTTAAACACGAGGGTCATTGAAGAACAATTAGATCCTGCCCTTGAGCTAACAGTGTGCTAGCAAAGGACAAATTGCCTCTTCTGACTCCCAAATGCTCTTATGCCGTACCGTCCATAAACAGTTCTCTATGATATACTGTAGAAATGGAATGCACTGTAATTGGTACTGTAATGTTTTGGTACCCCATTGAAATCTTGCACCCATTACTTTCTCTGATCCTGGTATGAGCGAAGCATGACAGCCCTACACTATCTCCAATGGTATTGCAGTGATATTGCGATGGTTTCTGTACTACACGGCAATGATAGCACACCAAGCTAAAACATTGACCCAATGGTAGACTCCTACTCATAATGCTAGCATTCCAGCAAGATAATTAACCAGGAGGACAAGCCTCTAGCCCAAGGTTTGTTCATGGAAATGCAGTCTTATTATACATTTTGTGGAAGGAAAGCCAGCATGTAATGGGGACAGTGTGGCATGGTCTATGCGGTGTATTTGGGGAATGGGTTGCATGCATTTAGTTCCAGGATCTGGATTTAAATCATACCCACAGTGAGGATAATCAACCCAATGTCCCTGGCATGCTTTCTGTTTTCTTTAAGTCACGCTGTAACCATCCCACATTGCCGCTGATGCACTGTGGAGTCTCAGTAGCGTGTGCATGGCATTTTTCATCCTTGAAGTTTCCAGGTGTCTCCTCTGTATCTACAGGCAACGTGTTTTCTTATACCCAAGTAGCGCTTTTCACTGGGCTTTTTAAATCTAAAATGCTTTGAGAAGCGAATGTAAGCTTGCGGTATACTTGGGGTCTGCAGGGGTTTTATAGAGGATACAGTACATCAAGATGAATTAATTGCAGACTGCATTCATTACTTGCGAATGCTGCACTTATACAATGCTTAATAGTGGCATTGTGTAAGAGCTAGTATGTATGTAAAAGAAAGAAAAAAAATCTGTCAATTAATGTTGGAAACCAAAGAAATGATTATGAGATAATGTAGGTTTCTCTGTGTTAGTCGGTACACTAACTGAGCTTAGAGGTAATGAAAGGTTAATTTTGGGTTAATGGTCCGTGAACTGAATAATAAGCAGTCGGTACCTGGTGAATTCAATCTTTACGAATCTTAATTTGACATGTTAGTGATCAATGCTTAACACTACTAGCATCACTTTCCCTAATATAAATAATAGGTGTGGGGTCTTTTTTCTAATAGAGACTTTTGTAATAACATTTATGGGATTAGCAGAAAAAAAAGGGAAAACGGTAAGCTGATTTATTACCTCCGGTTTTTGCTTACTGCAGCACTTCTAAAACACAACGTTTGCTTCGTTTTTCTTCCCCCCTCATTGGACCTGTGTGAATAAATGCGAGCTTGTGTTTTGTTTTTACCCAGAGGGCTTGATTACAGATCCTTGGCCACTGTCCCTACTAGGCCCATAAAACAGGAAGTTTCATTTGATCTTTTAAGAGAGAGAGAGAGAGAGAGAGAGAGAGAGAGAGAGAGAGAGAGAGAGAGAGAGAGAGAGAGAGAGAGAGAGAGAGAGTGAGAGAGAGAGAGAGAGAGAGGGGGGGGGACAGGAGGAAGGAGAGAATGAGTAAGGGAGAGGAACGACAGAATTTAATTGCTATACAGTATTTGGCTGTGAAAGAGTGGCAATGTATTTATTTTTCTTTCCAAGTCCAATAAAATACTTCTTCCTAAAATTAACTGTTTCTCCTCAATATTAATTTCTGGAGACTGGGATAGAAGCTTCCTTACTGCACATCCATTTTGAGCTCTATCTTGAGAACAGCTCACTCGATTGTGATGGGATACTTGCTATGGACATTCCTTATCACACAAGGGGTCATACTTAAGCATGGTTGCTGTTTTCTGATTGAAGGCTATTTCTGGGGAACCATTTGCATGAATGAGGATATTTGTTACAAGTTATTCCACACACTGAAAACGTAGATCATGACTACCAAACTTGAACGGACACCAAAATGGCTGTGCTGCTGAATGCAATATCTGATTGTGGAACATGCAGGCTAAGAATGGAAGAAATATGCCAAGGAATTGTATTTGTGTGTAAAATATACAGCAAAATACAATGATTGTGGGACGGAGAAGCTTCCAGGTATTATTGTGTTTGTGATCTTAGCAATGTACCTCAAACTATTGCACAAGCCCTGTCACCGGTAGTTGAACTGTATGCTGTCTTCCAGCCACTGAATTGTAATGGGACCTCCATGCCCTCTCAGTGGAGGTCCACTTTGTCTAACCAGTTGTGCTCCGCCTAGTGGTGTAATTGAGAACTGCAATATAAACTGTCTGGTAATAGATCACAGACAGAACACCTTAAAATGGTACAAAAAAAAAAATTTTGACCAAAATAAAATAAGTTTCACAAGACTGATGCTGAATGAAGTGTCCACACCCGGATTGATTTGTCTAATAACCCTTAACTATACACTGTACAGCTTGTGTACTGTTTATTATTATTATTATTATTATTATTATACAAGCCAAGAATTATACATGGAGAAATATAGACATTAAATGGATCATTGAGTTTAACAAGCACGCTTTGTTTAAAGCAACGTCATAACAAAAGGAGATTTATTATTTATATTCCATATTGTTTTATTCTTTTCCCAATGAGTGTAGTTGTCCGGAATCTAAATATTCATATTTTATTCAATGAAAATATTATCTCTGGTATGTGCATAGTCCAGAATTCGAACAATTAGTCCACGGGTGTCCAATCACAGTCCCGGAGGGCCGTTCCTCTCCAGGTTTAACATGTAAGTAAATAACTAAATACTTCAGGGTCTGGACGGGGGTTTAATTTGTTCAATCTAACAGTAGCGTGGTGCGTTTGGGCTATTCTCGTGCAGGACCTTGTTAAAACACGTCCTTAATTATTGAATTAAGCTGTCGGGAGCTGGCCTGTAACCACTTAGGTACACAAGGAATTGATCGGTTGTTGTGCAAACGGTTTCTTCTTAAAATACATTTGAGAATGACATCAAAAGTAGGAAACTGGCCATTTGAATGACTAGATCCAGACTGTCAGTACATCTTAAAGCCTGTTTCGTGCACCTCACTGCAAATAGAAGAACGTTAGCATCATTTCATATGTGGGACACATTCAAGGGGTAATTGTTTAAATGAACGCAGGTGTTTAATTAATCAATTAAGAACCTGGTTGGTACACGGGCTTGGTTTGGAATGGGCTGGAAGACCACAGGTGAGTACCACTACATTCGAGTAAAAATGCGACGTGTATCCTATTGTTACGCCTGTATTACTGCAATACATTTAAAAGGCTCTCCTACCTCTACGCCACACCTCTGCTTGGCTGGTGTTGTCACCTGGCGATGGCTGAGGAGAACAGCATAATGACTAACAGTATACGCGCGCCTAGCTCGGCTTGTTGACACGGGAGCTTAATTTGAAGGAAAACATTGTCTCTAAATTGGTTAAATCAATGGGGTTTAAGTGAACATCCTTCACGTCTGTCTTGTTTTCATTTAGCTTTATAAACAGGCAATTGGCTTACATGTGGATGCAATGGAGAGATATCAGCCCTGGCAATTAGTTTAGCTCAATGATGCAGATACAGCACTGCTTTTATTAGCTAACAATGTACTAATGTACACACAAAAACTGCACTCGCTCTATACTGCAATCAAATGCACGTGTTTAAGTACGGGGTGTATTCCCATGTTACACGGAGTGAAGTGTTATTTTAGAATATAGGCTTATATATATATATATTATATATATATATATATATATATATATATATATATATATATATATGTGAGAGAGGGAGAGCTAACATAATTAACGCATAATTGGAACGCTCAATATTATTGTAATATATATATATATATATATATATATATATATATATATATATATATATATATATATATATATATTGAAATATATTGCCTTAAGTCTAACATTTTTTAGGGACATCCGGTCAAAGTCTGGGTATAGATTAAGGAATACACAGTATGCGTTAAAAACTCTAATGCAATTTAATTTAATATACCGGTACACGTTGTATTAACCTTACACTTAGACTATGTTCCTCAAGCAAACTTATTTGTGTGTGTGATATTTGTGTTACTCTGTTAACTCATGCTTACCAATACATTTAAATACGGTAGGCCGGTTTTTTTTGTGTTTTTTTTTTTTTTTTAAATAAACAATCACTGTGTAGCTAAGTGTGAAACATTACATTGTGTACACCATTACATTCAATTTGGTTACTCCGGAATGGCGTTCTATTATATACCAATTCTCGAATGATATACAGAAGACTGCAATAACATTATTTGACATTTGAATTTGTCCATTTGCTCTTTTCGCCATTATTCAGCATGGGTACCCGTGCTTTGATTGTAATGCGTGTTCTACAGCGGAACTCGGATGTCAATTTACCACTCCTAATTAGGTGCGGTGTCGACTGCTATCAGACGAGGGATCCCACGAAGTACCTGCTGTTGTAAATCTATGATTTGCTTTTCTTTTCCCTTTCATACGTTAAGGACTGGGCATTAATGTTTTCTGTAATTGATAACAAGCGCGGTAATCAGCAATTAAACCACTGTTGGTTGCTTTTTTATTTTAATAGTTGACAATCTGTGTTAATATTGGGATTATTACTGTACTTAACTTGCATGGATGAATTGATTTTTTTTTTCAGTACCTACCTAGTAGTACCTAGGCTTCAGAAAGCTTTTAGCTTTGCTTTTCCTTATAGCTTCCAAAAGATAAGACGGCAGTCAATTTAGTGGAATTATAACAAATTAAGATTGTTATATCAGGACTAATTGCCCGGAATTTACAACAGTCGCCTTTTTTTTATTGATGCACTTTTTTTGGTGCTGTCTTCAAATAATTGTGTCTAAAATGATCTCACGGTATAGGTCCATTATGCTTTTCAATTGAAAGCTACAGAGAGCAGCACGCTCTGGAGCATAAACAGTGTCTAGGCTACCAGACGTTGCAACTATTCACTTTCACGTATGTCAAAAGGCAGCTGCTTGTGGTGATGTTGCAGATAAGACATTTAACCCGGTGCAGGCCTTCCAGTAACCAGAGCAATAACCGCGCCATGTTAAACTCCGGAACAGAACAATACGCTTCCAAATACCCTTTGCTTTTTCGTTGGTATAGTCATGGTGTAAAGTTCAAAGCTATCGTTGTCTGATTTTTAAAAAAATATATTTATTTATTTTTTATAGAAAAATAGACCTGATGGGGGGGGGGAGGAGGCGCTCCTTGGGTGTTCTGTACAAATCGCATTAAAAACAAGTGCACACCTACAAGGAGAAATATGTTGCTTACAGGCTGAGTAGCACATGCAGTAAACATTAATTATATACCACAGTAGTAGGCTAATTTGCTTTGTGCTTGTGTAACATTTCTAAAGAAAACAGTTTTGGGGATGTTTATTTGTTTGGATTTCAAGTGATGGCAGTGATGCCTGAGCTTCAGCAATCCAATGTAGCGCATAATTAAAAAAAATCAGAATTTTATATTTTTTATATATATCATTTATTTCTTAGCAGACGACCTTATCCAGGGCGACTTATAATTGTTACAAGATATCACATTATTTTTACATACAATTACATTATTTTTTACACATTATTTTTACATACAATTACCCATTTATACAATCAGGTTTTTACTGACCAATACAGGTAAAGTACCTTGCTCAAGGGGACAGCAGCTGTGTCCCCCACCTGGGATTGAACCCACGACCCTCCGGTCAAGAGTCCAGAGCCCTAACCACTACTCCACACTGCTGCCCTTTTGGTTAATGCATATATATATATATATATATATATATATATATATATATATATATATATATATATATATATATATATATATATATATATATATATATATATATATATATATATATATATATATATATATATATATATATATGCATTAACCAAAGAATAGTAATTGATAAACTGAAAACTCACTATTTTAATAATTAGCTCCATATATATATATATATGCATATATATATGCATTAACCAAAAAGGGTGTACACTTGCATAAACAGTGCATACCCTGTTATGTTTATTAAAATCAATAGGGTCCATTAAGAAAGACTGTTTCCATTTTTGAGCTGTGATTGATATATTACATATGTTTTTTATGGGACCAAACAAATTTCCTCTTTATGTGCCCTTTACTAAGCAAGGGTCAGACTGGCTGAGTGCACTTACCATATATCAGTGTGTATTTACTGCCTGTGTGCAGATTGGGAACATACCTGCTCATTCTGCCCCAGACAGCTTTTAAACAATACATGTATGGTACGTTTCCTGTTCTGGCCTGCAGAAGGAAGCTGTAGTAGGTTGTAGCTAGCTGCCACAATGGTGTAAAGGGTTGCTTCTAAATCTGGGATCACAACAACCTTCATACTTTGTTTATGAGTAATCTGCCACAACCACATGAATAGTCGAGGTTTAGGCAGTTCACTATACTGTACTCCTAGGCACTCTGTGCACTAGTTTTGCGACTGCTTTTTGACTGAAACAACTCAATCGGAACATTTACGTAGCTTACTCCCTTTTAAGGTACTGTTGTTTACCTTTGATTATCATGGTGGACTTTTTAACAGTTTTCCAGTGTAATCCAGCTACAGTTCATGTTCTTTATTCAATAAGTCCACTCAGTGCTAAATAATAATAGATTGCTTGAACACCAAATGCATTGTGTGCTCAATCCGTTTTGGTACAGCCTGGTGTTTGTATTGTACTTTCAAACAGTATCCGCTGTTTTTGTAATAATTTGGGTTATCTGGTCATGGAGTAAATCATTAACTTTTATAGGTCTATGAACAGTGCAGCACTGCTCCCTGGCTTTTAAGCAAGCCAGTCTGCTACTGTTGCAGTTTTTGCTTCAGATGCTACGATATTAATCTGCCCGTCTGAACGCGCCACGCAGTGAAAAATAATCACAAAATGACATTTTACTGCACATGCAATTAGTCCTGGGCTCAACATGGCAGGGGCTTTTACAGTAATTAGAGTTAGCTTTTGGTTAGGTGGAATGTTGTAGACATTGGCTTTTCGCCTTAAGCCCTGTGGGTACTTGTGGCTTCTTGTTAGAAGCAAATCGCTGGCGATGCTTGTATAAAGAGAGGAGGCTGTGAGCTCTTCCCCAGCATGTGTTTGCATGGTCAGATCTGGAATAAGGCATGAATCGAATAGAATGGTAAACTCCATACTGATCCCTGGTCTTCCTTACCTACCGCACTGTTTATTCTACAGTCAATAAAATGGATAAGTGCATCAAATTGACCACCTTGGCTTAGTAGCTGTTTGTTCTCTGTTTCTTCATGTAACGGACAGCACATATATCATACAGTGCAGAAAAAGCGCAAATAATGCTCATATACTGTACATATTACATAGACATAGGGTGTTCAATGATTATTATTATAGGCACCAGCAATTGCAAAAAGATGCATTTGTGTAAAATTATGGTACATGCACTATTACTACTACAACTTCTGCTAATAATTCTAATAATAATACTAATAATAATAATAAAAATAACAATAAACAGCTTAGAAGTCATAAGATACCTTTCTTGTCGAAATAAAAAGTAAATGAAAACCATACAAAATATGCAATCGGTTTCTGTACTGCATTAGCAGTCGGTCTGGGATTAATCACAACCAAAAACATTGAAGTCAGAGGCCTGTAGCAAGGCTACTGAGCATTGCTTTAGCAGGAACGTTTTAATTTTT
The DNA here is from genome assembly GCF_902713425.1 of Acipenser ruthenus. Classification (NCBI taxonomy): domain Eukaryota; kingdom Metazoa; phylum Chordata; class Actinopteri; order Acipenseriformes; family Acipenseridae; genus Acipenser; species Acipenser ruthenus. The sequence continues at coordinate 2,106,773 of NC_081208.1, forward strand.
TGTATTATCTAAGACTCCTGCTTTTTCACGTGCAGTATTAGCTGCGATACTGAAACTGCAGGCATAATAATAAATCCTGAAGTTTTATTGGGAAACAGTGAGAACATGCATCTTTGATGTTGCCAATGTCAATAGCTGCTAACTGGACTGTAATAGCTTTGCTATGGAGGAGAAGGCTGGCTTTCTGTCATTGGTGCAGTGCTGTATTTAGGATTATTTAAAGGACTCTGGGATATTTAAGTCGGTTCTAAAAATATCGGTTGGCCAATTACTGACACATTAACTGGTTCTTATCCGACACCACCAAAGGATTTAAACCGTTCCTCTGTTTTGTGAATGCCTTTTAAGGGAAATCAGCACACAGTTTTACATTTCTCCAGCCACCACACCTCCCAGGAGAGTTAATTATTTTGTTCCAATGCAGCTCAGACTCTCCGCATAGGAAATATTCCGTCTGTGTTCACACTCTGTAAATCTCAGATTTCTAAATCATTTACACACAGGTCTGAAACAACCAGGAAACGTTTGGTTTAAGGGCATGGTTAGAAGAACCAGACAACAGTTATTAGTTCAACATTTCTTCTAAATCGAGGTTTTCAACACAGACAGCATGTGTATTTCTTGTGTTTGCTTGTTTCTGCTAACTGTTAAAGGGACAAGGTCAGTCTTACTCCGTACTGAATACGTGGAAAGAAAGAAAAAGCATTTATTTTAAAATAGACTTGAAGTAAGAGGGAACGTGATTAGCTGCTTCGTTGCTTATTAATTCTGAATTTGCAAATACGATTCGTAGTATAGCATATCTGTTCATATTATGGGGTGCTGGGCATTAAAATGAAATGTTTTTTTTAGGCTGCCACAGGCCTATGTTACTTTGGCTTTTCATTGCACTTTTTTAAATCAGGCTTCTTTGGCAAAGTTGAAGCTGGAGATGTAAGACAGAAAGAATGTAATTGTACTTCATTTCCAGAACATCTGGATCACTTTCTGATTGTTTCCAGTTCTTCTTCTTTAAGAAACCACTTTTGATTAATTCTTGGATCTATTTATTTATTCCCAATATGACAGATACTTTCTTGTTTTAAGTTCCTGATCGTTCTTATGTATGTGTTTGGAACCAGTATAAAGAGAGACGCAGAGGGGTCGGCTGCTGGGGTAATAAATCACTCGGAGCAGGAGGAAGGATCTGACTCCATCAGGCTGGATGGAAGAGGATGGCAACCTGGTAGGGTTTGGTTCTGTCTGCTTCTGCTCCTCAAACCAAGCCCTCAATTGCTTATTGTCACAAAGTCATGTTTAGAATGCAGCAGCACCTAGCAATGGGAAAGCTCTGTTCCAGATGAGATTCTGAAATGTCACTTTGCGTTCGCATGTTCCATTCCAACCACTGTGTTTTTTTGTTACGTGTGAATATTAAACTGCCAACACTTGCACGTGTGGAGTAACCTCGTGCATGTTTTTCGTTAACTGGTCTACACTGCTTGGGCAGAAAGCCCACTAGTTGGCTCATAGTGTTGTGTAAAGGAGCATATATAGGGTGACACATGACAAAGTCTTCACTTTCCTGAAAATTAGCTCTGGAAGCACAGAGAAAAATACATCTTCTGTAATTCATAAGACTTTTTGCAGAGGATGTGGGGAACGCCAGGAACCTATAGCATTAGCATTCTAGTAACTGTAACACAGTCTTATGCACGCACATGTATGCTAATGCTTTATCAACATGAATCACAGTATTTAAGACCAAGGAGTTTTTTTTTTAAGTGATACAAACACCATATTAGAAATAAAATGAGTTATCAGCTGGATTGTGTATAATCTGTAAAGAAAGGCATGGCAGCCCCTTTAAGAGATTGGTAAACCGAGTAAACTTTGCTGACCAGATGTAGTTTTGCTGTAACGTATAAATATTTCAGCTCAATAAGAGCACCAGAGGCTAGAGGGATGATGAATGACTGTTGTCCTCTAATCAATCTTGGGAAATCAAACCTCTTGCACATGTGGTGAGAAACTGATTTTTTTTTTTCTGTTCAATGTGGAATTAGCTATTGAATTTAAAATGCAGGAATTAGGCCGTGCATTCCTCAGCCATGTCGGTCCCACACCTTGGCAAGGAGACAGTTTAGAATGAATAACAATAATAAAAATAAAATAAAAAAACCTGGGTGGTATTTTCCTTGTTGTGATTGCAATAATTGTTCTTGGCATGGTTTGACCTACCTTAGATGTCTGATTTTCCACAAAAAGGATACAATAGACTGCTTCACTCCTCATTTTTAAGAGCTGCTGGAAAGATTAATAAAGATTATTCCTGTTGCTTTGTTCTTGGTGATGTTGCGCTATTAATACACATTTTTATCTGGACCAGGTTAAAACAAAATCCTGAGATGTTTGTGGTTCTGGAGTTGCTCTACATGGAACATGTTTGACCCCACTAGCATGTGTCATTTTCCACCACTTTTCTGTGGGGTGTTTGAGGATGTGTGTGGGTTTGAGCTGGAACCCCAAGCTTTAAGTGCACCTGGATTACAGACCACGCCTTGCCAACAGCAGTGCATAGGTAGCTTCTTGTAATGGGTAGCATTGCGCACTGCACTGTCATTACTAATCAGCTGTCATTGAGACAACTGATTAGTAATGACAGTGCAGTGCGCAATGCTACCCATTACACCCATTTCACTTCATTGGCTTCAATAGGGCCAGCCCACTTTATTACTGCATTCATGTCATTGGGGCAGCAGTGTGGAGTAGTGGTTAGGGCTCTGGACTCTTGACCGGAGGGTCATGGGTTCAATCCCAGGTGGGGGGACACTGCTGCTGTACCCTTGAGCAAGGTACTTTACCTAGATTGCTCCAGTAAAAACCCACTTGTATAAATGGGTAATTGTAAAAAAAAATAATGTGATATCTTGTAACAATTGTAAGTTGCCCTGGATAAGGGCGTCTGCTAAGAAATTAATAATAATAATAATAATAATAATAATAATAATAATAATAATTGAGAGCCTGTTAAAAGTTCTACAACACACATGCAGACAGGCTTGGCTATTTTGCATAGTGTTGGCTGGTTTGTGCCCAGCTGTGACTCCTGATCTCATAAATGTTTGCTTCATTATATTTGTGATTTGCAAAACATGGTCCATTCCTCCCCGTTGCCTTATGTGTCCACTGCAAAGGGCTGAGACCACCAAAGACTATTCTCCCAGACCTGACTTTTCATTATAGCATACTGATGATGAAACGTTAAGAACTGCTTTCATCACGCCTTCCCTGGCCGAGCTATTTTGAGACTAAAAGCAAATGAAAATGGGATTAAACTGTAAAGATGGTTTACAGTTTATAGTTTTCACTTCATTGGCTTCAATAGGGCCAGCCCACTTTATTACTGCATTCATATAATTTTGAAATCAAACGCACATAGGGCGATGCTTTAGTGTTTAGTTTCTGACCCTTTATGTTAGTTTCTAACCCAGTATGTTATGTTTTTGGATGTTGGTAATTATATTGGAAACAATGCTCGTTAACTCCGCTCTGGCATTGGTCAAACTTACATTACAACAATAATTAGTTTTGAAAATATGTGCCTAGTTTGCTTTGTTAATATTAAGCATTAAGAGTGTTTAGCAGATTACATTTTTAATTGCATTGACCAGCCTCAGAGCCACAAGCAGCACTATGCAACAGAATCATACTTCTAATGTAAACCGAGCAGTGGGAGTTGTAGTTTTTCTTTTTTAATCAACCAACAGGGGGCTCTGATTCTATATCCAGACTCCTGCTACCTGTGTTAAACCTGGAAGCCTCAGGGGCTTGGCTTTATCTCTCTCTCTCTCTCTGTGTACCATGCTGAATGGCGTATTGATTTACAATGAATCTTTAATGCTGTTTATTTTATTTTTTTAGTGGAGAGACAGACGTTGGGATACGATTCTACGGTTTTTGTTTTAGCGGGATCAGGGCATCACACAGCAGAGCAGGAGAGAACTATCTGATAGCTGTCTCAGGTATACCCTGACCAATGAAGACATTGAAACAGTGGTGTGGTGAGCCTGTTTGAACTTGACTTTCACGGAGCCCCCTTGCCTGGGTTATTGAGGTCACCCATACATCTATACTTGCGTATATGTATTTCAAACATGACAACTGAGCTACATCTTGAGAATCCAGTTGAAACTTTATATTAGCACACATTCATTATGATGTCACACCATTCCAACTCCCCAGAATGTTATACCTTGCAGTGATGTCACTGTGAGTCACAATACTGATGTCTGATTGGTTTGAATAAAGCTATGCACAGACATTGCAATTTTACATGGTACAGATGTTGGTCATTTGCACCTGCTTTGAACGTATGTAAAACATACCTAGCACAGGCTTTTGTGAAAATGATCTGACGTGTATTCTGTAATATATCAAGGTTGCATCTCCCTGCTGCACACAGCAGACCTGGCAGACTTTGATCAGTGGACTGGTGCTTCAGGATCCAGAGGAGATTAGGATTGCTAAACGTCCTGTAGACACAAACATACCCATAGGGACCCTTTTTAAATGCTTGGCCCCAGAGGTCCAAGGTGGCGATGGAGCTCTTGCAGCCCCCAGTGCTCTAAGCCCTTCGAAAACCGCTCATGAATAACATGGGAGCAAAGAGTGATGTCCTTTATACCGCATGTTCAAAGCTGTGTCCGACAGATACAGAGCAGAGCTTAAGCTGTGGACTAACCCCCTCTGAATACTGCCTATCTAACCACCACCGTTTCACAGACGGCTTTCTCTGTGTAATTCAGCAGGCAACCCCAATGAATCCCTCCTCCTGCAGAGTCGCAGCACCTGGATAAGGCTGGCTAATTCCCTAAACTTGGATGTGAATGTCCTTTATACTGTATGAGTAGAATGGGGGGGGGGATAAAATGAGGGGGGGGTGGGGGGGGTGGCTGATTTCCTCTCATCCAGTTCCAGTTATAGAAACTGCTGGAATAATAAAAAAAACTGCAAAAAAAGGAAGGGGGGGGGGGGGGGGGGGGGGGGGGTGGACAGGGGAGTCCATTAGTTCTTAAAGAAAAGAATGGGTTGCACACAAAGCCGATGGCTGGGTTAAGTGCTAGGGTTTCAGCCGATGGGATTTGGGGTTCTGCGTTTTTAAGCCTTCCTCATCGCAAGGAGCCTGCTGCAGTCATCTGCCATAATCAGAACGATGATATACAGGCCCATTAAAAGCGCTGGCTGCTGACATGCCAGACAATAGCCCCTCACAGCGTGGCCAGGAAGCCAGCCCAGGCAGGTGCACTCTGAGCTCCTCGGAACAAGAACAAATCTTTGGTCTCCCTTTCCACCATTGTTGTGTGTCCAGGGGATCCTATTGAATTTTAAGGTGGGAGGGGAAAGTAAAAGGGAGAAGGAGAAAGCCAGGCCTTATTTCGGCCCTTCGGGTAAGTTGAAAAGACAGGACATTTGAGGAGGCTTGAAGGACTGACTTGTTGGGGGGGCGGGGAGATTTTTTTTTTCTCTCTTACTCCTGTACCTACCGCAGTAAATCTGTGGTTCTTATCTGTCCAAAGATCCACTGGGACATAACGGAGCACGCACTTTTGGGAAAGGGAAAAGCCTGTCTGTTGTCAGGTGATTTTAAAAAGGTCTGTGTCTGGTCAGACAGACTTATGGTAGGGCACAGTTTATCTGAACATACATAAGCTATTATTGAGCACCTTCTGGGGAGGGGAGCGGTTGGGGATGGATTTGAAGGCTTCACTGAGCAAATCCTAGCAGTCTCACGCAGAATAAGTGCTCAGCCTGTGTGGTCCGGTTGTCGCTGCACCAGCAGATAGGGGCAACTCCTTGTAAATGAAAAAGACAAAAGCTTTGGTTGCCTTGGTATCTTTTTGGAACATTGGCCACTATGTTATAATGCAGCACAGTAGAACCTCAGCTTTACTAACGCAAGCCTGAAATATCAACTCGTTCCTAATGCGCTCACTGAATTTACTGCATGACCTCCTATTGGTCTGGTAAGTTTTTTTTTCTCCCTCAGTGAAAAATAATTCAAATGGTAAGGCCAACAGTGCACAATGAATACTCTCACAAAGAACAAATGCTCGCATCCTTTTTTGGCTGCCTCTGTGTCATAGAAGGCATTTTTCCTGCCTTTGGGACTCCCTCCCAAGTCATATCAAGCATGTTGGCACAGTCAAGTCTTTTTAAATCAAATTTAAAACATATTTGTTTATGTTGGCTTATTCTTGAGCTGGACTGAGTGGCCAATGGGTTTTTATTTTTTATTTTATAGAGTTTTTATTGTAAAGTGCCCTGGAATGCTCCACATGAAGAGCACTATATACAGACGTGCTCAAATTTGTTGGTACTCCTCCACAAAAAACGAAGAATGCACAATTTTCACTGAAATAACTTGAAACTGACAAAAGTAATTGGCATCCACCATTGTTTATTCCATATTTAATAGAAATCAGACTTTGCTTGTGATTTTTTATTCAACATAATATTGTAAATAAGAAAACAAATGAAAATGGCATGGACAAAAATGATGGGACCGCTAACCTAATATTTTGTTGCACAACCTTTGGAGGCAATTACTGCAATCAAACGTTTTCTGTAGCTCTCAATGAGACTTCTGCACCTGTTAACAGGTAGTTTGGCCCACTCTTCCTGAGCAAACTGCTCCAGCTGTCTCAGGTTTGATGGGTGCCTTCTCCAGACTGCAAGTTTCAGCTCTTTCCATAGATGTTCGATAGGATTCAGATCAGGACTCATAGAAGGCCACTTCAGAATAGTCCAATGTTTTGTTCTTGTCCATTCTTGGGTGCTTTTAGCTGTGTGTTTTGGGTCATTATCCTGTTGGAGGACCCATGACCTGCGACTGAGACAGAGCTTTCTGACACTGGGCAGTACGTTTCGCTCCAGAATGCCTTGATAGTCTTGAGATTTTATTGTGCCCTGCACAGATTCAAGGCACCCTGTGCCAGGCGCAGCAAAGCAGCCCCAAAACATAACCGAGCCTCCTCCATGTTTCACTGTAGGTATGGTGTTCTTTTCTTTGAAAGCTTCATTTTTTCTTCTGTGAACATAGAGCTGATGTGACTTGCCAAAAAGCTCCAGTTTTGACTCATCTGTCCAAAGGACATTCTCCCAGAAGGATTGTGGCTTGTCAATATGCATTTTAGCAAATTCCAGTCTGGCTTTTTTGTTTTTCTTTCAAAAGTGGAGTCCTCCTGGGTCTTCTTCCATGGAGCCCACTTTCGCTCAAAAAGCGATGGATGGTGCGATCAGAAACTGATGTACCTTCACCTTGGAGTTCATCTTGTATCTCTTTGGCAGTTATCCTTGGTTCTTTTTCTACCATTCGCACTATCCTTCTGTTCAATCTGGGGTCGATTTTCCTCTTGCGGCCGCGCCCAGGGAGGTTGGCTACAGTTCCATGGACCTTAAACTTCTTAATAATATTTGCAGCTGTTGTCACAGGAACATCAAGCTGCTTGGAGATGGTCTTGTAGCCTTTACCTTTACCATGCTTGTCTATTATTTTCTTTCTGATATCCTCAGACAACTCTCGCCTTTGCTTTCTCTGGTCCATGTTCAGTGTGGTGCACACAATGATACCAAACAGCACAGTGACTACTTTTCTCCATTTAAATAGGCTGAATGACTGATTACAAGATTGGAGACATGTGTGATACTAATTAAAGAAACTAATTAGTTTGAAATATCACTATAATCCAATTATTTATGATCTTTTCTAAGGGGTACCAACAAATGTGTCCAGGCCATTTTAGAATATCTTTGTAGAATAAGCAATAATTCATCTCTTTTCACAGCTTCTTTGCTTTATTCTATGATATACCAAAGGCATGCAAGTATACATGATAAAATAGCTTTTAATTTCATCACTTTTCAGGAGGAATGAAGCATTATTTCAATGAGCTGTAAGGGTACCAACACATTTGAGCACGTCTGTAAGAGCAAACTGTATTTTATTGTAAATTGTTAAGCAAAGATACACTTACCCAACACCCAAACTCAATATACCGTCCTGTTGTTGCTCAAAATGGGGTTCTCACTCTATAGGGGCAAGATCTCAACTAATACCCCAGCCTGTTGTCCCGCTACTGCACCACTTGCAGCAGGAGAGGTTATGAATGCTAACTTTCATAGCTCACAAAGCAAAAATGCTTTATTTATTTATTTATTTGTGTATGTATGTATTTATTCATTTTACAGGATGCACCTATATGTAGCTGGAAAGCGAACCACACCATGCCAGTTCAAGAAATTAAACACTGTATGCCTTGGCGATGAAGGCCAAACAGTTGCATCGGGCAGCATACAGTAAACTGAACTATTAGCTTTTAAGTTGGCGATACATGTCAGAATTAGCTCTAATTAATGTTACGAGAATACGCTTAACAGCCTGTGAACAAAAAAAAAAGTTCACAAGTGGTTTAGCACCCAGTTTGCCTCAGAATTTCAGGTCGCCTGTTCTCTGTGACGTGCCAGGAGGCTTCGGCTTGTCCTCTAGATGGTCTCACAGATAGGGGCAGGGTGGCCCTTTGATGTGAAAGCAGCCTTCTGTGGTGTGTTTGTTTTTCTTGCCGAATGAGACTAGTGAGGCTCTTGAAGAAGGCATAAACCGAGGGATACTGTTACACGGGCCGAGACAGACGTGTAACCCTACCCTAAAATATGACAGCAAGTCAGGTAGCGATGCTCAGACGTACGCAAGCACAAACACTGCAACTTACATGAAGACATGCAGTGTTTAACTTATCAGGGCCTGTAATATCCTCGTGTCAAAGTGACAGCACACTCTTAGAAGAAATGCTCTCGCGTGACTGAGAATCAGCATTATACATCTGAATCTAAACAAATGAATGCCGTGAAGATGGCAAACTGTACAGTGATGTGGAAAGGCCCTTCACAAATGCTTTGAGATGTAAATATTGTAAGCCAGATAATATGATTAGGCCTATTGAACTGACCATGAAACATCATTTTTACTCTGAAAGGTATACTGAAAGACATACTGTAGTAGGTTATCATGAATTTGGAATAATAATAATAATAATAAGCACAAGAATAAAAGTTTCTAAAACTTGTTTAAACGAACTAGACTAGTTCTAAAATACACACCCCTGGCTATAAAAGGATTTATTTTTCTATGGTCCACAGTGAAGAAGAGAATGCAGAATGGTAACAATTTGAAGTCCATGTCAACAAACCCCTAATACCCCTGCTTCAGGGGATCCTGTGGGTGTTCCGAGCTCTAATGTAATTGTTCGGCATGCTCAGGGATTTGATATGCACGCTGTGAAACAACAGGATGACAATCTGTTAAAATCCAGAACTGCATATATGGCATTTCATTAAACCAGCTCTCAATCATGCATCCCAGAGTTCAACAATTTCCCAGCACCACCCCCCCCCCCCCCCTTCCATCTGTGCATCATATTAAGTATGCGCTCTGCATTTTGTAAGATTGCACAATTCGTATCTCGTCCAGGGTTAGAAGCAAGCGCTAGTCCTGCGCCCAGTCCTAGTTTCACAACTCCCCTTGATGAGGTGTGTTATTCAAACAAGCAGTTGCCAGGAATGTGAGCAATCCGACTCCTAAATCTGCTCTGAACCAATCAAACTTCTCATCCCAGCATTCACACGTCTCACCTGAGTCTAGGGTCACCTATTAGGAGCTGCCTATGGGGGAGGAACAGTGTAATAAACAGGGGCCAGATTGCTCAAACTCCAATCTCTTGCTCATTTAAATATTAGGAGTTAAGACACCTAAGAGGGCTGGTGTGAACCCGGTCTATCTATGGTATAGAATGGTTTAGTACTAATGCTGTACAAATATATTGCAATTGCAAAGACAGATTTTGACCTTTACAAGTGTATCTCTAAGTGTGTTTGGGGAGGGGGCTACAATTAAATTACCTGAAGTGAAAGTAAATAAACCGGCCAGTACTGCTGTCAATTGTATTGGCTTTTAAAAGGTAACAAATAGCAAACACAGCTATGATAAAGATAACTGGTGATTTGGGGGGTTGTATGTAGTATTAAATGATTGCTCAATGATAGTCTTTTGTTACTTGGTTACACTTCACAAGCCACTGTAAGTAGTACTGGAGCCTTAAATAAAATGTATACATTAAGTATATAATTGACCATGATTTCAGGTCAATATATGTAACTATTATGACCAAACTGTTTTGCCTTTGGGGGAAAAAAACACAGCAAACTAAAAACATGATGAAAATCCTACCTGGCAAGTTTAACAAATGACAGGTGAATAATCCCTGCCAAAGATTTAAAAGGCAGCCTGGGAACTATAAACCCGCAGTAGCGGCTAGAATATGAGCACAAAGGGGTTTTACGGATCATTGATAGCCGATAATGAGAACACATTTTGCAGTGAAACCAATCTGTAAAACCCACCAGACCTGGAAACTATGACCTGCACAAACAGACAGGTAGCCTCTATATCCAGGTTTGTCAAACAGGGGATGAAACAAAACGGTGCCAGCAACGAGGGAGGTTCACGAGGAAGCAAAGGGCGCTCGCTTCATTTTGGGAGCATTCTCTCCTTCGCAAATGAAAGCAGCTTGATATACAATGTGCTGTCTGTCAGCATATAAATTTATATGAGGGAAAGTGGCTTGTACCTGCACAGATCTGTAATTATTAGATCTTTACCAGCTTGGCAGTAGCTACCTTTATTAAATTAATTAATAAATGAAGGATTTTAATTATTTAAGTATCGCGTTTTAAAAGAAATAAAGGCATCAAATTACATTTGAACATTTAACCTTTGTATTGAATCAAGTTTTCACATTATTATTATTATTATTATTATTATTATTATTATTATTATTATTTGAAGTTACTCTACAATAAGAACTGTGACTCCCACTGTGACTTCTCCATTTTGTTTGTCCACACAGATATTCCACAGGTCCTGGTTCCCTCTGATATTAATTTAAAGAATAGCGAGTCTGTTTTTACGGTGCCAATACAGAGCTGTTTTCTATCTCTAAACATTTTTTTTTTCTAGAAGTCTAATTACGCGATATGTATTTCTCATAATTGAGGGAGGATCCAGTCAGTCCGCATTACACAAACCCTGAATCGGGAAGGTGGTTACTAATAGCGCCGGTGCCCTTCATCTGAAGTCCAGGTCAGCCCCCACTTAATTTGTGGTCAAGTTTTCCAGGAAGTTCCTCTCAGCCACAGAAACGTGTAGCCTTTGAAGCTTCGATGAAGGCTGTGTCAATCATCCTGTCAGAATAAGCAAAGATGTAAAGTTAAGCAAAAAGGGAAACCGAAATGAAAACAGTCTGAGAGCAGATCTCACAAAAAATAACAACAATAATAATAATAATAATTAAAACATAAAAAAAAAAACTGGAAAAGCCGGACAATGCAAGATGAAAGGCTGTCCACATAACCAGTAAGTGTTGCGAATGGCTAATGTTGCCACGCGTGTCTTATTGTGCTGTGTTCTAAATTCTAAAAAGTTTCCATTCGGTGATAACCTTGAAAATCTTTAAATTTGGGGGATTATTTTAAAATCAATACCTCGAAACAAATAATTGGCCATACAACTATAGAACTGAGACTGGTGAGACAATACTCGTTATATCGTGGCATGCCATTGTACAGCTCTGTTGTAAATAAGAATTGATTGGTTTATAAGGGAGTCGTTTCAATTGACAGTAGGTCTATATTACATGATGCCCGCAGAACCTAATGTTGAAGTAATGCTTACATCACTTTATGGGAGCATTGACTTATTCTAAAATAACTTCAGATATACGGTAATGTGCGTGATGCTGTGCATTGTAAGGTTTGACGTAGGTTGGTGTCCTAATATATAACGTTCATTACGCTTTTGGGTATTGATATTCAGAAAGTGAAACGCTGTACCGTTGTACGTTGTACTAATATTCAACAAATGCCAGGGCCCATATTGATTTTTAACACCCCCACAATGTTCATATAATTCTGACCAACTCTTGCATTATGACTTATCAGTGCGTCACAATGGAATTCGGTTGCTTTGGGCAGCGTGGTTGCTATTTTTTTCTTACAGTGACAACAACATCCAAACATCAAGCAAAAAAGGTACAATCGCAAATCTTTCTTTCAAAGGTGAAGAACATTGCTTTTTTACTTTCTGTAATTTTAAACAACTCGACATGTTTGACCCAAAAATAGTGGAAGTCCCAGCTGTTATTTTTGACAACGGGTCTGGGCTTTGTAAATGTGGGATAGCGGGTGACAGCGCTCCTAGATCGGTCATCACATCCATAGTCGGTCGCTCCAAAGCCAAAGCGACCATGGTCGGGGCCGGCCAAAAGGAATACTATATCGGGGAAGAAGCCCAGGCCAAAAGAGGAATCCTGAGCCTGAAGTACCCACTAGAGCACGGCATTGTCACTTGCTGGGAGGATATGGAGAAAATCTGGAGGCACGTTTATGAATGCGAGTTGAGGATGAAATCAAGCGAGAGACCCGTGCTCTTAACCGAAGCACCCCTGAACCCTCTCACCAACAGAGAGAAGATGACCGAGATTATGTTCGAGAACTTCAAGGTGCCTGCTATGTATGTGTCAGTGCAGGCTGTGCTGGCACTGTATGCTTCGGGGCGCACTACAGGGATGGTAATGGACAGTGGAGACGGTGTAACCCATACTGTTCCCATATATGATGGATACTGCTTACCGCACGCCGTGTCCAGACTAGACATCGCCGGGAGGGACATAACAGAATATTTTATGAGGCTCCTGCTGGAGAGTGGTCATTCTTTTGTGAGCAGTGCCGAGCGGGAAATCGTTAAGGACATCAAAGAGAAGCTGTGCTACGTCGCCATTGAGCCCACGATGGAGCTTAAAAAAACGCCAGAGGTGATTCAGAAAGAGTACCAACTGCCGGACGGGAACGTGATCAAGATCGGCAATCAGCTTTTCAGAGCCCCGGAAGCCCTTTTCGTCCCTGCTTTTGTCGGAGTGGAAGCTCCCGGGGTACACAAACTGACTTTCAACAGCGTTCTGAAATGCGACATCGACGTGCGCAAGAACCTCTACGCCAACGTGTTGATTTCTGGGGGTTCCACGCTGTTCCCAGGGCTGGATGAACGGATGCTGAAAGAGATTACGTTGCAGGTGCCAGCTGGGGTACCGGTGAAGGTGATAGCCCCACCGGAGAGAAAATACTCCGTTTGGATCGGGGCCTCTATTCTTACGTGCCTCACCGCCTTCAAACAGATGTGGATAACGGCCATCGACTACAAGGAGTTTGGACCCCCAGTGGTCCACCGAAAATGCTTTTAAAAAGGGACTGGCTAGATTTTGGAAACCTACTTAATAAAAGGAGCATCACATTTGACATAAACGGTCTGTGATTTTGTGACTATAAATAAAGCTATGCTGTCCAGCGATCTGTTTTATTTCTATTGTTTTCGTAACCAAACACGTCACAATGTAGGGGAATGCACTGTAAACAGTCCAAGTGACGCTTAGATTTTGAAAGAGGGCAACGTGGTCATTGTGGGATGGTTTATTATTATTATTATTATTATTATTATTATTATTATTATTATTATTATTATTATTATTATTTAGCAGACTTGCAGAAATTAAACAATATCTTTGGCAATGTTTCTATAAGAAGAAAATTGAAAAATAAAAGTAAGGCTACGGAGAGAAATGGCAGATGAAAAGACACAGCAGACATAAAAGCAAATTCTAAACATTCAAAATAACACAACACAGACACACCCCAGAACGGACCCAACACAACCAGTGTCCTTCTTGATATTTTTACACGATTGCCGAACACGCTGCCGCTCACACCGACAGGGAAGAGAATCGGTAGAAATCCTTAATTGGAGGCAGTAAAAACGGGTGTGTGATGGACGCAGGTGAAAACAACAAAGTCCAGTGATGCGCTATGACGCGCAGAGAACACTTGCAATGTTGTTATTATTGTTTCAATTGAAAAGAAACCACAAAGTTGGGTTAACCAAATACAACACAGATGTGATGCTTATCAATTCATTGTTTGGTTATCTGTTCCTGGTAACCCTTCAAAATGATACATTCGTGTTAAATGGATTTTTAAAAGAAATCATTTCTAACATGCGTTCACAACCTCATGTGATTTGGAATCCAGTCATATCTGTGCAGTTTTGCTGTTTTTTCATTTCTGAGGGCACTCTCTGTCCTCACTTTCCACGTGTATTAATACATTGCACGTTTTGTGTTTTGGGTGTAATCCTTGACGTAACTATATGTGTTTATGAGCTGGCCAAAACGCATCACAATCACCATCACAGCAATTCTTAATAAAACAGATTACACACATTTAGAATTTCAATCTATTCTGTTTTACACACACGTCTATATAGATATATAGCTAAATGGATATGGATATGTATTATAAACCTGGCATATTAACGAGCCTCTTGACAGTATTATACTAGTTATTAATAACGTTCTAACGACATATATTCATATATGATTTCCTTTCCTATAACGTGGTCACGACATAGCTTCACCTGAAGTATAGATTTGACAGTTATTGCAGGATAAAGATTAGCCCGGTATTAACATTTTTGGAAGAAAAAAAATACAAAACAGTATACTAAGCAAAATGGAGCACTCGACTGAATAATTAAATAAAATAGCAAGTACTTTTTAATGTGGGGCAACTTTTTACTTGGGAAGCTGGATGCAGGTGCACATGGCTAAATACATTGATCTTTTTGTTCCTGTCAAAACAGTACAAGTTGTTATCCAGTCATAGTTTTAATACCTGTAAAGTTTAACTGGAATGCCAGGCTTTTTTTTTTTACCAACACACGGAAGTTCTGGAAAGTCGCTGTATATTTATGACAGATGGAGAAGCAGGTGTGGGTCGCAATTAAATTACCCCGTATTTTAAACACTCCTTTGTGTTCACGAAATGTTTCTATAAACATATGATCCTTAATAGTATTCAACACGCGTTTCTTTTCATGTGTCGGGTGCCTACAGCTGCATTAGTGTGCACTGTTAAACAGTGCAACTGTTGTTTAGCCTAATTAGCGCTCATGTTTTGAGTTTTCTGCACTTATTCCATAATTTGAAGTTTTTGACTTTGAACTAATACAGCCACAACCAATACGCGACCCTTTCTTAAAGTGCTATAGGGTCTGGCATGTTGAATCCGTATGTCTAGATTGGGCTTTGGCACGGTTCTACTAGAATATACGTGTGGCTGTTATTCTAGAGAAATACAATTGTGACGAATCACAATTTTCGTTACAATGTTACGCTACCCAGTCACAATCACAATTGGCTGTGAACATTGTTTTCAGTGGCAGATGGTGTTGACACATGTCATGTATATATTTGTGGATCTATAACTTATTCAAATGAGTAGTGAAAAACAAATATATGGTGTAGGAAGTATAGATTTTTCTTTTCTTTTTTTTTAACTATTTAAAGTAACAGTTTACCTGGAACATACCTGTGGAATTATAAACTGTGTGTGTGTGTGTGTGTGTCTACAAGTGAATAATATGGTTTCTCAAATTATAAAACAGACGAATTATCATAATCTGGACAAATAAACCTTCAATATCCACGTGTTTTGAAAACGTATGGAATAAAAAAAAAACGAATTTTCATAAGGGACAATTGTTTCGCAATTCGACATTATTTTATATTTCTCAGTTTTTTTGCACAGCATTTTAACATAATACACATACATAAATGTACACAGATATCATCAACTTATTTTGATAAATTAAACCGTATCTTGTGGAGAGGTGTGTGGAGTGACATGCAATGCCATATATCTCATCATTACCACAGTAATGCAGTGCGTTAAAATAAGTGAGGATTTTGAAGCAAATTTGTTTTTTTTTAAAAAGAAAAAGTTAATTGTATATTTCCATTGGTTTTACCTCATAATAGTGCTGTGTTTTCTTGATTAATTAGTTTTCATTGACTAGTCTACTGTATGTGCCTCGTAAACGTATAGTGTTATTGCTAATTATATATATATATATATATATATATATATATATATATATATATATATATATATATATATATTAGTATTATTAATATGAAACAATTTGTGCTCTATTGATTATGTTGACTTGATGTCAATTACAGTTCATAACAGATTTTCATTTTTCCACATTTACAAATAAATAAATCAAATACTCTTTCCTCGGAAGATATTAAGCAGCCTTATTTATGATCTTAATTGTAATGCAAATGGATTACTGTGTAACGGTAATTTGTGATTTCGTTTTAAAGAATTGCTTTAAAATCAGCGAGAAGGAGGCTGTTTTGTTGTCGCATAAAATGCATGTAATTTATGACGTATACGATAATATTCGGCACTGTTTATGTCACTGTGGCACCAATTGCTTTTGTCGGTTTAGAAAAAGATTATTATCAAACAAGGAAAGCGCATCAACAGGTTTAAGAGAGATCTGGTAAACCTTAAAATGTTGAAAAGACTGCAGTTAACCAAAAAGCAGATTATGTATTAATAATGCTAGTGTACCATTGTATTATTAATGATAATATAAGTGTGGGATTCTTCCTGGAAAAGGAAGGGTTAAAATATAATAAAATGACATTTTTTTTTCTTCCTCTTCTATATTTCTGAAGGATTAAGAATATGTTTCTGAATGTCCTTGTGATTGATTACATCATATTAAGGTCATTTCTACTTTGGGGGTAATTTTATTTTCTGGCCTCGGGCGCTTCTTGGCCGTGCATTTTTATTGCTGGCTTTGCAGTGGGCGGCTGAGCTCCGTTGTTTTTTGCAGTGCTATCGGATTAATGATTCAGAGTCCAATGAAGTGAGACAGCGCGACTGGAACTGAGGAAGGGCTGTATAGGTAGATTTCAGAGCTCTGAGCTGCCATTGAGGGGAGGGGAGGGGAGGGGAGGGGGGGTGCTTTTGGGTCACATTATTATTATTATTATTATTATTATTATTATTATTATTATTATTATTATTATTATTATTAATCTACTAAATTAAACGGTATCTGCGTTCGCTTGTGTGTCCGCTGGGTTTAGATAATGAGCATTCAGCGTCACTAAGATTAGAACGCTTATCCCTGAAGTGAGCGCGCGTGTATGGGGTGTTGGAATGAAGTCGGAGCAGCTGTAAACACATTTAATAATCGCAGGGCCGACAAATTGATTGCTTAAGTAAAACGAAAATACGACTTCACACACCTACGTTAATAGAATATCACCTTTCAGTGCGCCGCTTGCTCGGGTTACATTTTCCCAAATGGGCTGCCGTCTGTAACATGCCTTGGAAAACAATACGTTTTGGAACATAAAATAGATGCTGGGATTGGGGTACAACACACAAAAAACGTATATATGTAAATAGGATGCAATATGTGGTTTGCAAAAAAAAAAAACATAAAAACAAACAAACAAAAAACAGTTGTTAGCTAATTTTCACATCATAGACTACTGCTGCCATCTTCTGTGACTGAATTAACATTCACTTTCATGTTCATCGATGTACAAAATTACCAATGTTCTGAAGTACCTATCGCGCACGGGATGGGGCGTTTAGAAATATGACACGGGGGTAAAATGCAACGATTATTTAAAAGATCCGTTAAATGATCTTGCAAGATGTGTTGCTTTTAAAAGGTTAAAGGTTTTGAAAACGACTGCAGCCATTGTCTATGTGATGTATTGATCAGCTGTACATCCAAAATGTCATATATAGTTCACTGTTTTGAATCTGCAATGATCTGGAACCTTTGAATGCCCAGGGCAGAACCAGCAAATGAAATACATGTCAAGCAGACAAACTTTGTATTGAATGCATCTTGTATTGTTGATGGATGACTGTCGTATACTGGAGTATTTTGGGCAGCTTTCTGAAAACATGTTTAAGCATGTCATGCTTTATATATATATATATATATATATATATATATATATATATATATATATATATATATATAAAACTTCTTAACTTATCATTTGTTTCCCTGTGACTACCTCATTACACGTGGTATGTATCGGCTGTGCTAACTGTACTATACATAAGTTCTAAGACTTTCAATGTCGTAATCATTCCTATCATGTACACGTTGTTATATGCATTGCAGATTATTACTTCGGGGACAAGGAACTGGTAATAATGTAAATAATATCAGTGCTCAAACAAGTTATTTTAATAGGGCAAAAATGCGTTGTCTGACCAACCTTGTCGGCAACACAAAAGCGTGTCGACTTGACACCATTTCCATTGTGCTCTTCTGCATTCTACGTGTAACAATACCTAAACGCGTAATGCGTTCAACTGTACCCCAAAACTGGCTGGAGTCGCTCCCCTGCCTTCCTCTATTATGTAGCCTTTAGGTGTATTTGGACAAAGTTTAACCACCTCATCAAGGTTTTTTTTTTTTTTTTTTTTTTTAATGTTTTGCTGAACTACCTTTTGCATCATAAAGGTTAATGTTTTGTATGTGTGTTTTGTACCCCCTCTGTCGTTTTTACTCCGTTCACTTCGGGACATCGCATTCTGGGTCTAGCCGGTTCCGGACAATCCTTTGCCAGTTGTGAGAAGCAAGGAGAGGAGGAAGAAGAAGAAAAAAAACTCAGATTGGGATTAGCGGTCAGATGTCCCATTTCCCACAGGCGCACAAGGTCCTGACCCCAATTAATGGCTAATAATTACCCGGCCAACATCACTGCCGCCGCTTCTAAACCTTCATTAACCAGAGGAGAAAAAGAATACGATCAAACGCCAGGGGTACTTCCATGCATGCGCTTTCACTGCTACCCACTCCATTAAAACAACGATCCCCATAAATTGGGATGTATTGAATTGATTTGAGCTGTTTGTTGTTGATTTTATCTCGGTCACCTAAGCAACGTCTTTTTTTTTTTTTTTTTTTGCTAATCTAATAAACCGAGTACTAATCTCCATGCAAACCTGGTGCAGGCAAATCTTTAGAGATCTCTAGACGGAGTAACGTTTCGGTTTTAAGCTCTTTGTATATATATATATCCACATGCTAAAAGTCCAGTAACATTATTTGACAGCCATGCTGTAGAAATTTGTTTTGTTTTGCTTGGTTTTGTTTTGCTTTTCTTTAATTAGTTTCACAAGTTTGATTTCAAGATCTTTATTGTTTGACAAGCAAAATACATTACAGTCCGTACATCTAATCTGGTCCATGTTATGAGTGACTTGTGTGTATGCGTGTGTGTGTGTGTGTATATGTATATATATATAGTTTTTTGTGCTATTATTTTCCATTGCAGTGGGTATATGCCATATGAAAAGGCTAATCAAAACTTGTATTCTGCTTAAGATATGATAAAAACAACATATATTGTCATTAACATTTAATGGAAAATAGTTTGTCGGTTATTATATTAGCTTACCACTAATGCCTAAAATTACGGTTTCTCTCATTGTTTTATGAACGGCATTCCACCAGTAGTTTACACGGTTAGAAACGCCTTTTACGTGTATTTTCTATCTAAACTATAACAGGACATAATAATTTCACAAACCAATATACCGCATATGTTTTGCTTAAATATAATTTAAAGGAATGTCTACCTCCATAATGCTGTGTTTTGTTTTGTTACTGCTAAATTGGAGGGGGACGGGGGTACTGTGTCATTCGAAATAAAAAGAGGCTTAATGGCAACCCCATTCTGTAATTATTGCTATGTATCATATATACATGAATCATAACATTACATAAACGACATGCTTCAATGAAAGCATGTATATAATTCAATTTTTAACGGCTGCTCTTCCAGTTTCTCCACGCGTGTCTGTGTCAAACGGGCACCTTCTAATAAGATGTAAGCGACGCTCGAAAGAAAGCGAGTGGGGCACAGAAGCGGATATTATTGTGGCCCGGGGTCGCTGAGCGCCTATTTCCGGGGACTCGGCCAGTAACCCTCCCTTCCTGAACTCAAACCACAGGAAAATGCCAACACTCTGTAAAGAAAATAATGCGTGTGTTTTTTTAAAAAAAACATTGGTTTCCAAGAGCTGTAAAACTCCGACGTTTAAATGACGCAGAAAACTATTCCCCAGTGGACGCTTGTTGGGCAGCAACACCTTTCTGTTCATTTCTTCAGTTCATTGCAATTTGTTACTTTTAGACGAAACAAAGTTATAAATACTTTTAAGGGTGGGGGGAGGGACTTTTAAGAAAACGCGTTATGTTTTTGTTTTTTTAAAGATTAATAAATGCAATTGTCTTTAATGGTTATTAGTCACCAGAAATATATATATATATACGGCAGGTTACATAAAGGTGATACGTCATAAGTAGAATGTAACAGTAGTTCATTGTTAAACGGTTCATATTTTTTTAAATAATTGCATTAGTAATAAACCACAACACATTCCATAAGAGAAAAAAAATAAAGTAAAAACAGATATGTTTTCTTCCTTCTAATACCAGATTCCAATTTAAGTGCGTTGTTTACGCAAAACGTTTTTGTTGGTGTTTTTCTTTATTTTTACTTACCTCTAAGCCTCTGTAAAATATGTTTATTTGTCCATTTGTATGATGTACTGCTTATGCTGTGACAGAACAGTCACCGAGTACCTATAGCCTACTACACCTGCTTTATACACTAAAATCATTAGACACAATATTATTGCCACATATTTCCATTATTGGCACTATACAATTATATATGTATAATTGTCCCACCGGTGTACCAAATTTATGCAAAAACCTCCTATGTTGTTTTTTTTCCCATCGTTTACATTTGTTTACATTTTTAAAGAAAAACACCACATACTGTAATTCAATACATACCTTGCAAGATGGTTTGCATGACATTTTAGCGACCAAGTATAGCCTACTTCCACGGATAGTCTGCACAACGTGAAATGTTCGTGTTATTTGTTCAAAGCTGTTAAAACCATTGGTTAACACGAAAATGACTAATTGTATGTATGCTTTGTGTGTGTCTGTACCGGGAATTGTACTCCCGGGGGTAACACACGGCTTATGGAATGGCATTGGCCCAAAGGTATATCGGCTACTCTTCTGTTCGAGAATAATAATACTAATAATATAATTATTTCTCAAATTGGTATACCTGCTTAAAAAATAAAGACATGTCAGTCTGTTACTGTGGGAGATTAATTACTCTTCATTGAATGGGTGACTTTTATTTATCGGGGTAAATATATTCTACATAGATTATACTTAAGGATTGGTAAACAACTCGTAATAATAATTGATACTGTAGCCACAAGAACGTGGACCTCGAATGCCCATTGGGAATACAGTCATTAACTGAGGAAACGGCACTTTCTGTATGTTTCTTATTTATTTCCTAAATCTGAAATACAGATGGGCTCCTGTTTTCGTACATGCATAACCCCCTCCCACACACACATACACACAGACATTTAATGACCTTAAAATAAGATGAAATTAATTTCTAAATGAATACTGTCAACTACGAAATAATGATTTTCTGTTATCATAATTGTATTATTTGGGAACAATTAGATGGTATATACAATATCAGATGCAAGTTGTGAAAGCATTTTGCTTAAGGTGTAAAATGCGTTACATATGAATGTAGTAAGACGATCTATTGGTTAATCATAATACAATGGTAGAAAGTGATTGAGGATAATAATAATAGACAGCTGAATGCTTTTTTTTTTCGATGTGAAACTGTAACTTATTAAACACACAAAACCACAAACACAATTTGTTTTATTTACTTACAATTGTATTTCCCATTTTTGTTCTAAATAAATACTTTTATTTTACATTTAAAGACCCTGACGAAAGGAAAACGTATTTTTTGTCATTTTTAGATCACCTTGCATTGTTTTTTTTTACATTTAAATTTTTCTGCACCGTACTGACATGTATTATCGCACAAGCTAGTGTTTTTAAGTCTTCTTTTAATACAACGAGCAGATGGTATACAATTATGAAACTTTCTTTGTAAAAAAAAAAAATACATTGCAATCATACATATAATAATAATAATAATAATAATAATAATAATAATAATAATAATAATAATAATAATAATAATAATAATTAACCATGTGATAAGAGTTGGTAGTACGGTAAGAGTTAAACGGATAGAACGTCCTTGATCTTGATCGTCGGTGCTCTGGTGCCGTTCTGTCCCAGCGGCGTCACGTTATACCTGGGCTTGGGTTAACATATCCAGGTAACCAAATCTAGTGGTGTGTGTGTGTGTGTGTGTGTGTGTGTGTGTGTGTGTGTGTGTGTGTGTGTGTGTGTGTGTGTGTGTGTGTTTTAATGTTAGTCCTATTTGTGATTCAGGTTTTACAAACAAGACCATTTGCCTTTCCATAAATGCTGCCTAAAATTGATTGAAGCTATAACAGGTATTATAGTATGGGATTGGTAATATAAGACTAAGCAAACCAGTAAAAAAAGTCCTAGAATTGTATGAAGAAGTCCAACTGCATTCATGTTTTTTGGCACATCTTTGAACTTAACTTATTTACATATTCATGACCCCCCCCCCCCCCCTCCATAGGCCATAGTTCAGCGTTTCTGTTCAAACAAAATCACCAAGTTTGTTTTAACAAAAGTCTGAATTCTATACCCATGTAACATGCCTTTTAAAGCACAACATGAAAGAAGATAAAGGCTTGTATTTAAAAGATCACATAATAAAAGTCGTGTCAAATGAAAAGGTTGTCAACTTTTCACACCGGCATTGTGCATTAGGAATGTATTTACAAAAGCTATAATTTCGCTATATTTGACTCGTATACTGGGCCGACAGGTTAAGAACATAAAGCAGCGTTATCATAAATACAATGTTCCAATTATTTCATCCTGAAATCCTTTGAGAATATATCTGCTAAATGAAACTTCATATTAATACATTGCAGACAGATTCGCTCACATGACCGTTTCATATTTATCAATTTAATATGCATCAAGAGTACATAAAAAAATCCACTTTGTTTTCTAAGTATACATTAAATACAACATTAATTACACAAATCAAATTAACAACCTGAATATATTTAGAAATACCAATACTCTATGAATCATACTAACCCATAAACTGAATGTACCAACACATGCGTAATAGGATAGAAAACATAGATTCTGCATCTCCATTGAGCCACTCTTTTGATATTAACATTTCAACCTCCATTGACAACAGCCATAAACATAATCGATTGGGTATCTTCAGATGCAGGCCTGCATTGCTCTATAATGTCACATTATTCTGCGCAAGCGGTACAATCCTGGTGGAATTACATTCATTTGGTCTGTATCTTTTTTGTAGACACATACAGAGAATCAATCGAGTCGATAATTATCTGCTAACGTCGCAGTCAATGCAAATCAATTCACTTTTAGGTTTAGGTCTTTATTTCGTGTTATTGTTTAAGTGACTGGTGCACAAGCCTATGTATTGTATTCTCATATAATTGTCTGAAATTAGAAACACCACACACCCCAGAGCTATACTGTCTTTCTTCACGGTAAATTCCTTCAACATACAAACTCCGCATCGGTTTGCAAGCATGTAACACCTTTAAGTGTTTTATAATGATCCCGGGTCGATGTCATTCACAAACAAATCCATTTACATCGATACATGCACATGCGAAGCAGGTACGGAGTAAGAGAAAGCGATACTCACCACGTTATTAACTTTAAGTGTTTAATTGTCTTGTAATATGCTGTCAGTATATATTGTTATTGTATAAAGATGCAAACGCCAAAAAACAAATACAGAGAGCTTGAAGTCTTCTTGGGGGAGCTGAGGGGAAGAACGTCGCGTGTTTTGGCTGTTGGTTGACTGCGCTGTGGGGCTGTTGTAATAACAGGGGAAGAAAATCGTGCCCAGCGCAGTAGCACCCACTCTATCCCGACCACTTCTATTTCTCGTTCCGATCAATGTGTTCTCAATACTTAAAAGCCAACTGCAACGTGTTACATTGGGCAGTATGTGAAACGGAGTGACCGCGCACCCGGGGTGCTAAATCATACTGTTAAAGACAGAGACGCGATTCGTTTTACCTTTAAAACGTATTGATGAATCTTAATTAATGGTGTCAAAAATAACTGAAGGGCGCTGGGGAAAAAAAGACAAGACCAACTTAAAATGCGCTGCGGTCACAGACACAATATAATTTAACATTAATTTACCAAGGTCACCTAAAATATATATATATATATATATATATATATATATATATATATATATATATATATATATATATATATATAATATATGTGTGTGTGTGTGTGTGTGTGGTGTTAACAGCTGGTTTAAAAAATATATACAGATTATCATGAGTATTTAAAAAAATGTGCAAATAGCATTGAAGTAGAATTAAATGAAAAACGAGGTGGGTATCGCATTGTTTTCATGAGAAAAAAAAATCAAACTTTTATTAAATACATATTAAATATGAAAAAAATCAATATCAATAACGACATCAACCATGCCTGTTTATACTGTACCTTGCTGTCCGGACTAGTATAACTATCATAGTAATAGCAAGGGTCAGTATTGTTCTATTGAATAAAATGCATCTTGCTACATATGGATGGTACCTTTGCTTTATCCCAGACAGTGTCCAGTGCTAGACCCAGGCACTCGGGTTTGGAGAAAATAGAGTTATTGCTCTTAAAGGGGCAGCGAAGGAAAAGCCGTGCGATGGTGCCGAGAGGAGGAGAAGGAGGAGGAGGAGGAGAGAGATAAGTGATCTAAAGGGGAGACGATAGGACAAAAAGTGATGATGATGAATACATTTGAAAGTTTTTTGGCCCGGGCGATGGTGTCAGATTGAATGGCCAGTGCGCATGTGCGAAGGTGTCCAAACTGACAATGCTTGTGAGATGAAGATAGTGTTGTTGCTGCTTCTGGGCTCGAGGAGGACGAGAGGAATCTACAAGCCGACAAGATGAGATGCAAAGCAAGGGCGAGAAAACTGGCCAAAAGTAGGTCTTTTTTTTGTTTCCTTCTTTCACTTACACCCAGCAGTTAGGTCCTCCAAGCTCTCGTGCGCATCGCAGAGGTGTCCTTTTCAAAGCAAAGCTCCTGCGACAAACGCTCGTATTCTGCTTGTTGTTCGTTTGATAATCGAAATGCATGCTGAAATATGTCATGGTCTGGATGTCCACCCTTTTTTCCTTGCTGTTGCTAGTTCGCAGCGTGAGAAGTTTCTTATGCTAAGAAGCAGCAGCTCCGGCGTCCTGTATGTTTTACGATACAAAAGTATTATTCCAAGCGAAATGGTACGTTGTAGGTACATCGATTCCAACCCAAGAAGTCTAGAAATTGGACGGAATTGTTAAAAGGAAAGTTAAGTAAAAGTTGACGAAAGGGATAGTAACTTTTTTTTTTTTTTATTGAGCCGTTCCAAGTCTTGTGAAATAATATTCCTGAGTTTTGAAATAGTGGGCGCTGTAGCACTGTCGAAGACACCACGGAGTTTAGAATCGGAAGAGACTTTACTGAGTGTTGGAAACACACACACACACACAGAGTTCAGGGGACACGTTATTTAGGAGAAAGTATTTGTTACACAAATATATCTGTTTTCATGGAGTGTTGTTTTTTTTTTATCAAAAGAATTTCACCAATGGGGGATTTTTTTGTTTTGTTTTGGGCCGTTCTGTGTTTTCAGTGCGCTTTTTTTCCTACTGGGAATGTCAATCGATAATGTCCGTGTTGCAAGAAGACGCATTTCTCTGGACTGTTGCAAACTTCTTGGTAGCCTATTTCGCGTGAGGAACATGTTGCATTGGAATAGTTTGTGTTTTTTTTTTTTCTCACTGTCGTCTTGTTTTACTGTTTCTGTCGTGTATGCAGTTTGTTTCCAGAGAGATTTGGTTCGTGCTTTTGTTGTTGTTTGTTTAAGTCGTGTTTGTTTGCTTGTGTTGTATAACAATTCTTAGTGTTGTGTAACTCGAGTCCTATGTATAAGCATTTTTGTTTTGATTGCAATGTATACGGAGGCAATGGATATTATTAAAGTATATTCTTTTATTGTTAATATCATGTGATAGTTCCAACATTAGCGCGTATTGTGATATTACAGTTCCCGGTACTATTGTGTTTTTTTTTTTTTTGTTTTTTTTTTGAGGCAAGTATCGCTTATTGGCGGAAAAATATAATATCTGTGAAATTTTCCAAAAATAACTCAAATAAAAATGCCATTTATAATGCTTGCATTTAGGGCATTTCTGTCAACAAAATGTCTACAGCGTTTATCAGCTGGCCGCTAATAGAGTTCTAGGTTGTCGCCAAAGTAGGTTTTAATTAGCTAAATGAATAGAACAAACGTGTTAATTTCAATCGGATGGATAATAGTTTTCATTTAACTACACCACCAAATACAATTAAAGAGAGAGCATTACTGTTCGTTAAGCTGTTAAGTATTGTATTTAAGTATACTAAACCTATTTGTAAAACCTATTATTATTATTATTATTATTATTATTATTATTATTACACGTAAATGTGTTTTTCTAGTTCTAGAACTAATTAAGTCCTTTACTGTAATGTGTAGTTTTGTACAAATGCATTTTACAGTAATCACAATTATTTTAGTTTACTAAAATTCAGTAATAAGGACCTTGCATGGTTCATGCCATGGTTGTTTCCAATTATTCGCTAATATATATATATATATATATATATATATATATATATATATATATATATATATATATATATATATATATATATATATATATATATATATGTGTGTGTGTAAAGAATGTAAGCCTAAAGAATATCATGCTTAAGTCTAATAACAATTCTAATGTCTAAAGTTAATATTTGATATTTAGTCTATAAACCAAACGGGTATATTCCTGAAACAAAACAGTAAATTAAAATGAAACGCAATAACCCACCATTTTGCTCCCCCCCCCCTTACACACACACACACACACACACACACACACACACACACACACACACACACACACACACACACACACATCATCGTGATGTTGTTTGCTTCCATTTATCTTTTATGAATCCTAATTACTGTACCTCTACTGTTGTATCGTAAATAAAACCTAACTTCATCTAAATGTATCAATCGATCACACGTGTTAGTGTCCAGAACAGGGTCAGCCGCTTGTTATTTTATGTTGCTAGTTTAATAATTTCTGGTCATTTGGATGGACTCTTGATATGTGTTTTCAGTGACCAGATGGGGAATATTACAGAGCAGAGCTGAATGCTCCCCGGCTGTGCAGGAACGGCCAATTCCACTGTAAAAGAAAAGAATAGCGCTGGATAAACCGTCGCGTCTTTAGGAATAATTGCTGTACAATCCGAAAGTGTTTAATAATGAGAGGACTCTGATTAAATTCAGATGTTGTGTGTGTGTTTTTTTCTTACTGTTTTGTTTTGTTTTAACTGAAAATATCACCCAATGCATGGATGGGGAATACAGCAAATAATTTATAGGGGAATCTACTTAATTACAAAGTGCATTTCTTCTCTTGAAATTTAAATATTGAATGCCCTTTTATCCGAAAACATAACCTGTAATGCATGCATTCCAAATTAATAGGCCTATGCATTTTTTACTTGTTTGTTTGTTTTGTTTTTTGTATTACAAATAATTGTAAGATTTAACAACTGGTAACTTGTTAAAATATGCTAAGGTGTAATAAATTATATATTAAACACATAACCGAGTTGATCTTAATTATCGATCTGTATTATCTCCATGTTATTCTGCCTAGTGTTGTCTCAGACAAGCTTAACCAAACTGTCTGAGTAGTAACCTGCAATGTAAGAAACACTTGCATTTGCATCTACTAGACAGTAATTACGTGCTGTGGTGTTTTAAAGCCGAAAACAAACGAAACAAACTCGAGGAACATTTCAGCAGACTTTCATTCTTTTTAAACACCGTGCCTTAATACTCACGGTGTCGGTGAAAATTATAGCGATCTACAAAATAAACAGCTGCATATGCATAAGCCTGCTAGAAGAATAAAAACACTATGCATGAGTTGCATTTTACTGTAGTGTGTGTGATACATAATGGAATTTATCCAAGATGTTTTGATTTTAACACGTGTTGCTATTAAAGATACAAACTGCTCGTACAGATATGTACAGTTATTATTGAGAAGGGGAATCGCGCAGGTCTGATTTACAGAGTTTAAGGTACTTAAACTAAATCCACAGGGACTCCCCTGGAGCATTTCCCTAATTTGTGTTGGAAGGTACGAAGCTATATACAGTCTGGCTATGCTTGTCTGTCTACGATACAGGTAGTAAAGGTAGTAGGAACCGTATAGTGGTTTGAAGACACAGTATACATGTAAATGAAATTTGAGGGTGACATTTAAAAGGTGACGTCCTAAAAATGTAAGTATATGCACATTACTTTTTGGTAGGAAGTACACGACTTTAATAGTGTCCTACATAAAAGCTTTTAACTTGTTATTTAAAGGCCCGAATGTAGTTATTGGCTCATGATATAATTTATATTCACACAAATGACAAGGTAATTAATTCGTGCTTTTAAAAACACTGAAGGTACCGTAAATAAACACAGAAAGATATGAATATATATATTAAACATCGGTATGATAGGTGTGCTTTAAAACACAAACTATCTATCTATCTATCTATCTATCTATCTATCTATCTATCTATCTATCTATATATCTATCTAAATATCTCTATATATATATATATATATATATATATATATATATATATATATATATATATATATATATATATATATATATATAATTTTTTTAGGCTACCTATTGTACTGTTTCTAAAAAATCATGGTATGATTTGAACTTTACTTATTCACACTGTTCCAAAATAAATTTATATAAATAAAGGTATTAACTATTGTAAAAGGTATTAACTAACGACATAGCCTATTAATTATTATTATTATTATTATTATTATTATTATTATTATTATTATTATTATTATTATTAAGATACTCTATATGCGATTTTTCTTGAATTACCGTTTGTATGCGCAGACATGTCGCTCATTACATTCCATGTTTTCTCTAATATGGAAAATTGATGAAAACCTTTTTATAGTTCTTGGGTTTTACGGTGCATTAAATCACAACACGTTTAGTTTATTTGTATAACTCGGACATTGCTTATTTCCAATGAATGGGAGTGTGAACGAGGAGTTAAACACCCTTTGCTCTGATTGTTGTAAAACATTATTTTACGTCTCAGGCGCAAGTCCTTTCAACGGTGTGTGACAGTGTTAAATATTAATTTTCTGTATCAATTCGTGCAAGTTGCTGTCCGTAATGCAGGTATAGTTAGTTCAGGAGTTTGTAAAGCTTACGTACTGGGATCAACCGTGGCAGCTGCAGTACTGTAAAGACTGACATAGTTTGCAATTTAGGTAAGTGTGCATTCGCGGTAAAAACAACAATATTTTCAATAGTAGAATTCCTTAAATACCTAAATGCAAATGCACCATTTTGATTTTTTTTACAGCAGTTTCACACACACAGACAGACACAAGGACCGTGCCCAGCTGCATGCCAGTGACATTAATGCAAACCAGGCACGTTAAAAACAAACAAAAAAAAAAGAGTAAAACGCGAAAGTAAATCCTGAAACTCCAAATCGAATTACAGCACAATGAGAGAAAACGAGCGAAGACAGACTGAACAGAGAACAAAATACATTTTCTCTAATTGCAACAGAGCGGTTTATTGTTTGTTTTAGATCTATTGGGAACTTTTTTTTTTATATAGATATAGGATTTTTAGTCAGTGCAATTATAACAGTTACCAGCTTTCACGGGGTGCCTTATTTCACCTTTTTAAAGCTATTTTTGTTTTAGCTTTTCCAATCCAATTACCATTATTGTGCAGCTACGTTCTTGAACATTCCTTATTATTTTTCTTGTAATCTAGTACTGTATGACAATAGAACGTTGTTGGCATTAAAAAAATAAATAAATAAAACTTGCTGCAGTCTTCTAAAATGCGTTCCAATGGGCGCACGCTCATAGTTTAATGTCCCGTTCGAGAAGCAATTAAAAAAAAAATCTAAATAATTAAGCATATAGAAAAATGACTTGAGGGGTTGGGAAAACAACCCCCAATATTAATTAGCTGTATTCAAAGTTTAAATACACCCGTTACTTTGTTTACAATTGAGTAGGCCTGGTTGTATTTTTAACACGCACACCGACCAACCATAGCCCTATGTGACCCCATTTACTAATCCATGGGTATTTCAGTACTTACCGGTACTTGAAATCAGGTCTACTTATTGCACATAGAATTGACCAGGATTTATTTTTTCTCTGAGTAAACATTGTAGGCTATAGTAGCTTTCAGTCAATCCTCACTTGAGAACAAGTGGAATTGTTTTATTTACATTTTAAAACTAATATAATAAGTACAAAAAAAAAAAAAGTTTAAAAATGCTGCATGGATTTAACGCAGTAGGCCCATCCTCGGACCATTAATTTGTAAAATAAACTAAATTATACCATAATTCATGTCTGGATTACAAATAGGACTTCGACCTGCCACTGCAGTAAAACATAAAGGCTAACATATTATTTTTTTTTAAAAAAAGATTAAAAAGATTAAATTTCTGGTCAAGACAAAATTTAGGGTCCCGTCTCCATGGCAACAAGGCTTTACAACAAGTTACTCATACAACAAGAAAAATGTGTTTGGCACAGCCACTCAGAGAAAGACCTTTTTTATTATTATTATTTATTTTGCTTCCAGTTCACAGGTGTGTTGACGTTCTGCAGTCCTTTTTTTGGTGGGGCGGGAGGTAAACTTACGTCACGGTATTGGAAAATTCACAAACGCGCCAGTATGAAATTCTCGTAATTTGTCACATAGCACACCACCCCCCCTCCTTCCCCTTTCCCCCTTTTTAAAGGCCTTTCGTACAATACTATTAATCCAGTTTTATACTGTTTGACTGCTTTAACTGTAAACCAAGAACAAAATAATTTAAAACAAACAAAAGCTAGCAACATAACTTAATGTCTGTAAACGTTAAGATGTGTTGGCCTAATATATTGGAGCTGAGACACCCACAAATGATAAGGCTAAGTAAAGAGCCAATGTGCATGATTTATTATTATTATTATTATTATTATTATTATTATTATTATTATTATTATTATTATTATTATTATTATTATTTATTTCTTAGCAGACACTCTTATCCAGGGCGACTTACAATCGCAAGCAAATACACAAATAAAACACACTAAACGAGACACTGGAATTATATATATCAACAGTTTTTTTTTAAGCAGCTACATTTAATTATATTGTATAAATGTTTATAATAATAATAATAATAATAATAATAATAATAATAATAATGTATACAGAACATGACAAGCTGCAGTGCTTTGTAATATTGGGATAATCATTTAGTATTTAAATACTAACCTCTACTTTGTAGTAAAACTGTAGTCTAGATTGAGCAAAATAATTTAGCCCTGGATCACTGAACTCCTTGACACATTATAAACTTGAACAATTATTCATCTCTTAAAATTAACGTTGGCCTAGTTTCAGGAACGATTTCATGTTTTCTATTTAAGAAAACCGAGGTTAACCTTGGGATTATGACTTTAAGAAATTACGTCATTATGTAAATACTGTACATGGTCTGGGCACTTATTATCAGCTATCAACACTCCCTCGTACAGAGTGCCATTATTAAGAGGAACTTGGAGGCCTTCTACAAGTTTGAGCTTTGTGTCAGCTGACCCCCCGAGAATTGAGTTTCATTAGCTGGCGGAAGACACTTATTCAATAAAAGGAAGCTGCTGCATGCTGAAAATGGACGAAGGTTTATAAATGACTGTGTTTTTGTAAAAGACAATAAAACATGTCTGCAATATTTGACAAAGGATATGAATACTCAACCAAAAGACAAAACAATTAACCAGCAGCCACATTGTAGGTGTCATGTTATTACACAATCAACATGTAGTATATTAAAAACAATGAAAATCAAACAAATACAGTGAGTCTTTAGATAGCATCTCTACCAGTCTCAGAGCCCTGTGTTTTCTTGTTATGTTGGCTCTGCTGTTGAGTTCCACTGGAGCAACATAGCCCAAGCCCAGTTGCTCACAGATTGAGGTGTTATCAGTAAGATGCCTGGATGGTAACTGTCCAGTAGACAACCTACACTTTTCATTGGATTTTATGCCCGAAGTGGAAGTACTGGAATTGCATTGCAATAAGGGATATTTAGCTCTTTGTTACTCCCCGGCTCTTCAGCTCTACACCTGGATACAATCGAAATTATAGCAATGACATGGCCATTGTGGTGTTGCTATGAAGACAAGTTCTTTAATTGCATTGTATCTGATGCGACTACGGCTGTTGGGCTGTAGTGGTGCTTGTCACTTTAGCTAAACAGGATTTAAGGCTTTTTTTTTTTATTAAATCATTGGGCCCAGTGCAAAATGAACTTGGTTGATGGCAAGCATTAGAATAGTTGTTCCCTTTTTAGTTCAAATGTTAATCAAACATTTAGGAAACTGAGCCAATGCTGTGAAGTTCAAACCAATTGTCTAACTTTGTGAGTGTTTGTTGCATTGTAGCTACTGTGTGTGGGTGCGTGTTTTTGTCTTACTTAAATATGTTTACGAAACAATGGATGGGTTTTTGTTTACAGTGTATTTTTCTTTTTGGAAGTCCTTTTGATTTTCAAAGATAGAGGCTCCTTTTATGTGTTTGGACTCTGAATGATCAGTCTGCCTGTCTGCTTTTTACCATTTGTCAGATTTGCTGGGGAGTGGGGCATGTTAAGATTCACAATAATTTACTCATCATTATCAGATAACTGTGCCAGACAAGCAGGCTAAGCCAGTACTATATTTGTTTAATGCTTAACTTTTTTTTTTTTTTTAAAAAGAGAGAAAAAAAACCCAGTCCCCTGATGAATGCTCTGCTTATTTAACAGCCTCTTTGACTATTTTTGTCCCTGAAAATTGGCTTAATTATATCAGTGGAATGTTTCTTTTTTCAGTTTGGAACGCAATTAGCCCATCTCGCTGGCTGCAATTTATTTTAATAAAAAATGAAACTGGTGGCATGTTGATTTTTGTGTTCCCATGAGACAGAGCACTATTGGTGTGTTTAATTTCATTAACTGCAGTGCGGCCTACTGGAAAAAAACCTTAACCTGTCTCCCTTTATTTTTCTCTCTCTCTTTTAACTGCATTAGTGCCAATATCTTAAACACATCACTATTGCATTAGATCTCACTCTTGGTGATTTTTGGAAACCCAGAGAACTGTTTGACTAGCCCTTATGTTAAAGCAAGACTAAAATTAGCCAGTTCTGTTTTTATAAAATATAATCTGTATTTTATGCTGCTGGTTGTTATAAGCGTAGCCAAGCCTGGTCGAATGTGTGTAGATATGCTTAAGGCATCAGTGGGTTTATTATTATTATTATTTATTTCTTAGCAGACACCCTTATCCAGGGCGACTTACAATTGTTACAAGATATCACATTATTTCACATTATACAGATATCACATTATTTCTACATACAATTACCCATTTATACAGTTGGGTTTTTACTGGAGCAATCTAGGTAAAGTACCTTGCTCAAGGGTACAACAGCAGTGTCCCCCACTGGGGATTGAACCCACAACCCTCCGGTCAAGAGTCCAGAGCCCTAACCACTACTCCACACTGCTGCCCTATGGGGTAAAATATTCTAAAATATTCTTTCTGGTTTTATTCTTAATGCGCATCATGCAGGAAGAGCTATAACGCCAACAGTGGAGTGAAACAGTAAAGAAAGTAACATTTTGCTATAGTCAATAGAGAAACCCATATACTATAGTCAATTATATTGCTTTCGCCTGCTGCTGGATTGTGTTCCGCATAAGTGACATTGATTAAAGTGGTACCTGTTTTATATAGTACCTACAGTTTCTGATATAAAACCTTCATAAAACACACTGACATTTTGTTACTCAACTTTCTCCTTCATAACAGATTGTCAAAAACATGCGCATGGTCTTTATTGTGCAAGTCCCAAACCTTTTTTTCTTTTTCTAATAGCATTAGAGCTGTAATGGATTATGCTTTTATTTCTGTCAGTTGACACCAGCATAATATTATGGTTCAATTATAAAAAAAAATGCTTTTTAACCTTCTTTTGAAATACAGGAAACAATTACAGTATCACTGTGGTTTTCTTTCTTCAAGACCAAGCACTTTATTTTTTTTTTAACACATTATTTAAATTTGAACGGACTGTAAAATGAAGGAGAAAATGACCCCTGTCGCTATTGGCACTGCAATTTCAAATGTGAAATTCAACAATCGTCAGGAGATGTTTGGCACTTTGTAATAAAATGAAAAGTCTTTTAACGAGTGTCAGGGTCTTTTAATCTCGCTGCGGAGAACTCTTCTCTCTGACCATCAGAAAGGGTGTGATTTTAGTGTCGCTCCAGTAGATTGGGATTTAAACAGTGATCAGGTGTTGTCGATTTTCAAAAGACTGAATAACGTCTTTCTGTGAATAAAAGTGGACAGCGAAACCTGTGCTCTCATCCTTTTAATCTCTTTTTCTGTTCTCAAATCTGCTATTATATACACCCGTGTTACAGGATTAAAAGCGCTGACTATTCTTATCCCCGTTATAATCCCAGCAAGGGGTTATGAGGCTTCTGTACGTACAGCCGTGTGTCGCACTTGCATTTAAGCAGTATCTAGAGAACCACTTATCCAGTTGTGATCAAATTTGAATTTGTCATTATGTGGGTTTTTTTTAACACAAATTCTTGACAGTATTACAATCTGGGAACTAAGAAATGTAATACATGCAATTTTTCCACTCTCTTTTTTTATGTTCTTATGATGATGCTTTAACTTTGTATTTACAGCCCAACGGTGGTGTATGTGTGTTGTCAACAACGTAGGCCGCAATTTATTAGCAGCTTACTGTCGTCGAACCAAGAACTTCATAGCACAGTATACAGTTCACTTTTTTTCCTTAGAAATGATTGAATGAACTGATACGGGTCTGTAATTAAAAACACACTCCTTATCCCCAATATGAGTTTAGGGGTCCCCTTTACTGTCTTGCTATCGTATGGTGTAATTCCTGGGCCTATATAAACAGGTTAATTCTGTCAGCACTGAGGGTATCCACAGTGTCTGTCTTCAGTGTAGCTCAGTGGCTATGGCTCCGTTCCATTCAGGCCATCTGGCAGGTTTATTGGTGTGAATTAATCTCAAAGATATGTTGACGTTGTTGATGTTGTTGTTGTTGTTGTTGTTGCTGGTTTGGAAGCACTGGCATGTGCACCATCATGCAGTGACAACATGAGCTGAAATGCCATTTCCCTGTTTCCTGCATTTTTTTTCCCATGGAAATGTATGTCTTTGCAAATTCAGAGAGTCTGTATAACTACTGCCATTATAGCCTTTCCTATCATTGTGCAAAGTTTTTAAAGTTGTGCAATACAATTTCTTTTTTTTTTTTTTTTGCTCATTTGATTTGATCCTATAAATCAAGACCTTGCCCAGAATTCAAGTTTTAAGTTTAATTTATTGCAATACATCTCCTCAATATTTCATAAATTCTACACTCAATCATGTTAAACTCTAAACCTGAATCTAAATTCATCACAAACAGAACATAACTAAAACTGTCTGGACAAGATTTTCAATATACCATGAAGGAGAGCAGTTGCTCCTGTATCTTTTTAGTTACTGGGAAGCTGTTAGTTTTCCTGAAATCTCAGAATACAATTAACACTGCACGTTGGAATTTAAACTTGTTATACAGAGATATAGTGTTTAAATCCAATTTAGTAAGGGGGGGCCATGTTGAGTAAAGCATTTCAAGATGGGCAATTTAGCTTCAAGACAATACTGTCTTTTCTCTGTCCCTAAAAGCTGTAGCCTTATCCTGAGAGTGTCCGGTTCCAGAGTAATGATGAGGCTGTGTGTGAAAATATTGAATTGCAAAAACATACAGAGCAAAATCCTGTGTGAATGAAGCTTTCACAGCACGGCCGAAGCAAAACTAAAAGCTATTGAGTGATGGAAAACAAATGGCATAATTTGAGGTCCAGCAGCTATCTGAAAACGTTTCTTTACTGTCTGGGGGGGGGGGCGGGGGGGGGGGAAGCGTTTTAAAAAGTAAAGAAAGCACATCTGATTTGAAGATACCATAACATCAACAACAATCCTAAAGGCAAATTAACATTTTTCACCACTAACTATTAAACACTCAGTAGAGCTAAACCCTAAAAGAAGCTTGAAGTTAAATGACAACGTCTTTTTCAAAGGGCTTCAAGGGAATTTAGTATTTTTTTAATTATTATTATTATTTTTGTTTGTTTGGTTTTAAGGATTTCTATCTTGAAATTAAATACACTCCAATTGGGTTGTAAGCATATTTTGTATTGATCAAACATGTACATTGACTGACCAGTTGTATGGTGCATGATAGTCTTCTGTTGCTCAAACAGGGATGGGTAAAAAATAATTTCTCTCTTAAAAAAACAAACTTTGCAACGAGGTTCCTGTTTTTCCCAGCAATCTGTTTTATGTTACCCCCCCCCTTCAGTATTAATAATAAATAATAGACATACCTTTTATTCAATGCTGTTTATTTACAATAATTGTTGGCAAACCCTTATCTACAACAGACATTCCAGTCTAGAAGCGAGTATGATTTACATTTTGGTGGCAAAAAAAAATCAAAACCAGGACTTTTGTGCTGCAGGAAAAAAGCTACCAAAAAAAACCGACAAAACTGCAGGGCTTGCATGAACATGCATGAGCAAAAGAGGCGCTAATCTAACCATTATCAGTTTTCAATACAGTGCACAGAAAGTCATTGTGTGCATACACAAGAGAAAAAGACTGTCAATACTGACCAGGCTAAGATATATGTTTTGTGTATCTGTTTTATTGGTGTCTGGCTCTTGAGTTCAGTGGAAGCCTGTTTTCTGTAGAGTTTTTGGACCACATCCAATATTTTTTGACAGCCATCAGTCAGAAACAATAAGGACTTTTATGTTTATGTATTTATTTTATTTTAACATTTCACCCAAAGAGCATGCCAGGTAATGTAGTGTCCCCCTTTCTCTGTGGTTTTCAAACTTCTAAAGAAAATGCATACTTTGCTAAAGTACTTTAAAGACCTAAAAGGCATTTTCATTAAAAACCTGCTTTTAAAATTCCGTAACACTAAGCTTTTCTAGAATCTGAGGCAATGGCTTTTTCTGTTGTGTTTTTTTCCCCCAATTAACTCATGCTGTTCATCCTGCTGCATATTCTCCTAACATAATTGCATAATCAGCAAAACAAAATCTGCAAAAAAAAAGGGGTTTTATTGCAGGCGAGCCCATGCATGGATGAATTCAGTCCAGCTTTTCCTTTTCTTCTGTCTGACTGCTGGTACAATGTCAGCTCTTAATAGGATAAGGTTTATGGTTATAGATTACGGACTGATTACAGGCCATGGTGACCCATAATAATAATTCAAAGAAGTAATATTTTTTTATATCATTGGATTTTTAGTTTAGGTGATAGACACCACTGGACTAGCTTTCACTTTCAAAGTCAGGCTTTTTCCGATTTTCCTGCAGGTTTGCAGGGAAAAGTCCTTGTTGGATTGTGCCTGGTTGTTAAGCAGGTGCAATGGCTTGCCTTGAACCTAGCCCCTATTCCTGAAAGTCTAGGAAGGCATACCATAGACTGTCTTTGTAGTTCTTGTAGTGCTAGCTATTTTTTGAGTGTGATGTGCACTTTGCAGATGCTTTACTCTGGAACGTTTTGGCTGTACCTTTTTCAAAGAATTCCCACTTTGTCCGCTTGATAAAAGGCGGCCTCGTTTTTTCTTTCTGTTCTTGCGGCTCCTGTAAGAAGTGCAAATCCTGCCCTCGGAGGGGTTATCCCAGGCTGCTAAAGGCCTCGTTTTACCATTGAATCCAGTCTGCTAATTACTCCAAAGGACTAGACGTCAAAAGGACCGCTTCCTCACAACCACCTGGCCCTCTTCTCGTAGCAGCTTTCATGCCAGATCATTCTCTTTCTCCCCACCAGCCCTCCCCTTCCCATACCTCACATTTCACTCTCTCATTAATAGGGGTTTTAAGTTGCTTTCTGACCCTGGCAAACTACAGAAACAAGGACAGAATGGGGGGGGTGGGGTGGGGTAGCATTTGTAAAGTATGTATCAGAAGTCCATTACCGTCCATCTGAATTCTGCTTGGTCTCCCGAGGAATACCCCCCCCCCCCCCACCCTCCTGCCGCCCCAGACAGAGCATCACATTGTGAAAAGGGGCTATGCTCTCCCTTATTCCCGGATAGAGATGTCACATAACTGCGCTCACCACCAGTTGAATTGTATCACACAGTGTTTGCTGCATTCCCTTCAATCGGGCTATGGTGTATCAAGAGTTCTAGGTCAAAAGGTTCTAGGTTTTAAAGCAAGTGCACAGAAATGTATAATTAATCAACAGGAGCAGGCAGATCTCTGACTCTCCACGTACCGTCCGGTTTTATTGTGCAGATATGAAGAGGAAAGCTGTCCGTTGGAAACAAATGGGCCTTTTTCTCTTTTATTCCTGATCACATTACAAGCTGAGATTGCTCACAAACAACATAGGGAAGATTTGCATGAAGCATGGGTGGGGGAATTAGCTACAGTTTATTTGTAACATACAGTGACTTCCTCAACTCATCAGGTAATGATTAACTGTCAGCAGGCTAGACAGCTGACATTTTCCATTCTATTAGTATTTGTGCATTTTCTCTCTCTCTCTCACTCACTCCCCCACTCACGCACTTTTTTATATTTAATTTCAAAGAAAGTAACAAAACATTGGAGGGAAATTATTTTTTGATAGAACAATAATGATCATTTTTATTACTGGAACCCATTCCAGGGCTGGGAATAAGACTCCTATTGCATAGCAGATTCACCCATTCCAGGTTTTAAAATGTGCTTGATTGGCCCCGGTGTATAGGTAACAAGCTAAGGTGTGTCTTATTATACTTCTAGTAAAACCAGGAATGAATCAAACTGCTATGTAATGGGAGTCTTCTTTCCATCCCTGCAGTCTCGTGTCTCTTAACTCCAAACCAGCGGAAGTGTGGTTAACACCATTTTAACCATGATGTTTAAGAAACAGTCGCTCTAGTTCTCGAACACTATTATTCACATTATGCTAAATTTCTGTTTTGGACATAAAAAAAAAAAAAAAAAACTTATTTAGCCAGGCTCTCCAAGAATTAACACCCAATTTGTTATCGATGCAATTATTTTCTAAAAGGGGTTTTCTTTAAAACAATTTTGAGCAACTGATTATCCAAGTTCATTTCTGGTCCGGTAACTTAATAGGGTGCATTGTTTCACTAATGATGATTTTTGATTAAACAGTATTGAGAACCCCTCCGTCTCACTTTGCCCCGTTCTCCAGTACTCTAAACTGGCTGTGCTGCTCAAACATTAAGGCTTGGAAGGGGGTGCTGTAAACCCAAGGCACTGGGACCTTGCTTTCCAAATGCATTATAATAAAATGGAAGTTGATAACATTCTTGGCATTGCTAATCCCACTCTGTTAACACTGATTGTTGTCAGCTTTGATTTAATTCCTGGGAACACTTTCTCATTAACATCGAGAGAGAGAAAAAAAACAAACAAAAAAAAACACTTTACCAGGAAGTGGTGTTACTACATGAGCGAGGATTTTTTGTTGTACAGGATATTGTTTACAATGAATAGATGAATATTTCACCAAATAACAGATTTGTCTATTTGATAAAGGCGATGAGGTAAGCATGTTCAGAAAATTAATAGTAAATCGGTAAATAGACAATTGGAACACCTCAAGATTTGTAATTTTATATCCTTTATGTACCTACCTCCATGAAAATTCATTTTCCGATCAGTAGCCAGTGCTATAGAAACCATAGACACTCGTGTGAAAATGTTAGACCACTTTGTGCTTTAATTAGGCATCTTAAACAACATGCATTTTACCATTTTTGGCTATGTGTTCTTTTTCTCTTACTATTTTAAATTAATTGCACGGCATTTTAAAGTCATGAGTTCAATTAGACAATTACTAATTTGCCTATTTTTCCCAAGATTTTCATACACAGTGGTTTAATTTCATATGCACAACAAAACAACAGAAACAATGGGGTGTTCTGGTAAATTTGCACACTCCTGTATAAACCAAATGTATAAAGTGCACACATGGGTTATTGGTACAAACTTGGCTGTCTGTGTTGAGCTGATCTGATGTTACAGACGGCAAAACTCAAGCTTCATTCGTACCGTTTTGGTTCTATATTCTCATTCTTCTTAGCAGCGATTAACAGGTGTAGACGCCTCAGAACAGGAATATGTGTGATACGTTCTCATGTCCGATGCCATTGTAGTACACAGTAGAAGGTACTAGCTGAAACATGTGTCTGCTTAGTTATGGGTCATTCCCAATAAATTCTTGCGGAAGTGGCTGAAACAAGATGCTGAACCGTATCCTTTATTTAGCTTCTGAGGAAAAAGGCTGAAATGTTGACAATCATGGACACCAAAACCTGTGACCTTTGTAAGGACAGAATAACTAGTAAAACAAAAAAATTGGAACTATTGTGAGAATGCTGACTCTTTTTTTTAAAGAAAAACAATCGATGCTGAACCGCCCTCTTCCATGAGTTAAGTACTGTTAGACATTTTTAATTAAAACGAGGTGTGTGAGACTCGAGGCTTTTTCTTTTGACACCTTTCGTATTTATCTACCGGACACAGTTCAGGGCAAGACCTGTGGAAGGGAAGATCTTTTGTTTTAAAAGGGACTTTTCTTTGATGCCAAGTTCCTCTTGAAAAAAAAAAAAAATCCTCCACATCTGAGTTGAGTTTACTGGAAAAACAGCAAATGTTTGTCTTGTATTGTATGGCATGCTGCTTGAGGAGCAATAAAGCCCTTCTTCCAGGGCCTAAAGCACTCCTTAATAAAATACTAAATGATAACTTCTTTACCTTAAGCTCGGCGATAGATTACATTGCTTAGGGCTGGGAATTAACAGCAGTCCCACGTGTGGCTTTGAATAAACTTTATGTGGCCGTTTTATAGCTATGGGGGGAAAATGTATTTTTATTGAAAAGATATTAGAAACAACATGTGGCTAATGTGATCAAATTTTCCATGGTCTGGTATAGATCAGAAAGCTGTAGTTCAACATGCCGATAGATAATTAAGGGTTGCTTTGTCACGCTCTACGTGACCAAAGAAAACAGGTAGTGGTAAGTTTGCGTGTGTATTGCTTCTATCAATTTTCTTTTTTATTTAACTTTTCAATATGCTTTTGTTTAGATCATATAAACCAGTTTTAATTCTCGGCTTTGGGATTTTTGCCTATTTTTTTTTTTTTTTTACAAGGTTGTTCTGAGAGGTAAACCTGATCGTTCTTGTAAAACAGCAACTTTTGAAGTCCCGCGTCGTTCAGAGAAACAGGCCAGGTTTCCATGTGTGTGGAAGCTAATAAGGTGAAAGTCTGAGAAACCAGCAAACAG
This sequence comes from Acipenser ruthenus, assembly GCF_902713425.1. Lineage (NCBI taxonomy): Eukaryota > Metazoa > Chordata > Actinopteri > Acipenseriformes > Acipenseridae > Acipenser > Acipenser ruthenus. Next base: position 2,148,373 of record NC_081208.1, read on the forward strand.
AAAGAAAGAAAGAAAGAGGAAAAACTGAAAAGATGTTATTCCAAAGTCCCAGCCTCTTACCCCTGTAAAGGCTGAATCAATAACATTGAAATAACACACACATACACACCCAAAAAACAAGCACATTTGAGATAAATAAAACCAAAGTCTCATAGGTCAGCCCATGTTGCAGAGTTTGTTTAGATTTTCTCCATTAATATTCTCGAATTTCATTTTTGTTATTGAATACATTTTAAAGCAATACGTCATTGGTAAGATTGGTTTTAAGTTGTATGTAATAAACACAACACATATAGATTATATCTTCAGGCCAGTAATATACCTGGATTTTAACATGCCTCTTATCAAAGATTAGTAAAATCTGCCCACCTGTATTCGTATCACAACTTTTGTTCTGGTTTAACAAGGTGAGTAAACATTCTGTAAACTAACCCAGGACGGTTCACATACATATATGAAGAGAAAGTTGTGCATTTTATAGCCTTGAAGATATTCTACAGCGAATATTGTTTTAAATGTATTTATTTGTTTTTCCTTGTACTGGGTTACTGCAGGGCTAAATGTCTTTCCGACAGAGATACAAACCTGAGTTTCAGGAAGTCGTCATATCAAAAACAAAATTGACGTTAAAACAGTGTTCAGTAAAACCAGAACTGGGCAATAAATAATTGAAACATGAACTGAATGTGTTGTAAAATGCCTGTTGATGGCTGGGTTTGATGCTTGCCCGATTGAAAAGTCCTTATGTGTGTTTTTGTGGCCGAGGAAGTGCTTTGAGAGAAGTGGTCATGTAGAATAACCTGGGTAGTTTCCCTTAGTTTGCAGCACATGGTAGTTTGAGGCATTAGAAGCTGGCTAAAGACCGGGAGGTCAGGCTATATATACTAATTGGTTAAAAACCAGCCCCTCAGAAACAGCTCATCACAGTACATTTGCACAGCAGTTGCATAGTTGACATGTTTATGTTTTTGCTTGTTGTTTTACGCTGTCGTGAATTTCAATGATGGGTCTTAATTATTTACATAAATAATTAAGCAGTTGCTCTCAAACTGTTCCTAGTTTTAGTTTTAACAATGGTTAAACTATAGAAATAATAGTTTCATAAACGTTAACAGGCACCCACCTATATTAGATACTCCAAGCTATATTTCTTTAAAGATTTGTCACACTTACTGCTTTTTTTTTAATGAAAAAACCCTTCAAAATCAGACACACTCACCAAACCCTTTAACAATGCTGTCAGGATGGAATCAAGAAAGAAAGAAAGAGATGAGCTACAGGTGTCTGTAAAACATGAATACTACACTGTAGTATAACTTGACAGATACTTTAAGTTCGCTGTCTCTTTAATGAAATCTTGATCACGTTTATCCGGACGGGAAAGAAAGACACCACCTGAAAGATTCATTAAGACTTTGAGTTATTTGAGTTTCTCTGTATTTTGCAGTACACTTTTTTTTTTATACCCCTGAGGGTGTTTAAAAAGTTTACTATTAAAATCAACTTGCACGTCTTGAAGGAATTCTCCTACAATGTCCCTACTGATTTGATTTCCTAAAAAAAATGTTTACATTATGGTAAGCTGCAAACCACTGGGCCTTGCTTTAATAGCCTCCTGGGTGCAAGGTAATAAGGTTAAAGACACAAAAGCCCTCGGCTTCACCTGTGTGCCTATTTGCTCAGGGTAAATGTACATTTTGATATACCCTAAATGGCAATACTGTTCCAGGAAAAGATGTCAATTAATGAATATACAGTCAAGAGTGGCTGAAATGTCTATTTTCATAACATGAACGATATATGTTTTTATGCAGAGTTACAAATGCATGGACTAGCCTACCAGGTGACATAGTAGGATCTAAAACACTGGGAACAGTTAAAAACTACTACTATATTCTGTCCTTTTAAGTTAGACCCCCCCTCCCACTAGGGGAGAGTAGTGTGCTAACAAGGGGCGAGCCTTGATGGGCCAAACTGCCTTTTTTCTTTGCTTTACAATTATAATATAACTCGATTTAAAGATAGTTATAAAAATGCTTTTCCAGGAACTGTATTATGGCATGCAACTAGTAGGGTACAATTTGATTACCGATGCTGGATATGTTAAAGATGACTTCCTTTAGGCTGTGCACTGCTGGTTCCTAGTATCATTCTGATGTTTACTTTCACGTGGTTATTTAGTTTTCTCTAAAAGGACCGTTACTACGTAGTTTATTATTGTTTTGGTAAATAGCATCGTTGGGCATGTAATAATTATATTAATAATCTTGACCACTTTCATTGTAAGTACTAATAATTTGATTATCATGAACCTTAACAGCTACAACTATATTGGAATTAGACAAAGCCTTGATTTAATTACAGAGCATGGGCTCTTCGAAACTGAGATCCCTTTCCAATCAGATAGGTCATGGTTTGTGTTTCTCATTGTCCCGCCTGCAGTTTCTGAAGATACCACAATCGGAGCTGTAGGTCCCTAGGGCTTTGGTCTCTGATCCGTAGTGTTTTACATAAGCTTCACTTGTATTTTATATATATATATATATATATATACATATATATTACTATATATATTACTGTAGAACCATGAATAAGCTAATAAAGTTAATAATTGCACTGATGGATTTTTTTTATTTTTATTGAAGCATCTTTATGTTTTTTTCCCCTTCTTCGACACAGACAGTATCAGTATGCGTCTTCATTTTCTGAAACCAGGTGCTGTGAATGTATATCTCATATATGGTGCCCTACGTAAACACACCCATTTAGAAAGGCATTTGAATTTCTCTAAAATGGAACACTCACAACCTCAAAGTTCTTTACAAGAGAAGGCAGAAATGTAATAGAGTACAAAGAAAGCATCATTCGAGTAACCTGCAAAAAATTAAAAATCCCATTGCCACTTTAGACCTGTAATTGAAAGTGCAGTACATATTAAATTGCTACTGTACTGCAGTGAATCACTGTAACACTATTGCACAATAGCTGCAAGGCTGATACATTTGCAGCACACTTTCTCTGATGGTAATCTGCAGTAATGTTTTTCGTATGGACAGTTTTAGTCTACCTATATACCTAAGGTGAAGTTTTTCTGTTGAAAAATGTCTGTATTTTCTCAGAAGAAGACAGCTTGTGTTTTCTGTCCTTTTTTTTTCTTTTTGAGGGGAGCTATCATAACCTCACCTCGGGGCTTGTTATCTGAAAAGATATGGGGGACAAAAGCCATTAAAGAAACAAGGGTCTGTCTCCCAGTATAATAGACATGGTGTCAGGTCCTTGCTCAGGGCAAAGGCTGGTGAAGGGTAAGGCTAAGACATTTCTCTTCGCATTGCCTTCAGTGAGCTCCCACCAAATAAAATAAAACACCCAGGACAGCTTGTTATATAAAGCACTAATGGCAAACTGTTTGACATATGCATGTTGCATGTGTGACATCAAGCCTAAACCCAGCCAGCATTGGATGCACAGAAGGGGGGAGGGTTCAAATTGTTCAGCTACTGGAAATTCAGATCCAATAGTGTAGTCTGTATTGCGAGTTCCCGCTTTTTCATAGAAAAATTTGCCATTAACCCTACCTAACATCTACCGTACTGTCTGTTTTGAAACCATCTATCCTCCCTGAAATGCTGTGAGTAGCAGGCGATGATGAATTTGAGTTTTCCCCACTTGCTGACATCTATACTGTTGTCCCTTTACAAGACTACATGCCTTCTTATTAGCTTTGAAAACGTGAGACAGAATGTGTTGTCAGTTTCCATTGCAGCCATTTAGATAAGGGGGCCCGCATGTGTAAGGAGTTCAATGTGTCATGCTTGCTTAATCAATGCTTTATTAAGGGCAAGAGGCTGTCAGTTATCACCTTACGAAGCATGCATAAAAGCTATATGGTAACCCTAATACTTAATTGCATAGTAGTAACATACATTTAGTTAATCTTTAGTTGTAATTCAGTGATTCAAATTTAACTGCACTCTAAAACAACTCACTTGGTAATTGATTTATGTTTGTCAAGTTGTGCATGGTTAATAGGCTTGCATATGGAAACCGTTGAGTAGCATTCAGTAATCGGCTCTCTGAATATTTGATGGTTATCAGTATTATTATTTGAAATCTCAAAATGGTAATGCTTTCTGAAAAGCCAAAGGAATCCTATAAATAGCCTCCACATGCCTGAAGAGGATACGAGCCATGAGCGAAATGACGCATGGCATGCCAAACTTCAAACAGACTTGTGTCTGCAACATTTCAAGAACATTTACTTGTTAGAATGGAGATCAATTACTTCTAGGTCACGGGGACAATAACAAACTTCTGCTTCCTGATCAGGTTCCTATCACTTTGCAGTTTTGTTACTGATTTGAAGATATACAGAAATTTAAACCCTAATCAGTGAATCACGAGGCTGGCAGAAGAGGAGGATCTTATAGAGGGAACACACACACATACACACACACACACACACACACACACACACACAGACACAGAAACACATATACACACACACACATACGTTTGTGCACCTAACAAACCAAGAGCCTGAGTATAAGTGGTTTAACAGTGCAATTAGTGCTAATCCATCCAAATAATTGTCAACCAAAAACTACACCCAGGTGATAATGTGATTTTTAAACAATTTAATACAGCCAGCTCTAACGCTGTGGGCTTTGAAGAGCAAAAGAAATGAAATCCAGAAACAGGCACTCGTTTGGTAGGCATTTTCATTCTTTCATATCAAAATGAGACCTTCACAGATTTCAACCTGGTAGACACACACACACACACACACACACACACACACAGGTCAAATGAACAAAGCCCTATACTGTAAACTCCCATCAATAGAGCGCCAGGATTGGATATTTGATCTGATTTTTAAAAAATGAGAGTGTGTCATAATAAATTGAGGCCATGCTTTTTGAAGTACTGCGGAGCGCTATGAAAGAGTTCCTGGCTGCTTGTCCGTCTTGCGCAACAAAACATGATTTCTCTGGAACAACAAATGTCATGAAGATTGAGTCAGGCACAGACGTCATGTGTAATACAGTCTTGGAGCATCATTTACTGAAACTGTCTGCAAATCCTTTCCCATAACTACAGCCTTGTTATGTTGCACAGACCACGGGGTGGGTAAGACTATCATACCAAAGCGCTCTGCAGCTGAGAGTCCTTTTGATTTCACAAATTGATTTGGACAGTTAAGGAAACTCTAGCAGGATCTGTAAAAAGTGACTAAACATGATTAATATCCCTGATTCACCTTTTAAATAAATCACATAATTTGAGATGGCATTTGGGGTCTCTTGTCGAAGACGGCAGTGTATCTTGACCAGCTCAGGTTACGCTTATTTATATTTTTGTTCTGTTGCCAGAGCCAAAGCTCAGTGTATCTGCAAACCATTCTGTATTTTAAAAACAAAAAATCCAGTGTAATCAACAGCAATAGGCCTGAAGCAGATTACTCTAATATTCCAACATATGTTGAATCAGAATTGTGGATTGTTTCCCTAGGCAGATATTGTTATTCATTTATAATCAGAAAACGGTCATAAATTAATCACTGAGATTCACTGACTTCCCCATTTGTAATTCTGAAATAATAACAATATTGGCCACCAGCTTCTTTTACAACCCCCATTAGATTCAAAGATTGGCAATGAAGCCACTGTTTTTCAAAGCCCTGCGTTTTTACAGTGTGAACAGGACCCATGTTAGATTCAGAAGCTGCCTCTGATCCCCAGTTCTAAAATAAATAGCCGTCCACACAGATGCCTGGAGCAAGGGAAGCAACTTGTCAGAAATGTGCTGAGAAAAGAACACTAGGAGTGAGCGAGGTGTGATTGCTAGGAAAGTGAGGGTTTAATGGGTTCTTGACCCTTTCTTTCACTGGCTCCTTGTAAGAATGACTGCCTGAATAGACATGAAGGCATGTGCATAACAGCAAGACAACACCAGGTATGAATAGAGGAAGGGATTTCAAAAACAAACAATGCCAGCGATTTCTCTTCTCGCTCAGCCTTTCAGCATGTCAAACAGAGCAAATATAATTCCTGTGGAGATTTGCTCGAGACACCTGCGTGAAGCACAAATACCAGGAAAAACAACTTTCTTTGTTTTAGCTGAGACACAGTGGAGGTTCACTTCAAAAACAGATTTATTAAACTTCGGGATTAAATTAACAGCTGGTAGTTCAAAAGTATTAAACCGTCTCCCAATGAGTTCAACTATTTAAGTGCGTCTGAAAAGGTTATCTAGAGACAGCATTTGAAGCAAACTGGAAAACACACACACACACACACACACACACACACACACACACACACACACACACACATATATACTGAAGAATAATTGTATATAAAACCCAAAAGATTTCTTCAACCATTTTCAACAGTTTTAGAGAATGTTAGAAGTTTATCCTCAGCTTTCAAAGAACTGTAGAGCATCTTTTAAACAGTCCTTAAACATTCCTTAAAACTGACCTTAAAGTTTTGTGAATCAGAACCATGTTTCTTAAAGTCCTTGAATGTATTGTGCACACATGGTCTGGCATTCCCTATACATTCTTAAAATGCCTTCAGTAACCTAAAAAAAAGCTGTTGTTTTTTTGTTTTGTTTTGTTTTTTTAAACAATAAAGTGGTTAAGTCCATGCCTCAGATATTTATCTGGGGTTTGTCAAGTTAAACATTGTAGATGTCTTTTTTTTTCTCCTGTAATTGTGGGAATATTTATCTTCCCTGCTGCCCTTGAGAAATACTTTTTTTGGGTAGATTTGGGCATTGGCACTCTGGTTTTTTGTAGTATTAGTGGAAGGTCAAAAGTATAGGGGGACGGGGGACTGTTTTTTATATTTGTTTTCCAAACTGTAAGCATTTACTACTGCGATTGATTGTAACAGGCAGTGTTGTGTGATACACTGTCGTTACGGATTCTATCCTGTCCCCTGTCGGTGAGATGAGTTTAAAAACTCCAAGACCACGAAATGCAGACGAGCCCAGCTCTTTTGCATTGTGGTTAAGACGCTCGCTTGCGGTGCACAGGGTCGCCGGTTTGCGCCCAGCCTCTGCTCTGTTACACAATGACTAAATATGTTTAAAATATGTAAGGACCTACTCCTGTGGGTTTGGCACATATGGCTGCAGCGAAGACAGTCTGTAAATTCGGTTTCAATCCTTTTAAAGTAAGGATGTAGTGACTTCACAAAGTATTCTGGAACTTGTTGTGCTGCATCTATTGACCCTTTAATGTACAAGGGACATTATGTGTCCCACAAATAAAAATATATATATATTTATTATTATTATTATTATTATTATTATTATTATTATTATTGATGCAATCTTTCTTATTTTTGCAGTGAGGTGCATGCAACAGAGTTTAAAATGCACTGGTTGGATCTGCTCATCCAAATTGTCAGTTTCCTTCTCATGATACTTGAGTCACTCTCAAAGGTATTTTAAGAAGTAACCATTTGAACAACCTCTCAATTCCTTGTGTAAGGGGTTAAAGAACAGCTATCAGTAACAGGTACCTCAATGTACTGGGGTGTGAGGTAAGGAAAAAAAAATAAAAAATAGAGATGTCCCAAACTGTAGCCATGTGGATTGGTCACCCTACCTCGGCAACATCTCGATCGCTGTGGCCAGGGACAGTCTTGAAAGGTATTTTCATGGTATTTTGTCATCTGGACTTAGATCAACACAGTTCAACTCACTTAGTCATCCTGGTCAGATTTTGACAAACTCTCTGCCCCCCCAGAGTTCAAGGCCAATGCACTGTGATACCAAGGCACTGTACCTTTGATACCTCTGCATCTTTCTTTAAAACCTTAACCCTAACCCTACCTCTCGTCTGTCTTTAAAAGCCTAACCCTAACCCTACCTCTCGTCTGTCTTTAAAAGCCTAACCCTAACCCTACCTCTCGTCTGTCTTTAAAAGCCTAACCCTAACCCTACCCCTCGTCTGTCTTTAAAAGCCTAACCCTAACCCTACCTCTCGTCTTTCTTTAAAAGCCACTTTTGGCTGTAATTCATTAGAACAAAAAATATAATAATTCCAGCCACTTAAAAAAGGCTTCTAAAAACCAGAGACTGTGTTAAATAAATATTGTTTACAATAATAAATATTAAAAAGTGATTTATGACCACCAACAGTTTTAAAACGTGCCACAATTGTAAAAGTAAGGTAAATTAAAACAATTGTCATAGTTAAATGGACTTTTAGAATGAAAACTATTTTGTGAATTTTGCTTGGTAGTAGTCAAATGTATAGAATAATGTCTGCTAATGAAGGTGATTACTACTATACCTTCTACTGTATCATTTCTATGTGGCTTCATAGTGCTTAGCCCCCTGTCCCCTGTTTTCCTATTCTTCTTGCTGAGTCTAAATGGTAGCATCTCCTGTCCCAACTGGCATCCGCCTGTCTTGAGCTGTGAATGAACTTGGCACCAAGCACTTTTTTTTCACTTCGTTTTCATCCTTGACACAAATGCAAACGTTTCACACAAAAAAGGGAGATAATGGCAAGCATCCAATCAGGCTCTGCTAATCAAGGACCATCGTGGGAAAAGCACAGGACGAGAGCCTCAAAAACAGGCCATTGTCTGGGGGAGATTAAAGCCCCGAAAGGCCCTTATTGTCTGAGGAAGGGATAAATCTTCCTGCTGTCACTCAAACCCTGAATTAAATTCTCCTTCATTTCTAAAAGGGGCTTATCTTTGCTCAATAGGTTGTTGCGCTACAAGCATAAGGGAATGTATTTTGTGAACTCATGTCTTGGACACCTTATAGAAAATAAAAAGTGGGGGGGGTGGGGGGGAGGTTGGGTTTCTGAAAGAGGATGTTCATTCGGTGAGATTGGTCTTCTCGCATGATGACAATCAGCCCAGCAATTGATTGACCGTTTGGTCACTATTGAGGGGAAAAGAACATTCTGCCTGTTGTTTTGTCGCCCCCACCCCCTACCCCTCCACCTTCTACTCGCACATGCCAAACTTCACTTGGAAGCACATTGCACTCCAGAAGTGTCAGTGTCTGGCAGGGCCCTCCGAACGTGGTGGCAGGAGTTGAAAAAAACAGCATCACTTTATCACTCATTCAACTAGAGGGCCTGCCAAATTCAGGTACTGGGATACGGGACTGTCTCCTTCAAGCATTAAAAACATTTAAAAACGGTCCAGGTTAAGCACTGTGAGCCATGCTTTTGAGTGTGAATTCACAAATATATATGTGTGTGTGTGTGTGTGTGCCCTGTTTTTAAATCACTTGGCAAGTCAAAGAAATTAAAGAAGAAGAAGTGAAGTAGAGTGAAGACCAGAACTAGTGTATATCCCCCCCCCCCCCCCCCCCCCCCAGTCCCTAAACAGGATTTTCCGCTTGTTAATGAATTGATCCGCTGTTGTTGTTTACAAGAGCTGTTCCCCCCTCTGTTGCAATTGCAAGCTCGCCGATTCCCCTGAACTCTGCTCCCGGCAGCCTGACTTGGCTCCTTAACAAGTGGGTTTACACCTGCTTAGGGGATTACATTAATTCGCACAAAACAGAGGGGGAAAAGTGCAGGCGTTAGCACAGTGAAGCAATGCATGCAATGTCCCACAACAACGTGACACATTCGTGTGCATCCCAGTTGTTTTAAAAGAATGGGAAGGGGGAGGAGGAGAGAATAGGCTCCACCTTTTTCCAGATTTATTTAATTGGGAAAGTTAAACTTCGGATTCCGCTGGCAGAAGCCATCCTTGTGATGTCATGGTTAATGATGCCATTGTCTGCTCTTTATGCTGTTGTCATCACTGTGGCATTCTCCTCTGTCCCGTTGAGCTTCATAGCACGTACTACTATGACTATCAACAATTTAAAAGTCTTTAGTGGCAATTTTGGGCACCCATATTTTAAAAGATCAGGCCCAGTTAAACCAGCGGAAGACCTATAACAATGCGACTGTCAGCCTTGTGCTATTCATTTAGACCTGTGTAAGGGTTTAGTATAATTTGAATGCTGCTTGCTGAAGTCTATTTTTCAAATGAATGTGTGTACAACTACCCTATAGTCAAGCTGACTATCAGTAAAATTACTACATTCCAGTTCCGAATTGTAGCTTTTATAGATATACGTTTTTAGCATTGCGGATTGGCACTGTCAAATAATGACTGGTCTCTTAAGGCTTCATGGTAGCTAATCTAATGCAGAAGTCACCTGGACTGCCACAAGGCCTAAACCACTGTAAACTGAAAGCTTTGGATAAAAAAAAAACAAAAAAAACATCAGGGTTTAGTCACCAATCAGCAAGGCAGAGGATGCAAAGTTGAATCTGTTCTAACTACAGCCCAGAGGGTTCCGAAAACAATGTGGACGCTCCAGGTAGGAAAGGAGAATCTAATCAGCAAGCTGTATAACCCGCAGTGTCCCCAAACGCTCCCTTCCGTATGATCATGATTAGCAACACGCACAGACAATGGAAAGACGGCTTGGATTCCTATGGTAACCTTCCCAATACATTCCACCCGCAGGCTCAAGCCTACCCCGGTGCTAATCACATCCTTAACTCTCCGAACAAACTGCATGCTAATTACACTTCTTCACCAGTCTCCCTGCTTTGTGAGGCTGCTCCTCCTGGGTTTGCGTCTAATCAGGAATTAACGTACCTGATTTTAGTTATTTTTCTTTTTTATGAAGTGCCAGTCGTCTGCTACGCAGTGGTTTTGCTAATCTGTTGATGTGTAAGACACAGGCATGAAGGTAAATACTGTAAAACAAGAAATAGCAAGAAATATTCACTCATTTTTATACAGTATATGTATAGTTTACATGCACATGCATTTGTTGCTGTAAATATGTCCATAATGGCTGCAGAAGAACATTTATATGAGCTGGAGTTACAGTATATTACAATCACACAATCAATGACTTTCTTTATGCCTGGCTATACTGTACTACATAAGTACACATTGTCATAATGTATTATAGTGTGGTTCTTTCTGTGGTATCTGCTACGCTTTAGGCAGTAATTGATGTTGCCACAAAGGAGTAAATTCGCCAGTAAAATTCAGGCATTTTAGTCCAGCATGAAATAACTGGCTTTTATACCTGGGTCACTTTCTTTATTTGGCACTGGTACACTGTATGCAACTGACAGCATCCCCATAGAAGCAAGATAACTGCACCGGTGTCTCCAGCTCCAGCCAAAGTAGCAGTGCTGAAAGGGTTAATCTTCCAGCAAAGTGAAAGAATCCTGGTAACACGACTCGTCACGGAGCCCTGGTCCCATCAGGTATTCACGCCATTGTCAGCCCATATAACGGTCGTCTGTCAGCCCCTCGGTCAGAGGCCTAATCTGTTTTTTCTTTGCTGTCTGAAAAGGACCCAGCGCCACGTCGGGGCGACACGCCGGCTGCCTATTCACCCTCCCCGCAGAACGCAATCATCGGACAACCCTGCAATAACTCACTCCCCGACCGACCCCCTTTGAAAAACAAAATAAAGGTGGCTGTCTCAATGCTGTTAGCCCGGCGAGATAAATCATGTACTCAAAATTAACTTCCATTGAAAAAGGAAAGGGGAAGAAAAGCCGGCTCTGGTCAGGCAGAGCTCACTAAAGAACGATGACTTGGGTTGATAAATGTCAAGGCGGATAATTTGGGGGCTGTGATTAAGATCTTATCTAGGTAGGAAGTTAATGGAAAAGACTTAATCAAAAATCTGACCAGGGTTCCACTGTGCATGCTTACATGCCGCTAAAATTGGGCTGTTTTTATTATTATTTTATTCATATGTGTGTGTGTGTGTGTGTCTATATATATTTTATTTTCAAACAGGGTGACACACACATACACACAAGAAGAATATCCAGAAAGGTTTTTTTTTTTCCTTGTTATTTGTTTTAGAGGGAAGGTTTACAGAGGTAGTTCTATATGTACTGTAACCTCTAAAAGGATTAGTAGCTTCTCAGGTGATCTTGTGTTTTTTTTGTTTTTTTTTTCTTATCAGACTAATTGAAGACAAGCCCATTCAGGGATCACACAAAAAGCTGAACAAGAAAAGAATTTCCACAATGATGACCAAAAAAAAACGTGATCCCTCTATTGATTCAAATCCCGTTCCCTCCCCTAACCATTTGTAAACCCATTATAATGCTCATTTAATTTAGCGCTTGGTATTGAAACACCTATACCGCAGCCTCATTTTCAGTGCAGTAAGTTAATACGTTTTCACAATCAATTAATTTGTAGGTATTTTTCAGCTCAGCGGACCATGTGAATTCTTCAGTGGCTGTGTCACGTATTTGAGTAAGACTCGGATCTCAAGAGGTGTGTTAGATCAGCAGTACATGGAATAATGTGCCACCTGCTATAGTGAAGTAAGTTGTCACGTTTTTGGCAGTATGTGTGCCAACTAGTGGCTCGTTAGGTAGACTAGTTAGTTATCTTTCCATCGATCAACAGGATTAATCAAGGCTAATCCCTCTGTGGGCTCTGTTTCAGTTTCAATCGGAGTATTTTTGGGAATGCTTACACTTTTATGTTAAGGTTGCATTTAAAGACGTGCTCACCCGGGTCATAAAATCAGTTCTCTTATCTCCCACCTTTTTGTAATATTGTATTTTTCCACTTCAGCTTGCAAAATGCAGATTTCACGGTCTACGCTTTTGATGAAAAGTTATTGATGTTTCCTGGAACCTAATCACCTCATGTGATGACGTACAAACTTGCTCCAGTGGTCTAGCGGCAATTAGATCATGTGACCTTCAACAAAAGTACCAGGATGCAGCAGTCTATTTACTGTAGTAGCTGAAATATTTGCCTCAATGAAAATCCATGCAAAACTATCAAACACTCAAATTACTAGCAATTATAAGCAACTAAAATTCAATTCAATGTTTTGACTAGAAGTCTTTTACAAATGTCTTCAAAGAAAGATTTGTCATTGAATTTTCGAAATAAAGATTTGCAGCGCAGTAAAAGGAGGACCAGTGATTATGTTACTAAACCTAATAAGAGGCAAGAAATGGATTTTAAACCATTGGTTAGGATTTAATTAGCTCTAAAAGCATATTAAAAAAATAAGTCCACTCTCTGTTCAGGATTATGCCTGCGGAGTTAAATCAATAAATAAACCCAGGTCTTCAGATTTTAACATGAGTACTAAGTTGTTGTTACAGTGATTAAAAAAAAAAAAACATGCTGTGGAATATATTTCTTCAGAGTAGTATCGTTGTAGTATGTTTGCATTTAAACTTCGTAAGTCACCTTCAAGCAACAGAGCATTGTTGAACGGAAAACTGGGGAAACATGCTAATAATCTTTTCCAGATAAGTCGTACTCGCAGGGTTGGGAATTGACAGTTGGAGTAAATAGCCAGTTGCTAAACAAACAAGGGAGGACAGGAGAAGAAGACAAATGATGGGATGCAGGCAGCTTGGGAGCAGATTGGGTTAGAAGGAGCGGGATGGCTTTGTTTGCCAGATCTACTCTCGCAGTAAAGAGAGAGACCGTGGTGGCTGGTAAAGTTAGAATCTAGACCCCACTGACCCCCCAAGGACTGTACCTGTACATTAATGCCCAGTCTTTCATACATCCTGTCTCTGCATGATGACAGTGCTAATATATATATATATATATATATATATATATATATATATATATATATATATATATATATATATTAGAGCCAACATCCCAATGGTTCAGTATGTTTAACATACCTTTGTCAAGGGAAAATGTGTTTTGAAAACAAACAGTGGAGGTATTTGTTGACTTTTGATGCCATGGTAACTGCATTCACTTACTTCTGTTTAAATCGATGAATGTGTTTGTGATGTCATTTACTACATAGTTAATGATGTAACAATCTACTATTCCTTTCTGTTTAAACATGACACTATAGTGAAACAGGGTTTATATAGCAACGTAATTGTTAAAAACGTCTTACATCAAATTTACTTCAGCAATGAAAACCCTCATTTCAGTTAATCAGAATGCTTTTTATTTTGCCAAATGTAAGCTCTGCGTTTCAGCATTATTTATGGAAGCAGAAAATGTGTTTGCAATATCCGTATTTTTTAATAGCTCTTTTGTATGATTTTTTTTTTTCAAGGAATATTGTGGCATCAATTTGTTTTGCATTAAAATACTAATATCACACCCCCTCCCCCCTTTGTGTGTGTCTTGGTTGATATTAATATAGCTTTAATATCATTTGCATGCTAATTCGGCAGATAAATTTGCACAGAAACACTAGAAAATCTCCTGTATTTCCCAGTTGGACCTGCAGTAGTTAATTCCAAGATTTCAGGAGCGTGGTTTGTGTACCTTCACAGTCCTGTACACACACTAGTAGAGTCTCACAGCCGAGTCCTTGACAGGTAGAAATGAATTGGGCTCCACCGACTCATTTGTCTTTATTGGGCGTTCTAATTGGAATAGAAGCAGTCGCTAATAAAGAGACACTGGCCCAGTAAAACGTTTGAGCGGAGAGCATGATTGGAACCATGAGAATGAACTTAACCATGTTTAATTAGACTCTGAGCTATTAAGCACAGCTGGAAATACAATTAGGATTTTAAAAGTAAGTCTGAAACGGGATAGGAATTTTAAACAAAAAAATAAGCTAATTATATATATATATATATATATATATATATATATATATATATATATATATATATATACAGAGAGAGAGAGAGAGAGAGAGATAATATAGTGTGTATGTATTCTCCATACATCAGGTTACTTTGATAAGAGGACAATAAATGGTTCAAAATATACAGTATTTAAGGATAAAGAGTTATCTGCTTAAAAGCACGTATTTTGTTTTTAATACAACACGCCAAAATATTAACGTTGTATTATCAAAATGCAAACATACCAGGAACCCTATATCTGGGTGTGCTAGGTGTTTTTTTCAATTACGTAGTGCAATTACATGTGTGTATCCAAAACTTTGTTATCAATGGTGTTTAATGCGTACTGTGCTGAGAATGGATGTGTATACAAAGATCCTATCAACACTTTGATATTTTCACCCTTTTAAAAGTAAATGATATTCTGGGCAATTTGGGCCATATGTACACCTAATCTAAGATTTCCATCACGTATTAGAGAAAAATGATTTAACATATGATATGCAATCTACGGGGATTGTGTAATATGTAGGAGACTTCTGAAATAAAACCCCTGAGCTCTTATGCCCAGTCCACAGCTGGTTTCGCTGCCAGCGCCCTATCGGACAAACTTGATCCAAATCCTAATGGCAACCCTACACCCCACATTAGTGGTAAAGGCCCATATTGCACAAGGAGCTCCAATTGAAAAGTCTCATTAGCGTCACCAACAGCTTACTTTGAATTATGGATTTAGACTCTCCTGCAAAGTGGGCCAAAAAGCAAATAAATCTGGACAGCTCTTTTAAAATTCCAGCACACTTAAAAAAAAAAAAAAACCAGCCACAAGCAACAAGACAACAAACACATGTTATGGAATTAAAGGCAGGGAAGAGTTGGCCAACTTTCTGTACTCTAGAAAATTAAGGAAACCATTGGAGGTTGGCTAGACGTTTTTGGACAAGTATGAAAAAAAAAGAAAATGGTTCAACATGGTTGGGTAATAATAGGGTAAGCTGTTATCAATCAAGTAAAGTGGGGAATGACTTTTTGCCCTCTTGCTGCGTTACAATAACAAAATAGGATGGGCCTTAGAAGTAACAGCTGTTGCAAGCTATCTGTGTGCGCTGCTGCATTGATTATGAAGATGGAGTATTTATATAGAAATGATCTACTGATACGATATGCAACATCTGCATTAAAGTATCTAGGGCGGGGGGGGGTAAGAGTGTTTTGACGTCCGCTGGGTAAATAGCAGTGTCAACAGGGTTAACACACCTGCTCTTTATTTAAACCAAAAGCTGGTTTGACATCCCGTCCTAAAGGCACCTGCCCCAGAGCGGTACCCCAGGAAGTTGGGTTCTATCCCAGAAGGAGGGTCTGCTCCCTGGATCCCCACTTCATGAGGTTCCACCTTGGAGGTCTCCTCCACCTGGTTTCCCAGTTCTGCGTAGTTTCTGGGATCTGACAAGCCCACAATCCAAGGTGGTATAGCTGCAGGCTTGCAGTGTTTAGACCAGAAGTCTTGTTGTTTTAATGGTTGCCAGCTGGTGAAGTCTGTCATCATTGATAAGAGAAGGAGGCATTATTAGAGGCTGCTTCTGACCGTTGTTTGCTTGGGGCTTCCGGGTTTCACGAGGAAACGCATGTTTGATTTTGTTATTCTTTTCAAATGTTTTCTTCTTCTTTTCCCTCCTTCATTTCTAGTTGCGCCCCCGATCAGTGTGCTACTTGGACAGGACAATGAGACCTTAGAATCTTAAGACTTCCTCTTACCTCTGTGTGATCCAGAGCATTGATCAGGTTTCTGAAATGGGTATCACCTTTTAATTCTTCTGCTCTTCGTTCTTACAAGCAGCTGTGCGTGTTAATTGAACAGCACAACCTAACAATTAGCGCCTCCCCCCCCCTCCCCTTGAGGAAGTCTCTAAAGCCACAGATTTGAATGGTACGGTTTAATCTGCAGACCCATCCCCCTGCTGCAGTCCATAGGAAACAAGAAACACAATGAAAAAAGTGCTTTAGGTTTTTTTTTTTTTTTTTTACTTTGTTACATCTTGGAACATTCTCAAAAAACGAATGAGATCATTTTGATTTCCTATACATGATAGTGTGTTGCAGTTCAAAGGCATTGCTATTAAATGTTTTTGTTTTTTCTTTGACAATAGACTCTTGTATGAATTACCTTACTTGATATAAGGGTTATTTACAACATTTATGAACAATCTTTTAGCAAGACGAATGTCTTCTCACCCTCTAGACACTTGCTAGCAATGGCATATAGTTCCAAAATCATAAGTTACAAAACAGTGATATCAGTCCGTGTGTCCATGAAATGATCTGACTGGTGGACACGGGGATTTCAATAATTTATAAAGGATTAATGGAAAAATAAAATGAAAGTTGCTTCCACAGTATTTTTGCAACCACTCTGCCATTACTAACAGGGTTAATGGTGTTCAATATGTAAAGTTTTAGCTGAGTTGCAAGAACACTATTGTGCTGTGTCCCCAAGCCCTTCTGTTAGCACTGTGCCTTTCCTGGATTGAATCAGCTAGCGAAGGTCCAGAGAGAGAGAGAGAGAGAGAGAGAGAGAGAGAGAGAGAGAGAGGCAGTAAGTGGGGGACAAAGGGCAGCTGTGAAAAATGAACACAGTTACAAAATGCACAGAAACAGATGTGGAGTAAATGAGGAAAGGCATTGCATACACACACACACACACACACGCACACACACACAGAGGCAGTAGGTACTGTAGTGGGGCTGATCAAACCACTTTTAAATAGTGGCTCAGCTACTTTTAACAATGGAAGGAGCTAGTGTGAGATAACGATTGCATAATTCTAAAGCTTGGCAACAAGTCAGTATTTAAATATATATATTAAACCCATGGGATATCTTGTACATTATTAACTATAGCGCTTTTTGTTTTTTGTGCCCTGCATTGAAATAGAAGTCTGGATAGTGTCCTATATGAGTATTTCCTTTAGATTCTGTTGCTGCTCATTTTCAAAATGTTTCCGTGAAATGTATATATATTTCGGAAAACCTGCAGTTAAATATATTTTCCAATGTTTTTGCCTTTTTGTTAAACTTGCAGTTTCAGGAAAAAAATTAACTTCCTTACATTGAGGTGTTCCGTTTGGCAGTGGAGATCACCCATCTATTAGTTAAAGCGCTCAGGAAGAACAAACAGAACCCAAGAGCCTGGAGAAATAAAGAGTTATTATATAAGCTTGCAAAATGAAAACACCTCGGCTCTAATGAATACACACCACAATACCGCCATTGAAGCAGATACACAAGTTACATCATTATTAAAGGGAATAAAACGTCTTGTTTCACCTTGCAATGCACTTTTGAATTTAATAAGGCATGGCAATAGTTTGGCTCTAAGCAGATTGAATCTTCCTGGCTGGTTCTGAGAAAGCCTTGTGCTAAATGAAAGCCTACTCCTGTGATTTCTACTGTTTAGGGACAGGACCCAAACCAACACTTTTCATGTCTTATTCATTTGTTTATTTGTTTATTTATTTATTTTTTTAAATACGGAAGTCGCTCAGACTAAGATTGAAAACGTTATCTATATTCATAACAATTCGACCACAATTGTGACTACTATGTTAAATGGAACCTGTTCTATCAACATGGCAGCATGTTTGTGAGAACTGTCCTTTTTGTTACTAATGGCATTTTTTGGTAAAATTCAACAGTATTGGGCCTGTGTGGATTGTAAATTAACCATGGGATTGCACACCGTTCCTTTATAAAGTTAATCATGCTTTAACAGTGCTTTTACCAAGCTTAAGGTATGTCAGCTTTGGTCATGGCATTGCATATACTACACAATACTTGGATTTTACCAAGGTGTACCACAGTGGTTTTATAAAATTTCAATTATGGATCAAAAAGTGAATTCATACAGGTGGCTATTGGTAGTAAAGTAGATTTTAAATTCCAGCGGTCTCCAATTGCCAAGGATTGGTTGGGCACGAAACCTAAACAAAGTTCCCATCTCTTTATAGTGTGACAACTCCATATAAACCCTGAAGGGACGTTCCCATAATCCGCATTATAAAACAAAAATGTAGACCGAAACAAAGTCAAAAATAGCATGGGATTGGCCAGTATTTCTTTAAATCCCCTCATTTTTCATCATTGTTTTTTAATTAGAAAGAAATAACGTTCCTCTTGATTACTGAAAGCAATGTTGACCCTAACAGCACTAAAACCCACCACAATGAGCGAGGAATAATGCTTTTGTGTTTAAGTTGATTAGTAATTTGGAGAGCAATAATAGATGACCAGTATCTTAACACTGAAGTACAATTTGAACAAGGCAATCCCAGTCAATAGGAGTGAACTAAAGGATTGGTCAGTTAGTCAATAGCTGACCCCCACTCTTTATTGGGTCTCCAAGTTTATTTGCCTTTTAGATATTCCCCACCCAGCTGTCCGCTCTTAAGTGGCTGACCCAGATTGCTTATCGTCATTTAGATATGCAGGAGAAGTGGAGGAAGGGGTGTGTATATTTACTGACCAATACAGATTTAAAGAAAGAAAGCTGGTCACTTTTAGCACTTAAACTGGTTTGGGTCTTCACAACGGGAGGTGAGAAACAAAATAGACAGGAATGAAAATAAAAGGCCAGGTTTTTTTTTTTTATTCTAAAAATGATCAGCTTTAACATTTACACTATTACTTCTAATAAATATTACTATTGTACTAATAATAATAATGTTACAAAGGTTTTCTGAAAACAACACTCTTGTCATTCTAGTGTGCACGCAATCGCAGCGATTTGAGGAAGAATACAGAACCAGACTGATCTGATATAGGAACCCTGGCAGGGGGGTCTGTTCACATTTTGTTAACGTGGCCTGCTTTGACCTCGGAAGGGATAAAGCAGTGTGAAAGAAAATCAATCCAATCAATAAACAAAGAAACAAGAAAGGGAGAAAACACGGCTTGCAAAGTATTGATAGCGGCCTTTGCACTTAGGGCAAGGAGTCGGGGAACGGTTAGAATAGTGACGCCAACACGATTCTTTCAGCTCTTAACGCTTCTTTTATTTCACTGAAACTGGCCTATTCATGACAAGGGTTCTGTTAAAAAAAAAACATAACGAAACCGCAGCAGAGGCCCTGGGAGCAATTAACAGAGTGCTTAATTAGCAAATGAATTAGAATTTGAGTGGCTGATCTTTGCTTAAAGACTTGTAAAAGCTTGGCCTGTTATCTGCTTACACATTGATCCATGCAGGCTAACCCTATGTTAATTTCACAGCCTTCCCTTTTTAATATGCGATTCTATATTCCCAGCTCCTCTCATTAGCTTTTGATAACGGAGCTCATTTGTTAGTATCAGTAATGACGGTCCTCATTAGGTAGGTGCTTCTTGTTGTTGGTTTTTCTTGGTCTCCTGATATAGGTAGCCATGTGAAGTTTTGCAAGGCAGAGCAACAATGAAAGTGCTTAAAATAGCCGTTTTTAATTCGACTCTGAAACAGTTTAAACATCTGTCGTCCAAATCTATGAGGCGGATGTAATAAAATGTTATACTTCAGCCAACTTTTTTGTTTTCTTTTAAATAGAGGTTTTTAATTGTTCCTAGACTAACAGGAATGGAATAATAAAGCGATGTTGCACATTAAACGTTCTTGACTACAATCACTGACTTTCTTTCTTCTTTGATTAGCATTGTAACGCAAAGGGCACCCACGCTCAAGCTATAGTTGCCTTGGTCAGGATCAATAGCAAAGGTCATCCCGCTAAAAGACTGGCTATACAACTATGAAATGTCAGGTTTGAAATATGTGATACTCCACATAAAGTCTGCACGCTGCTAACTTCACATGTGACACTGTTACGTGTTCTGACTGAAGCGGGACACGGCTTTTAATCTCAAGCAAATGCCTAGACTCGGAGCTCTCCAAACCACATAGGCAGTATATGCTGAGGTTAGTCTGAAATATGCCAAAAGAGCTGGGCTCGTCTGCACTAACACTCTGAAAACCAGTTCATGGCTGGTCACAAGTCCAAACGATAGACAGTACAACCTTGCTTTGAGGCCCCCTTTCAGGAGTAAGAGCCCCTCCCTAATTAAGACCACATTGTGTTGGTCCCTAGTCATTATAACATTATAGAATTTCTACAAGTGTGCGGTATAGTCAGGCAACAGTTTTCTTTATACTGTACTATACTATGATTTTTCATTGGGTACTATACAAGAGGTGCATGTTACACAAAAGGTGTAAAGTATTAAAGTGATGCAAATCTAGGCTGCTTAGTTATGTGTGTTATACACAGGGTGCAGTTTATATTCTAATAATTAGTGTCACCGAATGTCCTTTCCCAGAACAAATTGTTTGCTCCAAACAAATGCACACCGTTAACCTGAGGATTTCCTTTTAAAGCTGTGTCGTTACAGTGCTGAAATGGAACCCATACCTGAAAATAGCAACAAGGAGATGATTTTTTTTCCCCCCCTTTGTCAATGGAGCGTTTTTCTTCTTTGATATTGCTCCATGGAAAGACATAGTAAACAACACTTTTATCAAATCCAGGATGGTGCATCAAACAGAGAGACGAATACGTTCCTGTTACTGCCCTCTGAATGTTAATACTGTTTCAGCTGGGAAATATGAATTAATGAAAAATATGAATGAAAAAAACAAACTATCAAATCATGAATTCAGAGATAAAAAAATAAAAAGATATAAAAATAAACGTCTTCGTCCAGTAGACAAACATTCCAATGTCTACATAAACAGTTTTGTTCAGATGTTAATATCTAAAGAGTGCTTACGGCTACAGCAAACTGTCAAACTCTGACAGCGCTGGTTTGAGTGTGAAACAAATGAGCAGGAAAATAATGACGCTGCTAAAAAGATTCAAGTAACCATTTTAACTGACTGAAATAAACAAACCACTTGAATTCAGAATGCAAACCAAAATATCAGTAGGTCTAATTATTGTTACGTACCAGTAAAAAGGCAAGGATAACATAGTATGTTAACAATTGTTGTAAAATTAAATGGTGTGATGAACTAGACAATGCCACTACTGTTATGAATGTTTGTGTTAAGTTTATGTTTTTCACTACTCTATAGGTATGGTCTAACTTAGCCTAGTGGGGGGCCCCCATGGCCTGGGGTCCCAGGCAATTGCCCTGGTGCTAGTCCCTAAACCCTGCTCTGATTACAATATATATTAGATACAGTATGCCAATATAGGAGCTTCCCATTTCGGTGGTAAAGAAGACTGGCTTCTCGCTTAAAATGTCTATTTAGTTTAGTTTCTTTAGTTTCACTTCATATATTAAAATGAGTAATTATCTCTATTATCTTACATAGTATATTTACAATACTGTGCAATAAAAAAAAAATATAAAGTCGCAATAAAACTAGGGGAAATAATAAACTTAGATAGACTTAACTGGTATACTTCTTGCATTAGCTTCTCATTGTGAATAACTTCTAGATTCACCCTTGCTTTCCACTTGATTCATGGTCTCTCTGGAATAGTGAAGTTTGATGTTGTCACTTCTTGGCTTGCCTTTATTTCCAATGTAGAACACTCCTGCAACTGCATGCCAGAACATTTGACATTTGTTTCGATTTACATTTTTTTCAACAGCGCTACATCTAATATCATCTTACTGCACATGCCTTCCAAGTAGAGATGTGTGCAGTTGCAAAGTCTAGATCATTTAAAGCCACGGATTCCTGTGCACACAGCAATACAAGGTCATTTTCATTTCTGTTTGTTCGTTTTAAATACAAAAAACGTGTGTTCGTTAGATGAAATGTGATATGTACTGTGCATATTAACAGTATAAAATAGCGTTGGACAAAATGATAGGCCATGTTGGGCTACCATTACGATTGGAGTTAAACATCAGAATTATGTTCTGAAGAATGGTGGAGCCTTTTTGAGTGTCTGCTATCAGGCCTCTTCCACAGTGTGTCACTGTTTAAAACTCCTTGCAACAGGGAGATCCAAGTGTAACACATAATATGCCCGCTACACAGCAAACATATAAGTGAGCTCATTGAAACAAAAGTATGTGCTACATCTAAAGGTAATCGTATTGCTTGTCCTATATGCATGTACATATTATCAATAACAGAGGTATTTGTCTTGGGTTTGCACATTTCAATTAATGAACTGAAAGAAAAGATTATTGTTTCGCTCATAAACCTAATCCCTGCTTTTGCAATCTCTGCCTCGTCGGGTACTCTGAATTTTTGAAAAGATGTACAAAGGATTTTAAAAAAAATAAGGATATTCAGCGAGTATACTAGTGTTGTGTTTTTTCCTTTTTCCTCCTTTAGAAGTAAATACTCCCTCCCATGTTACACAAAAGCATTGGCCTGCACTGGGATAAGCTACTCCTTCATTGTGTGTGTGTGCGTGTGTGTGTGTGTGTGTGTGTGTGTGTGTGTGTGTGGGTGTGTGTGTGTTTCATTCGTGGTATCTAGTGCATATATTCCTTTTCAGAGGTAAATAAGAAACTCCAAATAAACAGTAATTCAAGCATTAGTGACACAGAGCCTATGATGTAATGTCCGCTCCTCCACATTCTGGTTTAGTGAGTGTAATTATGTGATTAGTGTGGTTTTTATTACACAGATTGAGGCTACTGTGGTGGAGGTTTTGACAAGCCATGATTATGAGGTTTGTCCATTGCACCTCGGTATGAATGCTCAATCAGCTCAATCCCTGGTCCACGTGCTGGAGGATTTGCCTGGTAGTGCATGGAACGAAAGGACAGTGCACAGTAACATTCAAACCAACATGATGTAGGTTACAGTACTTTGTTTTCTGCAAAGCTTTGGAGAAAATCAAAAATGTGCAAATATTCTACATGCGTTGGTTCTCCCAATTACTAATGCATTGGATTGCTGATGATTTTTTATCGATCAGTAAAGAGCCTTGGTATTGTGAAGATTTATGATTCAAGTTACTTAGATAATCACTTTTCATATTTAAATGCATTAAACCCTAACAAATGCATAGGATTTGGGCACAGCGATAAACATTCATCAGAAAGCGTATGCCTTACTGCACTGCAATATCCGCCCTATTATATTAAATAACCCTTTACTATATTTTTATATTCCTTTCACCCATGCATAGCTAATAGATATTTGTTTTTTATTATTTGTTTATTTTGCAGACACCTTTATCGAAGGTGACTTACAGAGACTAGGGTGTGTGAACTATGCATCAGCTGCAGAGTCACTTACAATTACTTCTCACCCGAAGGACGGAGCACAAGGAGGTTAAGTGACTTGCTCAGGGTCACACAATGAGTCAGTGGTTGAGGTGGGATTTGAACCGGGGACCTTCTGGTTACAAGCCCTTTTCTTTAACCACTGGACCACACAGCCTCCTATGTTGAGGACGTTGGTGGTTAGCATGGATCAGAACACTGGTTCATTTGTAAGCCAAGACTAGTGTAGTTATAACTGTATCGACATGAGTGTGGCAAAATTATTACAAACTACTAATAAACACAGTATGTTATGAGAAATGAACGAAAACAAGTTTCACCTGATTTGCTGTGCATTCATTTAGACTTGGAGCAGTTAGCTGTTAGTAAAGAGAAAGGAGAATTGGTGGAATCAAAGATGTATCAAAAAGATGTATCAATATTTTTTAACACACCAGGTAGACGGCCATTCTATTGCTATCAGATTTCTTTAGTCTTCTAGTGGGGTCACATATTCCACTTAAAATGTCATATTTCTATCATTGCTATCTCAGCGTGTCAGTCACGCAGCCCCTCATACTTGCTAATGCATAAAACACACATGTGAACACAAGCAAACACCCAAACTTGCACACACAGCGTTTTCTGTAGCCCCGCCACTACCTAAAGAAACCTGACCTAATTAAACCGAGCTGGACAAGAGTCAAGTAATAAGCATCGGTGCTCGGGTGGGTGGGGGGGGGGGGGGGGGTGCTTTTGCAAAGCTGAGCTTAAACTTAAAGAGATTAGACAACTTTTGCAAGATATTAGCTGTTCAAAAATGAGAAAAATGTTCTTAAGCCTCTTGAAGGAAAGGGGCAAACACACAGTCTGCCTTTTGTTCTGCGGCTGGGGGATCGGCTGGGACAGGCTGAGGGGAAGTGCTGAGACGCTGTGTGCGGGACCCCAAAACGCGACTGATCCGTCGCCAGTAAACCCAATCCGCTTCGGGTATTAGCGGGGGGATTAGAGGCAAACCTGCTAGCGCAGCGGTTAAAAAAAAAAAAAAAAAACACTGCCCACCCAGGAGGTCAAGTTCGGTGGCCTCGGTGGAGATGGAGGGTCTATGAAGTCCGTCCGTAATAATCCAGAGAACCAAGTACAGGACTGTCCCACCCCCAGACCTTGACCCGCTCCTTGACCATCCCTTGAATGGTCATTTATTTTAACTGCTTTGTATAGATTTAATGTATGTCAGTGATGGAAACAAGACTCCTATTGCATAGCAGTTTTTACCCATTCCAGGTTTTAATATGAGCTTGGTTAGCCACGGTGCATTGTTAACAAGCTCGGGCGTGTCTCAATAAACTTGTAGTAAAACCAGGAATGGATTAAACTGCTATGCCATGGGAGTCTTATTTTCAATCCTGTACGTCCAACAGTTGCATTGCTGTAGATAGTCAATCTTTACCTTTCTACAGCTTTTCATACTGTGGTGTCTTTGTAAGAATTTAAATATATATTACATTTGACCACATTGTCTGTGCGGTTCAAATGCGGTATGTTAAAGTGCAGCAATTCTCTATTGGGGAAAATGGGGTTAGAGGAGACAAAGGGTTACCATTGATCACCAGCTTCACTAACACTAAAGCTAACAGAATATCAAAAGTAAGCAACACTGCCAAGTATTTGACAAGCCCATGGCCCTGTCATCACACAGTCCTAGCTAATCACCTCTCCTCCACCCCCCTCCCTCCTCCTCGACCTTCTTGAGTGCATCGAGCAGACGGAGGCCATGTGACGAGTGTCATATGGAACAGATTTAGTCCCTAACCCTGTATCATCCTATCGAAGGAATGCAAAGTCCCTCGCGATCCCCTTTGCAAAGCCGCATCATGTGTGCGAGATAAATCTAGGGGACCGGAGGGTTCTTGCCAGCCAGTGAGCCAAAGGGACAATGCCTTCACTATCTTGACAACAACAGGTTTTGCAAAGACATAATCTTGCTTTCCTCCTGTGCACGCAATCTATTTTCGGTACTGCATTTTGTTTTTTTTACAAATATTCTCAGAATGGTAGTTCTACTATTGTGACCATTTTAAAAAACACTTTAGAACCACCAAATATATTTCCTAATATAAAGCCATTATACATTTTATAAAAACATCTATAAATGTAAAGGCTTATACTCTCAATAATGCAGTTTTCTTTTTCCTATTAAAAGTGGTTGCTTGTGAATTTAGTGCTCTTGAAACACAAGGACACTGGTTATTGTATTCTGTTGCTTTACCTTAGTCCAGGTGTGTCCAATCATGGTTCTGGAGGACCATTCCACTCCAGGTTTAACAGATTAAATGAGATAATGAACCACTTCAGAGTCTAGATGGAGGTTTAATTGGTTCAATTAAACAATTTAGAACAGGGTTGGAACAAAGGCCAGGACTGGGAGGGCTGATTTTGGCCACCCCTGTCTTATACCAATATCTTAGGGGGTGGTTAATTAGGAATCAGCCTTTCCTTTATTTTTTGTCAACAAGCCCCCTCTGTCTGACCTCCAGGCCTTTGTTTCAACTCCTCATCACCCTGCACTTCTCTTATCTCTGTCACTTTGACACTGAAATTCTTTCGCGTTATCGGCATAGCAGGACCGATCCTTGCCTTGCTTGTAACTGGTAACCAAGTTTGTGTAAACTGGCAGTGGATATCACACACCCCTGGGTAAGGAACATACAAAAAAAAAGTCTGGTTGTGGTGAGTAAGGTGTTTTATTTTTCTTTTGTATGTTATTTATTCAACACGGTTCCTTGGTTTGCTTTCTCCTGCAATTAGCTCAGTCTTACCCCAGGCAGCTTGCTTAATAAAGCTGTATAGCTTCACCACACTGACCGCAGACTTACTGTGAGCTAGGAGCTTAGGAAGAGACTGTGAGGAATCAGGTTCATGAGTTTGGCTCATTGCTTTTGCTTCGGTGCCTCGACCACTAAACCATGCTGAGGTCGTCAACAGTGTTGTGCAGTGCTTTACGATTTCTTATAGCTGATATCGCTTCTTAGAATCACAGCTAAGTTGATACCAAGTATGTCTATATGTGTGTCAACCAAGGCCAGTACCACTGTGAACGGCCACACTTTTTATAACAACGTTTACATACCTGTGTATCAAATATGTATGGCCTGACACGCTATTGAATTAATGTTGATAGGTCCACATAATATCATGTGTATGTAAACGGCATGACCATGTTAAAATGCGGTTTCACTATAATCGGTTTGCATTCTCGTAGTCTATATCTGTTTATGCTCATATCACTGGAAATATGGTAATTACTTTTGTATACTGTTAAAACACCTGCACTGCGGTGGAATTAAATGGTTAACCAACCGTTGTCGATTCTTTTGACCTCCACCCAATTTTGCATTCCCTTATTTTGGCAGAGGTTTGAAGCATGTGTCAGTGCTCTTAGGATAGTCATTCATATTGCTGGTAGAAGGGTGTCAGAGAGCTCTAACAGGACTCATTCCTCATTCCTCATTCCTTCATCTCGTCATTCGGCTGCTCTCTCCGTCTCATCAGCCCTTTG
This sequence comes from Acipenser ruthenus, assembly GCF_902713425.1. NCBI lineage: Eukaryota > Metazoa > Chordata > Actinopteri > Acipenseriformes > Acipenseridae > Acipenser > Acipenser ruthenus. The sequence continues at coordinate 2,175,741 of NC_081208.1, forward strand.
CTCTCTGACAGCCGGGAATGGTAACCCCAAGCCAATGCTGCACTCTCCAATTATGTCTGGTTACCAAAATGTGTCAATGTGGAGCTGTTAATCGTGGCCTCCATGACACTTGGACTACTGGGGAATGGGGCCGCCTGGCCCAGCTAGGATCTACAGGGGGAGAAAGCTCACTCAAAATATCCTTCCAGTCTTTCGTTACTGTGCTGTTGCTGTTTGACCCCAGTTTATCCTCAATACCCAATAGTAAATTACGAACATAAAAGGCATTCTGAATTAAATAAATAAACCCAATAGTAAATTACGAACATAAAAGGCATTCTGAATAAAATAAATACTGCAATGGATACTGTAACGGATAAATAAATACAAGTCAGAGATTTTGTTTGATATTTTCACGCTTTTACATTTTGTTCAGTTTATGATGGATTCTGACCTTCTCGCGAAGGGAGTTGCATGTGGTTTATTAATGCCTGCTGTTTTAGTCATATGCATGTAGCTCTCATTAAGGCTTAGCAGAGTTCCAGAACCCTTAGCGCACGTAGACCCAGAAGTGTTTGTAAATGAAATATGAGCGATCAAAGACGTGGTAAATTAGACCGTGGGTGGCGATGGCGTGTTTGCGATTCTACATGTGGATTAAAACCGTGATCGTCGGAGCCTGGCAGAAAAGTGTATTTTGCATGCTGCTAAAGCCTTAACGACAACGTTTTCTCATTAAATAATTTACTAAATACATTTTGTGCATTATTTATCCTCTCCTTTTACCTGGATCTCCATCACCTGTCCTTGCTCCTTGATTTCTGCTTCACATTTAGACTGATGAGCCCAATTTTGAGAGCGTTTTGCGTCAGCCCAGTGATTAATGTTCCTACGAGGTAGCATCAGCGTGCTGTCCTCAGCCAGGCTGTCACAGTGGCAGGGGCCCCTGCTCTCGCTGAGCTGTAATTGATGGCACAGGTCCGCAATTTGCAAATCAAATGCAGGAGAGGCTAAGCAGAGCTGGGATCCAACAGCTCTTTACTTATTTATTAAGTATCTCCCCCATTTGTAAAGCAAATGGGCACAGGGATCAGGCATCGTCTCCGAAGCTTGATAAATATTTTATCAGGCGTAATGGAAATTGTCAAACCCATCTAATTGTACAATGAATTATCAAAAAGATATCAAAGTTAGACGCAGCCTTTGATCCCCCTCTCTTTTTTTTTTAACTCAATTACGAGGGAGATTCTGTCCTTTGAAATCTGCTCTCTCTGGATAAACTACTTCCTTCTCTCAGCAACTTTCTCGGAACAATCTTTACCATGGTGTAACATAGCAGTGTAACCGTTTAATAAACCTGCAAGGAATATTCACTGTGTATTTAGAATAATGCTAAGCTTATTTTAAAAACGGTTTTAATTCTGTAATGCCCATTTCTGTGTCACATACATGCAATGCTCAACCACCCTTCTATATTATTATTTTTGAAATCCAGCCTCACAAATTTGTCTTCTGCATTGCATTCTGGTTTGCCAGACAGAGGGGAGAAAAGTGTTTAATACAAGAAACAGTATCTAGTTACATAAATAAAGTACCTTTTCTCATTTTGAACAATGCTTGGGCATTACAGGGTTAAAATAAATGTTTCTAAGATTTATAAATTGAGGAAATGTGAGTGAAAATAGAGAGATTTTTCTAATGGCACCTTATTGGAAGGTACTCTGGACGAAAATACTATGGTGAAATGATAGTAGCAACTGGAATGAAACAGTTCCAGCAGTTCTGGTAGTTTCTGTGTGTTTGCTATATGACGTCTGTGCTGTGAATAAGCTTGGGTGTCTAGTTATAGTTTTGTTTTCTGACATTGTCAATAAAAAAGCTTTGTATAACACAAGCTGCGTTACTAGAGCTCTGCTGTCACTGTCCTAAACGGTTTGAAACTCAGGCTAACAACTTACAAATGTGCTGTAATGTTTTCATTTAACCCACAATACATTCTTCCACCACGTCTCTGCACGTTTTAAGCATTAGCCTAAACAAGCAAGCAAATATATATAATGCATTCTGTCTGCTTCGAGCATATACCATATGATTTAAAATAAAATCACATTAAAAATGATGTTAATGATTGCTTTAACATAACACTTCTGGAAGTTTAGGATTCCATTTTTAGTCCCAGGTTATTCCAATATGCTGATCACCTGAATGGTGAACACCTTGTCCCTGTGCTTCGATGCCAAATTTCCTTGGCTATAAGTTTGTTAAGCAGTTCTCAAGAAGTGCAGTAACTGTATCAGCCCTTACTGTTGCTAAAATAAATAGGCATTGTTGCAAATGATTGCAATTTGTTTTTGCATAAGTCATCTGGGCAATTTCTTCTGACACACTCACTCAAACTGTCTTCAGTATGTCTTATTGATGCACACCTACAGAAATAAGTGTCTCAATCACCACTGTTGCTCAAATTGAGAAAACAACAACTGTTAGACAGAAGTGCAAAGGAGCGTTCAGAAGACAAACTGGAGGTGGAGAATTATCCGAGGGATTCATTAAACATTTAAAACTCGCCGAGTTGGGTCTAAAGGTGCTTTGTTTTTGGATGGAATGGATTTAAAAATGTAGGTTAGGATTTAGATTATATCATCTGGGCAACGCTTCTTAATCTTTTTCACAGTATCGCTCTGAAGTGAGCCAAATATTAAAATAAATAAAATAGTAAATCGCAGTTTTATGTTTTCCAGCCAACTCACATGGCAGAAACTTACACTTAAAGCCTTTAATAAACAGTTAATGAAAAGATTGTGTTCCTCTCTCCTGCAGTGCAGTATTTGATTGCCCTGTTATTTTTGTCTTGTGTCTCTCACAGTGCTGAGATCTGCCAGACTGGGTAGACAATGAGGTCATTTATGTCAGCTATTTCTCCCTCCTTTTTTTTTTCTTCTCAGCTTTAACTATCTAATTTGTCAGCTCTTTGAGCTGGCCCTGGCGATCTGCCTGGCACACCCTGGGACCTCGGTATCGCTCTCTGGACTTCCGTGCATACGTGCCTCAGTCCTGGACAGTTTGTGTCTATTAGCCCGAGGCCATACAGTGAATAATATCATTAACCCTTTGAGGTACCTGTGGTGGTGATGTCCCCCAAGATGGAAAAAATAATTATTTATTGAATTGGATGTTTTGGATTTAAAAAAAAGAGTCTCTACAATGTGTGTGTGTGTGTGTGTGTGTGTGTGTAATATATATATATATATATATATATATATATATATATATATATAATATATATATATATACTGTACCTTGTTCGAAATTTCCTGAAATACATCTTGTTTATTGTTCTACTTCTTGAACATTCATCAGTTTTATTTTTGTATCATTATGCACTAAACAGCAGCTACAAAATTAATCATATAAACCAAGAAGTAATCAGACTTGTTACTCACTGCATACCTCAACAGACCGCATTGGTCGCAGTATATGGTTACAGTACATATCAGTAATATATCTGACCACCATTCATCATGTTAGGGGCTGTGTTTTGTACTCTTCTAATAGCACTGTATCCCATTAGAACTGTGCCTGTTTGCAGTAGCAGTGTGATTCAAAGCTCCCTCATGTAACCGGGCACAAGGCTCTGAAATTGCAGTGCTGGGATGGAAGGGTTCAAGCCTGGCGTGGAGTGAGAGCCCATGCAGAGTGCTTGGAACAGTCCTGCTCAGCTGTGTGTGTGAGATATTGAGAAACATGATGAAAGATGATATTTGCAACTGAGTTTTAATGAGAGTGCTCCCTCCTGCCTGGTCCAGCTTATAAGAGTTATAATGGGTATTGGAGCAATGTCAAGGAATCCCACTCTTTTTAAACAGTATTGATTACCGCACGGATTTTAACAGCAATTACCATGTTAGATTTTGAGCTGTGTTGCTCCTTTATTCTCAAGTGGTTAAGCCACACTTAGCATACACAGCAGTGTGCAAATGTATTAGAACACCTCAAGATTTGACATTTTATAATCTTTATATACCTACCGGCATGAAAACCACAGGGTGTGAGAATTCAAATTTTCGGTCGTAATCAGTGATACAGAAACAAAAGGCACTTGTGAAAATGTTAGACCACATTTTATGCTTTAATTGGACATGTTAAACTACTTCTAAAAAGTTTCATGCATTTTATCATTTGTGGGTTTGTGTTCCTTTTGTCTTACTTTTTTTTAAAATGAATTACACGTGTGGCCAATTAAAGTCAACATTATACAATCACTAATTTGCCTATTTTCCAAGATTATCAGTGCTAGGGGTTTGATTTCATATGCAACAGAAGCAACAGGGTGTTCTAATACATTTGCACATGCCTGTACATTTCTTAGGCATTGGGTATAAGAAGATGTCACATTATAAGGCTGTTTGCCATCCTCTCACCTCTCAGAGAGGAACCTGTGCAAGTTACCCATCCGCAAGTGAGACCCAACTTCCTAATGACATTAGGCAGAAGACAAAACAATGTAATTAGATTGGAAGTGACTTAACAGTTTGAATCGGTATTCAAATCAGGTTTTGCCAAACAAGACTGATAAGGAAGCTTAAGCAGACCAAATAACTACTTGAAAGTGAAGCCGGGAGCAGCGTGCCTCAAGAAGTGCGTCTTCATTTCAATCGAACGCAGCATGACGTTCCTGCACACACGCTGCCAGGTATTCAGGTTCTTGTCATTTTTAATGCAAAACAGGCAGGCCATCTTTTTTTCCCTAGCAGTGCTATCATTTTGACTTTATTAAGTAAAGATAACATAGATAGCTATTCCATTACCTCATTGCCTGCCACAAAATATTATTTACATGGCTAAGAATGTCGTTCTCAGGTCAAAGAAACTGGGCTCCACTCAATTGATCTGAACTGTGGGAGGATCTAAATACGGCCACTGAGATAAAATCTGAGAACCAGGGTTATGAAAATCAAATGTCCTGTGAGTCTTTTTAGTGTATGTTAGAGGACTTGCATCTGGCCATGTTTAGATCTAATAGACCCTGCTGTTTTTAATGCATCGGTTAGTATGCTCTCCCTAATCGCCCCACCACCCTGATAGATACGTTTGGAGAGTCTGTGTTGTGATCCCCGTGTTCTAATCCAAACTGAGAACTCGCCCTCTCTCTGAGAAGAATCTACCTCGGTCTACAACAAAATACCAATTCAACTCGCGCTAGGAGCACTGTCTAACTTATGACTAATGGAACAGGTGCTGTTCCCTTCCCCTGGGAGCGCAGCCTTATTTGGGATGTCACACAGCGTACGGGCTCACAGATAACAGAGACAAAGGAGGGGGGTCCACTCATATTACACGGACGGCCACCTGAGATAAAGAGAGCCGTTTGTTCCCAGATCGACCTGACGACCTCCTAATTACCACCCAATTATCCTGAATTCACTGCAATTCACTGAGTTTAAACAGGAAAATTGCTTTTCATCCTCTCTCTCTCTCTCTCTCCCTGCCTCTCTCTCTCTCTCTGTCGCCGAAGTGAGTTGTATTAATTGTGTATTTGGGTAGAATATTTAAGAACAACCAAAGGCTGATAAAGAACATATCTAAATGATTTGCCTTCACATTTAAAATCACAGCTCTATGTGTGGTAGTCCTGGGCAGACTGAGTTGTATGGGATTATGAAGCAATGCCATTCACACAGTTTATATATTTCTGTATAAACTTGCAGAGTTACATCTCTGCATGTGTTTATGGGCCTAGCTAGCTGACCCCCTCCAGTCACTGAAATGTAATAGAAATGTGTGTCACACATAGCAGTCTGACACTGGCACTTGCAAGGAACTTGTTAATAGTGTAGGAACTGTCATTTTTGGTCCTCTGTTTGTGATGATGGTCATAATGTTTCGACTCAGAAGTCATTTTAGTGCTACCTTAACAGGGCTTTAGTAGTAATCTTATACTACTGAACCTGTTATGCACACTTCTCAGGATACGCTGGATGGCCACAGTGGGCTGTGGAACATTTCTGATATGCATATCTGACAGCACCAGAAATCATGAGATTTTCCATGCTCCACTAAACCCCTGTGTGTTCTGACTATGCCACTCAAAGAGCATCATAATATATATTTTTTAAAACTGCTGATGCTTAGGTACTCTACCTACCGCATACGCTTGCAGTGGACTGCCCATAGGCCAAAGACTGAGCTGTTCAAAGACTGAGCCTGGCGACCGCTACTGTTTTAAAGGATGTTTTTTAACCCCTTAATTAGCTCTGAGAACCTGTCCTCTGATCTTGCACAGACAGGCGATTCATGTCATGTTCACAGTATTCTTTGGATCCCGACCATTGTTGTTGTGCTGTATACAGTATTGTGTGCAGTCTAATTGTGCGCACCGTTTCTCAGCTCTATGCTGATACGAGAGGAAGGGACCTGCTGTATTGTTTGAAATGCACTTGTTACCATTCTCAGGCTTTTCCATCTGTTTTCCTGCTTCCTTCCCATTTTATAAAAACACTACTTCCTCCTTAGGCCCGGCCGGGGATGTAACTCAGCGGCCGTGTTGCTGATGTGAAAAAAAAAAAAAAAAAACACTTTTTGGCTTGACTTCAAGAACTTGTTGTAATGCATTTTCGCCTTTTTGTTTAATGGTTACATAATCACGCAATGAGTAACTTTTGCAGACGAGGCCTGTATTACATAAGGTTTGCATTATTGCATCATTTGCAGACCACTTCAGTAGCTGGAGTAGATACCTCTGTATAGTTGATCTTGTGATCCATATTTTATATTATGAAGGTGGAATTTGATAATCTTTCCTTCTCCGGTTTTATAGGTCGTATTTGGGAATTGCTTAGACCCTCCTGCCAATGCTTCTCCCTCAGCCCACATGAACAAATAGATATGGCTTATTCATACTATTCTTAGATTTCTGTATGCTGCTGATTAAGTTTGCACTACGCATGTTTTTTTTGTGGTGTTTGTACATTGCAATTGTTTTTTTGTTTTTCTTTCTTTCTATAGATCGCAATTGTCTTTTTTTTTCCAGGACCCCCTTGTAAAAGAGGCATCGGTCTCAGTGGTTAAATATCTTGGTTAAATCAATACAAAAAAAATAAAAAATGCTGTGACCTGAATGTCTAAAAATGAACCTCAGGCACAGGTTGAGTAGCTAAATAAATGAACATTTAATACAAGCCATATAAAGTATGCTTTATAAAAATGTTCTAATCACTAAATTCTTCCTTTCTGGATCAGATGGAATTATTCATAAAATGATATAGTACACTCTGTATAACTTTTCCTTGAGTTACATATTTCTAAAATCCTGTTAGTTTGCAGAGCTTTTTTTACGTGACGTTATGGGACTGTGTTTTTGTATTTTTATTTATTTTTTTATCTTCAGGTCTTCCAACTCTATTTTTATCGGAGCTGTTTTTTAGTCCTGAACTTAAAAAATCCAAGACTCATCTTTTCCGCTTTTTCACATGCTGTCACTGGACTTCCTAACCGAGCCTCTTTGCAGGGTAGAATAAATAATACAGAGAGACATTTGTGTCATATTGTAGGGGCGGCAATTTGCAGATTCATCACTGGCCTTCCTGGGAACAACTGTACAGAAAGAATTACGTGTTTGAGACACATCCAATATCCACATGATTTCTTCTACACACACACATTGTCTAACAGCTGCCTCATTAAAGAGCAAACAAACCTGAAACATACAGCGATATCTATATTATAATATTAAATCTAAACAGAATAATAGTTTCCTTAGTCTGGAAAACTGTTATACTGGATCTAACTTTGTAGGGAATTTGTAGTCCGTTTGTTGAGATTGGTGTCTGGTACTGTTTTAATATCTGTCAGGTTGTTAGTCTTTGTTTTTTTAAGATAACATACCTTTTTAACACAGTTTCATGATTTGTTTCGCTTTCTAAAAACACCAGAATTCAACACCTGTACCCTCCTTGATATATTGACTAGAAGATCACTGGTGGAAACCAACACACGGATTTCAAGTTGCTTTATGAAGCCGACACCAGAAAATCAGCACGCCAATGCAATGAACATTGAATATCTAATTAAAGACCAGAAAAATAAGACAAACTGTTTCACCGTTAATGGATTTAAGGGTATGGACTGGGTTAAATGCTGTTAATTCAATGCCAGCGTTCTGTCATTATGCAAACCCATGTGTATTAGAGCAGAGAGTTAATTAAGAGAGAGGGTGTTCTATGTATTTTTTAATGACTCTCTCTCATCCATCTCAATGGATCTTTTCCACAGCCTCCACAGCCTTTGCTACTTCAAAATCGGCCACCCTTCTCATATATTATATTATATTATATGATAGCTATTCATACTAGGAACCTGAACAATGATCCATTCTAATTGGCTACACACCCACCTGGCTAGTATTACCTGCGCCATAGCTTGTGACGGGAGTCTTGTAAGATTCCTGTAGTGCATCACCATTTTTATGAATGTCAGGCTGCTTCAGAATAGTGATTAATTCCACAGAATCTAGTCAGAACCAGCCAGGGTCTGTACAATATAGTATTCGTCTAAATTGGCTCAGTGTTAAGTAGACTTGATCATAAGTGGATTAAAAGTCTTGAAAGTGATTTATAAAAATTGGATATTTCCGACTTTATCTATCATGGTCTTTCATTTAGTAGTACTCCAAATCTGTGGCTTGTAGTTTTTTTTTATGGAGTAGGTAATATTTTATATTTAAGTGTCTCTAATTATTGTGTATTTGCATAGTAGTTATTTAATAAACACATGAGTACTTACACATAATTACAATGTTATTATGCATAGTTACAATGTATTTAATGTGTAAATAATTTTGTATGATATAACCCTAACCCTAATCCTAATCCTAACCCTAACTCTAAACCTAAACCTAACCCTAACCCCACTAAACCTAACCCTTTTCTGATACAATTGTATACTTGCATATATTGTGCAAAAATATTTACATGTTAAGTACATTGTAACTACGCATAACAGCATTGCATTTATGTGTTACCGGAAACTGTATGTCCATTCTGAATAACCTGGAACGCTTGGTATAGTGTAGGTTAAACGGTTGCCTTACATTTGCAGTTCAAAGTTTTACATGATCATTTAGGCTGGTTTTAGATGCAAACCGGTTGTGTTGGAGATGGGGAAAGGCGTCTGCCTCCCCCTTTCCATCATCATGAATCAAGCCACACTTTAGGGACAGCAAGGCACAAGACCTCCACGTTTGGCCTGGAGGACACCCTAGTGAAGGCAATGAGCTAGAACACTGTGATTACGAATCCCAACTCAGCAGCCAATTTATTGAGCGACCTTGGGTAATTCACATCACCTTTTAACCTCAGTCCAGCCAGCTGAAAACTCAGGCTTCAGGTTATTCTGGGAATAGAATAGCCTTAAGTGAGCCGACGTGAAACATCTTGCACCTCACTTTGAAATATTAAAGGGTTTGGGATAGAGTTAGAATGAGTCCATAACTTATGTTATGTGCATGAAGACATGACTCACCTGTAGTGCAAGAAAAGGGTGGCAACACTGTATCAGTTATACTTCAGTTACGACTTGGTTACTGAAATATCTGAAACTGACCTGGCCATGGCCAAGAACCTAATTCCTGTTAATAATGTTTTTTATAATGGAAGCTTGATCAAGCTGTGGGTCACATGGCTAAACCCATATAAAGGAGCGATATTAAGAAAACAGATCTAAGATTTGAGGCATTGTCCAGGTGTAGACAGATCTGCAGTGCGTTTCAGTATTGTACAGAGCGTATTATACCCTTTCTTATTTTGTCCGTCCTGCTTTCACATCATAGCTTATGACTTTCTAATTTCTTGCCTCTCTCTCCCGCTTTTTTTTTCTGCTTCGGCAGGAGAATCGTTTTATTTCCCAGGGCCATGGTTTCGCTCTCCATTTCTTCCTTTTTTTTCTTTCTTTCTGTTTTTTTTCCCTCCCTGCGTCTCCCTGCCTGTCCCGGAGCTTGGTCAGGTCAGTGGCATGCTCACGCTTTTGTCAGTGTGATTAATAGCACAGTGGATTGCTGTTAATTCACTGGCTAATGACTGAGACTAGGGCTGGTCTCTGAGTAATCGGGTGATGTATGTGGGGAGTGTGCACCTCATGGCAGAGGTGAAAATCATTTCGACGAGTCAGATATTGTTGTTGGGAACGAATGGCTCTCCCTGTTAATAAAAATTAATGCATTTTTTCTTTCTTAATTCCCACTGGGCTGCTAAATGAAGCTGTATAGTGACTGAACACAGGGACAAGCCAAGCATATGGTTGAGGACTTTTTTGTTCTTCTCTCTCGGAAAACAAACTGTTTGGATTTTATATCTATATATTGTTTTAATATAACCTAAATGAATGATTTTAAAGGTACAATATGTTACCCCCCCGCCCCCAGTTATTTTTTAGAAGTGAGGAAGGGTTAAGGGCATTCTGACTTTGTTAGGAGTTTTAAATACATGATGTATTGAAGAGTAACAATATTTCGCATTGTGAGGATAGTGATGGATCCATTCATTTATTAATCATGCATACAGTACTTCCATACAAGCATGCTGTACTTGCATGTTTATCTACTCTATGGAGACTGTTCTGAATAACTGTAGTTTCAAATCTGAACTGAGTTCCAGCCAGATGCTCAGCACTGTGTATGACTGTGTTTTCACACAAACGCTGTGAAAAAAAGAAATCGAGGAAGGCTGAATTTGGTATAGAAAGCAGCAATCCACTGTAGTCCACAGCGCACCGCTCTGAGCCTGGGGGCAAATGGAAATGGTCTAGCAGAAACCATGGAATTAGAAAGTCGGAAGGGGGAAAAAAAAAAAGGCTAAATCGAATTTCTGCAAAACAAAGAGGCTTTTTCACAATGAACAAGCCTTGATAAAAATTACAGTGCCATTGCAGGTCACTTCACTAGGCTAGCCTTGGGCAATGCTGGAGCTGCTCAGAAATCAGTGCGATGGCAGCTGGATATGCAAATTCCTGGCCTCAAATGCATACGCCACATAAATAAGAAGCTATCTTCAATGCTGGCAGCAAGGGATTAAGTACAGTAGACGCGGGTAGTTAATAAACTACACATCATACACTGTACTGGACTATATCTTTTTTTTAATGCGCTCTTAAAATGCTGTTGTATATAGGGGTTTTACTGACGTTTAATGAAAAGCAATTTTTATGTTGAATATCCGAGACATGACAATGCATTTTGGAATGGTAATGTTCTTGTGCGTACAGTAGTGTTACAGTTGTGTGCATTTTGTTCTTGGGCACTGGAGTTCAATTAGTTGAGTTATGTTTACCTTGAGCTTAACATTACCTCAAGCTATGTTTTGCAGTGAAGGCAACATTTCACATTCCGCTCAAACAGTTCACCATTTAGGATACACCTGTCGTTCCATTGCAATAAATGGTTAACTCACTTTACACCGTGCGTTACGCAGTTAACAAAGCACATCTTGCATAGTTTGTGATTAGGTTGTGATGACCTACATTTCATACCTGGACTTACTAAATCAACATAGCTTTTGCTTGACCTTGACAAACCAGTGACTTTGAAAACCATTTTATTCCAGTGTCTGGTTAATTTATACCAAACAGGTAAAGATACCTGAAAATCTGAATCGTTCTAGAGATACAGTATTTTTAGCATTTAATTAGACTGAAATCAGAATAAATGTGCAAAAACCTCCAACAAGTACGGGCTAATGATAATCCCAAACTGTGGATTGAAACTGCCTATATTGCATGTCTATTACTGTGTCCTTTTGGACCGTGCAAGCATTATTATAAAAGCTCTAGTTTTATATGTGAAGAATGAGCCGCCTTGTGCTATGCTGTGTGTATTAGCTCAATATCTTACCCCATTCTCTCTGTAGCTCAATCTGGTTTCCTTTGGCTCTGTGCAGAGAGCATGCAGCTTTCCCCTTGGGTAATGCTTGTAGCTCAATTTAGCAAATGTAAGTTGCTATTGATTATTATTAATATTTATCATGTTTGTGAAAATGTCTTTACCCAGTGCTATTAATCTGCTGTGTTAATAAATGTCTATGCAGGGCCTACACAGCACCCCGGGGAGTTGTGCTGAGTGGAATGACAATGAGACTGGCTGACAGCAGCAGCCCAGGGAAGTGATCTTGCCTTTCAGCACCAACTGCATGAGGCCGGGCTAAACTTCTAATTAAAAGGGATCTCGTGTTCTATTTTCCATACATTTCCTTTATTTGTCTGCTTGGATAGTTATTGCTAAACTATTCCAGCCAATATTGTTTCGGAAAAGACTCCTCAGGGCTGTGTGAAAATGACGTGGGGAAGCGTTTTAACGTCACACTGTCCATATTTGAAGCATTGTGCACCGAAGCCTGTGCAACACTGATATGCTTCCCCGCTATCGGTCTTGGGGAGTCATTTCAGAAGCGGTTTAGTTGGAATAGTTAGTAATCATGATACATATAGTCAGTAGAAACAGCAATAGAGAATTAAACAGAACACTTTAAAGATATTAAACACCTACAAAACTGAGGGAAATGTAGATGAAATAAAGCACACAGGAAAGCTTTTCAGTGTTTAAGAATGGTTAGCCTGCTCCGAGACTGACAGACAGTGCGCCATGGAGTCTGCATGTTAGAATACGAGCGTCACTCTCAAAAAGATTCACATGTGCCTGTATTTCAATTCTTGGTATGTCGGCACAAGCCTATTATATCCTATGTACGTGCACCCATGCTGTTTAAATGACCTTGTAACCCAAGGGCATCCGTCCCAGCCACCACAAACTGTACCCACAGGGTGAGCAATGGAAATATCTACTCTGCAGATTCAAATACATTTATACTCTTTCCATTGTGTTTTAACTCCTTTTTAAGGTTGGAAAGTCGACACTTTGGCAGAAATCTGCAGAGAAACAGAACACTGCCTTGTAAAACCTCAATAAAGAGATCGGTGCCCAGTTTGTCATTTCAGTTATTTCATTTACTGTGCATGGTTGTGCTACAGAGGTACCTTATGGTGTTATCGCACCACATTCATAAACACAGCTTGCCAATACAGTAAGCTGCATGGCTGGAGTTCTTACAGCCCTAACTGTAGGGCAGCAGTGTGGAGTAGTGGTTAGGGCTTTGAACTCTTGACCGGAGGGTCGTGGGTTCAATCCCTGGTAGGGGACACTGCTGCTGTACCCTTGAGCAAGGTACTTTACCTAGATTGCTCCAGTAAAAACCCAACTGTATAAATGGGTAATTGTATGTAAAAAATAATGTGATATCTTGTAACAATTGTAAGTCGCCCTGGATAAGGGTGTCTGCTAAGAAATAAATAATAATAACTGTGGTTAAAGCTAGGAACGGCTAGTAATATGCGATTCAAAACTCGCTGCAGCATTGAAGACATTGTGAAAGATTGTTAGTCGAAACGTTTGTCATTACATTTAGTATTCTTAAATTCTATAGCGTGTTTCAGTTATGAATGGTAGTAATATTAACCACACTCTACAATACCCCCTATGCATCGGCCCTGTATGATACTGTAGCATTTTCTAGTTCTTTTTACATCACTCTTAACGATCTACCACCATGGAAAAGCACACTGGTCTTTTTTGTTTTCTGCAGCCCAGATAACAGCTTTTGTTAAGATGAATCATCAAAGGTGTGATTAAAAGGTTAACGGGTACGAATGGAGGTCTGTAAAGATACTAATAATTTGCATAAGTGAAACCACATTTTCTGATTATTATGAGCACTGTGTTAGTTGGCACAGGGTGTTTTGAACACCCTAGCAGGTTTCACATATTTTATAGGTTCAGTCTCTCTAGTTGCTGGCAAACCTGGCAAACCCTTTTGGACAGATCTGCTAAACCGTTGCCCCATTTTAAAAGGTTTCAAACTTTTCAGAAATTGCTTTATTTAGAAACGTTTAAAGACTTGTTCTAAGTCCTTTTTAATGTCCTATGGTGTGCAAAAAAAAAAAAAAGAAATGCGTAATCAGCTTTTAAAGTCAAATATTTATTTTACATTTCATACAACACTTACACAAAGAAGAGGGACTCTTATGTTCCCACTTGCAAACATTTCTGTGAAAGAAATAGTAATTTATTTGTTTGAGGTTATATGATTAAAACATATTTCAGCTTTAAGACATTTGTAGTTAGTTAAGACTCATTGAAGGGTCTAAAAAGATGACCCGTTCAGAGCATCTAAAATTCATTATTGTTAGTTCTGTCACTTTTATAAATACTGTAGGTGGTGTTCTTTTGAGAAGTCATGACCTTGAGATTTAAAACATTCATTTCACCAACACAAGGCTGTATCTAAGACATCTTAAAAAGGACAACTCTTGGCCTTTGCCTTGGGTAAAACCAGCACAGAAAGGCACCTTTTAAAAAGAAATCCTGTGTGGATGCAATGTCTCTTTGTTGTTCGAGCATGGCTAGCAATAACAGTAGAACTGTTTTAAGGAACAGATTTATCAAATAAATGTCATGCCTCCCCATCCCGGCACTAACTGCACAGTAGTTTCCACTGCAATAACAAAGCTGAACAACCGTCTCATTGTAGGTTGCTGAGAGAAGAGGGGGACCCCCAAGGTGAGAATTAATGATCGACCTCTGATGTAATCAGGAAAAATAGCTCCTGAAGAAAGTTTTTGTTTTTTTGGAAAGGAAGGCGCTTTTCTGTCAGTTACATACCCTTCAGGGAGACATCCAACATCATTCCCATTCTCAGACATTTCTTTTAACGGGCCAAAACATTTCTCCCAGTATACGATGTAATATTTTTCTTTCCTTTTTTTGCAGGCACCCTAATTATTTTGGTTTTTTTTTTTTTATTTCGTTCAGGAAACAAAATATAAAAAAATCTGTCTGAGCTGTAAAATGTAAGAACAGGATGTTTTAGAACTTGTAGAACCACTTTCAATACAATCCCTACGTGGAAAAGTATCACGGGAGAATAGAAAACAATTATTAGCTAACTTGTGTGTTTCATAGCCTGCTTTTTTCTCTTACTGGCCCATATTAGCAGCAGAAGTCTTTTCTTTAAATGAAATGATGTTCTGTTCATTGAATTTATAGCAGCAATTATACAGTGTTTTATTACTTGATCTGAACATATTGATCTGGGTGTTTTTACTTTAGGGCACCGACTTTAAAGTCAAACCAGATTTAGTGGATTTTCCGATCCTTAGCTCTGTAGCAGATAGAAGGATTAGCCTGTCAAGCGTCCAACAGCTTCCAGTAGAACAGGGCAACTGGTTTAATGAATCCTCTAATGGGAAACAGTTACTGATACCCCAGATGTTCAATCGCCAAACTGGTTTCCAATTAGGGTCACGGTTTGTTTTTTCAAAAATGGGTAATGTAAACTCTTGGTGGCTAACGTCCATTTGCCCAGTATGGTTCAGAACAAGTAACAGAGCCCTGATATACACGGCAAGGCAATATGGTGGTAGACCACTTTTAAAATGCAGCTGAATGTTCTTTAACTTCTAAAGATTCTATCTGTGGTCCAGCGTTCCGCTAATGGAATATCCTGATTGGTGATGAAAGATATGAGCTATTTACTGATATATAACCGAGTCTTTAACTTCAAGTCAAATGGATGCAGAGCATTTTTAAGAATTACCGTTATAATTTTTAAAATAAGCTAAACTGAACACTGTAACTTTGTCAGTTGCACTAAAACTACCTTTACTGCAACAACATAACCATTCAAAAGACAAATCAATGAATTGACTTTTGCGGGGAAAAATCCATACAATAACACTGAAAACCAAAAAAATCAAGTAATGAAGGCTGAAAAGAAAATTTGCAATCACCGTTTAAACTAATCTATTTAAACCAGGCCCGTTGTATATTCCGTTTTTAGACGTCGACCAGTAATTTACAAAATAACGATGACAGTTAAAGGATATTCCAAGTTCTGCTTACAAATAAATAAGCTTCAGTTTTGAGAGAAAACATTTCCAAGTCATAAAATCTCCTGTCCTTGGCTGACAGGTTGCTGTGGCAGGGTGATTGGAAACACTCCTGCAGTAATTGCGGCCTAGTTAGCTCTGATTGCATGCCCTGTGTTTGGATAGCAAACTACAGTGGTACGTTTACAAATTACACTGAGTCTGTCTGTTTACTGACACTGAGGCTGTCTAGTCAGCCCAAAAAGAAATTATTTTGTGGGTTTGTCAAAAATGAGGGCTCTTTCTAGAAGTAGTCTTTGTTCAAAACTTGCCAAACAGGTAGGTGTGTTTTCATGCCAGAGCACTCTTGTTTATCAAATAACGTATTTATTTAAGAAAAGGGATTGTAACCAAAAGGTCCCCGGTTCAAATCCCGGCTCAGCCACTGACTCATGGTGTGACCCTGAGCAAGTCACTTAACTTCCTTGTGCTCTGTCTTTCGGGTGAGATGTTGTTGTAAGTGACTCTGTAGCTGATGCATAGTTCACACACCCTAGTCTCTGTAAATCGCCTTGGATAAAGGCGTCTGCTAAATAAACAAATAATATACTTGCCATGTGGTAAATAATGATAGATCCTGGCACAGGATATTACCTGTTTCTTTTTCCACTATGTTTCTTTGCCAATAAAATACATCATCTTCTTTACCCCAGAGAGAGGAAAGGAAAGAAAACATAAATTATAATTCTAAAATGATTAAGAGACAACTTAAGACTCTCAAATCAAAAAGTCTGAATTATTTATTTCTGGTTTGGTAACTTTATTCCGTGCGTTTGAGAAATTAGTCCATTGACTGTTGAGGAAGTGACAAGGTCTATGTAAGATGTATAGATGTTTTACAAGTATATCTTGTTTTACAAGCCTCTGTTTAGCCATTGTCATCCAATCATGCCATTCTTAAAACATTAAAAGCTGATCAAAGAGACTGATCTATGACATATATGATTTATTAATATGTAAGAGCACACCATTGTAACCCTCTGGCAAACCCATGATCACAAAAAAAATCTTTGTTTTGCCATTAATCATATATGGGATGTGTCCAGTGATACATTTATACGGAGCGGCTTTTATGCTGTGTTGCATTAAGCAATCAAAAAGGAAAATGATTGATTGATTAGTAGATCTATCGGGTGAGCCCAGATCTTAGAGCAACACCGTCGTGCATGATTAGACCCCACATTGTCTGTGACTGAGGTCATCAGGAGACCTTTCCAGCTGATGCCTGTGGACCTTGAGTGGACCTTTCAGATAGTAAAGAGGGGGATTAATGTAATTTCCCTTGAACCATGGACCAACCATGGGCAGAGATCATGGAAAGAATAGGGGTGACAATTAATAACCACAGAAAACCTGGATCAGTCCATCAAAACAATATTGCAGTTTCAGTGCCTACAGTTTTGCAGCATGTCTCCATTTACATGGCATTTATCTCAGAAGGGTCTAGCTCCGATGCATAGAGCTAGATCTGCATCCCAGTGAAAAGGGCATTTCATATTGCCACTAAACCATCGTGTGAGGGGCTATAGTGGAGGCACAGAGTAAGGCTTATTCACTCTGGAAATGAAGAAGAAATATACAGTGATTTTGCTGCTATTTTGTGTGTTTTATGAAAATGTTTCTTTATTAACATGTGTTTCTGCCTCTCTCTCTCTCTCTCTCTGTCTCTCTGCTAGGTGACAGCGAGGCGGTAGATAACATGTATGAGACAGACCTGGACCACCTGGCTGGAGAGAGTGCAGAGGAGGAGACTGAGGACGGCATCATGTCACCCATCCCGGTGGGGCCCCCTTCTCCCCTCCCCAACAGCGAGGACTTCACTCCCAAGGAGGGCTCGCCTTACGAGGCTCCTGTCTACATTACTGATGACATTCCCATTCCCGCAGACCTGGAACTCCGAGAGTCAACCATCCCTGGAGCGGGTTTAGGGATATGGGTCAAAAATAGGATCGAACTGGGGGAAAGATTTGGACCTTACACTGGAATGCAGAATACTACAGTGAAAGACCCTAGTTTTGGATGGGAGGTAAGTGATTTTGTATGTGTCTGTGGATCGACAACAGTGGCCACATACCAAGAATGACCAAAAAGAAAGAATTCCCCATACAGAATACAGTACAATAAAATACGCTTTCCATTGATATAGCATGCTGCTCTCTGATGCTGTCCTCTGACGTTTGGATGCACAGATTCAAATCGAGGATCTATAAACTTTACTAAACCACTTTCTGCAGTATTATAGTTTAATTCAGACCAGTGGACTAGGATTATAGGTCAGTTTGGTTCAGATTAGGAGCATTCAGATTTCCATTTGAATGACTCAGTGTGCCTATACAGTAGTGTGCATGTTTATTAGATCCCTCCATTGCGTCTATTGTTTTGATTTGTTGTGCATATGAAATCAAACCACTGGAACTGAAAATCTTGAAATGTGTCAAAATAGGCAAATTAGTGATTTGTTTAATTTAATTGATGATTTTAGTAGGCCACACATGCAATTCATTTAAAGTGGTAAGAGAAAAAGAACACGTAGCCACAAATGGTAAAATGCAGGAGACTTTTTAGAAGTTGTTTAAGATGCCTAATTAAAGCACAATGTGGTTTAACATTTTCACATGTGAGTGCCTATTGTTTCCATGTCACTGATTTGCTGACGGCAAATTGAAATTCTCACACCGTGAGGTTTTCATGCAGGTAGGTATATAAAGGAAATAAATGACCAATCTTGAGCTGTTCTAATACATTTGCACACTGCTGTATATCTGCTAACAGCCCTAGTCTCGGAATGCCGTGCTTAAATGTATTTGGATTGTGCTGTAAAACACACTTTAGTGATGCTGAATATTGTGTAAAGTGGACGATTTCCAGCCCTTTCAGCTCAGAGCTCCAGTTCATAACTGTTTCGGGGGAAACACAGTAAAATTAGTAGTCTGCTGTTTGGTTCCATGCCAAGGAGAAATTTCCTTTGTGAAGTTCATATTATGACTAGACTTTCAAAACACTTGGGGCTTTGCTCCAACAATACTGTTAGAACTGCAGCTAATGGGGCCCACCACAAATAGGAAGCAAGGCGGTTTATAATCCTGACAACTCTTTACCACAGAATGTCAAATACATTTTCAAAATACAGATACATAGTTACACAGTCATTATACATTTACTGATTTTTACTACATGTGCTTACTGTAGCACGCAATTCTGTGTTTTGTGAGGACGGAACACCATCAATACATTATATTAATCACCTAAACACATCTTTAAAAATGTACCCTAATAAAAGCATAGCAAAGTGTAATAAAGCACAGTGAAAGCATGGTGAAGCATTTTTAAGAATAGTAAGGTATGGCAAATCATAGTTGTAAACCAGGGTAAGCTATGGTAAATAAATAGTGTAACCATGGGAAACGCATGCAAAAATACCATGGTAACCATTTCTAAGGGCAGTGGCTGTAATTAGATTAGGCCCTCTTGCTTGAGTGCCTAGTTCTTAAAAGCTTGGTTTAGGACCATGATAAGTTGGAGTAGTGTGAGATTCAATACAGAGACCTGCCAGAAGAACTCCGGCTGGTGCAGAAACATCCTGTCTACTGTTTTCAGTAAGCCTTTAGGGCCCGCAGTCTTATCAAGAATAGTCCAAATATCTGACCATCAATAGATATCACTGGGTTCCCCTAGGAAAATAAAAACAGGGAATACGTCACCTTACTGCCTCTGGTGTTCAAATAGACAGATCTGAAATGAAGCATGTCTAAAAAAATATCAAGTCAAATATGCGGTATTACTGCAAGCTGTCATGGATTAAGAAAACAGTAGAGTGCCATTATCATCAACAACTGAAGTCTTAATCTTTGAAAATAATAGCCCCATTTGTTCAGTCTTTCGTATGCCTCAATGTGAATGATTTCCAGACACGTTCACCCAGAATCGCACAGCAATCCACAACTGCAGTGAACTGTAAAGGGTCGGCTTTGAACATAGATTTTTGTAAATACTGTAATTTGGATTCAATTGTATTGCCTGGTGGCAAATATACCAGAAAAAGAAAGCCCTTAAGACCACCTCAAGACCATCTCTTACCATGGCCCATTAAACAGTGCCATCTGTACTACCTGTACAAGTCCATCTGTCTGTAGTAATCTGATGAGTCCGTGTGCAGTACGGTGTGTATATTTCCCAAGTTAAATCACCAAATGACTTACCGATTTTCCTCCACATTAGCAACGCTACTTATAATTCAAACCTGGAATCATCAGCCAAGGCCAGTAACCAGTCTTTTTCTAATGAGGAATCAGGTAGGGGAAGCAGGCTTTTGTCTGCCCCAAGGCAGCGGCAAGCGGAAGGTGTTAAGTTAGATTCATTTCAGCGAGACGGACAGCTCAATCTAGGAGATGCTTAGCTGGAGGCCACATCCATTCACCATCTTACACCCTGCTCTGCCGTGAATGCAATACAACTCAAATCATCTATTTAAAACCCATTACGCTCCCTTTATCATAACATAATGTAACATTCACATCCCAGCAGCCTATTTCAATCAGGGCGCCACTTTAAACCCCCCCTTCCTGGTGCTCAGCGAAGATCATTCCGTAACCCCCGTGTCAGCTCAGGGACTTGAACGAATGATGTACCATTATAAGAGGTGTGATCCATATGGATAACGCATTGGCTTGATCAAGAACGTACAAAAGCTCTTTACAACCGTATGTCACCTCGGTAGCCCTTGAATTGAGAGTTTGTGGGTTAGATCCCCATCTGGGGCCGACTCTACCCCTGTGCTATAATAGTTAGTGCTCTGGGGAACACCGAAGACATGATATGTTTTCAATGCGTCTTTAATTATTACACATTAATCTTACGAAACATAGATATAAACAAATCGAGAGTGCTTAAGAGATCTGGATTATATTGCTTAGCTGTACGGTCCAAGCTTTGACAAGGTTTTTTTTCTCCTTATGCTAGTTATTAAGTACACTAGCCAAGTGTTTCAATCCATTAAGATCACATGTGGAATAATGCAAAACCAACACTCAGTCTGACACAATATCTCAGGACTGAAAGTCAGATTGTTTAAGTCGGTGTTGTTCAGTTGTATTGACTTAGTGGGGAAGATTGCATAGTATAAGAAAGAACCGAAGATATCTTGTCTCCTAGGCAAACGCATTGACCAAAGGAGCAGCTACACCAATAGGCCAAGCTAGCAGAGGTACCTCCCAAGATTCCACAGCTTAAGACACAGAAGCTATTTCAACAAGCCAGGATTGGACAAACACACTTATTATCTTCTTATTCAATGGCTGTGGGGTCATCAACTGTACTGCTGAGTAATGAAGTGACTCTTAAGTGGCTGTTAAATATTAACTGGGTGTTCCTTTTATAAAGATTAATGGAGCTAAATGAGTCCACTCACACCTGATTCGCTTGCCTGAGAGAGCTATGAAAAGATTATCAGTTTCACTTGAAATGCTTTTTAATCAGCAAAGCATCTTTACTTTCAGATTGTGATTTGATGAGTGTCACCGAAGAGGAGCGTGATTCATATAACTCCAGTCAGAATGTGTACTGTATAAAGCAAAGGTGTGGGCAGCCACAAATGGACAATCGTTGCCTCACCTGATCAATACTGATAAGTGGCCTTTAGTTCTGATTCGGATGGTAGGATACAATGAACTGTCCTGTGGTCATATCTCCAAACTGACTGTTCGGTGAAATGTGATATAATGAAAGCAGGTGGTGTTCCTGAAAAGGATTCCAGCGAAGGGCAAAGTCCTGGTTTGATAACAAGAGGAGGAATATATTGATCCCACGGAGCGTCTGAACAATTAAAACTCTTGTGAGGTCACATGCTTGCCATTGATTCAGCACTACCAATTGATCGCTCAGCTACCACACTGTCCAATACGCTGCATGCTGCAGAGTGGAACACTGCTTGTGATCTGATATCTAATTTTTGTTTGCCTTGATGTGATATGTGTTAAAAACTAAGGGAAACAAATCTGACGCTTTGTTCCCTGAGGACTGAATGGAAATTCAATATTGAGGCTCAAGTAGGTAGGGTTTCCAAGACCAAGCTCCAGCACTTAGTTATTATCTGATAAAATGCAGTTTGCATTCAGTATATGCATAACATTTTTACATTGCACAGAGTGGGACTTGGTGGTCAGAATAATGTTTGTGATTTACTTGAAGATTTTTAAATACTAACATATAATGCCACACGGTGGTTGAACGCTGTAATTGCGGTGCAGATCAATGCGTTTCACACCTTCTACTGCACGCGTGTATAATTCTTTTGAAGAATTTTAAGTTGAAATTATTTTGAATAACTGCATTGTATGCGAAGGTAAAAGTATGACAAGCGCTCTACAAATTCCAGTAATCAGGTGATGACAAGACACGTCAGGATTCAGCTGAAACGATAAAATTGTTATTTTAATGAAGCGCTCAATCCTGCTTATCCACAATCGCTTATCCAGTGGGTAAGGAGGTGTCACCTTGAAATGACTTTGCTCTGACACAAATTTTCTATTTACTTTTCTTTTCTGCATTACTCATCTGATCAAAAGGCTGGTAGGCTCAGTTTCTGTTATTTACCGTCCTATTGACTTTGTGATTTATACTATTTTAGTAATGTCTTTCAGTCTACGTGACAGAGATTTCTCTCCCCATGGTGCTCCTCATATTTCTGCAGCATTCCTTTGTCCCCGGGTCCCTGCCTGACAGCTACTTTTCATACCAGCGGTGCTGCTTTGTTTGTCCTCTCAACTGACGTTCTCAAACATGGACTCCGCCCTGACACTATCTATCTTTACCTGGCGTTTCACCTCCTCTGTTTACCCCCCTTTTGTGTCACATCACTTAGCCACGGAACATGTGCCAAGACACCACTTAATGGGTGCAGTTCACAACTTGTCTCGTCTGTTTTCCTTTTAATCCGGTTATCTCGCGGTAGGTACAGGCTTGTGTGCGTGGTGATTAAAAAAAAAAAAGCTTTATTTAATGAGGAAGTGTCCTTTGTTTGTAACAGTTTCTTAGTAAGTTTTCTGTCATACATCTTAATACATTAACAATTCAGCTTAGTATTGGAACAAAAGATTGGTAATATTTCCTTTGAGAGGACCAGTAGGCGATGCCCTTGTAACCTGTGTCTTGCCTTCATGAACCAGTGATAGCATATTAGGAAGTTCTTCTCAATACACGGTTTAAATTGTCATTTTCAAGACTGCAGAAATGACTTTCTCCATTATTGACTGCAGGAACAGTGCCCCGCTCTGAAGGGAAGTGGCCAATACAATGGGCATTATTTCTTTTAGAAACCAAAAGAGTTTTGTCGTCTTTTCCAAAAATCTGTTACCAGCTTAAAAATGAGTGTTGTCATTTGATATTATTACTACTGTAAATATAACAGCAACAAAACAAAAGCAAACAATATGTAGAGAGATTTAAAGGTGATACAATATGTGGAGCTAATCATTAAACAGCAGTTTGATGGGTTTACTGTCATCGGCCCTGTGAATAATTGACCTTGAAAAATGTTATTGAATGCCACCGGCAGAATACAGTGCACGCTTTGATCTGCCATATATCATGCTGTTCAGCTCAGTTCCATCTACCCATTAATGGAAAAGATTTCTGAGAATATTTACAATTTTTTACTTTTTTTTTTTTTTTTTTTTTTTGACTGCTTTAGAAAAAAGAGGGTTTCCAAACCTAATGTTTAATTTGGTTATGAACTTTGCCACAGCGTTTTATTAATATCTTACCAACAAAATTCCGGTATAATACTTTCACTTTAGTCCTGGGCTATAATTTCTTCCATTTACTTTTGTTTTATTTAAGTTTAGAACATGCTATTAGCCAATTTAATCCAATTTTCTCTGCTTCCAGGGTGCTCTAGTGGAACAGATTACACCTAATATTAAACATATGTCCTTGGTTGCTTATGTTTTAAGAGCTATTTATGGTAAATATATTTTCTTCACTGTTCAACAGTCATATTTGCTTACCATAAAAACAGCCATTAAATTAGAGAGGGGAGACGCGAGTACTCACCAGCATACTTGTAAAACATCAGAATTAATTCCTGGGTGGATATCATTTAAATACCTCGATCAGTTATTAAATTAAACGCTTGTGTATTTAACTGAAAATGAGAGGAACATTCTCTTCATCACAGGCCACCACTGAGATTAAATTATCCCAGATTCTCAGTCATCTGTGACTGTCCAAACAAGCCACTTCCAGTTAATACAAATTATATATCCAGTATATTTATTAAATCATATTATTCATCCTTTTTGTGGGCACTTGCAGCCGCCTGTATCTAATGATTATGACAGTCAATAGGCACAGCATTGCCATTAGAGAAAATGGTCTGCATAAGGAGTGGTAGAATATAAAGGGTTAACCTCTGATTAAAAGAATATGTCTCGCAAAGTAAGCGTGATCTCACAAAGCGAAAAATCTTAGACATTTCTTATTGAAGAAACCCAATATTCCATGCATTACATCTACATTGGCACCCTTTATTCTTCTTCAGAAAAAAAAAAGATTTATAAGTTATATTCAGCATCCGACTTGATAGGGCACATAAAACATTTTGTGTGGCATATAAAAAAAAAATATTTAGTTCAACAACTGAGGCATGGTACCCTTCTACCACCCACCCTCAGTCTAATCTTCCTCTTGCCATTTGAAATAGAAAGCATCAGTCATGGGGTGCCAAATAAATCAACAGCATGTTTGTGCTTTTCCTGCCCCTGGGGTTGGGAATACAATGATATTGCTCATTGGCTGAGTAAATAATGACATTTGTCATAGTGTTGTTTATCCTGCTAATTAAGTGATGGCTATGCATGACAACGTGTGTGTGGGTGGGTGGGTGTTGGTGTTGGTGGGGATGTGGGGGTGGGAGTGGGGATGGGGATGGGGGTGTGTGGGTTGGGGGGGTGTGGGTGTGTGGGTTGGGGGGGTGGGGGTGGGGGTGTGTGGGTTGGGGGGAGGTGGGGGTGGTGGTGTGTGGGTTGGGTGGGTGGCGGTGGGGATGGGGATGGGGGTGTGTGGGTTGGGGGGGTGGGAATGGGGGGGTGTTGGTTTGGAGGGGGTGGGGATGGGGGTGTGTGTGGGTTGGGGGGGTGGGGGGTTGTGGTGGTGGGTGAGGAATTGTGTGCGGGGGAGGGGGTTGGTGTGCTGGGTGGGTGGGTGTGTGCGAGTGGGTGGGTGTGTGTGAGTGGGTCTGTGTCGGAGAGAAAGTATAAAAGAGTCTAACTATTGCATGACAGGGCAGTCTCCCCACCTGCTCACAGAAAACCAGTGGAAAGGCCGAAGCAATGCTAAGAAGTTAATGAAAAGGTTCATTAGCTCACCTAGTTATAGTACCCACATTTCAGTAAATTTACACAAAACATGGTAAGATACTAATTACAAAGTTTTGGTAGTTACCCCATAGTTATCAAATGTACAGAAAGCCCTACAATTATATTTAGAATAATTTCAATAATTGTGTGTACTTAAAATGCTTTAGAGTTATTTATAAACCGCTATCAGTGTCTGTGTGTTGTTTTAGTGTTCTAATTTTGTATTGTATATTTTGATCAGACTATATATATATATATATATATATATATATATATATATATATATATATATATATATATATATATATATATATCCTGCTTGCGTTGCTTGGTTGTTCTTTTAGTACTACACAAGCCTGCTGCTTTTAGCTCTGTATCCACTTCAGAACTCATTCACCTTGACAAAATATCCATCTGGTTGAATTGTGAGTTTTGTTTCTGTGCTTCCTGCTCTTCAAAGCTCTCTGCGTTTTAAAGTAAAGAGATAACCATGGTCCAATCGACACTGCGCTGAGTGGGCTCTGGTTAGTTTAATTGAATTCCAGCTTGCTGGCTGGTTATCCTGGCTCTTTTAATGTGTGTACATTGATCGAAAGGGTGAGCAATGAAGAGACGGCAGGAATTAAACAGCAGTCATCCTCCTCGGAGCAAAATCAACTTTAACACAGTTCAGCGCGGCTCCACTGGCTCATTGCACAATGCAGTGTCTCTTCCATTAATCCTTTTGCTATGATAAACATCGCGGCAAAACTGTAAAACAGGCAGATAGGGCTGTGTTGCAATAAAAAGAAGAGAGGAAAAAAAGACAAAAGGATAAGGCATGATAAGTTCAGATGCAGATATCAGAAAGTTTTGCAGTCAGTGTGGGACGTGGGGGAGCTTGGGGGCTTGGGGGGGCAATTCAGGGTCTTAGTGAATTTGTTAGAAAACTTGTAGCATGTAACTGAGATTAAAGAATCTGCACAGTTATGTAAAGGGAGCAGTGGTACTGTAGTAGTTTATAGCAAGCTGATGTATTTGCAGTCTGCTGATTGGTAAACTGTTTTTGACATCAAAGCTGGTCTGTGGTGAAATACCACTGGTATGCCATCATTTTTTGTTTTTTAAATGATTGATACAGAAATAACTATGGGGTAACCAAAAGGTTATATACACTGGCTCAGACTAGTGGAGGGAACTTTTTTTGGCTCAGTGGTAGAGACCCCCGGACCCCTGTTCAAAACCATTGATCTCTACAATTCTGTCAAGCCTGCAGCTGTTTCGGATCACGTAACAAATGATGAGTTGTTTTAAGACAAACCCTTCTGGGAATAAGGGGGATGATCACGCATTTCTTCCTTGCCCAAAAGAAGTTTAGATTTTGTAAGAAATGCCAAGTGATCGGTTTACACGGAATCAGGCGTCATTAACTGTGTCATGTCTAGAGAAACAGCTGCATGTAGAGTTTCTCTATAGGATAGTGGCCTCAATGGTAAGCAGTTAACCTGTTTTAAGCCTTTGGCTCAATGAGCTATCACTATTGATAACCTTCAGCTTTTTAATCAATATTGCTTCACTGGCTGTCTCTTGCTTTTATCTTACAAATGATGCAAAATAGATCACTAGTGACTAGAACAGTGACTCCAGCATCATTATTTTTTTATTTAAGTGCTGACTCTATTCATTGATGAAGTTTGTAGGTACCTGTGTGCCCCAAAAAAACAGTAGCATTTTAAGTAATGCTGCATTTGGTTTTCCTGCAATTTAGGCAATAGAAAGAGACAACATAATCTCTTTGTGCACCCATGGAATACAGAAGGATGGCATTGCCAGTGTTACACACATTTACACCAAAAAGATTAACAACTTCACAGGGTCACAAAGTCAAGTAGACAGTTGGCTGGTACATACACCACTGTGCTGATAGTTCACTGATGTGTCTTATAAGTTTAACCTTACACGTTACACCAAACAGATACAGGCTGGCATCTGTAGTGTGCCAAGGCTGGGCAATAACCTAATAGCTCCAAGGTGAACGCTGCACGTCCACTGCATCTGTGCAGAGCCAAGCCTTGGGAAGCAAGGAACAGCAGGGAAAATCCGAGGCTAGAGGAGCTTCTGTTGAACCTCCCCCCCACCCCAGTGCCTGCACCTGGACCCGCAGCTCAACAATGATGCAAAGTCAGCTGGCTTCTGATTCTGCCCTCCCCGTAGCGGGTGGCATCTATTCACACCATTAACCGAGTAGTGCCCGACCCCACCCCCTCCCCCGCTCCCAAGCCCTGCCCTGCCATCCGTGAGCCTCAAACATGATGGATCACTCGGGCGACTTTAGAGCCCAAGGAAAGAGGCTGAGCTGGGGCTACAGACTCATGACCTTCCTTTGCAAAAAGTCGACGCCACCTGCAGCACGGGCTGAAGCGCGAGACGTGTAGGGCTTAAGAAATGTCTGCCTTTTTGGTTTGGCTTTTTTTCTTTTTGTTCAGCGTTCTCATTAGTTCAGATTTAGGGGGCCTATTAAAGAGATGAAGTCCTCAAAGTAAGGGAAGTGAATTGTACGCCTTTTTTGCTCGGAAACCGTTCAAGCTCCTATATGGCTTAAGAAGACCTTTCTTTTGCACGTAGTATTCCTGCAGTCAATTTGATTGAGTGTTTTGAGATCTACACAGCATAAGGAAGTTAGACCTAGAACACGGCAGAAGAAACGTTTGCTTGCCTGAAAAAGTAAAAACCAAAACAGCTTCCTACCAGCTTAACTTTTCTGATTTTTTGAGCATCTCATCTTTTGAATAGTTAGCCATCAGGGTGGCTCAACGGTTAACTTAAATACTTGCACTACCCACGCAGCACACTCCAGTTCGCTGTTTATTAACAAGCCAACTAGTTTCATCAAATAGTTAGTCTTCCTGGATTAGACTATAATTTAATGACTGCTGAAACCAAGATTGATGGTTACGTGGTGGAAATTCAAAAGTTCTGAATAATATAATCATTTTAAAATGAATGTCCTCCTCAGCCCTATCCCTATCCCTATCCCTATACAGGGTGGTAAACCACTATTTTGTATTTTCCATTAGTTAAGGCAGTTTGATTAGATTTGTCTGTCTTCAGTGAAAATTTCACACAATAGATAATCTCTAAAAGGTTGCTCCCATGTAAGCGTCAAATACAAACCGTTCTGCATTCCGTCAAGCTAAAACAAACCTTGTTATGATTTGTATGAAAAGCTTAAACTGAAAGCTGAAAGCATTTTGACGTGAATTACTTTGGTGACTTTTATTTAGCCTTTTATGTATGGTTGTCTTACGTAAATAGAAAAAAATCTAGAAATAAACATAGACATGAACTGGGCATATGAGCTGGACACAGAAATGTCAAATGTACAGCTTTTTCTTTTTAACAATTGCCAACAAACATGTTTTATAAATGTTTGGCTTCCTGCCGAATTGCACTTTTTCTTTTTTTTTTTTTAAATAAATACTTTATTTTTTGTATAACTGTAGTTGACAAAATCAACAGATTAAGAAGCATTTGGTTTTTTAGATTATTGTTATTATTATTAGTAGTAGTAGTAATGCAGAACCACATGTATAAAATTTCTCATTTCTCCAATGAAACCGTTCCAGCTTTATAATTTAATAATTTTTGAAAATCACTACCTACTTTAGTGTACAGTATTTGGAGGGAGATTGTTGATAATCCCATTAAAATGTACTGGTGTTGGCTAAAACTGGATTTGAATGGGTGGCTATAAAATAACAGGTTGCATATTTCAACCAAAAAGAGTGAGTCTCCAGCCAAAAAAGGAAGTCCTCCTCCTCCTCCTCCTCCTCCTCCTCCTCCTCCTCCTCCCTGCTGTTTGGATCACAGTAAAGCTAATTTTACCTTATCAGTGCAGTAATTTAGCAAGCACAGCTTGGGTTTCTGTCGGTTAGACCTGGACTATTGTCCAGCGCAGCTGTGGTTGAGATAAACCCTCACTCGGAACAAAGTCTGACTGACCTTTACAACCAAAATCTCACTTGCTTCCCTCCAAACTAATTTATCAGGCTTGGTTTTCGGCCTAGCCGCACAGCAGAGGTCTGAAAGAACATTACGAAGAGGGTGAGTGAGCAAGAGAGGGACGGGAGAGAGGGATTAAGATGACTAACTGGTCCCTCCTGTTTTTCAACTGACACTTATTGGAAACGGAGATAGCAGTTAAGCATAAAACTGAATTATCACACTGTATTTCCGTGATGGACCATGAAACTGACAGACAAGTAGAGGTATATACACTGTCCACCAGTTCCACACCTGTTACAGTATCTCTATCTATCTATCTATCTATCTATCTATCTATCTATAATACTAGCAACCTGGAAATCCAAGTTATATACTGTACCTACAAGATCTGGCTGTTTTGTATTACAGGGTTTTGAAACTGCCGAAAGTGTACAAGTACAATTTGGGACTTTTTTTTGTGAAAGAAAGGAACCTCTACAAAAAATGTGTAAGCCAGGAGGTTGTGGTGTAAGCTGTTGACTCACTGACCTTTTTAGGAAGCTACTTGACCCTCTTGTTAGTCAGTCCCGTCCTGGCTGTAAAACTATATACAAGCAGAACTCTCCTGTGGAAAAACAAGATTGCTGTATTTCAGTAATGCTGGACAAGAATTCAAAATAATTACAATACTGTACTTAATAGTGATATTTGATGGGGGAGGAGGAATCCGCTGCAGATATAAATACCACAGCGATCATTTTAAAAATATACATGTAGGGTCTTTCTTTTAACCCTAAGTGCCATTGTCCACATTTGAGGACAGGCTACTTTGTATTGGCATCTATCTGTTATTTAAATTTTCTTTTCAACTATATATTCTTACGATAACTGGCTCTAATTTTGTTAAGTCTAAATGTATCAGATTACATACAAAGAAAAATGGATTAGGTACTTAGTGGGTTAAAGCAGGAACAGGTAAAACTGCCCAGCAAAAAGTTATTTATCCACCGCCACTATGTGCAATAAATGAATAGAGCCTTAGGTTTGCACATTTATAAAAAAAAGCTTGTCTAATCATGCATGTTTATCACGTAACAGATTCAGGTGCATTGACAGGCAAGTGTTGGGGGGGGGGGGGGGGCTGCTTCTTTTGAGAGGGGGGTGGCGGGGCTCAGAAGTAGCAGAAACGCATTGAAACTTCTGTGTTGCACTCTGTCATCCTTCAGCTTGATGAGCACTTAAAAATGGAAATCCAAAATCCCACTGTCTGTCAATCTCTTCATGACAATCCAGTGGAGAGGACAGGAGCGGGTTGGGAATGCGGCAGCTCAAGTGGCCGCGAGTGAAGACCCCCACTCCAGGCTTGTCAGCTCGCCCTTGAGTCTGCCCGATTGCTGGGGTTCCCAGGGAGATGAGAGTCTGGGAGGAACACAGAGGGATTAACTTTTCACATGGCTCCGAGTCTGTGCCTGAAAAGACCTGACAACCAAACAGCTTTATTATTAAAAAAAAAAAAAAAAAAAAAAATGTTTGCATGATGGTTCAGAGAGAGGATTTGGGAGATGGAGTGTCACATATATATATAAAAAAAAGCCCTCCTCATTTATGCTTGATCAAATTGTTTGCCCCCCCCCCAGTTGGGAGGAGACTAGGAACATGGCTTTCACTCCTCAGACATTTAAATGTTGATTGTTGCTGCTATCTTTACCAAGACCCTAGTTCTTAGCATTGTTTTGCAGTGAATTACAACTGCATTAAAAATACAAAAGCAAAGATTCTGCATGTGAACCACTTTGGATTTAAATATCGTGAAGTTTACTAGCACATCGTAGGGTCAAGCAAACAATAGGTTTAATTAGATCTCCACAATACAGCTTCCATGCAGAATGATCATTGTATCTGGGCCTCTGCAGTCATTGTTGGATTGGAAAATTGGGCAGTACAAAACAGAAATCACATGTTTTATAATACCAGGTTCCTGTGGGTCCTTTCTATATTGACTAACCGGTGCTATCTTTCAGACATAGGCAAATAGCCTGAAACCAGTGTGGCAATTTAGACACGCATGTACAGTATATCTACACTTCTCAGCCAAAACGGCTTTAGATAAAGCAAAAAAGGTCAAGAGCCAAGGGATCTGATTTGGTCTGTGTGGTATCATGGTTTGAAAAAAGCTTGGCCACTCACTCACTGCCTGACCCTACACTTGCCCACCTTGTGCCACTGTTAAACTTGGTTCAGGACCCCACTGAATGCCAATCTCACTTGAACTGTTAGGCACCAACCTGTTTTGTAATGTATATCTTGCATGTCTGAATCTAGGGTAATGAGCATGAAATAATAATATAGGCTTATGTTATATGTGAGATTTAGTATGGATGAAGGTAGATACTGTACATCCATGTACATGCACACATACACACAATAAGAGAAAACAATAAGTCGTTTTGCACACGTGACTTTCATTATCTGCAATTAATTGCACTCTTCTAAAGTAAGCGTTTCCGTAATTCAATTTGCAGTTGTCTATCTGTTAGTGTGACAAATAAGTAATCAATTTACGCATGTAGGAGAGGTTTCAGGAGGCAATTGATAGAAGATGCAAGCTTTGTATTTCTCGTTTCAGTTTTCTTATAGACAATCAGAGAAACACTCCCTTGATTATGAAGAGGGAAAAGCTATTCCTTTTATATTTTACTTTCATTTTTTTTTAAAACACTACAGTGTATCAGTGCTTATCACTTTCCAATATGTTTCTGTTCAAGAACACGGACACACACACACGCACACACACACACACACACACACACGCACACACACGTGAAACTGCGTTTTCACTTCTTGGGGCTGACCTTTTTCCTGCTCTGATGAATGAACTGTCAATTGGCGTTAGTGAGAAGAATCAAAACAAATTGTACACAGAGAGTTGTATTGACTTTCTCAGAGACTGAATCAGGAAGTCAACCTCCGTAAACTGGGCACTTATTGTTGCGATCACCAAGTAACACTGGAGTCGCTCAAGGGCAAGGAAAGAGGGTGCGGTACTTCATTGCAATACAGCAGGGCCTCAAGACTTCCTCAGGCAAGCTTTTTATCCAGTGCCCTGTACAGTTAGCCTTATAGTCAGGTGGTTGTGTTTGTCAATATTTTCTTTTAAAATGATTACACAAGTTGGGTGTAAGAAACGCTCCATTTTAAAAAAAGATATTAAAATCCTGCAACTTTACCACCTGTTGTATACTCTTGCATTATATAGGACTGTATCCTCTATAGATTGAAATATTATTCCAATTGTAATTGCTAAAGCCCCACTTTGATATGGTGCAACTGCATGATTCATAGATTTCTGTGAGCTATACATATGTAGTGAAAACAAGAACTGTCAAACCTTTATTTTATTTTTTGTCTTGGGTTGAACAATTGTTTCACTTTTTTTTTTTTTCACTACATTGCCAGATAAAAAGGCACTTTGCTCTTACTTATGTTTTGCAGTTCGGTTTTCAAGAGAGACATTCATGAACACCCCCCCCCCCCCCCAGGTCCATCCATCTCATTCCCAGATAAACCCTTCCTTTATTCCTTCCTGACACATTATCCAGTTTGTGTAAATGGAGCACGGAAGCCGAATGGCGCAGGGAAAGCGGATCTCTACGTTCAAGTAAACAAAGTGGGAGAGATTTTAGACTTGTCATATCCACTTAAAAGCTGTTACCATCACAGGACCCGTTTAATGTATTATAGCTCTATCCTGTATTCATTACCAAAGCCCCAGCAGTTGAAGGTATGAATGTTTGAAAGAAAGCTTGCCACACTTTCTAGATACAATACTGATCATTTCAAATCCTGCATGCTGAAAAAATTAATAGCCCTTTTGTAAAAAAATAATTAAAAATGCATATGAGTGACCCTGAAATGCTTTAAATATGAATTCTGTGGGGATAGAGGAAAAGAGAAGAGGTCATGAAAAAAAATGAAAGTAGAAAAGTGACCAGAGATAAAAATGAAGACGGACATCCGGCTGGGACCAGCAGCAGACTAATTAGAGAGTAGAGTACCAGTGTGTTTGGGGAGGGGGGGGGACAGGCCGCAGACGCACCCCCCAAACAGTGTTGCAAAGAGCCAGGAGCTGAGCAGGACTGGCTTGCATTGTTCCTGAATTAGCCAAAGTCAGGAGTACCTAAATAGGGCCAAAGAAGTGAAGGGGAAATGAAGGTTAGGCCACTTTTGAGCCTGTTAGGCAGCCCCATTCAGGGGGTTATGAAAGGACTACAAGCCTCCCTTTCTCTGAAGTAAATTGGGAGGAAATGTGGCCATTGTCCTCTGTTATGAAGTGGCTGGATTTTTATTGTGAGGTGCCTACCTATAGATGAGTGGTGAGACAATGGGAGTGGATGTGCAAGGGTCAGAATGAGGCCAGGGAGGAGCGAAAGAAATAAAGGAAGAAAACAAAACATGCATCCTGCTAATCCTGTTCAGTTTTATACTGACAGTACATTTGATGGTTGTTCCCTACGCTCTTCCCTTCTCTGCACTCCAGGATCCTTGTGCTTCGTCGACACCCCATTTTGTTTAACGTGCGTATTCCGTAAAAGTATTTTTTTTTTTAGCTGTAGGGTTGTCGCAAAGTGGTTTGCAATGTGCAGGTGTAGTGGTGATGTGAATATGAAACAAAAGACAGACAACAAAGTTCACGGTTTTATTTTTATAATCCTAGTCTGGTGACCACAAAGAATAATCCCAGGCAATACACAGCAATGTGTATTGCACTGTTCCAAAACAACGGGTTGCAGTCCCGAAATAATAAGACACAGTTTGTAAATAATAAACACAGCAGAACACACACAAAGACACATGTTCACAAGTCCAGAGTGAGTGCTATAGTGCCTATGGTGTAATACAATTTATCCGTGTACAATGGTGCAGTGTTGTCCGGGTTTAGTGCTGGCCTTAAGTGACAGCTCTGGATCGTGTTAGCCGTCAAATGATAACAAACAAGTAGATTTTTAGACACGACGAAACAAACAAAACACTCATCTTAACCATAAACAAAGGAACAGATCACCTTGCTATGTCCCCTTAGTTAACGAGTGCAACCGTTTCTCCTCCAATCCAGGGTTGCCACATCACTTCCCTTCTGGGGCGATGACTTGGTGTAGAAAATGCATTGAGTGATCGGGGAGTTTAGATTGAGTTCTTCAGCAACTTGACTGGCTACTGACTTCATGAATTCACCAGTAGGCCAATGGCCAGTGATTTTAGTAGTACTGTAAGCAGCTCCCTGCTGCAGATTTCAACTATGGTGCTTTTGTTTATTTCTAGTTCATTGCCTGTAGTACAGCTGATTTTTTTCTTTTTGTATTCTTAAATTTGGTTTTGGGGTGAGGTTGGGGGGGGGCTAGATAGAAAAGGCAAAGGCTTCTGACAGCTCCGGCTAATTTGCACTCCATTTACCTCTCTATGAAAAACCATCAGCACTACAGAAGTGCCGCTAACCAATTGACCTTATTCAATGGTGGAGTGATATGCTGGGAAATGGGCCAGGTTTGCTGTGGTGCAGAAAAGAGCAAATTAGACGGAAGCTTTATTCTTTCTTTCTTTACTCTAAACCCCCCTCCCATTTTTCCACCACCCTGCTCTAGTTAAGTTTGTTTTGGCTCAAGTCTGCCGTGCTGGAGTTACAGGTGAGGGAGGGCGTTAGTCCAAGAGGAACGTCTGAAGAGCCACGAGACGCTGCTGGGACTGCAGAAACCGCGGTTCAAGCGGCCTGCTGTAAGTGTCTGGGGTCAGGTGCCTAAGCTACTCACCTTTTTAACAGTGAAGAATCTCTATGATCCTTATAATGTACAGCTACCCTAGTTAAAAGGCTGTGGTTGATATTGCTCTTCTGTTTGAAAGATGTAACCAACAGCCTGTGATTTCACAGCCCACACACTGCTTACCGTCTGTCCCTGTGTACCTCCAAGTACTGTCGCAAATTTATCTTTTAAAATGTCCTATTCAGTCGCATCAAAAACGGCAACGTGCTTGAGAGAAGTAAAACAATATAAGGTTCAGAAGGCAAACGGCACGACGCATTTGGTATATGATTATTATGACTTTCATGCCATGCTGTTCTAATAGATAGATAGATAGATAGATAGATAGATGGGTTATGTATTATTATGTCTATATTATTATTTGATATTCTACTGAGAAAGTAAGGTTGAAGTTTAGCTAATATCGCACACCAACTGTTTTATAATACAATCATTTCCATATGCTACCTCCAGGATCCCAAATATCCCAACATTTGATGAAAATGTGGTAAGGACATAATAATATGTGTCTGTGCATGTTATCACTCTTGCCCCCTCCCTTCTCCTCCTGCTATCTGAGCACCTCTGGCCCCCACGCAGTGCCCTTCTGTATTATTTCTTTCTGGTCTCTCTTGGTACCCTCTTCCTCTAAGTGCCCGGAGGCCTTCCGGAATTCCCCTTCTACATTCTGCCCATGTCCGCACCCTCATTAATCAACGTCAAGCTGGCCGGAGCACAACAAGAGCAGTATTCTTCCTCTGCCCCCTCAGCCCTCATATATCCCATTGTTCACCAAAACTGATTCACATGGCAAGAAAACAGCCTATGCAACAACATGAAAGAGATGAGACAAAAAAATGAAAAGAATCGCGAAAAGAAGAAAAAAAGAAGAGGCATTTGTCTTTTTTTTTTTTTTTTTGCTCTCTCAGAAATACTCTCAGTAATACTCGGTGGATGATCATTTTAAATTATTCATAGAGAAATGAAACAGCCATTGAAAAGTGAAGTGTATGAAGGTCTTTGTCTGCAGCTCATTGTCCCTTGTCTGTCATTAACCTTTACTGTAACTCTGGGCAGGGTAGTGCCACTTCTGCTGCACAGAGGCATGGGAAAATATATTTCCTCATGTCATGGAAAATGTTTCTGAGGTATTTTGTGCTGATGTGAGGTTTAGCAAAGTCAAGGATCGCTTATCGGGACTGTGTGAGGCATGCTTTAAACGATAAAGCACTGTGCCTTTTTTTTTAAAATTTTTTTAAAATGCTGTTTAACAAATAGGCTGCACTGTACTGGCAACACAACTGTACCTTGTCTTCATAAGAAGGCTCTGTAATTTTAAAAGTAACTGTATTCCAAATGAATTGCATATTACATTTTTTGATGTTAAAGTAAAACGAACACAAAACATTATCTACTTTTTCTGGACTTTAAGGACTACATGCACCTAGATAGAATATTAACACCTTAAAGGGGAGGGTCGGCACAATATCTCGTTTTTTTGCACGTGCCTGATCTAGAAGTGACATATTGAATATGATCATTAAAAGCTAGGTGATTTTATGTGCAGTTGCTTCCTGTTGGCTCTCAGAATTCTTAGAGCTCTGACCCAGATGGACCCCCTTCTGTTCAATGCAGTGGGTTTTGTTCTGTCAATCTGGGTCGCCTGAAGGTCAGCTACCTAATTGTGTGACGGTGTTTCAGTCAAGGACTTCCACCCCAAAAGTAAAGGCAGCCAGGCCCTAGTCATTGTGATCTAAACTGGATTTGAGTTCAGTTCTTCAGGAGTGAAAGGAGAGGGCAGAAGGTAGGGCTGCTTGGGTGTGAGATGAGGTGATCAGTCAACCCAATAAGCCAAGGATTTTATAAGAGGATATTTTTAAAAAAACAAAAAAATATCCCAGGTACTGTACTCTGCGTAGACCTTGCATAGTGTAAACTGCAGCTAGATTAAATATACAGCAGGGCTGGTTAGAATGAGTGCTACTGGACATAGTTTTAGTATTTAGAGGGATTTGTTCTATTTTTGGAGAAGAAAAAAAAAATCTTATTAATAATAAAACAATCCTCCTACATGCTTATACAAATAGGGGGCCGGCACTGGTGACCAGAGGTATGATGCTTAAAAAGATCATTTATAACAAGCAGTGCTTTAGAGGAATACCAGTGGGGAATGTTAATTTGATGATTTGTTATTTCGTATTCCTCGGAGGGGATAGTTAGCTGAATTGAGTCTTGACAGGGTTCAGCCCAGCCGTCCAGACACTCTCTCAACTCCTCAAGTTTTTTATTTTCTCAGAGAAAGGAACAAAAATACCATGACAGTCAGAGAGGATTTCTTCATGCCCATACAAGGTATTAAGAGGAATCTGATCTGCAATCACCACCTCCTCCTCCTCCTCCTCCTCCTGTTTCTATCTGCCACTAATGCTCTGTGTCTTGGAAGGTAGCCAAATGCCACCAAGGACACTCTGGTAATAAATCATCCTTATTTCAACATCTGCAAGCCCCAAAGGCTACCCCTAGCCAGGATGGACCCTCTCTTTCTCCCAGTGTCCACGACTGACAAAACAGCTATTGTCCGTGCCCTAGTGAAGAAGAACCCTCTTTTCTTCTTACAAAAGCCGTCTGAAGCCAAGATGTGGGCTGCCAAAGAAGATGCCTATGTCTCTGCAGGGAGCCTGAGTTTCCCTCTGTCTCTTTATTTCTCCGTTAATACTTTCTTCTCTCGTGGGGGTCACACACTAGATTCCCCTTTCATTCAGCCCCAGAGTTTCAAACTCACATAAAGACATCAAGCAAAGAAAATGGGCAGAAAGAGATATTAGGCATGCCTGTCACTTCTTCAGTACTTTTATCCAGGGTGGAAAAAGAAGTCTCTTTTTTTGAAAGTTTAGAAAATGATCCCTGCCAGAGAGGAATAAAATGACTTGGATGTATTGAGAAAAGAGAAAGTAAGTCACTAACACTGTGTTGCAATGCTGCAGTGGTTTGGCCGGTAGATGGATTGCTGTACAGAATACAGACTGAAGACTGCAGGTTGCGCAGAATGTTTTTTTGAGACTCATGAATGAGCCTTGCACTTTCCCACCATTGCTCAATCCCAACAATAGAAAGATGTTTTCTGCAGGTCAACAGCATTTTGCACCACTGAAGGCAATGAAAGTTCTAGTAGACAGTATGGTACCATTGAGGAACAAGATGGGTTGTACATCCCAGTGTGCAAAGGCATGTAGGCGCATGCATTGTGTTGGTGTTTGTACAGGACTGTATGTAGCAGTATTTAACTTACTGCCTCCCTTGAAAACAAGACTTCTGGTTAGATACAGAAGATTGTACAACATGGACCTGTAATCGGTATCATTATGATGCATATAATTATTAATGTATCTAATGCTCCTTGATTAAAGGATAACAGGTTGAAATGTAACAAATTATGTTATTTTAATAATCCACAGCTAAGGAAAGTTGAAAACAGGATACAGAATAAAAAATGTTTCAGTCTAGAGAAACTACAGCTAGTATGGTGGAATGTGCTGTCTCTAAAAAGGTTTACAATTTCTGTAAAATACATTCAGTGCAAAAAGTACGCACACTAAAACGTTGATTTTCAGGGAAACCATAGGCATACATCATGCAATAAAACACTGGTAATAGGAACTCCAAACTGCATTCCTAACCAGTTATTCTCCCAGCAAACATTTTTATTTCCAATTAGCACAAGAAGAATTGCTAATTTGCTGCAGTTGGACAGGCTTGACGTCTCAATCTGCAAAGTGTCAGGGCCATGAAAGGAAATGTTTCACACTGCCCTGGAGAGCGAGGCGGCCTTCAGAAGAGGGTTGAGGCAGTTGGCCCAGCAGCCAGATTGACTGTCCTGGATGCTAAATTACTCACACAAGATGTACATTGTCTGCAGTGCCAGCACCGGAGCATGATCTCTCTTTGGGGGGTGGAAAACTGCAGAGTATAGGGACTTGTTAGCCTTAGCTTGCTGTCTGTATACGGCATGTTGCTCATCCAAAGGGGAGAAATAAGCAGATGGAATGCACTGTAAGTGTTTAAGCATAGTCTAAAGAAAGCTTTAACCCGAGCAACCCAAATATTGTCAACGGTGAAGTTCAGCGGCAAAGTTTGCCTGGTTTTCATGTCAAATTATAAAGCGTTACCCATTGGACTGTAGGATTTTGGCCAGAATTGTATTATTTTCCATGGGAAGAAAAATGAAGTGAGTTATGAGAGTTGAGTAACTGAGAGCCCCAGACATGGCTGCAAAATATCGTCTTTATCAACCGTTCAAGGAACCATCCCAGAATAACATTCCCTGAATTTCCCTTTGCAGCTCCTAATGGACAGGCTCTGGGTTGCTTTCTCTTGATAGTCCCATGAGGAGCTGTGTCCCCACTGATAAAACCAGATTTCTAGCCAAAACATATGAGCAGCTAGCTCCATTACAGTACACCCTGCGTCCCACCACCCCGTCCCTCTTCTCCGGTCCCTTAAAACAACCCAGTGCATCCTTTGCATTAAACAGAGTCGGATTCCAAAGCAATTCCCCAATTTCCAAGCATTGCTAATGGGTCTGTTATCTAGTCTAGGGCTGAGGAGCTATAACACTTTCACCAATTCCAGTGTGACGTTCATGTTTGCGTTGAGAACTGTCACAGCACTGATTCTGTGGTTTCCTTGCCTTTTTGACGAAAACCTGTACTGCAAGATCTTTCACAAGATACGTAGAGTATGAGTGGTGCAATTTCCCTGCTGGTCGGGTTTTTTAATTTTTTTTTATTTCAGCGCCGGTTTTGACAAGTTATACCCAACCCACTCTTGTCAAGGTCCGTTCTGCTCAAGCTTCAAGTCTGAGATTATAACAATCCCAAAGAATTTCAGGTGACTGGGTAATAAAGCGTTATCTTGTTCTAATAAAGCCAGTTGTGATCAGACGAAGTTCATCTCCAGAGCATGTACACAGATGGCAGGTGTTCACACTATTCAGTTTTTAATTAATAGCACCAGTTAGGCTAATTCAGGAGGTTGCCAATGGCTTCGCTAGCAGCAGGCAAACAGGTACAGTTCCCTTCAGGAACCATTTCAGAGAGGTTTGGATTTATAACAAGAGGTCAGTACAGTGTATTATAGGGAATATGGGAGTCAGGACCGCACTGCATTATTACACCTAGTTCTGTGTTATAAAGCAACGGCTTGTGAAGTGGGAGCACTGTGTATGCTGTAAACCCAAACTTGTTTTCACTATGTATTTGACAAGTAAAGTTTGATGTGTTTGGCTCAATAAACTTGGCTCGGCTACAGACTCGCTATGCGACCAAACCTTTAATTGGGCAAGTCACTGGTCCCACCCAGCTGTAAAAATGAGCAGGAGCAGAGCCTCACTGTAAGGATCTAGCAGCACAGCTGGCCATTCCTGTTTAAATCATTATGTTAGCTAGCTTGCTTACTTACCATTCAGCAATAAGCTGTACCTATGTTTCCAAACCTCCTGAGATCATTTGAAAGCATGCAAGATACCTAAACAGTAAAAAGCTTTATAGACAAAGCCAAACCCGAAGCAAATATGGTACATAAAAAATAAATAAAAAAATAATAAAACGTAAGATCTTTTAAATAACCAATTCCTGATTTAATCAATGTATTAT
The DNA here is from genome assembly GCF_902713425.1 of Acipenser ruthenus. Classification (NCBI taxonomy): domain Eukaryota; kingdom Metazoa; phylum Chordata; class Actinopteri; order Acipenseriformes; family Acipenseridae; genus Acipenser; species Acipenser ruthenus. The sequence goes on from NC_081208.1 coordinate 2,216,448, forward strand.
TTAATTAATTAAAGTGGCTTCTTGAGTCTTTTTACAGGCTTTCCTTCCTAAACGCACAAGGAAAATCCATAGGATCTATAGAAACTAAACTATACGTGAAGGTTCGTCTTTTAAGGTAATCACCTGTTTCAAGTAAACCGGCAGCAGTGAATCACGGGTGCGCTATGCGGTGGGAATGGATAATCAATTTCATTAGCTGCATCAATCATCAAGGCTTGACATTTATTATGGTGATGATGGGTTATCTCGTGGACTTGGAGACAGACGGGCAGAGATAAATGGGTGATATCTCTTGGCGCAGGAATAAATACTGCACAGAGATCACAAGAGTGAGAGAAAGGGAGAAATACATCACTAGGTTTTCACTCCCGACCGGTCCAATATAGTAGAGATTTTATTTGCATTTTGGATAATGATCAAGTGCAAAGGACTTGGGAGGGGTGGGGTTATGCAACATTGAATAGTAACAAATAATGGCAGGTGTGAACTTTATCCGTTTTAGGCTAGTAATGGGAGAAACCCAAACTCTTAAATAATTACCACTTCTGGGTTTTCTATTGTGTTTTGGACATGAGATTAAAAGTGCTGGCGAGCTGTTTTAGGGGTCGTGTTTCTTTCAATGGTGATCGAAGGAGACTGGTTTCGGGGCTCTGCAGTGAGCTACATTAAGTCTAACACACAGCCCCCCACAGTGTCCAGTATCTGAAGTTTCATTCTTTCACTTTTAGATCAGTATTTAACACTGAGGTTCAGCACACTTGCCAGATGGACTGTAACCATTTGGCTGGTACAGGGATTATTCTTGGCTGGTTAGATCATGTTCCTATTAAAACTTTCATTTCAGCTGCATTTGGATATTTTTGGTACCACTCTTTTACATTTTTTGTTCATCACTTTTCCCAGAAGTGTTCTGTGTCATGACTATTTTTATTTTCACAAAAAAAAAGTGCAAGAGGGGAGAGAGAGAGAAGGCGCATTTGTTCGTACCTTAAGCGGCTCACAGGATGAAACCCCATACAGTCCTGCCCTCCTCCCTGCCTGCGAGACCTCGGATGAATTGAGATCTAACAATTGGACCGACTAACAGGAATTCACATGGTTCAGATACACTAAAAGAAACTTAATACATTAAATGACAAATGTTTCGACTAGAAGTTGCAGTGAGTTTGTAACCTTCCTGCCCATCAGTGGCTTGTGCCATGGTAGTTTAAATACTGTAGGACTGGCACATTATTGTAGCCTGCCCAATTTATATAATAATATTACAAAATAAATAAATAAATAAACATACATTTTTTATACTGTTCTTTTACCTTATAATAAGATGAACAAACACACAGGGAACATTTATTCTACCCAGTGTGTTATTGTTAATGTGACTCCCAGTACAAACATTTTAGATTCCCAGTACTGAAGTACAGGCTTTCAAACAGGCCTCTATACATCATAGCCCCCTGATCCTCAGGCACTAATTGGGGGTCATTCTTCTCACTCTGTCACCTGGGCTGACAGCCGCCAGGCCCGTCACATTTAAAGAGATGACTCTGCAGCATTGAAGGCATCAGAATGACAAACCCCACCCTTACTGTCAGAGCGTGCCAGGCAGGAATACATTCCCAGACATTGCAGCCTCCCAAGAGCTTCCACTAGCGCTATTAGAAATGAAACAATTAAAACAACACGCAGCTTCGACTACCAAACGTCGACAATTTCTGATTTATGAATTGTAGAATTTAAGACAACAGGTTTCCTGTTTTTCTTTCGCGGTGCTGATCAAATGTTTAAACTTTTGTACTTACAAGTTGGCCTGGTAGGCCAAGTAATAGGGCTAGAAATGAATGGAAATGTATTTAATGTTAGCTATCGGTCTGTCTGTTTTGAATACCACTCATAGCTCAAAGGGAGGGGGCCTCTATCACAGCCATAAAGTTTGCTGGTATAGCCAAAAGTTGACGTCAAATTGTAAAAATAGTCTTCTGTTTACATTAAATTCAAAGCTCTTTCAAAACAAACTGGTATTTTGTAGCTCCTAGAAAGTAATGTCATTACCAACTTCAAAATGTATATCAATAAAGTGTATAAAAGAAAAAAAAAAGCCACAATGGACATGTCTTGTTACTTTATTTTATTTTGCTATCACTATATTGTCGATGACAGAAAAGCTTTTTTTCAGTCCACTCCTGTTGAATCTCACTGTATTCTTGAGGTGAATGATGTTTTGTCAGTTGAGCAAACATACATTTTTCCATAGCCTTCATTAAAAATATGAGCCATTAGTGGAGTTAATAAATTAAACTGTCAGTAGGCACAAGCCTTAATGAGAAGGAGCTTATGCCTTTTTTTAAAGAAAAAGACGTTTGTGCTTCAACAAAAGGGTGTTTTATAAAATTACGAGGTGTTTGCCTTGGCATGACGCTTGCAGAGATTTGCTCTTTCCTATTGATGACCCAACTTCGTAGATCTGCAGTGTTTTGAAGACATTTTGCAGACAAAAGGACCATTGACTGACTCAGGGGCTTGCTCCATACGTATCTCCATTAAAAGACATTTCGGAATTGGAAAACCAGGCAAAATGTTCAATAACACTGAGGTTTTATGGCATATGCAGTGGGTTTTTTTTTTTTAAAGTGGAGTATTCGTGAAACGTGGGCTTTAATGCCAACTGCAGGAAATACATGGTCAAGAAATGTATTTGGTTGGAAAAAACATAAAGGTTTATAGAATGGCTCACCACCAGAGCAGGGACTGACCCAAACTTAAACTCTAGCTAAATAAAGCACATGTTTGTGCTCATTTAGACTCACTTACAGCAGCTCACAAGAAGCTGTTGATTTTAATGTGTTGCTGGATCCAATAACCAGCTCTGCTGGCATCATCAAAGCCAGGCTTAGGATGTAAATGTATTCCCCCCCCTCTCCCTTATCATTCAAAATCATGGAAGGAAGTACCTTTTAAAACCCAGGCACGCATTGGCAGGCCCGTAGAAGAATTATTCCTATAGGGAGATTCTGAATCATACTCTTCTCAAATACTGGTTCCTTGTACTTAAAACCTACAAGGTTGCATTCAGCTCAACTTTTGCATGGTGGTAATAAAGTGAAAATATCTAGTTCTAGTTGTGCTGCTGTTGTCCCAGGGCAGAGGCTAGGTGACCATGCAACCCCCCAGCGCACTGCAAGCGAAGGTCTTAACCACTGTGCAAAAGAGCCAGGCTTGTGGTTATAGAGCTTTGAACCTCATCTTCACGAAGGGGGACAGAATAAATAACAGCAGTGTGTCGCACAACACTGCCCATTACACTATAATGCAATTCTGTGTGTGTCTTTTGGGTGTGAAGACTCATGGTCTTGAAGACTAGTAAAGACCCAAATTCACCCCAAGGATCTTTTATATCCATAAAGCAGCGAAGATGATATAAACTACAATGCTATGAATAGTTTCCAGCATAAGTGCTGTTCCTACACATATTTACTTTTAGGGAAAAGACTATGGACAATGGAGGTCAACTGATTGGTCCCAAATTCACAGTGTCTTTTTTTTATTCGTTTAGAAATCTTAATGAAACAGGTATACCTTCCTGTACGACGGCTGTCATCGCACTGTATTTTCACATGTTTGTAATGCTGGCAGGTTGCTAAATTTAAGGTAAAGAGTGTCGCTACTTTAATGGACTGTATTTAGTTTGTAAATTTATATTTAAGGCTTTTGATCCCATTTTTTAAATTCATATCCATTCCTCTCTGGGAGATTGACATCAGTGTATGTAGAATAACCTTTTTCTCTCTCTCTCTTCTGTATTGTGTGCCTTTGTGCCAATTTGTTTTCTTAATAAGCGTAATGCGATGAAAATATGAAGGCAGATGACAGAGAGAGGCCAGGGGCACTCTTTAATCTACAGAAAGCTTGCCCCCGTATAAACATCTATTCTTCCAGGACCGCAAGGTTTCCTAATTTATTGCTGTGGACTTTCAGAGAGGCTATTATAGCAAGATCTATCACTCCTTCCTTATTCACTTATGATTATTACTGATCATCTCGGTAAAAGACTTATCAATAAACGGTGTCTGGGCTGGAGTTCATTCATATGACTCGGTCAATACCGGGTTCAGTGCTGTGGACTAAAAGGACAAGGGAATAGGGTGATGGATGGAAGAAACATAAATAAAATCTGCCCCCTTTTTTAATAAATTTACATGACAGATATGAAACACAATGTCAATTTCTATTCCTAGTTAATAAAATAAAGTAGTGGTGTTTACTGCTGAGGTGCTGACCTGGCTTTAACCCTTTGGTGTATTTACTCTTGCGTGCTTCCAGTTGTACTAAAGAGCTATTCAGTCTGCCTGCATTGTGTTTCATTGGTATGGTACATAGTATATGAATAACTCTGTATAGTTCTGAGAGGTTTTGTTACTTCACTGCTATATCTACAGGGTCAATGCGTTTTGTTGCTACACCCTCTCTGCAATTCCCATAGATCAACTGTTAGCTTTGCTTAGTAATAAGCAAGCAAATGAAATTGAGACAACATCCTCCTTCACCTTTCTACGCACTTGCGTGTTCGTCAGCTGTGATTTTCACAGTATGTTTTCTCACATCCATTAACGACAGGCTTGAAGAGGCTGATAAGAATATAATAAGGTATCAAACAATCCCAAGAAGGGAGAGATTTAAATTAAACAACCCTCCTATCACTGATCTTGCTGCGCTTGGCAAGACAAATGCGCCATTTACTATCAGTGCACTCTCACTATTTGTCTTGGCTAAAAGTTTCAAGTCTTCAGCTTATTAAAGTCATCATAAATATATTCTATCAGATTGTTGTTCAACTTCCTGGTATTCACAGTAGAAATCTTTATCAGCAGCTCATTGTGGAAATATGTTTTAAATAGCGATAGCCCTGTTCTAGTTTTTGCTGGTTCGTTCTGATATCTTTATAAATCCAGAAATAACTTATTTATATACTGCAAATGCAGTGCTGTGCAAAGAAAGCAAGGGGACTATAAATTACAATGACAGACTCTGTATATCCTGCAGGAAATGAAGCACTGCAATGAACATTGACACGAGAGCCAAAATTACAAAACAGGAGGCTATTGAATATTATGTTCATGCAAATCTCTTGGGTGTCTAATGGGCTTCTGCGTAGTGAAAAATGTATAGAACTCTCTGGGATACCTTTTATTTAAATGCAGATTATCCCACTGATAAGTATGATCATGCCTTACTGCTATTTTACCACTATAGAGTGACTATTTGCAATGCTCTCTTTTGCTCTTAATATAGTGGTGCTACACACTCCCAGTTTTTGATTATATTGATTCTTCTGTTGCCATTTAACTATGTACTGGTAACTATGTTTGTTAGTGCATATATATATATATATATATATATATATATATATATATATATATATATATATATATATATATATATATATATATATATATATATATATATATAGGGCAGCAGTGTGGAGTAGTGGTTAGGGCTCTGGACTTTTGAACGGAGGGTTGTGGGTTCAATCCCCAGTGGGGGACACTGCTGTTGTACCCTTGAGCAAGGTACTTTACCTAGATTGCTCCAGTAAAAACCCAACTGTATAAATGGGTAATTGTATGTAAAAATAATGTGATATCTGTATAATGTGAAATAATGTATAATGTGATATGTTGTAACAATTGTAAGTCGCCCTGGATAAGGGCGTCTGCTAAGAAATAAATAATAATATATATATATATATATATATATATATATATATATATATATATATATATATATATATATATATATATATAAATATATTATTAATGCAAATCAGACAGCTGAGTTGCATCAGTTTGACTGCGTTTATAATTTCGGTAACACAATAGCTTTGTTTGCTTTTTGCAAGTTGTGTGGAGTGAGGGTGTTGCTGAGTATCTACAGTACAATCTAAAAGCCAGGCTGAGATCACAAGTGAGGTGGTCTCAACTTTAGTCCAGGACACAAAACCAAAATGCCATACAATACTTCACCGTCTGTGTCTTAACAGGTTTACAGTGTATTAAGTGAAACAGAAAGTAGCATTTACTGCACACAAAATAAGTCCTCAAACGTTTGTCACCCATGAGTCAAATGGTGCTGCAGCACGCGAAAATCCATCGAAGTGCAGAGAATGCTGTGTAATGCCTTATAATCCTACGGTATGCAAGGCTAACCTAACACACTAAAGCTCATCTTTAGTCTTGTCATAACATACTTAAAAAGTGCATTGAAAGGTGCATTAGGTAAGATTATATGCTCAAGTGCATTTCGTTACTGTACAGGATGAGGGTGAATCACGTTTTACAAGGTTTCCTCAGCATTAAAGGAAGACCCACGATTCTCTGGGATGAATGAACAGATCCTCATCTAAAGTGTGGAATAAACAAGCCAAGCTCTTTTGAAACTGTCAGACCTGCTTTAGAAGCCAGGGCATCTCTTGAGATTTTTAGATATTGTAACAATGTTAAGGACAAGAAAATAACCAGGCTTTATTGACATCATTACCTCTCAACACAACACAACACAACACTGCTGTATCCTAGTTAAATGAAAATATAAGATTGTATAAAGTGTCAAAATATTACTGCACTGGTGTAATTCTTATATTACAGTCTACATAAAGATACAGGTATCAAACTAAGAACACCAGCTTACCATGATTTCCAAAGTATGTTATAGTAAGTACATTATAGGAACAGTGATCTGGTGCTGGGATGTAAGTGGTCAGTACTAGTCAGTCAGAACTGAACCTCTGGTGGGGGGTAGCGACTGTATAAAAGACCCCATTCAAAGATATCTATCAATGCTAAATTGTCTTATGATACTATAAATAGAATGCCCATCATATTCAACAGAATATGACACTGAGAGGCCACAATGCGGAGACTAGCAGCCTGCCCTGGCCCCCTCAACTCAACTCTCAAACATCTGCACCAGAACCAAAGAGGCTGGGAGCAAGCGATTTGTATCTGACAGCCATGTGAATGAAAGAAATGGTGTTTGTAAGTCATGTAGAAATAACAGCTAAAGGTAGCTGAAGTGTAGACAATTCTCCCACATATTCTTTTAATGACTATGTTACCTAAGCATTAAGGTAACGTTCATCCGAGATTACTGCTTCGCTGAGATGTTCAGTTTGTCAACCATGAGCAAACATGATGTTTTTATTAGTTTTATTTGCGAAGGATTGAAGTTCCACCTTGGAGTATTTCTCAATAGAAACTCAATTTAAAAAAAAGAAACCTTGTGCACAATATTATCTGTTCAGTGTGTATTTAAAGAGAAGGAACATGCTCAGAAAACCTCATTAATCACCTCAGTGTTTGAAGAATGTTAACTGTCTCGGGTAAACAGGGCAAGTTCACACAGTGCGCGGGGCGAGGGAGACCAGGTGCACTCTGGGAGTTTTTTTTGTTTTGTTTTCCACAAGACTCGCATACAGGAGGGGCTTCTGGGAAAGTGTTAGAAGGCACAGTGCATCAATACATTGTGGACGAGACGATTAGGGTTAGCCTAGGACAATATTTAAAACAAATAGAACTGTATAGCACTGCCAGAAATACTTTAATATCGCCATACTATGGTGTATTGTATAATAAACCAGTGTAGTCAAAGACGGTCATTCCAGTCAAGGTCTTCTTCTTATTTTTTTTTTGCCTAAACTGTTTAATTGATCAAATTGAACTTCTATTTAGGTAGTAAAGTTGTATTTTTGTTACACCTGTTTAATCTGGATTGCAATAGGACAAGATGTCTCTGCTCAGTTTACATTACATAGTATTTTACATTGTGCACTGACCTATAGCACACAAAAATAACACTATAGAACGTTTTTTTTAATATACATATTTACACTTTTCCATAAAAACATGCAAAAAAGTTTTTCTCCCTATCAAACAACATTGAACCCTTTTAAAGAGCAGATGTCTTCTACTGTATAATGAGTTTCGCAATGTCAGAAGTCTATTGGAATTTGTTGTAAAATATGAAAAAGTTCTGTTCTAAAGTTGAAAGGGCTATCAGAGAGATCAGTATTATTTTCTTCTTTTTTAAAAAAAATATTGACTGATATTCTCAGATAAGTTTAGTCAAAGAAAAATGCAACTATTTCACAAGGCCACGTCCGGATTTATTTATTTTTTGCTTGATCCAGTAACATGTGGTGCTGGTAAACTGTTCAGAAAGCTGTTTCAAAGCCTGAACAAGCTTTCCCTTCATAAACAGAATTTTCTGACGAGGTAGAAAAGACAGTGAACAACTTCTGCACAGTGTACAAGATAAATATTGATGAATATTCAATTTCACATCTTCTGAGATGAAAAAAACTGAGTGTCTTATACAAATTTCCTGTCACGCAAATTAACACCATCTACAGTACTGTGTGTGTGTAGTGTGTGTGTGTGTGTGTGTAGATACATATGTAGATTCAGAGAGAGAGATATGAATATTCATTTTACATGTTGGAGGGGGTGGACATTTTAGATCCAACTTTTCTGTCCTGTTGGTCAAACAATGTTCATTAATAAGCTGGATAAATATTGCATCAGCCTTGGCCCATATTATACAGAAACTTGAGTAAAATGCCTGTATAAACTTTGTATTGGATCATGTAATAAATGTATATTGAGCAATATTTATTTGAATTTTAGGAGCATGCCATCTCTGTTTCTCAACCAGTTAGTCATGGTAGCGATCTAATTATAATGATGCATTGTAACTCTCTCTCTCTCTCTCTCTCTCTCTCTCTCTCTCTCTCTCTTTGTCATTTTAGGAAATGCTAAACGACCATGATGTGGCAACACAAGATGGCTGCATTAAAAAGGTAGGAAGCGTTTTGTTTTTCTTCGAAAACATGTCTCATATTTCCTGAAGAATCCTAACAGAAAGGTTGACAAAATACCAGTGGGATGCAAATTGAATCCCAGCATTTTCCCCAGAAGAAACTTTAGAGGACCAGTTGGCAGACCACAGCATTACCAGCAGAAGTTAATGATGGTTGACGATGGTTGAACCATGACTAAAGATCTGGGACCTCCTGACTTTTGAAATCAGCGACCTCCCACGATTTTGTTTCAGATTACTGTAACCCTCAAAGTACTGTACAGCATTACTCTCGGAGCTTCAGCTGGTAAACATGATGTATAGAAGCTCCACTGGGGAGTTTATGAGGTACTACATTTATTGAGGGTGGGGCGGGCAGTTTGCTTTTATGGCCGGTGTCAAGAGGTCAAAGCAGAAAGGTAAAGAGTTCAAGTATAAACGTAATGGTCTGTGAAACAACAATGCTGAGACACCTGTTTGAGACCCAGTAGATGGCCAGAGGCAGAAGCAATTAGGCAATCAGGGAAATAAAAACGTAACGGGCTGATTCAGCCCTCTTTCACTTTGATGCAATTTCAAATTGCGTGTTGGCGGTTTTCCGGTGAAACAAAAGAATGCTGCTTTTTTTTTTTTTTTCAAAGCCACTCTTGTGTTGGTCTTCTTTAGTCACGCTGTCACAGGACCTTGTTGTGGGCCGTTCTTTTCTTGTACAGATGTTGTAAGCATTAGAACTGCACTGTAGATCAAAAAAACAAACATTTAACTGTTACTTTCTGGTATCTTATGGGCGGTAGGTCACATGACCTGGTTGCAAGTAGACCATTGGTGTAAAACAGAGCAACAGCACAGAAAGTGATTTTGAACCAAAAAGTGACTGTGCTGTCTTTTGAAATATTTGCAAAAGAAGTGCAAGCAAAGAACCAGAAGATCTTAAACAGAATAAGGCGGGGGGGGTGGGGGGGCAGGGATAATAGTGTTGACAAGTAAGAACATTAATAGTAATGTCTTGACATCCCAAAGCTAACAACTGTTTAGTGAGCAAATACATAAAGGCGTATGTGGGCGGTGAGTGTTTTAGTGTCTTGCATATTGCCCATGCTAAAACTTTTGTAGCCAGGGTGTGGTAAGCATTACATTTGGCATCACCTCCAGTTCTCTCTTGTAACCAAACTCATCCACAGTTGAAGAGCAAAATGGCATCCCTTTTGCAGTTTCCCCCAATTCACCAAGAATGATGTTTGTAGTTTTTAGTGTTTATAAACTAGAGCCTAACCCTTTTTAATCTGAATTGATTTATTAATAGATCAGTGGTAAAAATGAAATCATATTTTCTAGTGATGGGCACCAATATCGATATTTTGATATGATAGTGTTCGATATTGATAATAATTTCCATATTGCGATATCGTGGGATTTAAAAAAATAATAATTCTCGTACGCTCGCTAATACTGCTAAAAATGTGAGTTGGGATTTATATGCAAAGCTGCTTAAGATTGAATTACTTCCAGAATGGCTAGAAAAAGAACAACCTCAAAGTGAAGTATGGAAATATTTTGGTTTTGAGGTAGCTGGTGATGGAATAGTAAAACAATATAACAAGACCTTGTTTTTCTCCATGGATATTTATGAAGCAAAGCACCATTAAGTTAAAGTAAGTTCTTGCTTTAAGTTATTAATATGTACATATCTGGTATATATTATATTGCAATTGTGTGATTACATTTTTGTTTGTTTTGGAAGACTTCGATATTATCTATCGAAATACATGCACGATATCGATACAAAAATGCAATATTGTTGTCCACCACTAATATTTTCATATCTACAAGTTAATAACACACAATTAAAATGTAACAGTTTCATGATGCAGTGTTCATATACTGGGACGAGTATTGTGAAGATTCCCAAAGTCACTTCCCAAAGTGACTTCCCAGAGGACACTCCTCTGCTTCTTCTCAGAGATTGTGTCTCGCTACCCTAAGGCTCAGCAGGATATGTGGGATGGGTTATTTTTCTGGCCATGGTGACAAGGGACTCGGGGGACTCTTCTCTGTGCTCGGATCCCTATTTAGTCTCTGTTTACTTAGAGGGAACAACCCCAGGCTACCGGAGAGAAAACACATCTGTGGGAGATAATCTATAATGTTATCTATCTATCACTCTCCCTGACCCCCCCCCCAGCTCCCCGGAGAGCTGGCTGAGAGACTCATAATAAAAAGACATCGCTGAGGAGGCTTTAGGGACAAATAAAGAGACAAGTTAAGGGCTGCCTGAAAAATGGATTGAAGATGTTGTTATAGCTCAATAGCCTTCTTATCAAAATCCACTAGGATAGACATTTCGTTACAAAAAAAAAGAAAGGTTCTATATTTATTCTGTGACTTTCAAGGGAGCTTGGCATTATCCTTTAACAAAAAAAAAAGCTACACACAGGCACAGATAAGGATAGCATCAACTATCACTGTAGTTTCAGATAATATCAGCTGTCCTTTTTTATCCTCGTTCTACTTATCTGTCTTGCTATTCACTCCTCCTGATTTATACAGATATCAGTGATTATTCCACACTTCAAGTGCCAGCGGTAATCCGGCTGCATTTGGAATTTTATAAGGACTGGGAAGGATGGAGCTGATGAGATGAAAATGCTGTATGAAATTATCTACAGGAAGCATCTATTGCCAGAGCAGTGTGCTCTGATACAGGATTAGTCCGTTGATGTAAACCAGCGGAATCACATATAGCTCAGGATAGCATTCAAAAGAAATGTGTAATTAATGTTATTGGTTAAAAACAGACAAATACATTTATTTTATTTTATTTTGTCATTAAGAATAGAAGCCCTGCATTATGAAATACTAGCACGATGCATGCCAGGATTACATTTTTAATTACCGTACCAACAAATAAGTTGTTTCATTAGGAAGAACAATTTGTGCAGAATTATATAGTTGGGCATGTGCATTATTATTATTATTATTATTATTATTATTATTATTATTATTATTATTATTATTATTAAATTTGTCGACTAACAGAACTTTCTTTCCTTTTCAAGTTTTCGTCTGTCTCTTACAGAGAAATTCCACATCTTCCCAGAACAAAAAAAAAAAGCAGCCGCAGTCCAAAAAACAAAACAAAACAAAAAAAACCCTAATTCTAAATGTTCATGAAGGTTATAATGAGACACAGAAAGTATTACAGGTCACAGAAGCAATCCGATCCTCCAGGGCAAGTTGCTTAAATGTGATGATTGATTGATAATTATGATAATTTGTTTGAAATGATTATCTGGATATTATAATCATTGCCACCCCTGCCGTGCCGCGGTTCTCTCATTTTTCCATAATGTTGGCCATCACAAATGCCCCCTGGTTACGAGGGATGTGAATGGGGTCTCCCGGACTCCTCCCAAGGGGCAGTCTGTGCTGATGAATGATGACCCAGAGGAGTTGGAAATCAGACTAGAATAAACAGTCAAGAAGAACAGGCAGTGCTGTTAACTATCTTTACTAGTGCAATTATATGCTAGGCCACACAGCCTGGGGCTTAAGTGGAGCCTACCAGACTGTAAGACCTTCTAGTCTCAGTGCAAGAGTCACATCACAGAAGCCTTCTTTTGAGGCTAATTTCTCAGTAAACCTCAATTACATCTCCATTGACACCACCAGTACTTCATTTTCATGTGACTCTTTCAACATGTAATCAACAAAAGCATACACAGTAGTGTGCACAACAAAAAAAAATGTACTCATTTACTACAGAAAGTTATATATATTTTTTTTCAAACTGAAAACACAGCTATGTCTGAAAGTGTCTGTGATGTTTATATTTCCTATGGCATCAGTAACAGCTTGGCATCTTTTTGGAATTGTGTCTGTGTACTTTCTCAAAATATGTGGTGTAATTTGAGTCATTTTTTTTCAAGTTGTATCCATAGACTTTTCTTTTATACAGCTGGTACTTCTGTCAAGCAGGGAGACCAGTAAGCCACAGAAGCAATGGAGTGTTGTAAAACATTTGCACACTGCTGTATATAAAGATATAATGATTAAATAATTTAGTTGTTGTTGTTGTTGTTGTTAAGAGATTTGGCGTTAGCCGGATTAACTCAAATGTAAATGCAGCAAGATAACACCTATTCATGGCCAGTGTCACAGCCCAGCATTACAGAACATGTTATTCATGGAGCTGCAATCCTTATAATGTCTTTTATAAAGTAACAAACAGCAGAGCATTTTTGATGTTGGAATATTCCATAAAAATCTAAGAATAACCTTGTCAAAACAGGCTTTTTGGACCTTCAAGCATAAATGTGGTGACTGTTTGACTATTTTTTTGGCTAGTTTATGTGGTTAAATTGAATACATTTCATTAAATATAATTGAAATGATGACCATGTTGCTTCAGTTATTCTGAAACGTCTTCCTACGCAGTGCTCCTATAGACAGGGAAAAGACACTCAGCAATTATAACAGTTTTACAGATTGAGAATGAAAGGGCAAACTATCACACGCACATATAGATCTATATTTAAAGCTACACTTTTGCATTAAACTTGTCATTTTAAGAGTTAAGATTTTTTAGACACCTATTATAACCCTGAAACATAGATAATTGAAGATAACACACACTTGTCTACCCTTGAGTTATTTTACTAATACTGAAAATCTTATGAATGATTGGTTAAAGTTATGAACAACTAAAGGTATCCGCGAAGATACAGTATTTTTGGGTTTCCAAAAGGCAATGGAGACTAAGGCAGCACAGACATAGGCAGCTGGCAGAACAGTGTGTATATAAATACTGCTTTGGTGTTACAGCAACAGGAATGCAGTATGAGATAAGTGGGAGAGAGGGAAAGGGGAACAGGAGGGGGCACTGGGAGACTGGGAACTTGTGAAAGAAGACTGTGGAACTTTCATTTACTTTGTCAGTCCAGAGTTGGTTTTTATAATCTTTCGCTGAACTGACATTTTTTTGTCTAATGCTTCCCAAACAAAAGAGCAGACAGTTGCTGTGTTTGTCATGTGAGAGTGTCTTCTTTTACGATGTTTCATTCTCACTATTGTCTGCCGGGCAGTAATAAAGGGAGCGGGAGTCTATTAATTCAGGGGGCTGAATGAGGAGAGAAGCCGGTCAGTCGTCTAGGATAATAACATGTGGGTCAGCTTAGGTTGCCATGGAAACTAAGTATTTGCAAGAAGTTAGCATCTGAACACAAACGTAGATAGTATAGTGTGTTTACAGAGAGACACCATTTACACACCACTTACTTCTGAAACCCCTTCCTTTAAGAATGAAAAATGGTGCGCCGGAGTAAATGGGTTGTAAGAAGCCAAGAAAGCCAAGAGAATATCTAACTTTTAATGGCAGGCTGCTGGAACAACAGTTTAGTCATTCCTCATTTGTAGGGCCATGGAAAAACTGACTGCCTATGGGTTTGAGAGAAAGAGAGAAAGGGGATGAGGCCTCCTGCAAGCCTGGAGAAAATGCCACAATGCCCATGAGAGCCCCACTGCCAGCCGGCTCTCGTCGGTTCGCAGAGACAAGTCCGTCTGGAGACCATCCCTGGCTCTGTGAAGGTCATGTGAAAGAAAAGCTTACGGTGATGAGGAAGCCCTTCACTTCTTGACCTCCCTGACATCTCTGACAAACCTTGAATATTTCAAGCAGACAAAACATAGGGAAGAAAAACAAGGAAAGGATAATCTAGGGTATATGGGAGTGGTGGTTTGCTTGTCAAGCAGGAACTATATCTGTGCTGGGTGGCAGGGTGACACAAATATAGGCCACAGTCAAAAGATCCACCAGTTGGAGAGTCAAGTCCCTTTAGATGCTGTTTCATGACTCTCTTACAGTCTCGGTACAAAAAACATTTTACTGGTATATTTCACTGGGAAATACATTCATGGTTGTTTAGTCCATTAGATAGGTCTGATTTCTGGGAAGGTGGGTTCAAATCCAAGCTCAGTTATTGCTTTATTGTGTGGCTTTGTGCAAAGTAACTTTGTTGAGGATCAGTCCCACCTAACTTTTTAAAAGCAAGTACATGCATATTTGAAAAGAGATATCTCATCTCGGCTTCTCAGCTGGGCTATAAGCAAGCATGCACAGAAACACATGCAACAACCTCAAAGAATAATGTACTCTATAATCTAAAACCAAGCCCCAGCCATTATGTACTGCAGTTACTATTTAGGATTACCGTGACAGCCGCAATGTGCCTTTCAACAATTAGTATTAATCAACCATTCGTTTACAGGATTTCTGAAAAATAATCATATCTAACTTGTCCCAGCCTGTGAAGAGAGTATAATCTTCCCCTGTGGAACAAAGGAGGAGCTGTTACCCTACCTTGTCCTACAAAAAGCTGTTCAAAGGAATTCAGTTTAGAGAAGACAAAACATTGGCAGATAATTTCTCATCCTATTGAGTAACTTGTCAAAGCTGTCAGCACCCATTCACGACACAAATCTCCCATTTGTTTGTCAACTGTGTGCTTTATTTGTGGATTGACTCATAGACACATGACCCTCTGTTTGCACTGCTTGAAAAGCTCCAATTGGTTCTTAAAAGATTAGGATGGGCGCCCGGTGGAGTAGTGCCCTCACTGGTTTATTCACACTTCAGGTACCAAATAGCTTTGGATCTTAAGCAAAATAATCAAAATGATATAGTTTCAGGTACATGGAAACCCAGCTGCACGACTCTAGACCTACACAGTACTCTAACCTAGACAGTACTCTAATTACAACTGTAAGTCTAGAGTTGAGCAAGGTCTAGTATGGATAAAACCATGATGCGTTCTATCCTGTAGTGCATCTGAATGAAGCATGAGAGCGTTGTGCAGACAGAGATGTCGTCCGTGATGTCCATATGAAGGAGAGAGCCCATCTGTTCAGCACATGTTCAGGATCCCATATCAGTTATCACATGTAAGTAGAGGGGGATTAATACCAGTGTCCTGGAAAAACTTGCTTCTGTGAAATATCCCATCTTAATCTCCGTCGTTGGGATAAGCGCTCACCGTTAACAGACCTACCCTGTGTCAATATTTTCATTTGACTGTGAGATGTTCTGTCACCACTATTGAGAGTGATCCCTGCAGGCAAGGGTGGAGACAGGATCGCTAGGGAGGACTTGCACTGTATCTGTGTAATGCAGCATTGGTAATAGCACAGTGATACAGTAATCTCCGGCTAAGAGAACACCCCTCGGGAAGCAAGCAAAATGTTCTCTTAGCCGAAGTGTTCTTTAAGACGGAGTTGACCGCCAGACACAATATGAATCAATAAATAAATAAATATTTATTACTTGTCATGACGCACCATATCAAATGAATAGAATAAGTAAGAGAAAAGCAATTGGCAAGTGTATGTTAATAAACTATAATATTAAAGTAACAGACCAACTAATGTTAATAAACTGTGAAACTAAATTGACAGAGTGCCCCATGCACGCGTTTTTTTCAGGAGCTCAAATAATTTCCAACTTTTTGTAGCAAGAGAAACAGCGGCGCATTTCGCTGTTTGTTTACGTGCCATTTTGTAGCGATGAGGTGCACTCATGAAAATCAGAATACAAAACGAGGCAACGATATGACGGTGGTTCAGGAAAGATTGAATAAACCAATCAATGTGCCTCAAGACACTCTTGCGTTGACAAGTCACATTTTAAAAAACTGAATAAACCATTTGAATTTAAGTTTGATGATGATGATGAGTTATCAGGTTACAAAACAGTACTGTATCAGTTGTGAACGAATCACTAGCAGTGCCAAAAACGTGTTCTTTTAAGCAAAGTTCTTGTTCCTTTAGGCAGAGTATTTACAACGGGGGAACAATCAGTTTCACCACAAGGGTGTTCTCTTAGGCGAAGTGTTCTCTTAGGAGGTGTTCTTATATGTGGAGACTACTGTAGTAGCTTTTATGAACCGGGATAGTAAAACCCTGGAAGCCAACATTGCATGTGATTGTAAATAATAAGAGGAGTCCTGCCACTGGAAAACATTGTTTAGGTCGCTTTAGAAATAAGAGTGACGTGTTAAGAATAAATAACACAAAGTGCAAGCTCTGGTAAATTCAGGACGAGGCCAGATCAGGTCACAACTTGCTTTCCAACTCCAACGATGCGATACAAAACGATCCTTGACACTGGGGATGAATACCTACAGCTCTGTTCAAACTGCACCTCTTTCTATACACTATCAAAACCAGACTGCCTCGTGTCTATGTATGCTGTGTATCTATGTGTGAACTGGCAGTCTGCTAAGGAATAGGATGAGGTGTGTTGGTCCATCTTCAGGTGAGAACAAGTCAGTTCATTAAAACAAAAACAATACATGTTTCTTAGTCATAACTTTCAGCTAAGAGAAAGCTTTCCATTAAAAAAAAAAAAATTGTGATTGAATCAATTCCCGTAAACCCTGCTCAGGTTTAATTATACACATTTTTTAATAATTTAATCACGCAGTTTCATTCCATCTCTTGCCTACTAAACAGCTTCAACGCATTCTTGTTTCGAGGTTCTGTGCAGGGTTATTGCCTAAACAGACACGCTGTAAAGACGGAGTCTCTGGGATTAATACGTTGATCATGTCAGAGCAACTCTATTTAAAACAGGGTTGGAAATAACCATTCTAAACTTTTACCACAGTGATTTTTGCAGGTGTCCCATGCTTTTCTCACGGTTATGCTATGCATTTACCATAGTTTGCTATGTTTTTTAATATGCTTTGCTATACCTCTCTGGGCTTTACAACGCTTACCTATGCTTTAACATGCTTTCACTATGCTTTATTGTATTTGTGTAATTATCCTATCTGCATGCTAGTTTTTTACAGAATTGTTCAAGGTTTCTCACTCTTCAGTAAAAGGTTTTTGATTCATGAGCCCCTTATCATTTTTGCTTGAGTTACTGATATATGACAAATCAAAACAGAAAATACAGACATTTTACATACATTTTAATGCGCTGTATTTTTTTTTTTCCAAAACCAATTTGCAAGCGAGAAAATGCCGGACAGGGTGTACTTAGCTGTAATTAGTGGAACAAAACTAGTGTCATTGGAAAATGAAGAAAGAACAAGCGGTATTGAAATATCTAAGTACCCTTTAATCTTAGCAGATTGCAGAGAACAGAGACAAGTTAATAAAACAAGGATTTTTTTTTTTTTTTTGGAGAATGCTGGACCTCTGAGGGTTTTATTCTTCATTAAACAGAATTAACCCACCAAGAAGCCACTGGTGCTGGCTGGCACCACCAGACTTGAGACAGACACCAAGAAAGAGCGATCAAATGAACTGTAAAATAACTCTCCCTAATCCGTCAGTGGGAAACAATAGGTGCTTGGAACATCCATTTACCATCCATCAATCATGCTTTCTAGCTTAAAGATTTATCATTAATTATAGTGGGGGGACATTCACTGCCGCTCAGCACATGCCTTAAGTAGCCTCATATGGTTATGGAGTATGGACACAGTAATGGAAAGGCTGGCTTCTCTTCTCCACGGCACGATATACTCTTAACCATTGTTAACATGGGAAACCTTTCTCTAAAATGCAATGGGGAATTAATCATCCCTTCTAGTTATATAGTATATATATATATATATATATATATATATATATATATATATATATATATATAGGTTTGAAAGGAGGTATAACTGGCGTGTACAAATATGAAAAAAATGAAAATGTTTAAATAATTAAAAAAATATATTTATTTCAGGATGTTTTGTGTACTTTTCTTTCTAAACAGCTGAAGGGCTTTTGTGTACATCAACAAATAAAACTTCATGTTTGTGTGTGTGTATATATATATATATAAAATATGCATATATATATGCATTTTTCATTCATCTTTTTATACAGTGACTGAAATGTCTGAACGTTACCGTTCTGATTTGTTACTATTAGCGCCTATCTTACTCCTATTGTAAGATTGAACACCTATATGAAATGTAAGCCTGCTGTGTGTGTGTGTATACAACAGGTAAGGCTGTAAAACCAGCACCTTGCCCTGCTGCCTGCATTTAGTATGCTAATAGGAAGGAAGAAGGCCGTTTCCTTGTACTAAATATCCAAGTAATTAAGATAATTAAACAGGGGAAAGCTAATTGGGTAAACAAGCCATCGGCCTGTCACCTCTAATTAACTGATTTACAAGGAGAAACAACCAGGGTGGCAGGGTAATTAACATGTACTTATCAAGAGAACTGTTAGACATGGGAATTATCTGATGGAAAAACAATGATTTGAGTAAGCAGGGGACTTAGCAGAGCGCAGGAGACCTCGTGTTAGAAAGAGAGGCTGGATTTGTGGTACTGAAGTGGTTAGAGACCCACACGAGGGCCCATGACGATACAGTTTGTTATCGTATTCACTAGGGGTAATCCTTTTACTGAAACGAGAAATCCTATCAGAAAACAAAACAAAGGAATCTGGCTTGCAGACAAACCCGTGAGTGAACAACAGTCCTGTAATTGAGTCATCACGAGCGGGACTCCCAGCCTAATGCGCTTTTATTTAACACTGAATTTGCGTTATCGTGTTGTTTCTTCATTTTAATCATTTGTTGACTCATATCAGTTATTCTTTTCAATAAATATGTATCCACCATATCATACACTAATGCAGTTGGCATTCAGGCCCTTTGTTATACTGATTATAAAGTGTTTGATGTAAATCAGGATGTAGTTTGAGTGTAGTGGGTTTTTTATTTCTCAGCAGATAAAAATGCTGGGGCTTTAGAACTTACACTTGACCTTGTCTGATGAAGCGGGAAACACGCGGCCAAGTAAAACCAAAAAGATTAAAAAAAGAAACAATATTGTGTACTTGTTTTAGTGTGCATAAAGGGCTTGTATACTCTGAGGTCTACTCAGTTAATCTAAATGGCAACGGATCTACCACCACTGTTTAAATAATTAATAAGGGGCCATGGTTATGAAAACCAAACATCCAACAGTTCATTATTAGTCTCTTCAGTTTATGGATGTCAGCAAACATACATAACAACATAGGAGGATCATGTTTTAATTATTTAAATGAAGGCGGTATTTAGATCAGTTTCAAGCAATTAAATAGACCCCTGTATGTGGTGTAATCTTCAACATGGTTAGCAAGGTCTATCTATCAAAACGTTCTGTTATTTCTAAGATTAGAGTTTCTATAAGTGATGGCGTAAATGATGGGAAAGCATTTTTCTATGTTGCCAGTTATTTCATGTATTTGTTCCACATGTGTTAAGAGTGACCTGTTATATAACCCAGTTCAAATGGTGAAAATCTAACCCTAATGACCCAACAATAGGAAATTACTCAATGTATTTTTTTTTAATACAAGACTTTGTGGCGACGGTGGTTCTTGTGATGTCTAAACACAAATTTCCTTTAGTTTTAATCCATTTTTTATCCCTTTTTAAAAACTAGCTATATCCAAGATTCCTAGCAAAGAGCTTAACAGTTTTGCCCTAACTGTGTTTAAAAAAACATTTTTGCATTAATTAAAAAGCACTCTGTGTGCGCCCCAACCTGAAAATATAATTTTATAATAATGCCACAGTACGTTATCTTCTAATACACCAGGTTCAACTCCAGCTTCTTTATTGTAAATTTGATTTAAGATTTCAGCGTAATGGGTATCCTTGCTTGCCAAACATGACTTCTTAGCAGGTGATTTGCATCAAGTATTTCTAAAATAGCACCTAAATGAATGAGCAATAAAATGGACTTAGGCCTGACAGCAGGGGCTCACATTATTGCAGCTCTAATCACTAAAGAGATGCCATTCACTTGCCTTAAGAAGTCACATTTTCCCCTGCTTGCTGGCCACCAGGTTCCATAAAGTAACATATTTCTAATGAAAAGACTCTGCTTGAACCGAAAAACCCTGAAGGTTTGTGCAGATTTTAGTTTTGATTACCGCTGGCAACAAGCTCTTAGCCGACAGCGGAAGCTGAGTCTGCACTGAAAGGGCCACAGCATGGAATATGCTTTGAAATAATGAAAAAGTGCCCCACTGCACTTAGCGGTTTTAATCAGCTCAGACTTTTGATAGTCAAACAATAGCTAATTACAGTAGCACCTGCCTTTTGAGTTCAGGGGTGGATCAATGTTAATGAGAGCTCTTGTATCTCGGCTTCTCCTGTAAGAATGCATCAGAGTAGCAGGGATCCCCCATGCAGACATGTCGCAATGCAGCGCCGTTTCATTTGTGAACAAAAAAAAGGAAGAAAACGAGAAAAAAAAACATACACGCTGTCTGTCTGAGCTCCCAGCAGCTTTTTAAAAGGAATTGCTTAATTTTTAAAAAAATATGTATTTTCAATTTCAGGCCCAATGTTGGGGGGAAAAAATGTTGCCTGAATTCTAGCTTGGATTCGATAGTTCACGGTTAATTGATCTTTGGGCCATACTGACAACAAATGTGTCATTTCTTATTCAGTAAATGATTCTGAAGTCAAAAAATCTAGCCACATTTCTCTAACTAGATGCAGATTCTGCTACCATATGGGAAAATCCACAGCACAGTACAATATAGTACTCAGCTTCCACACACAATAGGAGACAAATTGTTACAGAGTATTGTTCCACTGATGGGCCATGCCAGTGAAATACTGTTTTGAAACGTGTTGTTTGCGAAACCTAACAACGATGTACAAAAGTATGCCATTTTGTATATGACCACAGGGTTTGCTCATACAAAGCATTGTATTGTTGCCTCGCTTCCAACGAATGAACATAATCATATCCTCATAATTCATCTTTAATCTTTCCTTCATGAATTGCTTATCTTGACCCTGGAGCATGATTCGTCGAATCAGCCGAGTTGTGGTGATTGTTGACTACGGGTCACAACGGAGCTTGTAACAAGTTAGCGAGCACCGTGAACACAGATGTGGTTAGCGATGGAAGTGATAGCGCGGGCCTCTCTCCACGGGAACCACCAGAGATAACGAGAGGAGAAGAATGAGGCTATTAAAGACAGTTTGAGGGATCAGACACCATGTCTAGAGTCAGAAAATAAGAAGTGCTCAGTCGAGCACAGGCTGCTGTACAGTCATTGAAAGCAGATTAGGAATGTTGCTGTTTGAAAACCTGTGGTCTAAACCCCAGAGAAAACATTCTCTGCCCAATTTAGACATCATCGTTTTAACTTTACTGGCTGTAGCGCTCCATTCTTTGTTGTAAATGGATTTTGCTGGTCTTTTTTTTATTAGTTTGCATTGGTTCAAAGAGGTTTTTATTAATTAATAAAAATGATGAAAAACCAAAGAAATACCTGTTTTTGGGCAGAGCAGTTTAGTTTTCTGACTAGGCACTGTAAGCCAGTTATATTTGAGAAATTATGGTACCCACAATGGATGGGCTTCCAAAATGATGTCAAGATTTTCCATGGTTCTCTGTCATGTAAGAGCAAAACTAAACTGAGTATTTAGGTTTTATGAAATACTGACAGTCCAGTAGCCACTACATGCCCAGGTAAGGGTTAAACAGCTCTCCACAAATCACAAACAGCAGCAGAGCAACGGCCAAGGAAATGAGCTCAAGTTCGAGAACAGCAATCAAGCCGTCCGCTTGCAATAATGAAGTCCTCGAGATATTAGCCGATCGCTCTGCCGCTGTCAGCTTGCCTTGCAGTTTGTATCTGTCCCTGTTTCATTTACCTGACCTTAGCACCTGGAACCCCATACTGCGCAGTAATCTATTTTTCTTCTATCAGTAACCATATTTGCCATAGCCAATCAGTTTGATTGATCATCACCTTGACCACAGGTTGGCAATCTGCTGTTCGGAGAGCCCCTCTGTATTTCCCCACAGACATCATTGGCGTGACAGCACCACAAACTGGCCATTTATCAAAGTGTCCCCTCATGGACAGTGCCTGTACACTCTTGCACGGGGAGCCTGCCCCCTCAAGGCTTGCAGCGTTTTGTTTCCAGCTTTTTTCGAGGGTAGTTACAAAGTCATATGTGGCTTGTGAGGGCTGTATCTCTTTTCAACGGATGCATTCTTCTTTTATGTGTTCCAACAACACAGATAATCAAAACCTCTTGTACCCTGAACAGCGACCTCGATAGTGTAATCTTATTCCAGGTACTGCAAGAATGCAGTGGATTTGTGAGCAGAAGTCAAATTACTGTACACCAGCGTTTGTGTCCTGATGTCTGGGTGAAATGCTAAAAGCAGTGAATAAGAAAGAGGATTCAATTACTCCCAGTGCAATCATTTCTAACTGTGTATTTGGTAAAAGCAAATGATCAAAGATTGCAGTTACAAAAATATATATTTTTAAATAAAAAAGAATGTTTAAAAGATCACTAGAAAACAGCTTGATGGAGTCATTTATAACCTGCCACTGCTGAAAGTAGTAGCAAGCCGTTTTGGTGCACATAGGGGAAGGCAGGTTTCTTGGGAAGAGAAGAAGTTTGATCCCTATAGCTAAAACCATCTCTCTCTCTCTCTCTCCTTCTCTCTCCTTCTCTCTCTCTCTCTCTCTCTCTCTCTCTCTCTCTCTCTCTCTCTCTCTCTCTCTCTCTCTCTCTCTCTCGGTGAAGCACACAGTACATTTCAGTACAAAAAATCAGCACCCGGAGAGTTGAGAAATGTTCGAGCGTGTCAGGCTGCATGGTTTATAGTACACGGGTCAATAGGAATAATAAAAGAGATATTCATGCTCATGTCGGAGGAAGGTGGACCACTTCCACTCTAGCATATCAGCTGGTTATTTAAAACCTTTTTTTCTTTCTGTAGCACCAGGGGGATATTAATCTGCCACTAGAGATACACTAAAGGTCCTGAAGTCAAGACAAAATGCTCTCTTATGACCCCGTCTTTAACCCAGTCAAATGTTACCATCCTTCTTCATGGAAACAAAAAAAAAGACCTACTCTTGTCAAGTTCTGTAGAGTATGTATAAGCATTCTTAATTAAAAACTTAAACTCCTCTCCTTTTAAACACGTATCTAAGACATAATGTTCTGCAAATCCGGTTCATATACTCAGACTCTGTAGCTGCTGATTCATTTTATTACTGTTCCAGACAGTGAATATACTCTTGGCAGTGCATATCATGGTTCTAATGGATATGATCACCGGGGCTGAATTATGTGTCCAATCAGGATATGGGGTTATCCTGCTTGACCCATATGTTGTACTGTATTTATAGAAGTACTATTAGGAATCATTCCAGTCTCGAAATCCGACACTTTCTCCAGGGCTTGAGTGTTTTCACAGTACATATCATAATACATTTGTATCCCTTTTTACAATTTTGCCGTGGTATACCCATAGGACAGAACAGTGTAGTAAAGCATACCATATATGGTAAATTACATATATGTCATGTTAAGGGTGTTTCAAAGTGGCACAGAGACAATCAATGGGTTCTGAGTTTTTATTAATAAACCAATTGAATATATATTTTTGGAGGGATGTCTGCCTCTGCCCCTGCCTCGCAGGAGAGTAGATACACCCTCCAACCCCTGAGTCCCGACAGCGATGAGAGCTCCGTAAAAAACACAAACCACGGACAAGGACGCCCGCTGGCTTTATGGGGATAGCCACAGAACAGGAGCTCAGAAGAAGAAAAAAAAAATCTAAAGAATAATATTTAAATAGCTCTACAAAAAGCCCTGGTTGAACAGTACATCCATTACCCATTCAGTTAGGATTTGGAATGCTACACCTCCTCCTAACCCCGTCCACTACACTGAAAGACTAAAAAGTTACATTATATTATAGTTGGGCCTTGTTTTCAGTAGCACCCCCCCCCACACACCAACACTAACACAGACGCACAGACTGCTAGCTGAAGTAGCAGCACTGACCACCAACCATGCAGAACTTGCTTTTCAAACAATTTAAAAACAGGAACGACAGTCTGTCACCTCATTAACCCCGTCCGCCCCCGAACTTGCAATTTGCAATGGGCAGCTGTGTTGTTTGCAGACGGCTTGCTTGATTGTGCGTTCAGTGTCCAGTGACTTAGGGGCTGCAGAAAGGGGAATTTGTCGAAGGGCAGTTTAAACAGGTACTTTTGCTATCTATACGAAATAGACAGAAAATAACACCAAAATAAAAACTAGCAAAAAACAAACAAAATAACATCAAATGGACCGGACCTTAAAAAAAAAAAAAAATAGCTTAGTGCCCACTGAGGCTCCTAGCCCCCCTCTCCCTGGTTGTCTGAAAGCAAACCCTTTCACTTTGGTGAGACAGTGAAATGAAAGCCAGCTAATTGACCACTGGGAAACGGGTGTGTTGTTGTTAGCTTCAGTGGGACGTTCCTTGCTCACAGAAAAAGGCCCAGCAGTAAACACAATTCCAGGAGGCTTCCCCGGCCTTGTATATTGTGATAACGAGTCCCCCTCTGTCTGTGAGTGAGGCTGGGGTGGGGTGCTGATAGTTCTGGGGCCCTAACAGTTTACTTTCCATTGGAGACGAACAATACATAAACAAAGGGGGAAAAGACTATAAATAATCACAGGACAGACGTCCTATAGGACTTGATGATGGGTATATTGTTTATAACTTTTTAAAGGGGTCTTGAATCGACAAGTAAAAACAAGCAGGAGTATATTTTCCTAAGACTGATAATCTACAAACCATTGTTCGATTGTTTATATATTGCCTGTGTGCGTGTGATTGTTCTGCGTGTGTATGTGTGTTTTCTTTGCCCGATAAGACCACCGCTGCTAAAGGATGGCATAAGAGTGTTAGTTTTCAAATGTTTATTTTTTTTTTAAATATTTTAATACAGAAAAAAAGGAAAAGATTGTATCGAAGGAGTCTGGCTTTTGTTTAGTGTTTGATTACATGCAACAGAACGTCAAGCACAGAAAATGTTAAATACATTTTCAATCTGATAGCAGTGCCTCTCATTAGTCGCTCAAAGGACTCTTCAAATGTCGCCCCGTGCTTTTTTAGAAAACTTGAAATCACTTTAATTAATAATACAAAATAATAAAAAAAAATGCTCAGATATGATGTGGAAACGTGGAAACTTCCACTGAAACTGTGGCTTTATGGACCCTGGAAATGGACAAGCTAAATGCCTAGAGTCCTTAGAACGGCTACTACTGGGCCGTGAGGTCATAATGGGTCTCTCATTTGGATTGGCTAGAGATTGTAGCCTCAAATAAAAGCTCTGTGGTTGGCTGAACCAGAGTATATGTTAATCTTACCAGGTTATTTAAAATGATTAATTGTCAAGGTTGGCAGGGGACACTGGCACTACCAGTTTTAAATCCTTGTTTATACCTTAACCTGGCATCTATTGTTTCACTGGCAGGGGATGGTATGATATTAAACCCACGCACATTCAAATGCTGGAAAGGTTACTGGAGTAGAGTTTTCATTTTTCTTTGCCTAATTTCTAGGCTGTTTGCACCAGATCCTGTTGAATCATGTCATGCAGTAGTGAGTTTTGACTGCTTGTATAAAAGCGCCCTCTATTGCTCCCTTCTACACACAAGGTGTTTCGCTCATGCACTGCAAGCAGAAGGCATCGCCTTTAATCTGATTCGCAAGAGAAATTTAAAGCAATACATTTTATTTTAAACTATTTGTTAATTTTTTTTTTTTTCCTTGCACCATCTAATGTATGTTTATTATGTGTATATGTAATCAGTGTATAGTGTTTGGGTTTCATAGATTAATGAAGAAAGCATTTGGCACGACAGTGTTGTTGTGTTTTAATGTGTTATTGGATTACTGCTGGCACTAAAAAGGGTTCAATTAGATATACAGTATATGACCAGGAACATTCCTTTTATATAATATCCCATGCAAATTATGTTAGAATGTGTGCTTACTAAATCATTATTTAATAATAATAATAATAATAATAATAATAATAATAATAATAATAATAATAATAATACAATATTCATTATTTTTACAGTCCACAGTTTGGAGCGTGTCTATTCAGATATTGTGTATTTAAAATTAAACAGATTACAAATTACTTTTCAGTGGGAAAGGATATTTATATTGCTTCTGTAATTATTATTATTATTATTATTATTATTATTATTATTATTATTACTGTATCAAAATATTTATAATTTAATATTCGTATTTGAGAAAACAAAACTCTACAATAGGAAGCCATCTAGTTTAAAGGGACTATGCAATCACCAGCGATTACAGCAAGGTTTATTGTTAAGTTATTTTATTGTATTTGCTTAATGTTACAGTTAATTTAGCATTATATAAAGATCAATATTTCATCCGCAGACAGTGAAGTGCAATGTACAGTACTTCTAGAAGCTGGGAATGTCCTTTTTTGAGCTTTTGATATTAATTATTAAACGGTTTACAGTATAAATAGTACATAAATAGTGTAAATACTGTACTGGAAAATAAACAAAGAGCTAACAGCTTGCCAAACCGGATTTAAAAAAAGCTTTTGACTGTACTTTACAATATACACTGTATAAGATGACATTTACAAAAGCTCATGGCTCAGGAGAACAGTTTTATTGCCAGTAATTTTTTTTTTTTAAATTCACTTAATTTCATATCTCAAGGCTTCAACTCTGATACACCGTGTTTTTAAAGAAAAAAAAAGTTAATATTAAAAAAACAAAAGCAATCAACCCAGAGTGTTACTTTAACAATGTTTTTTAGTAATATAAAACAAAAAAAATGTGTTAGATTCTCACAACTTTTTTATTCCTAATAGTCATAAGCAGGATTTCTTAAGAAAGAAAAACAAGAAACATAAACAAGGCAGACATTTAATTTCATAAAGAAAAATGGACTAATAACAATTAAAAGATTTTGAGAATTCCCAATTAATTTTATAACACAAAGCTTTACACTGAGCAAAAAGATATGCAAATTGTCCCTTTGGTTTCTAAACAAAACAAGTCGGCTTCTGTCAACGGAATTTAATTACAACCCAGATAATTAGAAACCCATGTCACTTGAGGAATAAGGTGCCATTTATCCAATTACGGCAAATGATTAGACTGAACGCGTGCAACTGTACTCTGTGTGGCTCTGTCTCATTAACTGTCTGAGGCAGTTGTTTGTAAATTCGATGTTGTGTTGTTCTTTGGAGGGCTCTGTTCATATTCAGTACGAGTGAGTGAAAGGAATATCTGATTTCTGTGTTTTAATAATCCTGGCTCCCCTGCTGGTTGCAGCTCTTTGCTGGAACACATACAGTAAGGCGCGCTGCTTGAATCCCACTTTTTTACAGCGCTAGCAGAGCCTCTGGAATTTTCGGGAACGCTTCCAGCTCGGAGAATGTCGAAATGTTGTTAGGCATGTTCTGAATCTTGTTGGAAAAGTTTTTTTTAACCCCTTAACCACATCAGTGCCAGACAGCTGGCACAACTACCGAATACAGTCCCCTGCAAAGAGCATGCGAACAGCTGAGGATTGAAACATCCAGGAATATCATTAAGTTAATAGCCCTGCAATTGAGGGTTTTCCTCATTCTTCTTGTTCAGCGTTGGTGTATTCTGCTGGCTTTTGACGCATTGGGAAGCATGCTTATTCTTATTTGGGATGAATAATGCTTTGAAGTGGGGTGTTTGCTGACTTTCCGTGTGCAACACATTAAAGGTCTATTAAAACTGGAGAGCTGTGTGTTCGCTGAGCTCCTATGAAGACATTAACTGTGATTCATTTGATAATGAGATCAGTGGTTTATTAATGTGGAGCATTGCTACATTGTCATTGGACTGCTGCTGTAGGTTTACTGTATGATTGTATGGATCTAAATGCATGGTCAGTAGCAATGTGTTTGCGGTTCAAGTACGTGTAGCTTACTTTAAGCATGGTTTTAATAGGAATGCAGTTTGGTTGCTCTGAAAAAAGCTTGTCACTTAGACACATCTTTGAAATCATATAGAAGTTCTGTGTCGTACTACAAGAGAGTGTGTTACCAGATATTTCCATGGATCTGCGAGACTTAAGAAAGTTATTTAGGTAGCAATTAAAAGGGTATTTTCTGGAGGGTGAAAATAACCCAACAACTCGATAAATTGAACACTTTTGGCTGACCTCTCACCTTTACCAGTACAGAACTATTAAAATGTAAATGTCATATTTTTTTGAAGAAAAAAAAAAAAAAGCCAATTATAGGATTTTTTGGTCAAAATGACAGACTCAGCAGTCTTTATGTAAATGTTGTAATCTCACCACGGTATCCATGGGCAGCGATGCGTTTACCCCCCTTCCCCCAGAGTAATGTTCTCTCACAGTGGTGCTAGTAATTAAATCAAGTCAATACAGATACCAACAAAAAGTCGTGTAGGTAATGGAAAGCAGATGTGGGCCATGCTGGCTGCTGCATTTGGAGAGGTCTTAAAGGTGTAGTCCCCCCCACCCTGTGAAAGATATATCTCCATGTAATAAATGGCATCCATTTGTGACTCAGAGAGTGCGTCATGCAGCACACGTGCTCTTCATGACATGCAGCGGACACTTCAGTACACCTCAAGCAGCTTTGCAGGGCTGTCGGCAATATTCTACCTGTCACAAAGAGAAAAAACTGCAATAAACTATGAAAAATCTTCTTTTCAAAATAAAGGAGACCTATACCGAAAAAGCATGGATAGCATCAAACATTATTGTTGTTGCAATGCCCCTATTGGGCTGGGTATTTCATTCATCACCGAGCTTTTTGACTTGGTTGGCTGTTTGACACCAGTCCCCCTCACTCATGTATGGGAGTGTCAGTCCAGACTCTCAGGTCATTTCTCCACTATGCGTGTTCCTTAAATTGGAGGAATTATAACACAAATGATGTTTTATAGAATACAACTTTCTTTACTGCACTTTTAAGTATGAAGCAATACAGGGATGGAAATAAGACTCACAATTACATAGCAGTTTGATCCATTGTTTAATGAGACACTCCTGAGTTTGTTGCCTGTACACACTGGGATTAATCAAGCACACATTAAAACCGGGACTGGGTGAAATGGCTACGCAGTAGGAGTTATTTATATCTCTGCATAGTGTTTGCTCTGCATTTTATTTTCAGATTGCCATTTTGTTAAACGTTTATACACTCAAGATTTATTTGTAAATGTATTTGTATTCATTTTTATAGTAAAGGAAACTGCAACATTAAGATGACTCCCACAGCAGGACGGCACACACACAGTGCAGTTAGAGAAACAACACATCGGCACACAGCAGCATACAATAAAAACATGCTTCTAATGTAGTGTTCAATTGAATTTAAGGACCAAAAGGTCAGCAATCACAAAATAGTCAAAGTGTGAAAATCCACTTTGTCAGTTCGGAAAAGGTTATTGAAAAATCTTCCGCTCAACTCCACTCTTTAAAACTTTTCAAAAAGCGATTGAAAGTTCAGTGAATTGGTAGTGTCCTCTGCTGACTAAGGAAAAAGTGTGTGTGTGTGTGTGTGTGTGTGTGTGTGTTCAGTGGTATTTTGAGGAATTAAATTCCAAGGTCTATGATGCTGGCTAGCTCTTAATGCAAATTGTGATAAACTCAATGTTATTCCAGCAATATCCATCACGTCTGTTGAATTCAAATGAAAGCGTTCAATTCGTGTCTGTGCACTATACAGAAATATAGACCCATCTGGATATTCATTCTTGTTATGAATTTTAGGAAATATTTTCTACCACCTTGACATTTCTTTTTTTTTTTTTGCACTTTTAAGATTCCAAAAATAATATAAATGCGGCTCATTTTAAATATGTTTAAAATATGGGAAATTGCCAATAAATATAATGTGCTTTATTGTTTGTTAGTTTACTAAAATTGAGCTCAAACAAATGCGTTTATTTTACCCTAATACAATTTTACAGTATATGCCTAGAATAACCTACAGTGGTTTTGTGACAAACATTGGAAACAAAACCGGACTGTCTGTATGTACAAAATTAATATTGTCTTTCCAATCTTTTTTTTTTTTTTTTTGCTGAACTTGAACTTGTCCTGGTTCATCCATCCATTTAGATTTTATTTTAATAACAGCACTCTCTCGGAGAAACCACAGAAAAATTGGAAGCGTTTTCGACATGTCACAAAGCCAGCCTCACAGAAAGATGAATGCTGTGTTTATTATCGGTATGGGACCCAACCATCTTCTTTCAATAACTTGAAAAAATGAAAGGGGTGCTGGGTCAAGTTGGGGAGAAAGAAGTACAGAAAGAAAAAGTATTTAAAGCATTTTTTAAAGGTGTCTTTAAACCAACTAGACTCAGGCAGTTCCAACCCCACCCCTACACATAATAGTTAATACTTGTCAGTTCTAAACAGATGTCCCTGCACAACAGGCATGACAACGTTCCTAAAGATATTAATGGTAAATCAATAATGTGAATAGACAGGGTGGTGCAGTACAAGAGTAGCAGAGAGACATCGATTTCCCTGGAGATGCTATTCTGTAATGTATCCTTTGCTTGAGTGAAACAGATCTCAAAAGCACAGGCAGCAGCACAGGATATAAGAGCCTGCTGACAATAAGTTTGCTGTATGTGTCACTCTTTGTTGTTTACAGGCCTTGTGAAGTCAAACATTCTTATAAACCCTGGCTCAGTTTACATGCGTTTCCGTGCCTGCTCACCCGTTTTTAAAGGCTTTTTTGGGCCCGGGTTTGAATGAATAATGTTTCTCTATGTTCACAAGCATGGCACTTTTCAAAATGAGTGTCTTAATCAGACATCTACATGGATATAACAGCGATTTTGAACTGATATCCCTGTCCTGTTTAATCTGTAAAAAACAGCTGCAGTCATATAGCAACCATGCTGCTTTTGGGCAAAACAAACTCACTTTTCTGCCTTTTGGAGTGATGTATATTGATATATACAGTGTCAGCTTTAGTGAAACCTAGTTATCCCAACTCCCAGATCAGCTTCAAGTGTTTCCTGTAGCACCTTTGGGATTTGCCCTGTAAATTATAACACTTTCTATGGGCCGTGTGTTGCTTCATTTTCCCTGCTGCGTTGAAAGTTTTATAATATTTGTCTACCCACGTTTAGTAAATTGAGAGCGTATCGAAATGTCTTCCCTTATTATTTCAGTTTTTAGGACAGTAAGAATACAGATTTGCATTAACACATTAAGTGCCATTGTCCTCATTTGAGGACAGGCTACTTTTGTAATTGTCTGGAGCATTTTTAACTGGCATCCTCTACCTGTTATTTTAATGTTCTCTTTAACTGTGTTGTTATGATAACCTACTCTAATTGTGTATTGTTATGATAACCTACTCTAAGTTAAGTCTAAATGTAATGTATCAAATTACAGAAATACAGCTTGTGTTCTGATTTTTTTCAAAGAACAATGAATGCTCTGCTTTTCAATATCTTGCAGGATTAGTTTGTCAAGATTGTCATGTAACGTATTGTTTTGCAGATATTAATTTGATTTCAAACACTTTTTTTAAAGTGGAGAATGTTATTCAAATAAAAAAAAGCAGGGAGGGAGGGCCACGTGAGGTCTAAAATATTTGCAAACATGCGTCTAACAACAAGAAAAAAAACCCACTTTCTTTTCGTCTTTGTCCTTTCACTGAAAGGGGAAGAAGACCTCGTTAAACCAGAGAAAGCGTGGGTCCAGCCCACCGCAGTTCTCGGTAAACATGACACTTTTCCACCCTGACTGTGAAGAAAATGCTTGGTAATGACCCGACTCGACCCTGCCAGCGCTCCCTGACCTCCCCCCTTTGCTGAGCGCTGCTTAATTCTTACTAATTACATTCCTCACTGACAGGAAGTTGGCCAGAGTGCGTGTCAGTTGTTCAGGTACTTTCACATCTTCAGTTCCAACAGAGAGTGTCCACCGCTGTACAGGGAAAGGGAGGGAGGTGATGACAAATTAATTAACGCAAGAAAGAAATGCATTGCTGTTGCTTGTGGCTTTGCTGGAGATCCAGTTACTGCATTTGCACTTACTTTAAAGACAATGAACTGTCACTTACCAGTCTGAAATCTGTTATAATAATGGGTGTATTTTGCTGTTTTATCACCCCCTGGTTTGTGACAGTTTAATGCCTTCACTATAAATCCAAATACAGCACAGTTTATACTGGAAGGTGATATAACTGTCATTTTGTGACTAATACACAACTATTTCATCAAGTTATTTGTTATAATAGGTTTCTTAATCCCAATAGATTTTTCATGAAATACACTATGTGGTCGCTAACAGACAGGAGTCCAAAGCAACCTTTGCAATTATACTAATTGACACTTAACGTGGCTGCCTTTACTTACAAATGGTTCATTTTGTGGACTATGCACGTTGTTCAGTGTAAATCAGTTATATTATTTTGACATACCAGATCACCTGAAACACTTTGAATGACAGTATATTGGTTTAGTTTTTTCTTACATTACGTACTAGTATTATTTTCCCCAAACGCAACGCTTTCAAATAATTCCGTGGCAGGAGCATTAGTTTAATAAATTATATAAAGCATCGGAATGAAAAAGGGATGCTGTGCCTTCTAATTTGTATTCTTTCTTTCTCTTTTTTTTAAACATAATGCAGCTCTGTGTTTTCCGAAGACAAGGGGCCTTCTGGACCCTAAATCCGCTCGGCTATCTTTCAAACAGTGATAGTTACGGAAATTAGCAGTGCAGAAATCCGCAAGGATCATTCATCAGGGGCTTATTAACTGTCTTCACGAGGTTATGAGGAGCAGGCTGGGCTGTATGAGAGGAGCTTCCTCACCAGCAGCAGCTGTGAAAAGTCAACGAAGTATAGATTAGTCTGGGGGCGCCCACCGGCCTACCTACCTGCCCGCCTGCCTGCCTGCCTGCCTGCTATCCCCCCACAGGTTCATCAGCCCTATCGCCAACGAAGGTGCAGAGCCACATAGAAACAAACACACTGAAACTATTAAGTCACGTCAAGGGACCAACAGAATTTTGCCTTAGTATGGGGTGGCCTTAATAGAAGGGAAGTAAGGCTGTGTAGGTTTAAAAGTCTAAATGGTAAATGGAAATAAAAATCCTTAACTGCTATAGTATTTTACTAAAAGGTCATTGCACAATTCTCGTATTTTTTTCCACAAAGTTTGATCATTTATAGTTTGTTTGTGCATTGTAAAGCGCTGTAATGGAATACAGTGTGTGAAAAGCAACCTGAAACCGTACACCAGTGAAACAAAAATAAAGTTTTGAAGCCACATAATAAGTTTTGTAATCAAAAGTCCAATACATTTCCAGGAATGGGAAAAACATTTGGTTTTGAAAGAGTCTGATCAGAGGCAAAAAAAAAACCTCAAAATGTAAAAAATGTCAGTGCTCAGGCCTTTTTGCTTTACCTTTTTACATTTCTGATTGAAGTTACGGATGAGTTTGTTTTTTAGACAAATTGTCCGTTACCTGAAGGAACTGCTACGAATCTGCAAATTACTATAAACACACGTTCGAGGAATCACAGGCTTAAATAAAAGCAGGTCTCAGAAACGTTCTCTTCTTGTCCATAAAACGAATAGACACTCATTGGGTTTCCTAATTCAAGGTCAAGACTTGTGTTGCACACACATTTCTAACGTTTAAACATTTAGGGATAAAAAACAAATAACAGCAAAAGGAGTTTAAATATTCCATTATGAGTGTGTTGCAGACTTTGTTTTACTTCATGGCAGATAATAAGGAACATCTATGCAAAGTCTCTATAGAAGTGACTGACGCTTTTGTTTAAATAAGAAAGAAGATTGACCACAATCTAAATATCATGAAACTCAAATTGTTTTGTATGGTATATCTTTGCTTTTTGAAGAATCGAGTGCCCACACATCATCATCATTATTATTTCTCTGGGACTGCTTCAGTGTTTCATCTCTCCTATCTGTTTTTTTTTCTTGTGTTGTTTTCTAATTGTTAAGTCCAGCGTGTAAAATAGGAAATACAATCTGTGCAGATGAATGAGACATGCATGATGCAATTTTGTGGTGTGTATTTTTTATTTTTTATCTGCAGCGCCTCCCAAGTTAAATGGTGTTTGCTGATGTGTTGAAAGGAGGCTGGCTTTGGCTGTTAAAGACACAGCCTTCACCCCAAATCACACTGATGATGGGAGCTGGTGATTTGGCGTTTACAATAATAATAAAATAAAGAAAAACTGCAAGGACTTGGCTAAATCTCTGCCTCGATGCAGTTAAAAGAGAATTCACAGCTTTGCTGAAGGGCTTTTTTGTCACAGAGCCTAGTTGGTTAAAAAAAAATAAAAAAATATTAGATCTGCTGTAGTTCTCGGCACCTTATTTGTTGCAATTTTTTTGAAGCTGAAGAAGAGTTTGTTCAACAATGATAAATCGCTTGTCATTCAAATAAACAACCTACCCTCCGAAGTGTTGGGACAGAAAGAAATACAAGAAAAAAAAGATCCCTTGCACTTGTATCAGTTTTCATTTTTGAATGAATCCAGGAATAGGGGCTCTAGTTTCCAATCATGTGCAGATCAGTTATTGAATATGTCTTCTATGACTATTTTTTTTTTCACCATCGATTTACAATACAGATATGAGATACATATCAGTACAGTAGACTAGATTGGACACTTTTTTTTATTTTCAGTTATTATTCAAGGCTAGAATACAAACGTTAGAATTACTGATATTTTTTTAAATTTTTAAAGACGAATGTAACGCATAAACAAATACAGCCATAGTTTAAATCAGAAAGACTTTGAGAAAACATAACAGTGTGTGTCTCTTAAGTGTGTTTTTGTATTTTAAAAGGACAGGTTTGTCAAACATTGGCTTGCTACTATATTATGATCCCTCATTAATCTCCGGGTTCTACTGTACATATGAATTGTTTGCAATTTGCACACATCATTCACACAGCCTCTCCCTCTACCTATCACCGCAATGTAGCCGTCTCGACATGGCCCTTGATTTTAGTAATAATATCAGTCTGAAGGTTGCATTGATATCTCTGCAGAGATTCATCCATCTATGAAGCAGGACATTGCAGTAATAGGAATGATTGTATTGCCAGGGGCAAAGTATACAGCTAACTTATCAGACACACTGAACTTTGATGCTGTGCTGGTAAATATAATTCCATTATTTTTTCACAGTTGAAGAGTTGAAGGTGTCCAGGGCCGTGAACCAACAGTCACAGGGGAATATTTTTTTTAGCTGAGTAGGAAAATGCTATTGTTGTTTCCAAAATGATTTTTTTTTTTTTTTTTTGTCATGGCGATGCATTAAAAAAAAAAAAAAAAAAAAAAAAACTATAGCAATAGGAACCGGTTTCTTTTGTTACTATAAACACAATTACAATGTTAATATTTTGAAAGTGTCAATATTTATACTGAAAAAGTTGGACAAGATGCCAGTGCCACCAGTGTTGTTAACCATTGAAAAATGATGCTGACTTTCTTATTTTTGCAATGACGTCTATGAAACAAGGTTTAAAACATACTGACAGGTTGGATCCACATTGTCAGTTTCCTCCTTGTGATACTTGGGTCACTCTCAAATGTATTTTAAGAAGAAACCCTTTGAACAAGCGCTCAATTCTTGGTGTACCTTGAGGGGTTAAGATAACTGATGTGAGGAGTTGCTGGAAGAATCATGTCATGAAAAGCGTGGTATATTTGTATCACGTTGTTATCACGCCACATTCATTTTTGGTTTTTCCAGCAATATAAAATCCTTTTATTTCCTCCCACCAATAGATTTGAAAAAAAAACTTAAATAGCCACTTTTACCAAACCGCTGCGGTCTAAGAGTACTGAGAATGGATTTCTTCCTTGAAGTGCTAAGGAACAGAGATGTGTACAGTGCTGTAGTTTTCACAAGTTTGCATAGAAAGGGTTTGTGGATGAATAATGATTTATGCTTTACAGCACTTGGAAGGTTTCTCACTGGTCCTTGTTGACTTCAGCGGCATTTAAAACCACACTGTGGATTGGAATTCTTTTTTACAGCTCATTTTGCATGCCTGCAGGAATAAGCCAAAGCTTGGCTCCACAGAAAAACTGTTGATCCTAACCAAGAAAATGTCAGTCGTTAATCTGTAAACATCATTTATTTCAAAGTGCGTATTTATTGCTGACGCGTTCAGACTGTCCTCCATTTAACAGTGTGCCATCTATACCAAACTCTAAGTAGGAAACTGGGTTTTGAAGTCCCTAACTTGTGGTTCAGTAAATATGCTAAATCAACCAGTCCCCGTTAAGGATTCTCAAAATTCCAGTACATCATATCCTGTGTGCAGATGTCATCCCATGCACAGAACATATAGCACAATTCTAAAATTCAAAACAGCTACACTTTTTATATTTAACAGTAGTTAACCCTTTAAGGTACAAGGGACCTTCGTGTCCCACAAATAAATTATGCTAACGTTCTTATTTTTGAAATGAGGTGCACGACACAGGGTTTAAAATGTACTGACTGGATGGATCTGCTCATCCAAATTGTCAGTTTACTTGAGTCACGCTCTCATATGTATTTTAAGAATTCCTTCTGTACTTTAAGGGGTTAAGGGGTTAATTTGTCTTGTGTTGGGTGACATCATTTCACTTCAGGGCCCTCCTGCCCAAACTCTATGAGAAGGTACAATGAGAGACACTCTCACACTTGACTTGTAGTATACACCAATGGGGGGTTCATCTGAACACCTCATGTACTGTCAGGATGCTCCCAGACGTGTTCCCACACATTTAAAACAGGACTCTGGGGAGATTAACTTTTACCCTTTCATGCATTGATTATTGAAAATAGCTGGAAAAAAAAAACATTTTAAGTAGTTTTGAACACATAATACATATATTTTTCATTGAAAATCTTTTCAAGTTTTTTTTTTTTAATTGCTTTATATTGGGCATCCTCTTATGAGGTCATCACCCAACAAAGGTAACATGTTATCTTCTAGTCTTACATGAGGCGATCGTGCATTTGCGTCTCCCATATGACTTTTTTTGTCTCCATCCCCATGTGAGGTCGATATGCATGAAAGGGTTAAAAACATTTTTTCTTTTCTGTTTAAATGATGCCTTGAATGTGATAACTGATTTGAGTAGTGCCGACATAAATGTAGCAGCAGAGGTAGCGATGCCAGGGACACATTCTCCAACTCCCCAGCCACCCCTTCACTCACACTGCCACCTCTGTTCCTGCTCACTTAAGCAGTTATTCCTCCACACTGTCACCGGGTAAGATGATAACATCCCACTCTTTACACGATCCATGAACCCATCTCACAGCGCGCAAGACTACAACTCCTTTTGTGTGACGGTGTGGTTTGTAAAACTCTGGGACACGACAGCCATAACTTCATAAAAACACAAAGTTAAAAACATACTGGATGGTACAGTAATTGTTAGGAATTATTTTATTGTTGTATTGTTATTTTATTTTGAGTTTGGTCTGCTTGGGTGTCTCTTTGTATTAGTGCTGCACTACTGAGATGTACCTGTGCTGGTCCTGTGGGCACAAAGTGAATAAACCCAATGTATTATAAATGTGACCTGTTGTTACTGTATTAAATGCATCTTACAAAGAATGACCTTTGGTGCAAATTACAGAAGAGCACTGCAATAATCAGACTGCAATGCATAATATAATTATTTTTTTACAGTAGCTACCACTATTGCAAAACTCTAACCTACCGCACTATTTCCCTTACATCAGCTGCTTCAAATAAGAAGCTCCATAGTCTACTGAATCGGAGAATATGGTACCCAGCGGTGTTTCATTGAAGAAGCTGGCTGTTTCACATGTGTGGAAGTTGCTGTTAAAAGCCTACTTTCACTCATGAGACACTTTTGGATTTCTCACTGTTATTCAAGGTGAGCGCCGACCACAAACACTGGGCCTGTTTGTTAAAGCAATGGTTTCTTACCCTTGAAATAAAACTGACTGCTGTTCTATTGTTCTTCTAACATAAAACCCTGATGTAGCCATCGAGGTGCTTTGTATCTACCCTGCACACTTCATCCAGTACCAGATGGATCCATTGAACTTATGACCACTGTTATTCTAAAGACAAAATGACTCCTCATACATGTCCCCTTTTATGTGACCTGAGGTTGGTCCAGAAACAGTATTGTAACCGCAGGGCTTTTGTGTAATAAATCAATACATGACTTAATCATTTTAGGCTTCAGCTATTGACTAGGTTGCTGTGCCCTGTCGTGACCTATCTGGTTTGGGTTGCAGGAATTTTCTCATGTCAAATAATTTGAGGTGTCTGTTGCAATAGCGAGGGCAATTATTAACCGCAAACAACTGAGAGTCTGTTGTTGGGAAAACGGAAAGGAGCCCTCTGCCATATCGCTTAACTGCCAGCATATAACACGGCCGGGGAAAGAGAAGGGCAAGCAGTCCAGTTCACAAATTGGACCCATCTCTTTCCCCTGTTAATGAAAACCAGATCATTGCTCAAACAATCCCTCCTCTGTTACTGGCTGTCAGTCACATTTTTCCAGAAGTGTTCTCTCTCTCTCTCTCTCTCTCTCTCTCTCTCTCTCTCTCTCTCTCTCTCTCTCTCTCTCTCTCTCTCTCTCTCCCTCCCTCCCTTGCTGTGGTTGAGTTTAACAGTGACTCAGACAGAGAGGAAGCCTGTTTCAATTTGCTAGAAGACTTTTTGTGTGAGAAGTATACTACTTGAACAGAAGGTACTGTCCCTATAGCTAGCCCCGTTTTATGTCCTGGAAACGAAGGTTATAGTAATTAAATCTATTCCCTCCACGGCATACTTATCATCATAATAGCAGATTCCCTGATAGGGTTCTCATTAATCCGTTTAAACGGCTGTTATCTGAATTAAAATCACTCCAGAGGAATTCTACTCTCTCAAGTATTAGAAGCTGAATTTCCTTGCTGTTTTTTTCTTAAGTATCTAGTATTTTGCAGAAAGGCGCATCCCTCCCCCCCCCCCCTTTATTTTGCATACTAATAACCTCATTAAGTGAACTTGGCAAACATCATCATTTTTTTTTCAGATGAATTGTGTTTTATTTGCACAGTCCCGTGTTGAAGCTCTCTGCTCGCAGTAGACTGAATCATTTTTTTCAAACCCGCTGAAATGTGCTGATCCAAGCCAAAACCCCCAGTCTAGGAGGAGTAAGGGGATCTGTGAATGGTGTGAAAAGTATTATCTGCCAGTAATAACTGGACTCGAGCCTAGAGGAACCCAACTATAATCCTACAGCAGGGACACTTGTAATACATTTATTCTGGAACTCACCCAACGCTGAAAGCAACACAGAGTCATTGGAAGGCTTGTGCTCCTACACTGTGTTCATAGCATCAGAATATGGTAATATAGCCCAGCCAGAGTGGCCAAGGGAAATAGCTTTCTGTTTTTCCTGGCATTTTTTTATTTCTGAATCTCTTTTTTTCCCCTTCCTTTTGTGCAAAGTTACAGGACATGATAGGAACACCTCAAGGTATTCTTGGGCATTTAGCTGAGGCTAGTCTGAGCTGGAAGCCTGGACTTTATCTGATCTAAAAAAAAAAAAAAAAAAATATTCAGAAAAAAAGATATACTTTCAAATATACAGTGTCTCTTTAACACTGCTCTTTGGAAATGAACAAGGCTAGTTGTCTACAATAGGCAGTCGCTTGTTGTCTGTAATTTGTTAAATTGTATGCAATAATTCCACTGCTGTTATCAAACCCATAGGCACCGTATTGCAGTCTTCAAAGTGTCACCCATAGACCACATTGGTCTAGGTAACACATGCATTGAAAAGGCACCTTTGTGAAGGCATGAAGAATTCTGATGCACTTGCACGGTACATTGTTGTTAATGCAATCACAAAGTAAGCTTGAGTGCTGCAAGAAAATGTACAATTTTATTCATAAAAGCATAAAAGTTTTTTTTTTGTTTTTTTTGTGCTATTTAATAAATACTTAATTTTGTCTTAGCTTGCTCGACCGTGGGTGAAATATGAATAAAAGATGAGTAAGCATAAATATAACTGAATTAGCCACGCTCTGCTGCTTTGGTCATAGCAGTGCCAGTTATGCTCTCTAATGCATTTTCAAAGGAAGTCGTGGTAGACCATCGCATTCCAGTGGCAAAGAGATGCTTGCCACTTCAGCCGAGCCCATTCTGTTCCATGCCACAAAAACGCCAAGTGTTTCCCATTGTAACTGGAATTTGGTGATGTTGTGTTATTTTGTTTTTTTTTAACAAGTAACAGGTTTTTTTTTTTTTTGCTGGTTCGTATTACTGTAGTTTAAGTAAGTATCCCCCTTGGCTTATCTCAATAGACTGATTTATAGTGACCCCTGTTGGGATGTGTAGGTACTGCAATAGTGTATGTTTCACTTTGTGGTAAACAGATTTGAATGCAACTGATATGTTCTGTAACAGCTTGTACTGAGATAATGGGATATTAACTACAAGTGCCAACAGTACATATTTTGTAAAGTGTTATCTGGTTTGTGTACAGTAGGGCAGCAGGGGTGGGCAGTCTTTGTCCTGGAGGGCCGCTGTCCCTCCTGGTTTTTGTTCCAACTGTACCCTAAATTAATTAATTGGACCAATTAGGCTTCTAATAAGCACTTAATCGGTCCAATTAAGTAATTTAGAATACAGTTGGAACAAACACCAGGAGGGACACTGGCTTTCCAGGACGAGGATTGGACACCCCTGGTGTACGTGTTCTGTTTAACTCAAAACCTCTGCTTATATCATTGTAAAAATAAATAAATAAATAAATAAATAAATAACATGGCGTTTCAGACCAAAAATCTGAAAAATACATCCAAGGTAAAGTAGCTGAGAAGATATTCACAGACTATATTACCATGTAGATCGAATAAACCAGGAAACATTATTCACAGCTTATGCAAAACGTAATAATGGGTTTTTTCTATTTGTATGAAAGAAAACATGATATCCCGCTGGAAGCCATATATATATATATATATATATATATATATATATATATATATATATATATATATATATATATAGTGTTTATTCCATGCTGGTCCAGCAGGAATTGGGTTGTTTAAATGTTTAAACTCCTTCGGGACCTGCTTTACCCTCCAATGCAAGCAGGTCGCCGGACTCATGCATGGGATGAACTTTGCTGTTCCCACTTAGTTGTAACTAAACTGATTAGCAGCACACCAGTTTGAAATGCCTTTCTACAGTGTAATGGTACCGATAAGCGAACTGTCAGAGTGGATATATGGCTTTTGTAACTGCTTGCAGTGAGCTATGAAGTGTTTAGACTGTTATAGAATATAATTAAATAGAAGCATTTATTATGTGGTGTAATACAATATGCATTTCATATGAATCTATAAGGACTTGTTAAGGATTTTGGCTGGAAAACCCAACCGGTGCTGTCTGTGTATTTGTAGAACTGCGTGATATTATGAGCCTCTCTCAGGAGGGCTACAGTTCTCGTTTCCCGATTTCACTACCAATCACATAGCAGACGTGAGGACAGTGCCGTTGTGAGCAAGTTGTCAGCAAAGTGTTCTGTTCAACAAAGAGCTTTACATTGCTTACTGACAAGTCTGTGTGTTTCAAACGCAACGGAGGTGACTATAAAGAACAGATCAGTGATGACTTAACCTTTGAGATGCAAGCATTTGCAAGGAGATCCTAGGAGGCTATCATGTATCGTAATTTAAAAACAGTTGCATCTATTCCAAGTATCACCAACCACCCGTAGAATGCCGTGGACATCTATGGAGTCCTACTTCTATGCTTCATTTATAATTTGGTATGGAAACATGCCCGACTATTTTAAAGCAGATGTAAAGCGACAGGCTGCCTGTATTTCCTGTATTTTTAAAGAACATATAATGGTATTTATGATTTCCAGGGCCACTTTTTCCATGCCCTTCTAAAAATGGTTGCAACCTGTAACTGCTACCATTACTGCTACTGAAGGGAACTGCAGGCTTAAATAAGAGGAAACAGGTATGAAGCAATTGCTAGGGGGAGATGAGATGGAGAAATGACACTGCCGCCTCTGACACAAGTATGTGTGGATTTAAATGACATCTCAGGGGACAGTATCAAACTTCAAGCTTCCTTTTATCCCCCAGAACAGTGAACAAGACCTTGCTTTTAGCTATCGGAGAGCTGCAGAAAAGTGAGCCCAGACCACACAGATAAAGACCTTACTCTGTTCCATTTTTTTTTTCTTTTTCTTTGAGGAATTCAGAGT
This sequence comes from Acipenser ruthenus, assembly GCF_902713425.1. Classification (NCBI taxonomy): domain Eukaryota; kingdom Metazoa; phylum Chordata; class Actinopteri; order Acipenseriformes; family Acipenseridae; genus Acipenser; species Acipenser ruthenus. The sequence goes on from NC_081208.1 coordinate 2,259,416, forward strand.
GGAATCATCCAACGCTGAGGCAGCAAGTCTTGCATTTCTAATTTAGGGGTGAAGGCACGGAATACTTTCATTTGAAGAAGCAGCGCAATTTTTCTTTATATTCAAAAGTAATCAAAGACCATGACACAATTTTATACGTTTCTTTTAGCATTACTACATGTTATGAATGAAGTTACAGTGTCCAAAGAAAAACTAGAAAGCTTGATACACTATTTCTCTGATAGGCATGGCTTATTTATAGTTAAGACAGTTAATTGTGATGTCATACTGTTGAGAAAAAAAACTTTTTCGGAAAAGTACGTTTTTTACATCCCAATCTGCCCTCGTCTGACAATCCTGGACCTGCTTTTGTAGGTTAACGCATCTTACAGAATCTCGAATTAAAACTTGAATCTCACTGCGTTTTTCAAGCATTTCTAATCAACATCCCACTTTAAAACACAATCCATCAAAGCATTAATAACAGTGGTCAGAGTGTATCAATTGAATACATAATGGGTCTCCGTGAGAGGTCAGACTGGCCTCCACTCTTGGATAAAGGCTTGTGCACAGGGCTCTGCTACTTGTTAGTAATCAGGCTCTTAATCACATGTGGAGTAGTGGTTAGGGCTTTGGACTCTTGACTGGAGGGTTGTGGGTTCAATCCCAGCTGGAGGACACTGCTGCTGTACCCTTGAGCAAGGTACTTTACCTAGCTTGCTCCAGTAAAAACCCAACTGTATAAATGGGTAATTGTATGTACAAATAATGTGTAAAAAATAATGTAATTGTATGTAAAAATAATGTGATATCTTGTAACAAAATAAGTCGCCCTGGATAAGGGCGTCTGCTAAGAAATAAATATATATATATATATATATATATATATATATATATATATATATATATATATATATATATATATATATATATATATATATATATATATATATACATATATCACTGTGTGTATCCTCTGTTTAAAAAAGCACAACTAAACAAAATCTGCATCTCCCGCAGCAGTCTATCCTAATGGTATGCATTCTTTCAGAACCGTCCCAAAGGCCTGATATGCAAGCAGTTAACACTTAATACAAAACAATGTAAAGAGGTTTGCATGCTTTAAAGTGAGGGGGGGGGGGGGGGGGGTGGCAGTTTGCTGGCATTTTGCTCCAAACGATTTGAGTTGGAATTATCAAATTTGCTCATTGCTGCTAACCCTGATTTAAATCCCTACAATAAAACAGAGCTTGAGGAGAAGATGAAAGGTTACCACCCACTGAGACCCCAAACCTCTTCCCAGGAGTAGCACTGGGGGATTCTGTGCAGAATTTGGGTAATTGCAGTTTTAACCAGGAGTTGATTGCGGAAAATTATACCCCAGCTTTCCTTCTTCTTACTTTTTTTTTTTTTTAAAAGGTCATATATATATATATATATTTTCTAATTTGCTGGTGCAGGTTTAAGGAATTATTTAAGTGGCAGAAATTTGGTACAGAAAAGAACGTCTTATATTACATTTTAATAACGTATTAAGTTATTGCATCATCAACATTTGCTTAATTTCTGGTTGGGTTTAGTCAATGATCTGAAACTATAAATAAAACAACAACATGCATGCAGTCTTAATAAATAAAATGGTCGTGAATTGAGAAAATGTAAAAGGAGCATAGTTATGACAAATGAGAGGCTGGAATATATGTCTGTTTACACAGTGCATTAGGTTTATTCTAAGTGATGTTTTAAAAAAAACAAATATGGATCTTGTTGGTGGAAGATTGTATTTGTGTTCTCTCTTTGAGCTATTAAGAGATCCGCTTAAAACGTATTAAGTCCTGTCCTGGGTGGTTTGGAATACATATGAAGAACCAAAATGTAATTATTGCATTAATCTGTGTTTACTTGTGTTTCTACACGGCTGAAGAAGGCTTTTGTCCCAAACGTCCTGAAACCTTTTGTGTACATCCCAAAAAAAAAAAAAAAAAAAAAATTAAATGTAGTTATTCCTCTTTCAGCCCGAGAGAGAGAGAGAGAGAGAGAGAGAGAGAGAGAGAGAGAGAGAGAGAGAGAGAGACTTAAAAAATGTGGGGGTCTACACAAAATGTTAAATGATAAAAAAAAAAAAAGTTTTTGGGATGTTTCTGAAAAAAAAGCCCTTCTTCAGCTGTGTACCTCCTTCAAACCTATATATACATAACTACAAAACGCTCAATGCTGGCTTTCAATATGTGTGTAATTCCATAAATAATCATTTCAATTAGACTGTAGTATTTTTTTGGCAAGGCAATTGTAGGATTTCTTTAAAACTGCACAAAAGCTTTTTTTTTTTTTTTTTTTCATTTGCTTTGCGGTGTCGCTGTCTTACTTTCACACCACCATGTGAGCAGGATAAAGAAAGCCGTTCCACTAATAGGTAATGTCAGAGGTGAGTCTGCTGGTCAGCTGACTGACCCTGACTGGAGTGACCAGTGGCCCGAGAAGCAATCAGATAGGAGGCCATGCAGGCTGCTGGACTGGTCACTTACCAGAACAGAATCCTTGATTCGCAAACCCCCTCTACATGTAGGATCCCTGTCCGGTATCTGGAATGAGCCGTTTTCTATGCATCATTCAGCAAATGTGTTGCAAATTTAATATGCAAAATCATAACGTCACTGATGATTCATAATATCGTGTGACGGAAATGTCACTGCAAAGATATTTTACAATAGCCAGAAGGAAACAGATGAATATGGAAAACTATCTGGACAAACAGGGTCATTGTTTGATGACCTTTAATCCTTAAAAGCTTGGAATCGAAGAAAAAAAAAAAACGCATGAAAAATACAAAATTTACAAAGAGAGTTTCTACAGCAAGCCCCAGTTGGATTATTCCGGGTATACTTCTCCAGGCCTTTAGAGGGTTAAAGCACGGTGTAAACCACTCAATTGGGTTTAAAAAGAGAAAAGTTGACTGTGCTGGCAAGATGAAGCGCCTTTGACAGGCTAGTTTATGAAAGCTCGCTGGCGTCACCAATAACAAGCAGATGCCCACTTACAGCACGGCAGTGACAGACAGGAAATGGGGCCTGGAATAAATGGACTGTTGATTTACTCAAGTTACATCGTTTTCTTCTCCTCAAGAGCCTATAAATCTCGGTCCTCTTGTAAAAACAGAGTTTAAAAAACAATCGACTCGCGTCTGAGTGGCGGAGGGGCAGGGACCCCTGAAGCCCTCGCAGGCAAGGCTTGGAAAGTCTTGGAAAGAAAACCAACTTTCTGTGCAACAGAGACAGCCTTCTTCAGTAAGGATAGAAAACTAGAAACAAAACAAACCAATTGTAGCCCAAGAAAAAAAAAAAAAAGTATTATTATTATTATTATTATTATTATTATTATTATTATTATTATTATTGCTTCTGAACTGTGCACTTTAATTCTTTTTTATAATAAAAGCCCTATTGTTAATAAAAGCCCTTATTTAGCCAATATTGTCATCCTTAACTTTTTTTTTTTATCAAAATCTGCATAGGTTGTATATGATTGCACAGACAAATTAATTTTTATGTCTAGAACCGTCACTGATAACACACGTGATACAGAAACCACACACACACACACTATTGTAGCAACTGCTAACAGAGGTCAACTCCCAAGTAAAGGTTCAGTATTGTCCATCCACCAATTAAATTAGACTGATGAATGCACTGAACCTTCATAACTCTGGTTCCTCAAAGAGGCCCAGCCCTTATAGTGTATCTCTTTATAGTTTAATGAATAACTGATGCCGTTCTTAAATCCCTGAAAATCCACAGCCATAATATATCAGATGGTAGCTCTAAGCCTCACCATCTGAGGGCTGGGGCCTGCAGCCTGAATAAAATAAACAGCCAGGCTTAACAAGTAGTTGACACATAAGGGCCTGATTTTTCTTTTAATTTCTTAGTTTTTAAATAAATATGCTCAAGGTAGTTATTCAGGAAGAAAACGCAGCAGGGGGCTGTAACCTATTCTGCAGCACTTGGGAGCGAGACTTTCCTAAAATGAATGGTTAAACTGAAAAATAATGTTATTTTTAAAAAGTAAAACCCAACAGCATGTGTTGTAACACACCTGTGTCACTCAAGAAGTTACTTTTTTTTACGACTCGCTCTATAAACGCAGAACGAAGCACGCCAGCAGATCTCTTATAAACTTGCAGGTGTTTTAAAGGGGGAAAATGTTAAAGGAACGCATTTTTCATATTTTGGCCCAGTGTCAAAAAACTATAAAATACTTTGCATGTTTCAAAGGACCTGTTAAAAGGAGGTAGAAAGTAAAGTCTTAACTTGGGCAACAAAAAGAGATCTGTTTTCTCTCTGCATCAAATATTACACAATGATGGATACACAATCTAATGTAGGTAGGAGGGATATAAAATGATGCCAAAGCGAGGGTGATTTTTGAAATGAGAAACAAAGCAGAATGCTGTTAACTTTACAAGCAGCCTGTCCTCAATTTCTGCGGTATCAAATTCAAGCAGCTATGACCTAATATTTTTTTATTGAAAAAAAAAAAAAAAAGCACCCCGTTTCAAACTGTGTTATAAATTGGCTTCGTATTTCTTAGCGATTGATTTTAATCGTGGTGACGCCAGTGCTGTGTTTCAAGTCTCTTGTGTTCTGACCTACTGTATGCAGAGAATTCACATCCTACTCTTGCCAGTTGGGAGAACAGTTAGACTGGAGTCCACTGATGAAGTTTCAGTCTCTCTTGTCCATGGCTAGGCTGGGGTGAGAGGTTTCCCTTTGGGGGGGTCAGGAGTGGAAAACCTGCAGGCCTTGTTGGGCCTAGTTGTTGGTCTATGGCCCCAGTTTTCAAATTATAACATTGTGCTATAGTGATGGCTGATGTGACTTACAGTACATTTCCATTACTTTTCCAAGTAAAAGTCCTTGAGGCAACTTAATGGTGCCTTTTCACTGACACATTGTAGCAGAATTGCCATAGAAAAGGTCTGTTGTTGAAAAACTGGACTAAAGGAGAGGTGAGCAGGAAATGCTTGATAGCCCATAAAGGTTAACATGGAGATATCAAGTTGTATACATAATTTGGTAAAAATAAAAAAATAAAAAAAGATAAGAAGGTGTTCGTCAAACTTCCAGTCCTAGATTTTCTGAAATAAATGTGTCATAAAAATACAAAAAAAAAACAACAGAATCTTTGTTGAGCACAAACAGTGGGGCGATTTTATTTTGAACATGAAATAAGGTTATTGCAGGATAAGTCCTGTAGTTATCCAGCCACAGGAAGCCTTGTTAAAGGGGCACACAGACAATCCATGCATGAGTCGTGCCTCTTAGACTGTCTTCTGTGTTTAAGGACAGAGTAAATCTGTCATTTTCTGTACAGCTGGAAAAAATTTACCTGTCTCTTCCGACTGAGATGATAACCCCACCACAAGCATGCCCATTGATTTAAGTGCAAGTGGAGGGAAAAAAAGACATGGAAAGAACAAAACTGCTTTATTAAACATGAAGGCTGGAACAGCCAGTACAGTTAAGTGTGGAACGTGGTTTAACCCATTAAGTGCCATGTCCTTATTTGAAGACTGGCTGCTTTGTAATTTGGAGCATTTTTAACTGGCATCTACCTGTTATTTTAAAGTTCTCTTTAACTGTATTGTTATGATAATAAATACATTTCTTGGTGTTTTCCTACCCATGGTGATGATAAAGCTCAATTTTCTATTCGTAGAGCTTCATAGCCGGCGTAAAATTTCACTGGTGCCCCAACGTATTGTAGAAATCCCAAAAGAAATGCTCTCATCCTAAACAACTAGAAATGCTATATAAGAGGTACTGAGAAACACCTAAACCAGTAAGTTATTGCGTTGTCAGGGTATTAGGAAGGCCTTGGGATCCTCATTAATTAGTCCCCTGTCTCCAGACTTTAGGTGTCTGACTCCAGCATTGTCCAACACGGACTATTAATAAAACAAAATGTGGGAAAGATTCAGAAAAGAAAAAATGAATCCTTTGGGATAGGGCTGGGTTGAGGCGTTCCCATCAAGGGCAAAGACATACCTCAGGGGGGAGGCAGGGGGCCTCCGAAGGCAAATCCCATATTGTGAGAGATACAAAGCTGGGAGATCTCTGAGGAAAATGCTTTTACTTTACATTACAGACTCAGCAGGACTGGACTACAAGGACATTCCTGAGAAACACATCCTAATATTTCAGTTGGGGGTGGGGGGGGTGGGGGGGGGTGGGGGGGGTGGGGGGGGGGGGCAGGGGGAGAGCGTCGGATTAGGCCTCCGCAGCGGCTTGCCAACTATTGAGTCCTGAAGTTGTAGTTTTGACATTGTTTGAGTCCCGGGCCCTGGAGATAGACCGTTTTTCATTCTGTTTGACGGTTATCTCCTCAGCAGAATTACCGGCCTAATATATCTGCTTTCATCAGCCCCGGGTAGGTCCAACAAAAAGAGTGGGGGAGTGGGGGGGGGGGCTCTGTTTTGTCTCAGGATAAAAAAAGGTGGGCTTCTGGCAGCAGTCAAGGCCACACTCAAGCTCAGAAGGGTACAATGTCTCTTCTGTCTCCAGGAAAAAAAATAGCTCCTGACAGGAATCAGCTTTCAATTAGCTCCCAGGCTCCCCCCCACCTCCCTCCCCAACCAGAGGCCCTGCCTGTGGCCCGCAGCGTAGAGATTGAAAGGTAGATTACAGGATGCTAACTACCTAACTACCAAACTGTAGGGTATTTCTAAGTAATGACATCCAGTAGATACATACAGATGCCACTGGAGTTCAACTAGTGCGCTCTCTCCTTGCAGGGCCTCCAGACAAGAGAGTGAATGAGGGACTACTTGAATTCCATCAATACCTGTACAAACATACCAACACTGTTCGGCTGTAGAACAAAACGTGTTGTAAGCGGGGACTGCAGAAATCTGCTTTCTCAATGTTTGTAGGTAGGCTGTAGGGGAGCATTGAAAACTGAAATTATGAATGCCGTAGCTGGTGTATTCTATTGGTTAAGGAGCCCGTTACGTTTGTAAACACAATTTCTATGCTTGGTTTTGAAAACTCCATTATAGCTCTTAACAGATGTTGTAAGGCGTTTGTTCTAGTGTGTTTTTTGGTTTTGTTGCTATGCCTATCTTGTGGCCTGCGTGGGCATAACTGAAACAGTTACTATAGGTGAGCACCGAGAACTAAAGGTTCAGACATACTTCCTTAAAACAGGAATCATGGTTCAGGAATGTACCTGATCTGAAAATAGACATGCAGTTCATCTACAATTGAGCCAAGGTTTAGAAAAGGTCATTTGACTCAGAGAGAAATAAACAGCTGGAAGTGTTGTAATGCTGCTCTGAAAACGTTAACGATGGCACACTATTTGTTTATAGTTTTTAAACATGGAATGGAATTTTATGACTAGCAGAAGACGAAGAAATGGACATACTGTAATAAGGCATAATAAACTATAGAATTGTGATCAGCATGTAAATATAGACATATTGCAGGTCAGACGCACTCTGATCTATATGGGAAGATGGAAAAGAATGTAGCTGAATACAACAGCCATTGTGTCTATTATTAGCAGCAGGTGTAGTCTATGGGGATCTAGCGAGCAATGTGAATAGAATCAGGATATGCATATGGGATATGTGCAATGCTGGGCACCTGCAAGCTCCATAGAAAGGGATGTGCTGGGAAATGGAATCCTGGATGCATTCCAACTCGCGTTCTTCAGAATTAACAGCCTGCGTATTCAAACAATGAATGCTGGTGTAACCGCAGAAGACTATACTATTGCTTTTCAGATCCTGTTTACTGTTTAGCAGATCCTGTTTACTGTTTGATTCTGTTATTACTGATATGTCTTATTGATTTCTGGGCTCAGCTCATGTGGTTACTCTGACTGAAGAGAAACGTATTCCTTCGGCCCTTTGATATATAGGGATATTTCACAGCGCGTCCAATGGTTCATATCACAGATCTTTCCTCCGCATTGAAAGCAAAACACCAGGTTTGGACCCGTGTTTAAATGGTGCTGTGTGTAGATACATCACCTTATAGGCCAATTGAACTGACCCCACTGTGCCTTTTAATGCATGGTTTGAATCAGACCTGTGTTAACGGCTCATTTCTGATGCCAGATTGTAGTCATTTCCGTGGGGTCCTTCAGATTAGGTTGTACATGCAAGAGGCTGAAATTCCGCATCGTGACAGTTTCAGGATTGGTTTCACGTTCATTGTGAAGCTCTTACGATGACCCTCATGTCTGATTCATTTCAAGGGAGCCAGAGGTTGTGTATATAGAGCGCTCCTTGGCAGATCTGTCTCTGCCGCACTTAAGACTCAAAGGTCTAAATTGATCTGGTAACTTAAATTCTATTTTCTCTGGAAAGCCACCCATCCTCTGGTTAATTCAATTTGAGATTTGAGATATTTATTTTAGAAACGTACATATATTCCTCTACGATTGCTGCTCCTTAATTCCTTCTGGGAGGTTGGGGGCAGAAAGTTACAGCAATGGAGGCGTTGTTCCCCTTATGAATCATCTGTAATGTGTGGCTACAGAAGCACCTACCAACCAAACACCTAGTATCCCCCCACCCCCACCCCCATCACAGATATACTGTACTAAAACTAAAACTGATTGGGAGATGCATCTTTTATATATTACAGAATGCATTTCAGGAATGCCATTATCAAAAACAGAGCAGCCCATGTGTACAAACTCAGGAATTTGTATATATTTTTTTTGGCTCAACCCCTTTTATATTATGAATAAGCCATAAACTCCCCTAACAGAGAGACATGGAAAGAGTGCTGTTTCTTTAAGCCGGGAGAGTGCACACTTCCCTATGGCAGCCGCAGTTTGATTCCTATCAGTGAGGTGATGATGGGAGAGCTCTGCAGACAGAAACAGATTGAATTCTCAGCCAAGGAGGTCGAGTGATACCTCTCAAACTGCACTGACCACCCACCCTGCTCTCCTAATGCCCGGCAACAGCAGCGAATCCCCTACACAGCACAGCCCCTAGCAGCCAAGCAGGAGCAGAGATTCAGTGAGCCACCAGGATAGGGAGTGAAAGACAAGTCAGATTAGACTAAAAAAAAAGTCAACAAGAACACCTTAAGTGTTGTATGTCTCCAAAGAGAACGTTATAAGTATGTTCCGGAATGTTTTAAAACCGATTGCTAGTACTGAACCAAACAATCTATAAAGGTTCCGTGCCATGTGCTAATTGGGGAGAGGCGATAGTCCCACCTGCCCCTCTTGGTTCGTGCTCTTATAGCACCAGTTTGATCATTGGTCCTGCCCCAGTTCAATCGGCTGCGCCGCCTGTCCCTGTGAAACCGGGATCCCGTCCTTTTAACCTCCTCTGGCCTGAGCAGGAGGGGGGCTTTGTGGCTTGGCTCGGCAGGTAGAAAAGAAAGCACAGCCTGTGCATGCTGCAGTGACTCGGGGTCAGGGGTCCGAGAAAATAAGGGTGCACGTTTTTGTAAAGGGGATCTTGACTTTCATCACACAGGAAGAGGGAATGAATAGGGTGGAGAATGGAAGGAGAAGGGACAGTGAAACTCCAAACCCCTGCTGATCAGATAAGGAGCCCAGCATTAAACTAAGTGCAAAGGAGAAGGTAAGCAGGGGGAAAGAAAAGTCAATAAGCACCAAGAGAGAAAAATAAATAGCTGGATGTGGTGTATTCGTAGATTACTATAGATGACAGGTTTCCTCTTTAAGAAGATTAGATTATTTTTGGTAAATAGCCTATTAATATTGTACTATTATACCAGTAGAATATTTTTTAGGGAAATTGAAGATGTCGTGTTTGCATAACGAACATTATTTTATTATTTACATTGATGAAAGTAGGCGTTTTAATAGAGTGTTTGGAGCTTTCAGAATTGTTGAAACACTCTTAAGGTTCTTGAGTTTCATGAAATGGGAGACCATTCACACAGGGCTGCGAAGGCCCAGCTCAGTTCAAGGCCTGGGGTGCCGCACAGCCTGAGTGTTGCTCTGTTGTTGCTGCTGTTTTATAAGAAGGAAACGGGCAATATAACTGGACCGGTGTGAATGGCTGGAGATGTGTCCCGCATTAAAGATCAGCCTCGCGTGGCTAAGGTTACCCTGCACAGACACTTTGATGACAACACAATTTACAGACGCTGGCAAGCGGAGTTATTTTACAGATTCCATATATGAGATTCACGACAGGAGACAATCGCCGACCACTGAGATCTGATTACGATTCTCCTCTTTACATGTAAGCTGAGATGGCCAGGAAACACCAGGATCATTTCGAGGGGAGGGGGGGCAGAGGTTAATTTACAAGTGGATTGCCAAGATTGGCAATGCATCTGTATGAATAACATGACAGTTATGGGTGTGCGCTGGTTTCCTACACAGGGCATATACAGTACATTAGACACACACCTTCAAGAGAAGTGTGACCTGGACTTAACTTGCATAGCCAACTAGCCATTGCTATTGGCAGCCTAGTTACCTATTGCTTGGGTCTCCTGCACCTTCTAGATGTGGGGAGTTCCTCTATGATTCTGTCTCTCTAATTTCCATCACAGTATACTGTACCTCTCTTTTTGATTTCAATGACAAACCTTTCAAGTCTTTTTCAATGTCTTCATCCGTTCCTCTTCGCTACCCCTAAGCTCTGCTTATGTTCTGCATGCTACAGTGCATCCCATACCTTTCCAAAGTTCCACACACAGCTTTCTGTATTTCGCTTGCACTGTTTCATTTTGTAGAAAGAAAAAGCTCTTTTTCATTATTAAAATTTCTCGGGTTTGGTGGTTTCATTTAGTCTTAAATAAGCACTGCACGGTCTCGGTTCACTTTGCATTACAGAACGCTCTCCAAAGGTATCGAGATAAAAGGGAAAATGAATTTCTCAGCAGCATGCTGACTTAATTCCCCTCGTCCCTGGATGCCGGTTAGCGCTTGTTTGTCACGTGAATGGTCGCCTTTTATCATTTTATTGTTAGAATGTCAGAAAGGGGGAAAGAAATTAAAATCTTGTTCTTAACAGGGGAGGGGAAAAAAAAGATCGAAGTGCCTCTCAGTTTGTAGGCAGCTGAATGAAAGCAGGGAGTTTGATGCCACACACAGTGCCACAGACAGGCTATTGAGTGAGGGGGAAAGCTATCTGATTAGCAGCTGGTATTGTCTCTGTGTGACGTGGACAGACTCCATTCAAACAGCGCTCTAATGCAGCACTGAGAGGAGGCTTGGAGGGCAGCAGGTCAGGTGCTATCTTTACACAGCAGGTATCACTTACAGGACAGATCGGGGACAAGCAGGAGTGAATTTCAATCACCTAACACTGGGTATTGTGCACCAGAGCTGGCAAGGCTAGTGATAGCCTCAGTACTATAAAGTGTGTAGGAGCTGCGGGTGCTGCTGCCAAGCACAGGGGGCTTAAGCAATGGTTAGGCCAAAGGTACAGACACAGAGGGTCTCAACGTTTCTTTCTTTCTTTCTTTCTTTCTTTCTTTCTTTCTTTCTTTCTTTCTTTGATTCGATGAAAGGGTTTAGTGTTCCGTGGAGAGTTTCTTTTTGCGGCTCCCAATACATTGAGTCCTCCATATAGCCTTTGCTGGAGGTGCAGCTAATTTCCTTATCGCGTATCGGGCAGGTAATAATTGACAATAATCAATGCACTTAGAACGCTTTTTTTTTTTTTTTAAAGCAAGCAGCAAAAAAATTGTAAACTTCACAAAAGCATTCCAGTGACTCTTTTTATAAAGTCCTTGAAATACAACTGAAAACAGATTTTTGCTGGTAATATTATCGTAATCTAGTATATGAGGAGTGATGCTGCAAGTAGGACGCCAGGGCGATTAATCGATTTATAAATGTGCAATCGAGGCGATCATTAATGACCCATCCTAAGTGTCCAAGCCACAGAAACCAGGACCTTGCTGCTGAGAAAAAGTAGCAGCTTTGATAACTCAGGTCAGCTTTGCTGAGATTAGGAAGTTATTCAGCCCAACTCAGACACAACACCTCATAGACAATGGGGTCCCCTTGTAACTTTCTCCAGCTGGGGGTGGAGCTACAGCTCAAGGAGGTCAGGTGACATATCTCAGGGTTCCGAGGTCAGGTCAAGAGCTTGTCTGAGCTTCTGGTTCCTGCTGGCTTTGCTTCAATCAGTGTACTTTACTACACTATATTACACTGCGATGCTATCTGGATAAAGTAATTGGTGTTGTTTATTTCAGATGTCATGTATGCACTGGTTTCCTATGCATGTTATCTTTTTGATAAAGTGCAGGTACTGTTGAATACGACCGGTCATTTTTTTTTTTTTTGTTCAGATTTTTCTACTGGGAATGTGATGGTTAGATACTGATACTGTGTAGGTGATCTGAAGGAGTTTGTAGGGAGTCTCTGAGTGTCTCACCTGATAGAAGCGCAGCGACGTGGTGCGCAGGGTGAGTCACACAACGCAGGTTTACGTCCTGGCTGTGTGAAGTAGGCTGGTCTTTGCTGAAGACTCAGAAGGGAGCGTCACATTGGCCCAGGGACTGTTTCTCCTCATTGCTCTACAGTGAACCCTGCTGGCCAGGCTCCCAGTGAACTCAGAGCGGACACCTGCAGGGCTGACCTATGTCCTCCAGAGGTCGGTAGCTCGCTGACATCCGCTCTCGAGTTCCTGGGATGCCCACTGAACCTTCGGGTCTCCTGAGCCATGTGGGGAATTGCTGCGGTGAGGGGAAAAGCTATTGAGCATTCCAAATTGGGAGAAAATTGGGGGAAAAATTATGATTGGACACGCTAAATTTATAAATAAAGAGTTTGTAATATAATATATAATAACAACATCCTAGATATATTCAATGCTCAATCGTAATAATACCCAAATCTGCCGTCATAAGCTGTCAAAGTAAGCATTTCTCTCTGCAGTCCTCCAGGAGTCAAAACCAAAATACCAATATATACCCAACTTCCTGCCCTTCTCACAAATCAACTTTTATGGATCAGTGAATCTGTCAGCATCTTTCATATTCCCCAGGAAAAAAAAAAAAAAAAAAAAATCAGAGCAATTATTTTTGACTACTAACATCAATAATCTAATTTCATTTCACTGTGTTCTGCGCTCCGTGCACCAGGCAGCTTACATCGTTCTCTTATCTGTGTCTTGAGGAAATAAAAGACAAGCCACTCAATAAACCAATTTTTTGCACCATCGATCCTGGCATTGTGCTTTTTTTTTTTTTTTTAGGGAGATTCCGCAGACTGTGGCCCAGTGTTAAATTATTAACTAAATGTTACACGGTGCTGGGGATATGTGTGTGTGGGTTGTAAAGATCAGCGGGGAAACATGGCTTGATCTGTTTATGAAATGAATAGCCAGAGGAATACAAGCTATTGAAACAGAAACTAATGGAATAGTCACATCCACAGGCATAGAGACCGAGCATTATTCTCTATCTGAAAAATCGAGGTATAACGGTAGCTGAAGACGGGTGCGTTGGGGGGGGGGGGGGGTATATTAACACAAAGAACTGGGATGATTGCAGTTTCACTCATAAAAATCGAACACCTTTGCAATTGCTTTTAAGAGCAACCGGGATGTTAAAGTTTTGCTGCTGTTTAGTTTTAATATTGTGACCCTACCTGTACCGCTATTGAAGTCGGTAGGTCTGTTATGCAGCACACAGAATTCTTCCCACATGTCAGATTGAATGAGGCATACCAAGTGTGATAGCCTGGGATGGATAGCATCTAACAGTTTCCTAACAGTGGCAGTGTTGCCTGTAATAAGTCACCCCCCTGTTTATTTGTTTTTAATTAGTATCGAGGAGTTATAGGCCCCCTGTGTGCTGTACTCCCATACGCTGCTACACACTATTAATCAAAGCGCTTTGTTGAATTGCAATTTACATATATGCACGTTAGGTGAAATTAGCACGCTGATTAATTGCATGTGTTGTGAAAATAATAATTTGCGCAGTAAAACGTCCCTCTCTTATTAATCTGAATATCCACAGCAGTCTAGTTTGGTCACCGCAGTCATATTTAACAGCACTGAGAGCAGTGAATGTCTACATTTGTCATTTCCGTGCTGGAGACGCTGGGGTCGTTTTTAAAAAATGATTCACTCCAGGGCCACACAATGACACAAATTAGCAAAGAAGTCTAACTTATGGACCCCCCCCCCCCCACCCCCCCCAATGCAACGCAACAATACTGCGTTTATTCTAAAGTAATTCCAATGCTCTTCTCTGGGAGTTATGACTATAGGACTACAATAGGCCTAGTCTTCTACCAAACAACTGCATTTGCATTGACTGGCCAGTGTATTTTCATTCTGAATCTACTACTGCTACTGCTGCTGCTATTGCACTGTAACCCTTTAAGGCCCATATAGTGTCTGACATAGGGGCAGATTGAATTAAAAGATAGAGACCCTCTTCTTGTTCAATCAAAATTACAACAGGCCCAGTATAAAATATATTCATTTCGGGGTTCTAGAATATGAACAGAAGTCTGAAACCGTGGTATGTAAGGAGGTGGAGGTGCCATCTTATGAATAGCACCACAAAACAGGGATATAATGAGCGTATTTATTTAGATGGAATCTGACCCTTAATTATTGAGGGGGCTGGGGGTAATGATTCATAAAAGTAAATTACCGTAAAAGTGAAATTAACCGGATAGCAGCAGGCAGTGCGCAGTATAACTGGAACAAAAGATGCAATGCTGTTACAACTGGAAATTTATGGGAGCGCTTTGTAGAAAAAAAGATCAATAAGCGATAATGTCAAAGCAAGGAGTGGGTCGGTTTTGCACGCTCGCGTCGGACACACTATTGTGCGTCTGCTGGAAACCCAAGCCTTTTGATTCATTTCCGGCTGGAGGGTCGCTATCCTGTGGCATGCAACGTGTCTCCAGACTCTACCCTTAAATGCCCTCTCCTGGCTGGATTCCTCCCACAGAACCTCCTCCGATTGATAAGATCTGCCCAGCGTTTGCTTCGAGGTGTCAGCGGGGCCAGCGCCCTGACGCCTGACAAGCAGTAACAGCTGGGAAAGGTGCTGATGTGGTCACACTAGTTAATGAGGTCATCGCCGGGGTTGAGGCCCAAGTGATAACCTGTAAATTCTAATAACACACAGCTAGCAGCGGGGGGTCTTCTCTGGGTCTTCAACCCCATCCGGCTGCACTGTCAATCACTGGAGCACAGCACCCAAACAGAACGGGGTTCAGAGACAAAAAAAAAAAAAAACGCTGTCCACTTTCTTTCTTTCTTTCTTTCTTTAGCTCTGCTGTTTCACCTGCATGTGCTGCTCTGTGTACGCAACAGCAGTCTGGTGCCAGGAAAATGAACAATTAGAAACCTGTGCAGTGCCAGGTTCTCATGGAAAGAACACGCGATTTGAAGTCCTTTTTTTTCTTTAGCATGGTAGGATGATGCCAATGTTGTTAAATGCATTTGATGTCATAGACTATTTTTTTTTTTTTAACCCTGTATTCCCCCCATGCTATCCCCCAACCAATGAATGCGTTACACAGAACTATATACGTTAACATAAAGAATTCCCTAAAACCAAAAAAAACAAAACTTGTTTGGTTGACTAAAATGAGTTTCTCTAATATGCTTTTTTAAAAGTGGAAGCACATTTGGGAATGTTACTGTACAAACCCAATAAAAACGCTCATTTATTTGTTGTGTCATTTACATTTTCCTTTTGCAAAAACTGTGTACAGTGATGCACAGCTCATAAGATGCTTGACTTGAGTTTCTTATACTTTTGCATTTTAGAATGGGATGGTTACGGGCTGTTGCCAAGCTTGGTTAGGGGGCCTGTGTGCAGTATTTTAAGTGATAACTTTCCCTTTTCTTCTCTACACGGCTTCAGTGTGCTGCCTAGTTGCCTCGGTCCCTGGTAACCACTCTAAGGTGATTGATAACAGCATGTCCAAACAGGTCTAATGATTATGGACTCCCTGCTGCCTGCTATCTCTTATCTGATCTGGAGTTACGAGTGCGTTCACACATTCTTCCAGTGCTTGCTGTCACATTAGCCCGTCAGCGCTCCCCCTACCCTTGTTTTGACAGTGATTGTCTTCTTTCCTTTCTCTAACATGCGCCTGCTTCCTTTTCTTTTCCTCCTGTCTTTTGATTCCAGATACCCTATCATGCGTTCTTGCCTCCCTGAATTTTCTCTGTGTTCAATTGACTAATTACTCTCCACCAGGCCCAACTCAGTGAGAAGTTTTTTTTTGTTTGTTTTTTTTTTCCCCGGGGAGATTTTTTTTAGTGTCGTGCAACGTTTGAATGAATTGGCACATGTCCTTGACAAGATTAAGCAAAATAAATAGCATTCCAGAAATCTCTTGAAGATGTACAGTTAAAAATTTAAAGTACTGGTAAAGTTTTATTTTATTATTTTGTTCATTTCCCCCCCTCCCTCTCTCTTTGTCTCTCATCACCACAAATGGCAAAAAAAAAATTACACAGCATGACATTTGCTGTCTTCAGAATAACATCTGAATAGCTTAGAACTAGTTATATTAGTAACGTTGAAAGAAATGGTTCATAATTAATTCCAGTGGAATTTCATCGGAATATCAGCTATCCTAGTGGCATTTACAGACATTATTTTGCAGTGCTGTCTATTCTCCTCTCTCTCTCTCTCTCTCTCTCTCTCTCTCTCTCTCTCTCTCTCTCTCTCTCTCTCTCTCTCTCTCCTCAACTTCTTCCTTCTCTATCCCTCAATCCTTTCTTTCCTCCCTCACTCTCTTCATTCCTCTCGCCCTTTATCCCTCCCTCCTTTCCTTGCTGCCTCTCTCTCTCTCGCTCACTGTTCTTCCTCTCTCTCTCATTCATTACTTCTTTCTCTGTTTCTCCTGCTCTCTCTCCTCTCCTTCCTCCCTGCCTTGCTTCTTTTCCCTTTCTCCCTCTCTCTCTTTTCTTTCCCAGCCCTAGTGATTATGTCCACAGCTCTCCTGCTGCTTTTAATAGGCCTGAAGGTCTGAGCATCTTATGAGAACCTTGCATTGCAGACGGCCTCTGAATGCTTCCAGTGTAATCACCTTAATGCATGGTATTAATCATTACTGTCAAACAGGGGCCCAGACTTTTCATACATTAACCCCAATATAAAGGTAAATTAATACACATCATATTGCTTGACTGACATGCTCCTGACAGTGTGTTAAAGGCAGAACAAATGAACACCAGGCGCGGCTCATCTTATATTGGATAGGTGTTTTAATTAAAAAGGCTGTCCAATATATCTGCCCAGCAATTATCCTGTTTGTATTGGATATTCACAATGTTGTCAAGACTGGGAACAATGGTTGGGGTTAAGGTCATGGTTTGGGATCAGATTATGGTTTGGGGCAAGGGTTAGAGCAATAGATAAAATATTACGACATGACTTCATTTGAAGAGCCAGCGTTTTCTGTGTATGGTAAACACGCCTTTCTCAAGGGGGCATGTGTACGTGTAGGTTCTTGATGCCATGGAAACTGTTAGAATGTGTTTTAGTGTAAATGTTCATAAGCTTTTGGTGGTCTGTAGCTGTAGCTCCATCCCTTTGTAATTGAATCCCTCTTGGTGCAATAATGTACCTTTGTTTTTTTTTATGCTTGTGTACAGTATATACTAAATCTAGTAAAAGTGGGTCTAATTCAAACCATTGTAAAGGAAACGAAGCTCAAGCCTGCTGAATGGAAGTATTGTGAATACTTGAATCCTGTCCCAATATCCCGATAATTTACAGCTTTAAATAACTGTTCACAAGCCGCAGCCAAAGGCCCCCTTTGCTCTGCATGTGTGAACAACTCATGTGTAAGGTGTTCATATCACTGCCCTGTATACTGTAAGAGAACCTTCTCTGGGCAAGCAGAAAGCCGCATTGCAGTAACAGAGATTGCAGGGACTGACCATATAGTGTGAATCGAGACCTGCACCTCAGCATGTCAGGGAGGTGTGGTGAGGTGAGGGGGTAACCAATACAGGACACCCCCTTTTAAAATTCGACTGCCAGGAAGAAAACCCCCAAAAGACTAGCGCCAGTAGTTTTTAACTCCTTAAGGTACACAAGGAGTTGAGCGCTTGTTCAAACAGTTTCTTCTTGAAAATACATTTGAGAGTAACTCAAGGATCACGAGGAGGAAACTGACAATGTGGATGACCAGATATATCCTGTCAGTATATTGTAAACCCTGATTCATGCACCTCATTTCTGAAATATGAAAGTTACAGTGGCATCGTTTTTATTTGTGGGATGCCTATGCCACTTGTACATTAAAAGGGTTAAAATCGGGACTGAAACGATGTAGATGTGAAGAATTTTAGTTTGCTAATTTCTTGACAAAAATAATTGCTCTGATTTTTTCTTGTAGAGCATTGCAGTCATTCAGTGCTCTATACCGTATGTAAAGGCCTGCTTCTCACTATTCAAGCGAATCATCTGTTTCAAATCACGTAACCACTTATCCGCGCTGCAGACCTGAGACAGTCCGGCTCTTCCTTTTCTCAGTACCCATCCCTCATGTTTTGAAAGCATTGGGTTTCTAACACATTAAACCAGGAGGTTTCTATTTTAAGACTCTGGATAATGAGGGTAAAGGAAGCTTCAAAACCCATAATGTGAATTTGAATTTCACAGCACCAGGCTTTAATAACAGCACAACGAGATGTTCCGTGTTGGGGTTATTGGAACCATCTGTATGAAATCTTCATTGGCAGTTACATTCTGGCTCCGATGTCACCTCCTCCCCACCTGTTGTGGGATAGTTATCTTTCACAGTTTTTTTAAAAAAAAAATACCTCTCTTTTCTCACTTTAAGTTGGAGGCCTCAGCGCGGGTTTAGTCTTTTGGGGTGGGGGGCGGTTGGGGAGGGTTGGGGGCGAGCGGTCCCTCACAGAAATAGAACTCAAGTGATCGTCTAACTTTAAACACTTAATCAATCCTAAAGCAGCAGTTAAATCCAAAAAACCTGGGGAAATGTTTGACAAATTATCCCTTTTTTTCTTATTCATTTTAGAACGAAGGATTGTTTCTTTTGTCAAAAAAATAAATAAGCATAGCAGATTTGTGGGGAGGTGGGTGGTGGATGGAGGTGCTCAAATTCTACTTGGGAGATGGATTGTTTCATTTTTTTCCTTAATACACGCCAGTTTGAGAATTTTTACCCGCTTGCCTTTCCCAGGATTATTTTTTTATATTTCTATAAACAAATATTTGAAGTAGTAACACAAGAAGGCCTTGCAGATTGTGATTTATGGTTTCCTGGTTAGGAGCGAGTCGCGGGGAATGAATACACGCTCATTAGAAAGAGCTCTGCGTTAGACCACAACACTTCTGCTTCCATGTGCCTTGAATCCAAATTGAACACATACAATAACAAGCCAGCGATGGCAGAGTATTTAAAGAAGGGTGAGTGCATAGCCTTTATTAGTTAAAGTGATCGATGCTAGTGATCCGCACACACTTTCTCCTACAAATCCCTTTTATGGCCTCATAAAACACATGTTAATCCTTATTGTGACTGTGCTGGGCAGGTCACGGCCTTCTAAAAGACGCAATTGTTGTTGTTGGACAAAATGGCTTCTCTTTTATCTTGACTTTTAAAAATAAATAAATAAATAAAGCTAACCAATGCACTGGCAAGTTGCAAGGTTGTTTGTTTGTTTGTTTGTTTGTTTAAATATCTCCTGCAGGCAAAAGCTGTTACTGTAATTGGAGTGAAGTTTGCTTTTTTTGTGGGGTTACCATGTTAAGAGCAAAACATACACAGTTCAGAAAAGCTGAATGCATATCAAACGGTTTTGTCAATGGTACCCTAAGCCACAGTGTAAACTGTTGATGCCCATTAGAAATCCATTGAATACTGCCTGAGAATGGTAGGTAAGTGCTGTATATATACAGCTATGGTCAAAAGTTTTGCATCACCTAGAACTGTAGGACTGAGACATTTAAAAAAAAAAAAACCTATATGAACATAATCTTTTATTTGACATCATGTAATCAAACCTACTACAAAATGTCATCGCAAAAGCCTCCCAGAAGCTGTAATAGTAGTACAGTATTTCATGTTAGATTTCGAAATGTCACATTTTTTTCAATTTTTGTCAGTTTTTAGTTAAGCATATGGAAAACTACAAAGTGGTGTGTAATTCAATATGTTAGCGTAACATTATTCAGCAGGTTTCATTCGACTTTATGAAGCAAAATTAGTTAATTCTATAGGGTGATAGGATATATATATATATATATAGTATAGGGTTACACTGCACCTGCTTGCCGTAATGAGTCTATATATCTCCTCACTAATTGCTCTAAATACATATCATAAACTGAAGCAATAAACCTGACTTCCAAGACTGTTAGTAAAGCAGAAACACATAACACAACAGCCCATAGCTCAGTCACATTAACGAGCAGTTGTAAATCACACTGGATTGTTTCATTATTGAGGCACAGTCTGAAAAAATAAAAATAAAAAAAAGGTATTTTTTCTAGCAGCACCAGGATTGTTTCCCACTGAAATTATACTGTGCCGCCTTCGAAACAGTCAAAGTGTACTGCAGAAATGAAGTGGGTGTGTTCTGCCTGGTGTGGGGAGAAAGTGAAACAAGCATTGCTGGAACGGACTCAATGAAATCTGTACGCGATGAAAACAATCGGAGCGATCATAATTCTGTTTGCAAATGCAATACAAGATCTAAATCCGGTCATTCGATAAAGGATATGAAGATCAAACCACTCTCTGTGCACGGGAGTGTTTTTCTGTATGTAAAAAGTATGTAAAACACCAGGAAGATTCTGTCTTGTAGATTTAAAGAGCAGTCGTAGTCTATCCACCTTTGTTTAGGTGAAGGAAATACTCAAATATGCATGTCTGTTTCGCCTTTGATGACGAATGATCTTTGACTTTTAATTAATGGTAAGCACTGGTAAGCAAACGAAACAAAGCAGTAAAAAGGCCTTTATTAAAAATGCTGCCAGCTGCATTTGTTTCTGTCATTTTCCCAGTAGTTAGGTGCTGTTGTACAAAACAGCAGCAATCCCTAAAGAGTTAATGTGAGTGCATTACTCAGCGCCTTCATCTCTCCCTCCCTGCCTCCATCCCCATCAAGCTTATATTTCCATTTAATCCCTCTCATAATAGGCTGCTATTCTGCAGATTGGATCTGTCTGCTTCACTAATGGGGCCCAATGGTGTCAAACATTTCAGCAAATATGTGCCAGCCGGCACAGAAACTCTCTTCTGGACAGGAAACTACATTTCTTTTTTTTTTTTTTAGGTCGGGGTATTTTTTTTTGTTTTCTGTGCCCTCCTTGCTAAACCCAGTTCCACTCTTGTTTAGATTCATTTAGGTGCTGTGATGGTGTGATTTATTGATGTGGAGGCTCTCTCTTTATATAAGTGATGTACCGTGGTATGTCAGTGCTTTGTAAAAGAATGGGAGGCTTTATATGCATGGGGAAAAACCCAGCCTACAAAAGTACTGCACAGGGGCGAGTGTGAATTTGCATTTCCAACAACTATAGTAAGAGGGAAAGACTTTGCATTTCTCGCTTCTCACACTTTCATACACTGTTTGTGTTGTTAACTCAGCTAACTTACTGGTGCCAAGCTGCAACTGTCACCTACATTTAGCGAAGACTTTCAAGTGAGGGCTTTTAAAGCATGATACTGAAGTTTCATATGTCAAGATGTCAAACCACTGTTATTACAATCATAGCTAGGCAGCAACTCCAAAAACTCCAAAAAAAATGTTTAAAAAAAGAACTGAATTGCCCAGTACTTTCATTGCCAAAATGTCACACATTGGAGCTGAAGCTTTGTCAGTAAGGCTCAGAAAGTCAGTGACAGTAGGCATTTCTAGGTCTATTTTTTTTTTTTTTTTTTTTTTTTTTTTTTTAAATACCTCCCGGCCCTGTCTCTTATAAAATGTTATCCAAGAAATGTCAACTTTTTTTGGTCTGGCTTTAATGATGCTCCCACCCCCCACCCCCACCCCCCCCCCCCCCCCTCTCTCCAACACACCCTCTCTCACAGCTCCCTGCTGCCTGGTAAGAACTGAATCACTACATGGACAGCAGAAATGTTACTCACAACCAAGGCAATTACCGACTTGCAGACTCTACGACAAACATAGCTTGGACCAGATGTGGAGTTTTATGAGATCCAGACCCAGGCTGCTTTTTAATTATTTAGATCCTGTTAAAAAACAATCAAAATTGTGAATGGGCATGTCAAGGAAAACAAATCAGAGTTTAAAAAGCAAAAAAAGGGGGGGGATATGGTAGTTTTCCTCAATAAAAGTTTATTACTCCTCAAAGATTTGACATTCATATATAAAAAAATACATAAAGTAGGTCTAATCGCACATGTATGCCTGTAATAGCACACCTGTGCAATATGCCTGCTTTGTAATCATCAAGAGAGGAAACAGGCAATAAATTCAACAGTGGCCTTCTCACAGTTCTGTTTTGTTAAGAAAATAGGAAGCATGTATATACAGCCGTAGCATGCCGTAAACTTTTCTGCGGCAGCTCACCTGACAAAATGTTTTAAACAGTTAGATATGGGTACTGGGACAGGCGCGTGTGTGTGTGTCTGCTATTTTTAGAGTCAATAGAATAACATTGTAATGTTCTCTGTCATGCTTTTTGCATTATGTGTTTTTTTGCACGTGAGGTTGCAGTTGAAACTGACTCTTCTCAAGGTGTGAGTTGCCTGTCTCCGTCGCGGGCACAAGCTCAAACAAGGGCTCTCCTGGAGTCCTGATTAAACAGTACGCTTTCTCACACGCAGAGCTCAGGATAGGGCTGCTTAACTGCAGGGGCAGGTTTACTCTGTGTTTCCTCCTTGCTCCAGTGCAGAGCTATCACTGTTTTTCTAAAGTTCACCCACAACAGGGTCTGTTACATTGATTGAAACAGTTTTCGGATCTTCACACCACCGCCAAGCAAACTGATAAAAAAAAAAATACTCTTTTGAAGTTGTTACAGAACGAAATGCTCTAAAGAAAGTTCCACTGTTAGAGGTGTTAGGGTGTCTTTTTAATAATGTCGGTGACAGTTTAGATAAATGGATTGTAATATACCCTAGAATGCTTGTAAAAGACTCTGTGTTTTTATAGCTGTGCTATTATGGGGAACGCATGTTAACCTGCAAACTTTATCATGATAAACTTGCACCAAGGGTGAGAAAAGACCCTTTGATTTGGAAGGCATATGATTTGAGCAGATCGCTTGTTGCGTCTCACTGACTGTGCACAGAACTCATCCAGATTGCATAAAGCCAGTTCACCCAGTAGCGCTCAGTTTATTGATAGTACTGGTAGGGGGCGAGATTATACGAGAGGCCCGGCCGCTCCTCTTCTGGCCTCTCTCTCCACACCGTCCTCACTCCAGCAGAGACTGCTGAAGTTAATAAAATATGATTAATGGGGCTTTTCTTGCAGTAATCTTTGTAACAGACAAAAGCTGTCAGGCGGAATTGCTTGGAAATGAGCATTATTGGCTACTCCCCTATCTCCCTCTCTCTCTCTCTCTCTCACTGGTTTGTGTCTCAGTAGGCCCCCATCCATCAGACAGGAGACTGGGGCTCTGGGTCTGCCATCCGTCATGCTGTTTATTGGACAGTTTGGGTGCCGGAAATAGCAGAGAGAGTGTCTCCTTATAGGAGAGCAGAGAAACGAGCTGTCTAATTAGCAGGAACTGGAACATTATTTTCTGTTTTAACTTTTAAGGAAGTTTAAAGTCTAACAGACCAACTGGAAAATTGAATGTCTGTGGTTTATCATAGTGGCTGGCAACTGCTAAAAAATAATAATAATAATAATAATAATAATAATAATAATAATAATAATAATAATTACCACCACCATTACTGCAGGAAATGAATAGAAAACCATGCTTTATAAATATTTACCAGTATATATGTATGCTGTCTGTATAAGGGATATTAAAACCTGTAAGAACACATGTAAAGTATGCAGATACATTTGTAAAGATAAAAGTGAAATAGAAAATAGAGAAAATACATATTCAGAAACCCATCATGCAAAACTAGCAGCCTTGTTTATGGTATGTTTTGCCAAAAAATTTAACAAAATATAAAAATATAGGAGAGACAGGTACAGCATTATATAATAGAATACAGAATCGCCTTTCAAACACAAGAAATACAAAAGTAAATGAAGCAATAGTTATATATGCATGTATATCTTTTGTTTTTAAATGAGCACATCATCGATACTGCCCTTCCCGCTGAAATGAATCCAGCTAATAAGGTCCTCCACCTCACTGCTGACAGCAATGGAGGAGCTTACAGCTGCATAAACTTCAGGGCCTAGCCATTCCTGTCTGTGATTCGCCATGCTTTCCCTACAATTTTGGCTTCGCTGAACTTTTCTTTTATCCTGTCACTGCATTCCACCGTCGCTAAATATAACTCGTGGTCTGTTCCAACCACGTCCTGAACCATTAAACCAAAACCCTTCAATCATTTAATTATCCCTATTATACCATTAATGGAACTCCAGGATCGGAGTTGCCTACCCCAAATCCAAGGTCAAACATTTCCCCCCCAAAAAAATACTTATGTAACCCCTTCAGGCACCCAAGGAATCGAGTGCTTGTTCAAACGGTCTCTTCTTCTAAAAGACATTTTGAGAACGACCTCAAAAGGAAACAGACAATGTGGATGACCTGTCAGTACATTGTAAACCCTGTTTCGTGCATCTCATTGCACAAATAAGAAGGTTAGCAGAATGTATTTATTTGTGGGGCACAGGTGTCCCTTGTACCTTTTTAAAAGGTTAAGATTGAAAGCACAATGCAGTACTCTGAAACTATATTGTATATTTGGAAGAATAAGAATACTCCTGTAATGGTGTTTATTTAAAGTTGCCTAGTGTTATGGCAGTACTGCAGGCATCTACAGCGTTCTGCACAAGCTGTATCTTTGGAATCGTCCAGCCTTTTACCCACCTTCATAGCACCAGTCACAGTTTTCAAGCATGGCTGCCCTCTAGCTGTCAGACTTTGCTCGTCACTTTTAGATTTTTTTTTTTTTTACAACAGCCTCTGTGGCAACTGACACACTGTTAGCTTTCTTTTGTTTCTTACGCTGGGAGAATCCCACAGAAAGCAGTAATAAACACGTCACTTAAAGAAAGGGATAAGTTGACAGGGTTTTTTTTTTTTTTGCTTCCCCAGGATATGAATATACAAACGAGAGAGAGGCTGTTGCATTATCAGACTGCTATTGTGTTCTGCTTCTTTCTCTTTATATGTTGGCATACTCTTCCTGTTTTTGTTCACGAAAGGAAATCTTCTGGCATCCTTTTTTGTTTGGTTATTTGAAAGTGCCAAGTTTAGTGTGGAGCAGTGTGGTTAGGGCTCTGGGCTCTGGACTCTTGACCGGGGGGTTGTGGGTTCAATCCCTAGTGGAGGACACTGCTGCTGTACCCTTGAGCAAGGTACTTTACCTAGATTGCTCCAGTAAAAAAACCCAACTGTATAAATGGGTAATTGTATGTAAAAATAATGTTGTAACAGTTGTAAGTCACCCTGGATAAGGGTGTCTGCTAAGAAATAAATGATAATAATAATAATTTAAGAAACACACTCCCGATTTCCGGAACGCAACAAGATGCTTATTTCACCTTGGGAATTGTTGCTCGGGACGCGTTTTTTAAAAAGTTTGACAGCTGGTTTATCCTCCACCCACCTAACAAACCAGCACAAACACACATCGCTTTTCACTTTTCTCATAAACAGCTTTTCATGTTGGTTACTTCCTGCAGTCGTTCTTACCCCCCGTATTGAAATGTTCACACTTTAGGTGGGTGATTCTGCTGCTTCTCAAACTGGAAAAACATGATTAAAAGCTGCAAAGTTTGGGTCACAGTTGTGGTTTCACGCAGCCTTTTGACCCCCGCCTTTTTCAGACCTCTGCATCGATCAAATCTTGAGTGAAATTTCCACATTGCGGTTTCATTTGTATAACCAGTTTACAGCTGTATTCAATGCGATACACCGGCATACTGCAGCAGAGAGGTACAGTAAAGCATTTTATTTTTAAAAAAAGGCAAACCATGGTAAACTCATATAAATGCACAGTACAAGCAAGAGAAAAACTTGGAAAAACAGCTAAATACTAAGCAACCTTTTATAAGGCTTCTCCTTATTTAACAAGATAATAATTCTTATTTAAAAAAATATTTGTTTTGTAAGCTTATAAATCCAGTTTAATACTTCTCTCACCAAGCTTTTTGACACATATGTATAATGCCATATTTAAGGCCATATAAATTGGGTACCATTCTTAAAAAAAATACCCTGTTTTTATCATGCTTTACAGTACTTCACTGTGAGGTACCATTTTTGCCACGCTGTTACATGCCTTAGTACGGGGTTTCCTATATTCCAAGGAAGCTCTTTTGTAAACAAAATGAATCACAAATGCGCGCGCACACACACACACACACACACACACACCTGGCTCTGTCAAGACCATAAACACCTACCAGTCACTTTATTGTTTTGATGTGTTTTTTTTAAATTATTTTCCTGCCATAGACAAAGAATTCCTGCTTCCCAGACTGTAGCTGTCAACACAGCCCTTCCACATCCTGTTTCTGTTTTAAGTAAAGAAGCTCCTCTTTTCATCAGGTCTACCCGGCATGTTGCTGGATAACGCAGACACTTGTCCATTAGGAGTCAGTCTGTGCTGCCTATTGGCCGTTGAGTTGGGGAGGGGGTCCTGTCAGTCCTCTCACCAGCGCATGTATCGCTTTGAGTGCAGTGGCAAAAAACACGCCCAATATACAGCAGGAGTCACAAAACTCCTTTTAAAGTTTGTAAAAGTTTGAGTCATGTTGTGGTTGTCCAATTGCTTTGTGGTCATATGTGGTTGTTTTACACCTGTTTAATCAATGAAGAAAAAAAAATGCATCAGATTCTTGTAGTAGTAAGCTAAAGCCATTCCTGCTCTTATCCTAAAACTCGTATTTATTATTTAAGTATATTTTTTAGATGTTACATATATAGAGATGTTACCTATATAAGACTGCAGTCTGTCTTTGTCTTTTTATCCAATTACTACCAATGCAGGAAGAGTCGCCATAAAAGCATCTGAAGGGCTGTATTTGCAGAGTTACATCTAGACTTAACTTTTGTGGTTAACAAAATTAAAGTAAGTAAGTTATTGTAACAAATGTAGTTAAAGAGAAAATTAAAACAACAGGTAGATGCAGCCAGTTATAAAAATGCACCAAAAAATGACAAAGTAGCCTATCCTCCAATGAGGATAGGACAGCAGCGTGGAGTAGTGGTTAGGGCTCTGGACTCTTGACTGGAGGGTTGTGGGTTCAATCCCCGTTGGGGACACTGCTGCTGTACCCTTGAGCAAGGTACTTTACCTAGATTGCTCCAGTAAAAATCCAACTGTATAAATGGGTAATTGTATGTAAAAAATATAATGTAATATCTTGTAACAATTGTAAGTCGCCCTGGATAAGGGCGCCTGCTAAGAAATAAATAATAATAATAATAATAATAATAATAATAATAATAATAATGAGGATAACGGCGCTTAATGTGTTAATAGAAGGTAGCATGTACATGTGTGTGTATGTGTGTGCATGTGCGTGTGCGTGTGTACGTACATATGTGGTGATTGTGATTGAGATTGCCACCCTCTCCTCTCCTATCCCCTGTGGAAAGTGAATAGAGAATAGCGAGCACTGTTCTCAGAATGGACTTGGTCAGTGGAGGTCACGGTTCCTTTAAAGAGCAGCTTCAGACAACAGAACATTGATCCTTGAAAAGCCTTCTTCTGAGTGGAGGCTGAGGACTGTGTTTACATTCACCTCTCTTGACAGTTGCCAGCTCTGAGTGACTGAACAAGGCCGGTCTGACTGGAGGGCTCCCCACTCGCCTCTGATATCAATCTTTCTGTATATGTGGAGAAGTCAGAGTTCGTTTAAATCAGCCCACTTTGAATTTCCTTTTTCTTTGACAAAACCTAATTTATTTTTTAAGATTTTTTTTTTTTTTTACTTTTGTTTTATTATTTTTCCAACATACTGGTAAGCTGGGTCTCTCTTCTTGGGTTTGTTTTGACATTTCCAAATTTGAAATAAAAATATATCTCTCACCCTAACGTCAAAGAGCATTAGGAGCAATGTTCCAGCGTTCGGTTCTGATTTTCTGAACGTGCGGTTTGACAGTGCTAAATCAGAGTTTAAATAGCGGTTTCTGGTCAGGCTTATTACCTAAAAGTTAAGAATCACGATCACATATACTTAAGATCTGTGGATTCAGATTTGATGAGCTTTTTAGGAAATTTGCAATTAAGAAAAAAAACTGTAAAGAATTCCCCATTAGAAAAATAAATACTGGAAGTACTGTAGGAGATGCAATAAAAAAACAATACAGCTCTGCCCTTTTAATATTACAATCACACTTTCAATAAAGGTCTGATCAAACATAAAGTAAGCTTAGGCCACTTTTTTAACTGCATAGGGCCTTAGAAAAACACACTATTAGTACTGTAGTCTTGAGATTTTAGTTTTTTTGTTCTTTGTAGTACATCTGTGCCTTTATTTTTGAATCACAAACGATGATCTTGCCTGGTGTGAAAGGCCTGTTCTGGTAAGCACATTCACACACATACACACGTACACTTTCCATACATCTGATTCTTTTCATCCCACACATTCCTCTTCAGCTGGGCACCGTAACACCAGGAAACCCATTAACTGCCAGGAGAACGCAGCATTTACGAGCACACGAGGCCTGCGTGTTGGCGAGAGGGAGAGTGGGAGAGAGAGGGGGAGGGGGAGGGGGAGGGGGAGGTTTGCAAAGGCGTGGGGTCCTAGTTTGGGCCGGGGGGTGCTGGTTCTGTTTGTATATGCACCCGCACACCACTCGCGGTTTTCCAGGTAGGTGTCCTTCTGACGCAAGCGAAGTTAGGAAAATAAATACACCAAAAGGCTGTCTTTTTCTGTGATTTTTCAACGCTGATCATTATTGGAAGCAGAGTTATTGCAGGCCCTAGTTAGCCTGCGGCTCATTAAGGGAGAAACAGACCTGGACTGCTTTCTAACTGTGCTTGGGTGTTATGGAAGAGGTTCCACTGCGTGTTCAAGTCAAACTGTTTCCCATCAGAAGACACTGTGCTGTGGAGCAACAGTTTACTCTGTATCACAAGTGGGCAACGGCTCTTTATTTCACTTCTAGAAACGTGTTTGCTTCCAATTGCTTTGTGGTCATATTGCAATTCAGTTTATACTGTATCTGCCCTATTCTGTGGCGATCAAACTGATGTTTGTCATCCAGAAAAAAGACACTTTTAGTGGCAACAGGGTCAGGTTTTGCTAATAAGCTTTAGGCCAGTGTCTCCTAAAATACATAACTTAAAAAGTCTGCAGCTCTGAAGTGAAGTTAACCTTCTTCGTGTAAAGCTGTTGCTTATTGTCAAGGCTGTAGGACCAGTGGTGCAAGAGGGGGTACTGTCAGGACACAATTCACAAGCTCCTGCACCAGTTCTCAACTTAAACAAATGTTTTACTTCAGGACAAAAGCCATTCTTCAGCTGTGTAATAAGACAAGTACACAAAACATCCTGAAAGAAATAATTTTTGTACACTGCAGTTATACCTCCTTTCATATATATATATATATATATATATATATATAATATATATATATGGCATATGATGTGTTTATTGCTTTCATATAGATATAGATCCCATTATAGCTCTCTTCTTCATTCATATAATAAAGGGTGAAAGGCAACACACACACAGATTTATACAAAACTGACTCCCTGTCATTATATTTAATTAGAAAAATGTGTGCCCATGGGTTTCTATTGTCCCAGCTTGAGATCAGCCTGGGCCGGATGGGATATTAGGATCACTAAAGCCAGTGCTGTGAGTTTTCATCTTTCATTACAGTTGAAATAAGTCTCGGGGAACGTTTTTATTTCTGCTCTGTGGCAGGCTTCAGTTTGTAGATTGAACCGGGCTTCATATTACTGCTTTTAATTTGGTACACATTAAACAATTGTATTATATGTATATATATCATCAGACATGGAATCCAAGTGAATTCACTTCATTCAAGGGGATTTACAAAAAGAAACAAAAGGAAAGGAATATAGTTAGACCAAAACTGGTGCTCAAATTAATACGTCCCTTCGTTATTTCAATATCTGATTTACATCAAAATCAGAAAATGTTAAGGGAAGAATTTTTCACTGTAAAGTTTAGTTCATGTACTGTAAACACTGAGACTGTGTGTCAAATTCATGGATTATCAAATTGTGAAACAATGATGAATCACACTCGAGCACTTACAAAATCTAACACCGTGTCACATCACTGACGACCAGGTGTGTGTGTGTGTGTGTTACAGAATGTATTCAAACGCTGTGCTGTACACCACGGAATCCTGCGCTATTCTATAGTTAAGAGATTAACCCTGTTAATAAAGGTAGTAGCGATAGTAGATTTGAAGGTACTGTTCATTAGACACTGTGATATGCAAACACTTGCTTTTCAAGACCTCAAAAGCCTCTTCTTCTGGTGCTGGTGATCATTTAAATGGAATTGTTTTATTTTAGAACCGTATTTGTTTTTCCCAGTTAATCTAATGCACAGTGTCGATTCAGTCTACTACAGTATTCTGAAGTCCAGCCTGGAATCATACTTCAAGTGAGGCATTACATCCAGTCTTTTCTAGTATAGAAAATATGTGTCAGAGATATCAATACACTACAGCTGAACTGCAGAAAGTGCGCCATTGAAAAACAAAGACTTGTGGTTTTCTGCAGTGTTAAAATCAGACAAACCAAAGCTTTATTGACTCAGGTGTCATATGTCAACCTCTTTAGATTATGACTAACAGTGTTGTTACGGCCAGTGTTGCACAGATGAATAGATCTGCAGTCTTTTATATTTGTTAAGTAGGCGTGTATACACGGGAGTGGATGGAGCATTTTATTATGATTTTATTTTCCTATTGCTATATGCTTCATTTTTGAGGTGTGAAAATGAAAGTCTATGTGTGGGCGCAATGCAAAAAAAATCTATTGCTGTTTGGTTTTTCTTTATCTATTTAAAAACATGTTTCGTTATTGCCTGTAGTGTTGTGAAGTACCACCGCCCATAAACTTCAATAAGGCGTGATTTTTTTTTGAGGTTTTGTCTTTTAAGTTCAAAGGTGTGGTGAAGACAATTCTGTGCTTTATTTATACACAGTACTTGTTGTCCAAGCATTTGGATTTAGTTTAACGATACATTAACTTGAAGAGCTGTTTTAAGGCATGCTTTGTTATGACAGTAATTGATTAATTGTTGTTTTAGAGAAGGCAGTTATTGGGGTAACACTTTACATGAAGCGTCTCTAATGACTGTGTATTTACATAGTAGTTACTTAGTAAATACACGTGCAGTAGTTACTTAGTAAATACACGTACACTTACTCATAATTACAAGGTTATGCATAGTTACAATTTACATTGTGTAAATCTTTTTGCACGATATAACCTTAACTCTAACCATAACCGTAACACTAACCCTTTTCTGATACAATCGTGTACTTTGCATATATTGTTCAAAAAAAATTACACATTAAGTACATTGTAACTATGCATAATAACAATGTAATTATGTGTAAGTACACATGTATTTACTAAGTAACTACTAAATACACAGAAATTAGAGACGCCATTTAAAGTCTTACCATTAAAAAAAAATTAAAAAATAAATAAGATATATTCCTTAAACCAGTCCTTCAGATATTGTGTGAAGTCCATCAGGTTACATCCCATTGCAACTCAACAAACAAAAAGGCAGCTTTTTTTTTAATCAATTAAAAAAAAAAAAAGCAACTTGGCATGTCTTGACTAGTAAGGCTATTTTTCTATATGATTGTGATCGATGCTTTTTTTTTTTAATTGATACATTTTAATTCAACTTTGCTGAGAGCTTGATTTATGTATTTGCAACTTCAAAAGCACAACAATATGTGATGGACACTATCGAATTCCACCATGAGCTTCTATCATTACTGCCAGCAGACATATACAAGCACAAAAGGGTACAGCAACATGATTCTGTAGTTAATAAACTAATATAGGGACACACACTTTTTTTTTTTTTTTTGCACTTTTGAAGATACAAATATACAGTAGAGCTTTCTGCAAAGAGTATTTAAATAAGGGTAAGTTGTGCATTTTAAATAGAGTTCATTACTCTTTCAAACCATTTTATTAATCGCCAGTAGCAATTTCTAAACATTTTAAAGACGAGTGTGTGTGGTGATTCTTTTGAAGGGTACAGCAGCTGCAGGTTTGTTTTTTTTTGTTTTTTTTATCATCTACTCTTACGAGTCAAATTCCTTTTTAAATACAAACTCGGATTTCGGCTAAACGGTACAAAAAGCAGTAGTGTGAGAAAGGGAGACTCGACAACGTGAACGATCTCAAACTGGAACAGAAGAACGAAAGCTTAGCAGCTGTCCTCTAATTTTCCCTTCAGAAGTTTGTTTATATTCTCTGAACCAGCCACTTAAAAATGAAGCTGCCTTATTGGGAGCTGTGCTCCTCCTCCCTTGCGCCTGCACAGCAGCCCCCTCTTTATCATGCTTCTTTTCGTCACTCAGCACGGTCTAATTCAAACCCCCTTTTCCTTAACCCTGTTGTTGGTTTAGTCTGACAAAGGGTGATATAATATGGGCTACATTTATTTTTTTACGAAAAAAAAACTTGTACAATCAGCAGAGAGTGGCGCTTCTCCCAGCCTAGTAAATGTTCCTGAGGAGTGACAGACTAACATCTCCTTGTAATCTAATGAGATTACACACCCTTTACTGCATTTAAAACACCACACAGTCCCGTCTGCCCCTAGATCACATCTGGCACAAAGCTGTCACCCTCAACCAGTGCCTACCAAGAGATGTCAAACAAAAGAAAAAAACTATAGTATATTATTAGTTGAGTGCTTGACTAATTTGAATGCTGAGGAAAACATGCAGGATTGTTTAGAGTAACGTTGGCATGAATCAAAATGCATATTACAAGACTCAAGCATCCGTATACTCTAACTCAACTATTCCTTATGGAAGCAGTCAAGGAACAATGATCTTACTCTGTATGTGGATCAGGACTCTTGCATGCAGTAGCTATGGGAGACAGAGCCCTTGTCGTGTATATCTGGGCAGTGCAAGGAAAGGGAACATGCTGCACATTACCTTAAGTTTAATATGTTATTAGAAGAAGGAAGAAAAGGTTGCGTTCTCCACTCAATTATTTGTCTCTTTAAAGGTTTACTATGAAAGCTGGAGGAGTGGTTGTCTGCTTGTTTTTACAGTAGTGTGCACATTTATTGTAATCCCCTCTTGTTTTTGTAGCTTTGATTTGTGCCTTTGAAATCAATCCTCTTTAACTGGAAATCTTGGAAAATTGTCAGAATAGACAAATTAGTTATTGTCTAATTTAGACGACTTTAATAGGCCACACGTGCAATTCATTTAAAATAAGAAGAGAAAAGCAACACATAGCCGCAAATGGAAAAATGCATGAGGCTTTTCAGAAGTTGTTTAAGATGCCTAATTATAGAACAAAGTGGTCTAACCTTTTCACACACGAGTGCCTGTTGTTTCTATATGACTGAATACCGACCGAAAAATGTAAAATCTCACAGGTTTTCATGCAGGTAGGTATGTAAAGGACATAAATATCAATCCTTGAGGTGTTCTAAGACATTTGCACACTACTGTACTGTAGTTCATATGTAATAGAATTTTAATAGCTGACACAGATGTACTCACCTCTCCTGTCTCTTTCCCTCTGCAGACTGCTGGTGACTTGGGAAACGTGAAATTCTGCGTTGATGCCAACCAAGCTGGCACAGGGAGCTGGCTGAAATATGTGAGGGTCGCCCGCTCCTTTGAGGAACAAAATCTAACACTGTGTCACATCACTGACAACCAGGTGTGTGTTACAGCATGTATTCAATCACTGTGCTGTGTATACCATTGGGTGACACAGCCATTCTGACGTGAGGAATCCTGGGCTATTCTATAGTTAAGAGATACCCTGTTAGTAAAGGTAGTAGCGATGATAGATTTGAAGATGCTGTTCGTTAGACTGGCTGTGATATGCAAACACTAGCTTTCAAGACCTCAAATGCCTCCTCTTCTGGTGTAAGTGATCATTTAAATGACAGTGGTTTACTTCAGAACCGTGTTTGTATTTCAGTTAATCTAATGCACAGTGTCAACTCTTTAGTCTGTTACAGTATTCTAAAGTGCAGCCTAGAATCATACAGTATTTCAAATACATCATTTATTTTATTTTGTATATTGTGCATGTCCTTCTACTCTGCATTGCACATTCATGGGTGCATTCAGCAACATGCAAATCCAGTGAGATATCTCTAAGAGTCTGTGAGAGTCTCTCTAGAGGGTGGCATTTACAGTAGATCCGACCCTCTTTAGATTAACTGAATAGACTCCATTGGGTTTTCTGTCTGTTTTAATGAGATGCAAAGACAATGTCAGTAGACAATTCACTTCTGCAAATATATACACCTAATGCTAGTTCCAGCTGCAACAACTTCTATACTGATTCCCATCATACTGACCCTTGTAAATGTGTATAAAGATACTTGTAGTAGATGGTGCCTTCACTCTTGTTCTGTATAGTAGAGACACACACAGAGTGGTCCACACTAAGAGGCTGTGCAGCCCGAGGATAGCGGAGAGCATGTTTTTGATCTTTTCAGCATTTAAAACACACCCGTTTGATGGTACAAGAGAGCAGTGTGTGGGTGTTTTTTTTTTTGTTTTTTTTTTTGGTATTGTTGGAGCTGGACAGTGGGGGATTATGTGGGGATCCTGACACTGATTGATGATGTATCTGACTTTTTAAAGCCCTTCGCCAGAAGACTTGTTTTTAATGCAATCAAGACAAAAATGTCTAAATAAAAATGTCTGTATAATCCAAAGTTTTTTTTGTTTAGAGTATAAGAGCCTTATCGTAAGCCAAACCAAACTACCCATGCATCTAAGCAAGCTGCAGCTTCACACATAACATTGCGGTCTTGCAGTCAGTCAGGAAATTCAGATAGTTCAGCATGTTCTATCTGTGTTCTGTAAGCAGCTCATTTCACACGTAATACAAGCAACAACAACAACAAGAATCGGACAGTAAAGTAGTGCAGGTGCCACATGTTCCAATTGTGCAAGGAAGGAGCA
This sequence comes from Acipenser ruthenus, assembly GCF_902713425.1. NCBI lineage: Eukaryota > Metazoa > Chordata > Actinopteri > Acipenseriformes > Acipenseridae > Acipenser > Acipenser ruthenus. The sequence continues at coordinate 2,294,635 of NC_081208.1, forward strand.
AGCATGCAAGACTGTCATTTCATCAAGGGGGTCTAAAACCCTGAGAACATTATCATAATAAATTATACATACTGTTTGCACTTCTGATTGTGTGAATTTCATAAATATTTTAATTATGTAGTCGAGGGAAACATTGTATCGGCCCCATGATTAGCATCAATGTAAAAAAGCATGGTTCACTTATTAAAATTTAGCCAACTGGCCTAATATCTTTTCACAAACCGTCTTTTCTTAAGGTTTACATAACATGATATAGGCAAGTATACAGTTGTAACCAGAAATAAGCAAGTATATACAATTATAAATACATATTGAACTAAAATACTAAAATTATATATATATATATATATATATATATATATATATATATATATATATATATATATATATATATATATTCTACTCAAGAGTTTAGAATGCGAGTTGACAAACTTTATTTTGTTTGTTTTATGTTTTATTTTATTTATTTATGTATTTATTTATTTATTTATTTTTACAATATGTTCACTAAATGCACGTCCTGTGTATTTAAGTTCGTTTTAAAATTACATACTTGCACTTTTGAAAGCAGACGAGAAACCCATAAAAACAGGTCTACACCCAGAACCATTGCGTTCATTGTTAATAAACACAAACAACCCCGGACATTTCAGATAAGGTCGTGTGTTTTTTTTCTGTAATGTATAAAAAATAAAAAATAAAAAGTGATAACGCCAGATTTTGTCGGTGTTAACAATTAATAATAGATGTATCTGTGTTGCGGTGGTCACTCATTATACTGGATATGGGAGGGGTTTCTTGTGCACAGATCAGTCAGTCCCCTCTTTCAGATAAGAAGGGAGGGGAGGAGTGGCTCTGGTTACGCAGACCTTGAAGAAGCAATATTGTATCACTAATGAGAATACCTCAAATCACCCAAAGCCCCAGACAGACTAGAGTTGAGAGATTCTGCGAGCAGGGACGCTCGTCTGTCCTGCGTGCCTGTGCGACAACCGCGCGAGGCCTGACGGGGCACAGGCGTAGTAAAGTTATAATATGGGTTGTGTTGTGACCGCCACCGGCACAGAACTACTGTTATTACACCTGGAGTCTTTGAGAAAAACGGCGCAACTTTTACAACTCCACCGACTCAAGGAAAACGAAAAGGTCAGCAAAAAAAAAAAAGAAAAATAGAAAAAAACAAGTAGTTTGTTTTATTTGTGTATTATTATTATTATTATTATTATTATTATTATTATTATTATTATTATTATTATTATTATTATTTGTCAAGCAATAACGAATGCCGTTGGTGTTTTTTTTTGTATTTTTGTAGTGGTTTATTTATTCCACATCTGTTTGTCAAAGTATTTCGTGTTCATAATAAAATGTGCAGCACAAGTTTCGTGTATATAATATATATATATATATATATATATATATATATATATATATATATATATATATATATATATATATATATATATATATATATATATATATATGTATGTATGTATATACACACACACACTGTACATTAACTTTTTTGCAGGCACGGGTGGTGTAGGGTTTCGTTGTGTGTTGCTCGAATATACCTGATGCAAAGTGCGGCTGAAGTTTGTTGGAATTATGCTCTCAAAAGTAAGAGGCTTTTCTTGAGAGCGGTGATTGAGAAGAAGTGCACCGGTCGCCTTTTAACTTAACGACGGGCGCCCCCTACTGTCAAAGCCTGGCAACGCCATTGCTATTATTTCTATGTTTGAGTTTCTATAGGGAAACTTTTTTTTTTTTCTTCTATTATTATTTTTTTTTTTTTTTTTAAGAAAAAAACGTTTTGGGTTGCACTCTGTATCTAACACACGTTTATATTCCTTACAGAATACATATATCTGCTGTGTGTCAAACCTTCAAAACATCTCGATTTACTGCTAATATTTACTCACATTAATCAAGTAATAATGTATTTTTTAAATATGTGAACTCATTTTACTTGATTTTTAACTGCAGTCTCTAACACGGATACATCCAAAACATGAGTGTGTAATTTGTTTATTTAAAAGATCGGTAATAAAACACTAGGTCAGACACATGGTATTTGTTAACCTGTAAGCATACACCAGTAAAAGAACACGAATAAAATTAAAAAAACGGTGTTTAACAGACATGGTACTGTGAAAAAAAGCGATTTAAATTATCTATCAGTATTTTATCTTAATCAGCGTCCCGTTAAATAAAGAACAAAGGACAGCATATTTAAAAAATGTGTTTTTATCTACTGAATTGCTGAACGCGTGGTACTTGACCTGTTTGTTAAACTATATGCCATAAATAACTAAAATGATAATAGCACCAATTTAAAAGAGATTGCAGTCTAATTTTAATGAACGGACAAATAATTTCGAAGCTGTCGTTCCGTCACAATTTTTAAATATGCGGAGTTTGTGCTCGTTTGTTTGGCTTTGACACTTTGTCTTTACCTGTATGCTGCTGGCGTGCAAAGACAATATTTTTTCTGAGAAATATAGTATTATATTTATTATTTTACATACCGGTCGTCAGGTCAAAACAGCCTTGTATTTAAAATACCCACGCAGGAATGGCGCTAGCTTTCTTAAAATACAATGGGAACAACAATATCTTAATAGCTTTTTCTATGGCTGCTTCGACGGGGAACATATCAAAATTGTATTAGATGTGTGACACTGATAGAGGAGTCCGAATACAGTGTTTTAAAACAAATACAATTTTAATGAAAAGAATATATTCAAATATTTATCCAGTAAACACTGAGGATCATGTACATTGGAATTGCTGTATTTGGGTATCGTTTTATTTTCTGTTTGAATAATTTCTCTACTTTTGCCTTTTATTTTATAACCTAATTTCTCCAACCAGGACACCTTGACATTTTTTTTTAAGATTTCCTAAAATTGTATTTATTTATGAAATAATCATTTTTCTTGCAATGTTTAGTTATTAAAATATATAACCACAAAAAATGCTTGACAAACAAAATCATATAGAATTCGGATTATTTATTAAACGTGTCTATGTAGAGTTTATGTATTTATTATTTATTATCACATAGTCATTTATTATTATTATTATTATTATTATTATTATTATTATTATTATTACTATTATTCCTAAACGAGCACATTTGTTTAAAAATTGAATTGTATTTCAGTTATATGGGATTTAAGAGGCAGAATAATTGGTCGTATTTTTTTTTTCTTATATATTTTTTTTCCAATGTTTTTATAAACTGACCAATTAAATGGTTCCTCATATCTTTTGACATTAACTAAAATAACAAATAATATCATTCTAGTTGAAAAAAAACAATATATTAAATAATCGCTTCAGCAATCTAAAATGGCATAAAAGATAACTCAAAAACTAAAATATTAATACAAAACAATAAGTGTGTCGAATATAAACTTTATGAACATTTAAAATCTGAAAGTAATAAACTGAGACATGACCTCGACTGATATACACTCTAAAGAAATACAGCAATTATATAATATACTTTTCACTGTGGGGAAATATCAACAAACATACTTTAATCGCAATGAACAATGACTTGAATATCGAATAAAGGAAAACGTTGTACGATTTGGAAATGCGTGTCCCAACACCGTATATAACCGCTTTTTAATCTATAGGTACGCTGGGTGGATCGTTTTGCGAAGCTCGAATGTATTAGAATTGTGGACGTCCCGAGCTATGCCTGTGCTTATTGAATCCGTGTTGGTAATAAATGTCGAATATGCCCCATTCTCTCATTTTTTTTCAGATTTGTTATAAAGCTATTAAAGATATTGAGGCGGGGGAGGAGCTACTGGTTTACATGGACGGAGATTTCCCTGAGGGGACCATGGCACCAAATCTCAAAGGTAAGATTAATGTGCATCATTAGCGAATCTTTTAAACAAACTGAAGCAAACTGATCAGCGGCGGAGAAACCAGCTGTTTGTCAGGCCATTAATACATATTTATTCGCCGTGAGAGAGGGTGGATATAACGGGACGGGGTGCCCCCTCCTTCTGTTCAGGGGATTATTCGAGGTGCAGACCTATAACGAGAACGAATTGGTCAAAGTCTTGTCACTTTCTTGCGGACTTAATTGCTTATAAAAAATAAATGCTTTAGTCTTTAATATTGACAAATAAAGCTATCTAGAATGTAAAACTTTATAAAGAACGTCAGTCAGTACAATATACCTTAAACATGAGGTGTGTTTTGTCTTACCAGTTGACCTGTGGTAATCCATATACAAAATGTGAAATGGAGAAACCTCTATAACGTTTTCAGTAGATATGTCTATACAACATTGTATCAGGCAGCTAAGGTTTGTATCAGGCTTGCCACTTAAACTGGGAAGGATCATAAACCCTGTAAACTAATAAAGAAGGCTGCATGCTTATCAGTGTGTTTTCTTCCACTGTACTGCATAAGTGTGGCACTTAGAGTTTATCAGAGCAGTGGTTATGTTTACAATAAAGCCATTGTAAATTGTTTATGATGTATTAAAACAGTGTCTTTTATTAATAATGCCTGCGATGTGGACCGTTTTATTAGGTTTAGCTGCTACATAAATGATATATTTTAATTATCTTTTTTATCTTTTGCTTGCAATGTGTTATTTTAATGTGTATGTACTGAAAGACCAATGCAGTTTAATTAAAAAAAAAAAAAAATGATAATAACGAGGAAAAGCCTAATTCAAATTCTATTTTAATATGATATTGTGGAAGAGAGAATTCTGTTATGTTGTCGCAGAGCACTGAAATAATGAATGTGTACCACTGGAAATCATAAGACAGGGATTAAAATGCATTGTTCATCTTGTACCTAATGAGTTTGGGTCGGGGAAAGAAACCCAGACAGTTTTCACTGCTGTGCTGAAAAGCCAGATGCTGTCTCCAAGAGCTTTGATCTTTTGGTTTTATTTCAGCTCAGGGTTTGTCAGGTAAACTTTTTTTTTTTTTTTTTTGCTTCCTCGGTTAGGGGAAAAAGAAAAAAACCTGGTAACCTTTTGCATGTCACAGGCATTAAAAATGGTCGAGACAGCACAAGGGGTTTCGTAAGGCACAGACGTTTTCCAATCCAGCAATGTTTGCCCTGAAAGAGAGGTATCTTCAGATCTCTGAGCCAAAAGCTGGAGCGGAGCACTGCCCCTCCTTATCGGAGCTGGGATTCTGAGTACTGCTCTGGGAGTCTCCCGAGGTTTCGCTCAGGCTTTTGGAGATTAGTCAGTAAACAGCCCATAATTGTGTTCCTCTTGCTTTTCTGAAAGCTATTAGGCTCCAATTTATTTTTTTCTCTTACATTCCTCCTTTGTCCTGAGTGTTACTGATGGAACAAGAGATAACTTGGCACAATCAAGGTTTTTTTTTGTTGATTTTTATTTATTTTTTTTGGCGGGGGGCAGTATTTTTTATGACTTCAAAGCAGGGACATCCAGTATTAAAGCAACTGTTTAAAAAAAAAACTCTCCAAAAACTTGCCATGTTACTTCTGTGGTGAATGAAATCCCTCCTTCAAGGTCCGTATTAGTGAAGAATGCAGGTGAATACTGTCACTGGCATGTCAGGGTTGGGGGTGGGGGGCGGGGGGAGGGGCGCTAGCACTTTGGCTGGAACACGGGGTAACAGGGAAGTCTGAGTCTCTTATTGTACCGATGTCTTACCAGCTGTGCACACTTACCTTAAACAGTCTGTTTCTTGTAAATGAGCTCCTCTTAATATTACAGAGAAACAACTTGAGAGGTCACTAAAAGCCCTCGAATTAGTTGTGTGGTTCTAGTTTTTGAAAATGAACAGGTGCTTTCCTCCTTTAAAAAAAAAAGGGTTCATTCAAGACTGCAGTAATCTATTAAAATAAGGCCCAGTGTCTTAAATTAAGTCAAAACATTTATGCCAATACAAATTCACAAAATACAGCTTTTCTTTTCTTTAACAAAAGCCACCCTTAAAAGACTCTCTTTAGGCGTCCCAGTTCAAAGAGTTTGATAATGCAGTGCTTTAAAGTTAAACACACAAATACGTGCCAGGCGCATTGCGAGTTACAGGTTTTCTTGTTCGTTCACAGTCATCAGGACTTCTGTTGATTGACGGTTAGAGAGGGAGGCAGAGTTAGTCTTCCCAGCCCTTCGAGAAGTCATTCTTCTGGAAAACCTACAACTCCACACAGACTGTTGAACTTGGCACTCTTGTCAGGATGCTGCTTTGTAAACTCAATAATAGCTACCCTCGTTTTAATTCATTTGACCTTGACAACAATAATTTATGATGTATATTAGAGGAACTTGTTTGTTCTTTTTTTTTTTTTTAAACCATCGAGTAGCTAAAGTAATATTTTACGTCTAATTGATTTTAAAATATGTAGAACCTATAAACATCTAAAGTGATGTTTAGGTTAAAAAATGTTGTTAACATGGGAATTTCAGAGCTGCGTTTAATTCCTTGTGCAAAACTGGGTAGGGAAAATGAATTTATATTTAGAACGTTTTTTGTTTGGCATTCCTAATTTGCTATGAAATAATAAAATGGGTGCTAAAAAATATCCAGTTTGTGTTTTGAATGACTTTTGGATTTTTTTTCTTTTTGAAATGGTCTTAAAAAAACATATTAAGATATTATTGTTATTATTATATCGTTTTTACAAATTTACAACCTGATTAAACAAATATTTAAATGTTTTGCTTGCCTCACCAAGTAAACTATTTTTTAAAAAATTCATAATTGATAGATGAATAAACAAGCCATGGTTAGAAGTCTTAATTACGTTTTAATTAACATAACAAACATATTTATTTAGTCTAATATTCTCATTCAGCTGGGAGCTTGTTTAGTTTGAATGTGTTCATTCTAAGGATCTTACATTGTGATTAATCTTTGTGTACTTGGAAAAGACTAAGAACAAGACTAATAAATAGCCACTGCACACACACACTGCATATTATATAAACACTGCAGCAGAAAACTATCTATGACAGGTATATCCTCTTCAGCCACTGCATTTTTAATTGTACAATGTTGAGTTTCCTATCTAGGTATCTGTTTTATAATGCATAGTGTTGTTTTTTTTTCTAAACTTTGGCAGGGCAGCTTCTCAAACTCCATAGAGTTCACACAAACTGTTTTCAAATTTTCTAAAAATTAAACTGAAAGAAAATGGGATGAAGGGGGATATATTTGACAATGGGTTAAACGTGCAGCAGGGGGCATTCTAAACCGTAAAGGCTGGAGAACGTTTAAACGTTTCTTTCTTTGATTCCTTGTTCCCTGTGAAGATGAGCAGATGTACCGGTGTGAGGATTGTGAGGAACTGCTCTCTTCCAAACTGGACCTGCACCGACACCAGAAGTATTCCTGCAACAACGGCACCTCCATCTTCAACGCTCTCAACCAGGACTTCAAACAGGAGAGGGAGGAGGAGGAGGAGGAGGAGGAGGAGGAGGAAGAGGAGGAGGGGCCTGTTCACGAGTGCAAGGACTGCGAGAGGATGTTTCCCAACGAATACAGGTGATTTGAGACGAATAAAGGACAAGTGTCAGCGAGACGGGAACCGTGCCTCCGTGATGGCCAAAAAATGAAACGTTTCCTATGGAAGTTGTTTCAACTTAAATGAAAGGGTGTTTGAAGAAATTCTATTGCCACATTCTTATTTTTTTTTATGTGTATCGAACCCTGTCTAGTCCCACTTGTGCCGTTTTGCTACCATTAAGTGCCATTGTCCTCATTCAAGGACAGGCTACTTTGTAATTTTTTGTAACTGGCATCTACCTGTTTTAATTTAATCTTTAGCTATGGTGTTTTGATAAGAAACTGAAGCCTAAAAATTATACATTTATTGGTGTTTTCCTACCCACAGTGGTGATAACGCAGCATTTTCTATGTGTAACAGCTGCAATACATATGTTGTTACTTCTGAAGATATATATATATTTTTAAATGGCTACAAATTCATAATGAATTCAAATGGGATGCCACAAGACTAGAAGCCAGCGCACTGGAAGTCAGAGGAATTTGCAGCCATTCAGTGCATTTCATCACTGTTGATAAAGCTGGGTTGTATTTTATTTTTATTTTTTTTTGCAGTCTTGAACAGCATATGATTGTGCACACAGAGGAGAGAGAGTATAAATGTGACCAGTGCCCCAAAGCGTTCAACTGGAAATCCAACCTAATTCGTCATCAGATGTCACATGACAGCGGCAAGCGGTTTGAGTGTGAAAACTGTGATAAGGTAAGAACAGGAAATAGGCTGCAGCCTGCTAGTTCAGGCAGTGTGTGGGTAGCCAGCCAAGCCTGTGTTTACTGTGTGAAACACTGTTTTTGATGCAAATGTGTGAGTCATGCGCCTTTCTTAATTAACGCGTGGTAAGAATGCCCATCACATCTGCATGTGCCTGGTTGCTAAAGTGAGTGATATAAAATTGGTGTTGGTTAAATTTATATATATATAAATTTGTGTGTGTGTGTGTGTGTGTGTGTGTGTGTTATATATATATATATATATAGAGAGAGAGAGAGAGAGAGAGAGAGAGAGAGAGAGAGAGAGAGAGAGAGAGAGAGAGAGAGAGAGAGAGAGAGAGAGAGAGAGAGAGAGAGAGAGAGAGAGAGAGAGAGAGATACGAAACTTGTGCTGCACATTTTATTATGAACAAGAAAATACTTTGACAAACCAGATGTGGAATAAATAAACCACTACTAAAATACAATTAAAAAAAAAAAAAAAAAACACCAACGGTATTTGTTATTGCTTGAGAAATAATAATAATAATAATACTCTGTGTGTGTGTATAATTTAAACACCAATAAAAAAAACTGTCACTGTCATTTGTTACCCTCGCCATTTTTTACATACTAAAAGAAACATAATATATTCAGTAAGAAATGTCTCAGCAAGAAGTCTTTTTCTAGTCAAAACGTTTGTCCAAGAATTTCTTTTGGCATTTCTAAATGTAGTCCTGTTGAGTGAGTGTTTGGTAATTATGGGTGGAACACTTAGACTTAGACAACCTATTAATTATTATTATTATTATTATTATTATTATTATTATTATTATTATTATTATTATTATTATTATTATTATTTACCAATGGTATTCGCGAAACCTTTTAGTATTTTTCATGCAAACCTGGTATAGTATTTGATGTTCCGCATGCATTACGGAAAGCAGTTTGGAGGTGAGTGGTGCTGACCTGTTCTGTGTTTCTCTCACCTCTCTTTGTTCCCTGTCCCAGGTGTTCACAGACCCCAGTAACTTGCAGCGGCACATCCGCTCACAGCACGTCGGCGCCCGTGCCCACACTTGTCCAGACTGTGGCAAGACCTTCGCCACCTCCTCTGGGCTCAAGCAACACAAGCACATTCACAGCAGTGTCAAGCCTTTCATCTGTAAGTTGTCAGAGCCGTCTTGTCTAACCCTCGGATATAATTACGTGTGTCCAAAGGCCTCCCGCCTCACTCCACCCCGAACAAGTGACAGCTGTAATTTTATAGGTCAGAGCACTAAATGAAATTCCAGAGCAATTTTGCTTTCGCTTTTTTTTTCTTTTGAGGGACCGTGTGTCTTTCTTTTTTAACTACGGCAGTTTTAGACTTTTCTTGACAAGTAGAAAGTCTCTCCCAGCTCTCCCATTGACAGAAGCTGATGTGTGCCATTAAAACTCTTATCTTTCTTTTTTTTTATGTATTTTATAAACTTCAAAAATGAATTGCCAGTCACACTTAACCCTTTAGACCTGACTGGCATTTAAAAAAAAAAAGATATGTTTTTGCTTGCTGCCTGTTAGAACTTCCTTCAATGTGACAGTTGTTTCCAAACACAATATTGGGTTATATGTTGTTCTGAGTTAGGAGACGTGAAATCCAATATGTGTAGTTTCCCTTCCCGATTGATGGAAATGGCAGCACTTTAGTTTATGGAATCTGGTAATCTAAGCATCATGGTTATAATGGACTGAGGGTTGAACAACACAACTCTCAATCCTGCATTCCCCCCCTCAGCCAGTAGCAATCACACACTTGTGTCGCCTTGGCTTTCATTAAAGATCATACTGGATTCTTATTTATGGTTAGCTGCCTTTCCATTCAGAGCAGTATATTCAATTTCTGTAGATGCCGTATGTGGGCAAATACAGAAAAATACATGAGATTCACTGGTTGGTTTCAACAAAGCAGCTCAGTTATTCCTTTACAAGACCCCCCAGAAATGTGTAGATATGTATGTATGTATGTATGTGTTTTTTTGTTTTTTTTACCCATATGTGAATGACATTAACCAGTACCTTTTGAATCTGTGTTCTCCCAGGTGAAGTCTGTCACAAATCCTATACCCAGTTTTCCAACCTCTGCCGCCACAAGCGGATGCACGCAGACTGCCGTACCCAAATCAAGTGCAAGGACTGTGGGCAAATGTTCAGCACTACCTCCTCCCTCAACAAGCACCGCCGCTTCTGTGAGGGCAAGAACCATTACAACCCGGGGGGCATGTTCAACTCAGGCCTGCCCATGACCTCCAGCCCCCTCATGGGCAAATCGAAACCCCAACACAGCCTCAACCACCTCGGTTTCAGCGATTACTTCCCCTCCCGGTCACACCACCCTGGGCTTCCCTTCTCGCCCACTCCTCCTGCCTTCCACACTCTCCCGCCTGGCTTTCCTGGAATCTTCCCACCCTCGTTATACCCCAGGCCACCTTTGTTGCCCCCAAGCCCGTTGCTCAAGAGCCCCCTCAATCACAGCCAGGAAGACAAGCGTCCCAGGAGCCCCCTGTCGGTGGTGTCCCCTGTCAATAACAATGGGAGCAGCAGCTACAATAACTTCCTGGAGGCTAAAGCCGAAACAAAATTGGAAATGCGCTCTGCAGAGAAGTGCAAGGTGAAGATCAGTGACCTTTCGGATGGGAGTGACCTGGAGGATGTCAACACCACCAGCGGGACAGACTTGGACACCACAACGGGGACAGTCTCAGGTTCTGATCTGGACAGCGACGCCGAGAGCGACCGCGACAAGAGCAGGCGCAAGGTGCCGTTGGGAACGAAGCAGGACGAAGTCAGCAGCAGCTCCATCTCCATCTCCAGCTCTGGTAACGTCCCTAGCGAGCGTCCCTTCCTCTCCCAGCACTCCTTCTTTCCTCCGCCGGATGAGCAGGCCCTTCCGGCCTCAGGGGCCACCAACGACTCCATCAAAGCCATCGCCTCCATCGCAGAGAAGTATTTTGGCCCCGGCTTCATGGGCGTACAGGAGAAGAAGATGACCTCCCTCCCTTATCATTCCATGTTCCCCTTCCAGTTTCTGCCCAACTTCCCACATTCCTTGTACCCTTTCACGGACCGGGCACTCAACCCAGGGATGTTCCTCAAAGATGAGCCCAGGTCTCCCAGAGAGCATCTACAGAAGGTGGGCTCCCAGGGTTCCGAGTCCCCCTTTGACCTCACCACCAAGCCCAAGGAGGTCAAACAGCCCCTGCCGCCCAGCAAGTCGACCCATCCCGCGAGCGCTCCCCTCCTGCCAGGAGAAGAGCAGCCTCTAGACCTCAGCATTGGCACTCGCAGACGGGCTGCCCACAACGGCAGCGCCACAGAATCTCGGAAGAATCACGTTTACGGGAGCAGGAGAGGGCCTCCTAAAGAAGATCAGCTCAAGCATCCACAGCCTCAGCCTCAGTCTCTGCACCACCACCACCACCACCAGCAGCAGCAGCAGCAGCACCAGCACCACCAGCAAGTGCATCAGCAGCAACAGCAGCCATCCCTGCACTACGCAAAGCCCTCGCCCTTCTTCATGGACCCAATCTACAGGTATTCACGCACAGATAGACCCCGATAGACCCAGGCAGACCCAATTCCAGCCATGCAGAGCCGTTTTACAGTGTGGTAAATGAGCTGAAGTATAAAGCAAAGGCCAGGATCCTTATCTAACCGGTAGTAAGGAGAAGGTAATCTTTTCCAGTTTAAATGACATAGTGCTTATCAGATATGCACAGAGCAGGGTTGGCTTTTTTCCTGTAAGGTGGGGGGCATGGGGGCTGTAGGTTACCACTTTGCAGATAACCAAAAATGGAATGTGCTTGTCAGGGTTGGGTGCAGGAAAGTACCTGGCAGTTGCCCAGGCTTTATTGCATGCAAAGTGGTTTATAATTGTTGACCTTCGTATGTAACCCTTTCTGCTGTGGTCCAGCAGGGTGGAGAAAAGGAAGCTCATGGACCCAGTAGGAGCCCTGAAAGAGAAGTACTTGAGGCCATCCCCGCTGCTGTTCCACCCACAGGTAACCCCCACCTCCACGGAGCATTAACAGATTAAGAAGCTTTATTAGGAATAGGATGGAATACTGGGCAGCCCCATCAATATCCGGGACTGAATGTTACAACAGCATGAAGAACTCCCTTTTCTCGCACGCAAGGATGCAGCCGTTGCTATTAAAACTTATTCAGTTCATTTCAAATTGTGCAGTCTCGCACAAATTGTACTGGGGGTTTATGGCTGGTTTCACAGACCCTGATTAGCACTACATCTTGTAGTGCCTAATGTTTGCTGATTGGAGTTTGAAACCCTCATTTGTCTCTAAATACAGTACGTTCATTTCAATGCAAAAAAACGCATTCAGCTTGCGTACTGCTTATCAGCGCAGTGCACACCCATTCAAACAGATTTGAACATCCCCCCCATGCAATATTCCTTTACATGTGTCTCCATGCTTTACTCTGCAGCTACTGCATTCTGCAGTCTGTGCTAGAGGAAAGCATTGTTCACAGTCTGGTAACCATTCCCACCTCAAATAATAACAATCGCCGCTGGAATTGTGGGAGCTATCCCATGGCCGGTTTCTTAGCTAAACTTAGTTCTGTCATTGTTTCAGTTCGGAGCAAGAGCATGCGGTTAACAGCTTCCCCTGATTTTTCTTCCCTGGCGAGCTAGATAATGCCTGTGTGTCCATCAGGGACATCCTGTGTTTGTATCCAGTAGAATAGGGCTGACTGGCGGGGGACACGTTTATCAGACGTGAGGATCTGACCCTCCATCAATGGTGAGAAATCCTTAGCCCCCAGACGGAGTGGCACGGGAACAGCTGGTATCCAGTAACTGCTCCACTGTAAACCCTTTTACAGCTAGTACACAAAAAAACACATTCCTGACCGTAGATATTTATTCAGTGTAATATACTGTAAACGGATAGGATGGTTCAGTCGCTTTTACTAGACCACATATAAGTTCTACACTGGGGTAAAAGGTATATATTGCAGATAAGGAGCATACATACAAGGGTCTGGCAGTCATAGAGTACATTTCCTTCAGTGTGATTGGAGATGTGGAGGCGTTACACTAGTTAAAAAGGCTGTTCCTCATGAGTTGCAATGCATCTTACTGAAAGCCACTGTATGTTACACAAACGTGTTTGTGTTTCTGTGTGTAACAAACAGGGTGGGAAGCTGAGCTATATTTAACTGTAATAATGCGCTTAGAAATCCTTTGTGCGCCGTTTTAATTGAGAGATACGATATCAGGAGCCAGTTTCCTTAATTCCATTGTATTGCCACTTCTTCATTTTGAATGCACGTTGTCCCTTCTAAATAGAAAAATAAATAAAAAATGGTGTTGTGAACAAAGTCTTGGCTCGGGGGATCCCTGGAGAGCTGTTATGTGGCTGTAAACATGCGATAGGTCAGGGAGGTGACTGGGAGCTACACAATTGATAGCCCACGGTCTGATATACAGCTTCCTACTGCCTTCCGTTCCTTCAACAATGATGCAATCCCAGGGCTTATCAGGAAACACTAACTACCTCGCTATTGTGTGACACAGACAGCGTTTGGGAGCAGGGGCCAAATCAATTGAGGTCAAGTGTCTTCCTGGACCTTCCCTCTTGCTGGGAGAAAAACCACCTGGCTGAGCAGCAGTGCTATGGTTACTGTGACATTCCGTTTAAGGCATTGAATTAAAGGGTACATAAGGACCTTTTTATTTTATTGTGTTGCATGTTCCCATGTATTGCTACAACTGTTTACGTAAGGTGTGTGTATCGCTTTCATTTTTTTTTTTGTACATTTTGACCACTTTTTGAAATTGCATTCCCTGCCTCAAGATGGCTTCCCATGTACCCGCATGGACCTCTCGGAACTACATTTCCCATCATCCTCCTGCTCACTGGTAAATCCATCTTGGTTACATATGTGAGCAGGAGGATGATGGGAAATGCAGTTCTGAGAGGTCCATGCGGGTAAATGGGAAGCCATCTCGAGGCAGGGAACACAATTTAAAAGTTTAAACAGTTGTAGCAACACATGGTAACATGTAACACAATAAAATAAAAAGGTCCTTATGTACCCTTTAAACTTATTCAGCAGGAAATAATGCAATAGAGTATAAGGCCATCTTCCACTAAGTAAGATAAATCATAGAAGCTCTTGTGAAATTCAAAGTGAATTAATCCCTAACTTAAAAACTCTCAATGGTGTGCTGTAGTCAGGGGTTTAGTTGTTCAGGATTCTGTTCCTGGTCTTCTGATTGAAAGTAAAAAGTACCAATCACAGAGAACCCACTAGTATACAGTTACAGCAACTGATGCTACCCGCAGGCATGCAAAATATATAGTAAAATGACATACCAAAGTTTATTCAGTTTTGACAGTGATAAGTGAGAATGTCCTCTGTTGTACCACGATGCTGCTCCAGCCCAGAACACTAGACAACCAAGTTAGAATGCACACCGAATTAATTCACTAGCACAAGAGCCAACTTTGGCTAGCCGTGCTGCTCTAAATCATTGAAAGGGACCCTACCCGTTTTATTTCATCTACAGATGTCTGCGATTGAGAACATGACAGAAAAGCTGGAGAGCTTCGGTGCTCTGAAGCTGGACGCCTCGAACTCTCTACAGCACTCCTCACACCACCTCTTCAACTTCCGCTCGCCGCCTCCAACGCTGTCCGACGCCATCCTCAGGAAAGGCAAGGAACGCTACACCTGCAGGTACAGGATTCATGGGATTTCCAGTGAAACCCACCAGCCGCAAACGTTTATTATTATTATTATTATTATTATTATTATTATTATTATTATTATTATTATTATTATTGTGTTAGTGTTGGAGGCAGGTCATCAAGCGTTACAAACTTGTTGTGTCTGATTTCAGTATAAATGAATGCAAATGAAGATTATTTATTTTGTCATGTTTAGAATCAGCTGTTTGTTATGACTGGAGGGGAAAAACTAAAACGTCTGTGTTTCTTGTGATTTACAAAGTGTTTTTTTTGAGGACGTGACAGCAGACAAATGATCTAACCAGTACAGTAAACATTGCCTCAGACACAAATATCCTATTGCTTAAGGAACTGAAAAGACAATTCCTGAAGCTGAACACCGGTTACAGAGCAAGAAGTCACATCCGCCATGCCCAATCAAATATCTGTCTAAATATTGCACTTGATCTGTCACAGGTACTGTGGGAAAATATTTCCCAGGTCAGCAAATCTTACCCGGCACTTAAGGACACATACAGGAGAGCAGCCCTACAGGTAAGGAACAGCCAGTCTCCTATTGTTAACCCTTGCAGGGCTTTGTTATAATTCTACTGATTCCCCTATGTGGATAACTGAGCTCCCCAATATTACTCTGTTTCAAATAGAAGTGAAGTATCCCATTCAGTGCTCTTAAAGGGTTTGAAAAGACAGCAAGCAGGGCAACCGGCAGTCTTTGGTGGAAGAAAGTACTGTACAGTCAAAATGCAACCCGATTGATTTAAATATTCCACATGTGCATTTGCATACTGAAGCTGCGTCTTCTGCAACCTGGTTAAATCTTTTTAAAATGCTACTATTCAGTCAGCTATTTGGTTATGTTAGTATTTTCCTTTAATAAATATATGTATATATTCTTTGTTATAGTTTTCAAACACGCTTTCCCTTGACAAAGGTATGTTAAACATACCGAGAAGTTGGCTCTTAATAATGTCACTCTTAATAGTCAGGAAATAAATCAACCCTGAAGTTAACACCTTCAGGATTATTATAGTTGGAGTGTCAGTGTGTACATTGTTTAGATCATTAAAATGATGGAGCAAAAGACTTAGCCTAATGCGTTTTTAAGAAAAAATAATAATTTTAAGAGTTACATTCCTTGCTGATTTGAATTATGTTAAAAATACAATCCAACTGTGCCGGTGCTTGTATGGTTAAGAGTTAATTTTCTCGTGTAGAGACGTGAAGGGAAAATAGGGGGAAAAGAAAAAGAAGATTAATTTTGTCTCTCCAGATGTTTCTGAGGTGGAGAACAACTTCTGGACAACGTTGGGCTGTAATAGCACCCCTGAGATTTCCATGCACTGTTTATAGAAGCAGTTAATTGTCATTGATTTGGCTCTCAAACAGCTGCAGTCTTCAGCTTCACTAACTCTAATTGCTCGGGTTGGCTTTGATTTCTCTGCCTCATCGTTCATGGAAAACGGTCGGGTAATGGACTGGGCATGAGATTAGCAGGGATGGGCAGTGTCGTTGGACCTGACAGTGTGCCTTGTGGGACATGCCGGTGTTATGGGGATGAGGCTGGAGCAGTTGCAAGGCTGTGATCTTTAGGTGCGTTAGTCTCCTGGCTCCGAATTTGGAAGTTTAGCAGTTTAATATTCTAGTACGGTCCTAGCTGCTTTACCCAGGTTGTAAATATAAATGTATCCTTATCTGTAATGTATGTGCCTTCTAGAACCCTAGCATCCTGTCTGCAGACTCATATGCACCGGGTCTGCTAAATGGAAGGTGTTTCTTATTCCCATACAATAGAGCTTGTGACCCTCTTAGATTTCTTATATTTTTCATGCCTATTTTCACAGCTGTGTAAATTATTTTAAATACTGAACTGACACATAATGTGACTCTGGTATGTATCTACAGCAGATTAGGTATGTGTACATTGTGCGTAGAAAACATAAAAGTTGTTCTTCTTTCAATGCGGCAACTGTAGCCTAAAAAGCTAAGGGAACACAAAGCCACTTTGTGGCTTGGAACTTAGTTTGAAGAGACTCGGTTTCAGGCCACTGCATGGGATTTGATGCAGCAGTTGCCTCAAACTAGGTCTCTTGAACCAGGTTCCATGCTGCTGAAAAAGTTACTTCGTGTTCCCTCAGCTTTAGAAACTAAAAGCTACTTATTTTTTTAATCCAGAGATGGTTATCTTTTGTAGTCTGAGCCAACAGCGGTTTGAATGAGCAAATAGATGTACGTGCATGACCTTGGTCTGCTCAGTCAGGACCAAGTCCCTTAACTGCTGCCAGTGTAAACTGTGCATGTTACTGCTGACTGGGTTCAGGTCACTTTTATTAAGTTTGAAATCTCGCAGGACCTGCTCACAGCTTCATCAGCTCTTTTATTTAGATTTCGTTTTTAATCCCCTGATTAGCTCACTTTGTAACAATTTACCATAACAAATAGCAGGACCCATTATCTTTGCCACTTCGAGGCAAATAAGGCAAGAACAGCAGAGCGAAAGAAGGAGGCTTGTTTAAAAACTCTTCATGGTTCATTGTATCGGACTATTTGACTGGTAGAGATGCTATCGGGACCCCCTTTTAGCACAGAAATTGGCCGACGAGGGGTGGCCACTCAAAGACCCCATTCAGATTGTAATGGTCCACGTGCAGCAAAAAAAAAAAAGACCCAATCTTCTTGAGCTGATGAAGTAATTTCAAGTCCCCGTGGACGCGGTAGGAAAAAAAAAATCATTCTTGCTTTTTTTTTTTTTTTGTATTTTTTCGTCTTGGCGTTTGACCATTCTCTGTGAACCGTGATGCACCAAGTCTGGAAATTAGCAAGCAAAAAAATAAAGAGCTCTGGAGAAGTTAAAAGGGCCTCCGTCTGATTTCAGTGCTTGATGACGAGCGATTTTCCCAAAGCAATTAGCACTGAAAGCGAACCCCAGAACACTGCTGTCAGAGGGACAGAGAGAGGTGGGGGGGGGGGGGGGGGGGGGGAGGTGGAAAACTGTTGCACAGCAAGAGTGAATGCACACAGCCTCTAAACAAAGAAGGACTGTCTCAAGAATTAAACACAACTTCAAGAGTGTTTATTTATAATCAGCGAAAATTGATATGCTCTGGGCTGCCCTGTGGAGCTGTTTCCTTTTAAACAGCTCGACCTCAGGGAAGAAATATAACGGAATATGAAACTTGGCATGTAATGGCCGCTCGGCTCGGAGCAATAAAATCATTTTGAACTCTATTGCTTTTGAGGATGGCAAGAGAAAGAGAAAGGCCTATAAGTTTTTCCTTTTTTTTTCATGAATAAAATAAAGTTTGACATTCACAAAACTGTCCTGCACTGTAGTTAAACAAGCTAGCACCAGTTTGTAACAATGTATCTCAAACTGTATTTGATTCATATAAACAAACTTTGAGAGAGAAACATTTTTGACTAGTGGACCCTATAAATAAGAGTAGAAAGCCAATGTTGTTCATGTTTACTGTCCCCTAACATCTCCATACCAGGTGTGGATATTCAGAGTCACCTCAGGGAATCAGCTTCTGTTTCTCCCATTTAATCACTGCTGGGATCAGCTTAAAAGTGGTAGTGCAGTGCAGCCGTGTAGTCCTAATTCTGAAGATACCAGAACGCCACTAAAATATCGATTTTCTTTAACAAGAATTAATATACGAGTTCACATTTTATTTGTTTACTGTCAGTCAGGACTAGACTCAAGACTTTAGCAGCCATTTGCCAAAGCGAAAATGTATTGCTAGGAAAATAAATAAATACGTGCAGGTTATTTCATGGTACGCTTGGTTTTAATACTGTGTTTCCACCACAAGATGGAACACATTTTCCCCCCCTTTTTCCTAAATCGTAAACATATTACAATCCTAGTAACTTAAAAAAAAAAAAAAAAAAATATGTAATATGTATCATCTCTAGTCAAGAAGACATTTAGTTTCTTTAATTTTGGAATGGCACACACACACACGGTACACTGCTATTGTTGCCTTGTGACCTGTATTTCAACAACGGCCGCAAACCAGATGAGACTGCCTGAAAACGTCTAACAAGAATCTGATTGCCCCCCTGTGGGGTTTGACTTCTGTCTGCGCTATTTAGACTAGAGCACTCTGCAGCCAGAAAGGCTGGTTAGTGTTTACTGAGCTCTCATTGTGTTCCTTCCCCTTTCTTTCTGTCTCCAGATGTAAATACTGTGACCGGTCGTTCAGCATCTCTTCCAATCTGCAGCGGCACGTCAGGAACATCCACAACAAGGAGAAGCCCTTCAAGTGTCACCTGTGTAACCGCTGCTTCGGCCAGCAGACCAACTTAGACAGACACCTCAAAAAACATGAACACGAGAACATTCCAGGTAACGCAGATGTGATCCGGACCGGCAGTGTCTCACACAACACTGCCCGTTACACTCTCTCCACCCCACGCTGTGATCCGGACCGGCAGCGTCTCACACAACACTGCCCGTTACACTTTCTCCACCCCCCACCCCCCTGACCTTGGCGTATGGCTGCAGCCAATCTATCCGAGTCACGGCACCAATGTAACCGGGCGAAGGCTGGGCGTGAACCACAACTGAGCACCTTAACCGCTGTGCAAAAGAGCCGGGCTCGGCTGCATTCGTGGTTATAGAGCTTTTAACCTCATCTCACCTCACCGACGGGACAGAATCCCGAACGGCAGTGTATCACACAACACTGCCCGTTACATGCGCTCCTAGATATTGTGCAGATCCCTCCTGCTAGCTAGCTCTACTTTAAGAATACAATCTTTATATGTTGCTCCTCTGTCCAGTCAGTATCCAGGGCTGTGACGTGTTCGTTTTTCATGCCGTTACATATTACATCGTTTCTTTTTTTTTTTTTTTTCAGTGAGTCAGCATCCTGGGATTCTTTCGAACCTGGGGACGAGCATCTCCTCGCCAAACTCTGAACCGGACAATCATGCACTTTTAGACGAGAAGGAAGATTCCTATTTTTCGGAAATCCGGAATTTTATTGCCAACAGTGAACTGAACCAGGCGTCCAGTTCGACAGATAAAAGGTAACGGTTTCAACTCGGGAGGAAAGATTAGACCCCCTCCTTAGTTATTCAGTATGGAAAGATCTTTGTTTATGCATTTAGCGTTGAACAATATGCATAACTTAGATATACAATCAGTACCCTTATGTAGATTGGACTGCCAATATAAATGTCACAATGAACAGCAACAGAACAGTAAATCTGTTTCTGTCTGCGTGTGGGTTATGTGAATTTACAACTATGGCCAAAAGTTTTGCATCACCTAGAATTTTAGGATTGAGATATAATTTAAAAAAATGTATGAACATAATTTAGATATTGTACTTAACATCATGTAATCAGAGAAACTGCAAAATGATATTGATGTTTGTTAAGTAAAACTGCAAAGCGGTATGTAATTCAATATGTTAACATAACATTATTCAGCAGGTTTCGTTTGACTTTATGAAGCAAAATTAGTTAATTCTATAATGGTGATGCAAAACTCTTGGCCATAGCTGTAGTTTATCAACTCGTATATGTAGTAATACAAAAATAAACTATTTTAGAAACTCTTTGACAAACGACTATGGAATATGAAACTGATTCGAAATATCTGTCAAAAAAAATTAAGTTTATTTTCATATTACTCCATTTCGTCTTGTATAACTGTTGCTGCTAAAAAGGCTTCCATTCAGCGGTAATTGCTGTCTCTGAAGATCCGATATGTTGGTAGTTAATCCCTGGCTGTCATTATGAATCCCTACCTGGACCAATCAAAAGGCAGAAAGAAAAAGCATTAAAGCCCCTCTGCTTCCCTTCACGGAGGCTCTTCGATTAAAACTCTACTCACAGGGGACCCCCAGCCACTGTGTGCCCCCCACCCTCCCTGCTTGTACGCTGTCCCTGGTGGATGCCGGAGACTGTGCAGTTGAAACAGCAGTGAAGCAGATCTGTGTAAACCCAGTAGGTTAAACAAATGCTGAGTGTTTCATTTACTTTCCGTCTCAGCCTATAACACTTAACTTTTACCAGACTCGCCAAAAAATGAAAACACAACAAACCCATTACTGACATATAACCATATTCATATCCGTGTTACAACTTGCAGGCCCCCTGCTTTCTAGCCAAAACATATACGACCATAATCTTGCGTTACACTGAATTCATATTTAATGTGCTGTATAAATACAGTCCGTGTGTGCTGTGCATATTTAAGAGAGTGACAGCAGAACAGAGTGACTCAGTAAATGATGCTTTTATGCAGCATACAATGGGCTTTTTCTAAACGCCCACACGCAAATGCATAGCCATTTTTCTATGAAAGCGAAATTCAAATCCCTTTTTTTTTGAGCATCCATGTACAGCTATGGCCAAAAGCTTTGCAAAATAATTTTAAGATTGAGACATCATTTAAATATATATATATATATATATATATATATATATATATATATATATATATATATATATATATTTCAACTTTATGAAGCAAAATGTGTTAATTCTATAGGGTGATGCTAAACTTTTAGCTGTAGCTGCACAGCATCATTGCCGTCTGGGATCAATTGCCCGTCTTTTCTCAGTAAAGCAGGCTTGGCTTCTGCAAAGCTGTGATTCAAATGAGACCTCTGCTTTATATCTATTAAAAAAAAAATAATTGAAATTCCAAATGACGATTTGTTGTAAACAGGTAAAGAGATTGTGTTGAATTATGTAGATCTGTCCCCACTGCATTCCTGTGCGTTATTCGCACGCATTTTGGAATAACCCAATTAAATGTAGTTTCTCAAATATTTTAGAGACTTTTGAATAGAGTTTAGCCTTTACTTGTCTTTTGTTTTCTGGCTCTTCACTGGGTATGCAGCAGCTGTTTCTGAATTTTTTGTAATTTTTTTTCTGAAATAGGTTGTCTAGGCAGGCAGGGAGGCAGGCAGGCAGTCTGGGAGTGAGGGTATTTTTATTTCAAACTGACAGAGGAAAAAAAAAAATGACCCTGGCATTTCCTGTAAGAGATCACAGGAGTTTAAGCTCGTCTAGCGCAGACAGAAATAGACAGAGCTGAGGCTGAAGCGGGCTGGCATGAGTGCCTTGGGGGGCGAGAGTCAGATTGGGGTATTTATCTGCAAGATAAATCGATCAAGCCCCCGCTAACACAAACACCCCGTTGACGTGTTTAGACTAAGTGACAAAACCCAGGACCCTTCAAATCTGCCCCGAAAAAAAAAAAAAAAATCATTTTGACTGTATGATATTTAATCTGCTCCAAAACAAGCAGCATTTTTATAATTGTTTGAGAATTCCCCCCTCAGCCCCCCCAGTCCCCTTTTTTTTTTTTTTTTTTTTTTGCTAGTTTTCAGTTTCGACTGCCTCAAACCCAAACCTTAACCTGGTTCTTTGTGTAGCTTAAAACACCATTACCGAGAGGCAAGCGGTGCTGCCGTTAGCCTCTGAACGATCGTTAATCTAACACACTGTCCACCTCCCTCCCAGGCCGGATGACAGCCAGGGACACGCGCCGACCAACCCCAAGCGGAGTGAGGGAGAGGAGGAGGAGGAGGAAGAGGAGGCTGATGAAGAGGACGGTAGCCTGACGGAGAAATCTCAGGACGAGGTGGTCTCCCCGCCGATGGTACCCCAGGGGAGCTACGAGGATGAGGAGGAGCCTTCCTCTCTAACGATGAGTTACGAACACACCCGAAGGTGAGTGCCCGCTCCACACAACATCACTGGGACTTGGTTTATTACACTTTCACGCAGGACCTTGTATATCAAGCAACGTGGTTAGCAGGTACACCCTACGAACGAAGCTGGAGAAAGCCACTTTGTGAAAATACTTGTAGCAATTAGTTAAATGCATTACTTATTATATGTGTTACTAGAAGTTCAGTACGCAAATAAAATGGGAATGGGAAAATCTATATTATACTACACCACTGGAGTTGATTCCAGCAGTAAGTGTAAGAAAACAAGTCCCAAGAACTCATATGGATGTGTTTCATTGTGCTTTTTACTGCTGACAAACAAGTCCCATGTTGAAGCATGTGACAAGCAGTCCACGCTCCATCTTGTGTCCGCTTCATCACCCTCTCCAGTGCATGCTGCAGTGCATTATTCCAATACAGACTGAGACCAGGTCCCCTGCATCACTCTCCATTCTTCTGGGAAAGCCAGCTGACGTTTTCTCTTATTTGCGTGACGGTAAGGCGGTAAAGCAGTGAAGTGGAGACACGCTCTGCTGGGACCCTTGTGTTCTGCCCTCCCCGTTTCTCCAGCGTGCATGTGTCTCGTGGCGCCATGGCTTGTCCAGTCCCCTCATTGCATGTGCATGAGCAGTCTGGTGTTTGTCAGGGCTGGTTGCTTGGCCTGTTCGTGTAAGACCAGGAAAGCTAACCCAAGGTTCGTTGGTGCAGGTGTATTGATGAGGACGAAGCGGGCCTCTTAGAACTGGAGCAGATTCCGACCTTTGGGAAGGGGCTGGATCTCCGTAAGACCGCAGAGGAACCCTTTGAAGTTAAAGACATGTTTAACTCCTCCTTAGAATCGGAGACTTTAAAAGAGACCCTGTACAGACAGGCTAAAACACAGGTATGTGACTTTACCAATGTGTGTATGATGCACATTTTAATAAAGGCAGCAGGCAAGCTAGGTTAGAAATGACTATCACGAGAAGAAAGACAGAGAACGAGAAGCATCAAGGATCGTACCTTTTATCCACACCCCAAGGCTGTAGCATTAGCTGTATCGGTGGTGATTTCCATCAATATTTTTTAGTGCTTTACGAATCTCATACACAGAAGGCGAAACAAACAAACAAAGGTTTCATGTTTGGAGACCGCAGAAGGAAACGATTAGCTAGACTGAAGGATCTAATTGAGGTTGGAATAGACGAGCCAGTGAATAAGCAAACGCCAAGTTCGTTAGTGAGTACTGTTCAGAAACTTGCTGATGTGGACTTGTTTTGAAATCTACTGCGTTGGGATGACCAGGATGTACATTCTCTCTGCAAAAGCACTCTGCTTGTCTGTGTGGCGTCCCTTTCATAAATACACTGGCGGGGCCATGAGTTGGATCTCTGTTTCGAACGTGGGAGGGGAAAGGCATGGCTCTGTCCCTTTTCTTTTACTAACTCTATTGAGGCACGTATTTTTCTTTCAAAACCCTTCTGTTCATCCTAAACACTGGAACAGGCTGTGTTGTCAGAGATTTCTGAATGCTAGCGAGTTGTGAACAGCAGCTGATTGTACTTGGGTGTCAGTCAGCAGTTTCATTTGTTTTGAATGTTTTGTGTCGGTTTGGTTTGCCAGATGCTTGCTCGTGAGACACCCACAGCAGATTTTGTAAAGTATTGTATCGCAGTGAAAACTGTGAGGAGATCCCCAAACCTCAAACTGGTGGATTGTCAGATGAAGTCAGTGGAGAGATATTTTTGAGTGAATGTTAACGCGCTGCATCTATAGTGAACATTCAATGGAAAGGATTTGTCAAAGTTTCAGCACATTGTATCCTGTGCATAAAACATGCAGCTTAGTTTAAAAAAAAACAACAGCACTTTTGTATGTTTAGTAGCGGTTCAAGAGTACAATCTTCCTATGGTAATGCGTCATGTGTAGAGTGTCTCTTATTTAAAATGAAATAATTTTCCCAAACTGCACAAGATGACATCAATAACCCTACACGCTGCGTATGAAGTTATAAAAGTATATTTCAGCATTCCATTTTATATAAAAGTATAACGGTACACAAAGCATAGGGATGCGGCACAGTAATGTCTTGTATAATAGATATATTTTTGTGTTTTATTTAACAGGCTTATGCAATGATGCTGTCTCTGTCTGAAAACAACCCTCTACACATGTCCTCCCAGAATTCTCTGGATGCTTGGCTGAACATGGGTGGTGGCGCTTCAGAGCCTGGGAGCTTTCACCCCCTCAACCACATCTGAGAGAGAGAGAGAGAGAGACCAGGAACCAGGGACCAGGGACCAGGCCACACTGGGAAAACTGGGACCACCTCCGTCTCAACGAGAGCTGGACAGGGCCGCCCAGGGGACCAGGTTCTCTCACCCCAGCGGGCGGCACAGCGAACCAGGCATAGAGATTGTAGAGCGTGGAAGAGGCAGCCTTGCTTAGCATGGTCAGAATAGGGAGTCCTCACATTGGGGCTGGCAGTGTGTGCCAGGGGCCTTCCATAACAAATTAAATTACAGATGTAATAATCCACCATCGTAGCTGTGGCTTTTTCAAAGAGTTTGTCATTGAATTGATTTGAGTTTCGTTTTCTAAATTTGGCCCTCTTGAGTGTTTTTAGAGTTCTGGATAGTTTGAACGCCCCTTTGGAAACAGGAGGGGTAGAATCCCTGCCCTCTCCTGCCCCCCTATTCCATTTCCAGATCAAGCTCAGTAAGGTTGCCTCCACACAGATGGTAACTAAAGGACCTTTTTTCACCTCATT
Organism: Acipenser ruthenus; assembly: GCF_902713425.1. Taxonomy (NCBI): domain Eukaryota; kingdom Metazoa; phylum Chordata; class Actinopteri; order Acipenseriformes; family Acipenseridae; genus Acipenser; species Acipenser ruthenus. The sequence goes on from NC_081208.1 coordinate 2,320,058, forward strand.
CCTTGGGTCAGCATACCTTTCAACAATGACCTTAATGCCCACAACATATTTATTCCACACAAATGAGCTTTTGCACAGTGAAAAATACTATGACAAGAAGCAGCTAAACGGTAATACATGTAATAGTAGTAGTAATTAATGATAATAACAATACAAATAATTTAATGAAATACAAAGCTCTCAAAAGGACAATGCATTCCTCAAAGAGGCTAGTCCACAAATAAGTAAGTAAATAGTAATGAAGAAAAATATTTTATCCAGTAAATTTGGACTTTAAATTATTTCCCACAGGGGCCAATACTGTATCAACATTCTTTCTTCTAGTTCGATTTAAGTTAATTTGTATAAATCTTTTGCTTTTTTGTATGTTATTTGTTCTATAATAACAGTATTGTTTCTTAGGCACCATGGTATATAATGTTAATATAATTACTTAGTGAAGGACCAAAATTGTGTAATATTGCTGTATGTACAATAACCAGGAAGTATGTAGGACAAGTGGTTTGTGCCAAATAACCCGTAGACGATGTTTTGTTCTCCGACAATCATTTTTTCTTGAAGGGTTTTTATTCTGTTGCTGTTATCGTCGTTTGTTGACGTTTGTTTTGATTTTCTGTAGACTTGTTCAATCTGTAATTAGGAGTAGGAGATTGTGTAATCTATTTATTTTTTTTTGGGGGGGGGGGGGCGGGTGTTGTTGTTGATGAAAAGTGACAGCTGAGAATACCCCAGTATATCTTCAAAAAATGCAATACAATGCTCAATTCAATACAAGTGGTTTTGCCAACGTGCCAAATTTGTAAAAGATGAATTTAGCTATTTACTTATCAAATCAAACTACATTTGAGAAAAGAAAGAAAGTGAATCGTTGTGTAAATGTTTTTTAGTAATATGAATAAATCTGGCTGTGTTGTAGAATTTTTTTGTTGTTGTTGTAAAGGGTGGTTTATGTATTAACACAGGACCGTACTGAGGGGGCACATTCTAAATGTTTTACAGACCTGATAATGGTCTCCTCCCAGCATGCTCTGAAACCCATGACGTCTTTATTATCGGACTGTGGAGCAGACCTGTGAATTGGTATGGCAGTACAAATATTCATTTTGCTGTATGAAGAAGCCTCACTTGTTTTTGATGCTGACTTGGTGTGATTTGATTGTTTATTGCATAATGTCAAATCTCTAAAAATGTCAAATAATGAAATATATTAGCTTTATAATTCCCAGAAGGAGCTGTTTAATTGTACAGCTAAGTACTTGCAACCACGTCATAGCGTGTTCCCAAATCCCTACTCCTAGTTGTTTCCAAAATCAAGGGCATTGTGAATGGGGAAATGCTGCAGACACTTTAAATGGTACCACTCCATTGGCACCCTGTTGAATTCATCCACTGCACTTCGGACTTAAACTTGCTGGTAGAAAATGCATGAGGGCAGTCTTTACTATATCCCATAGAATAATGTATTGTTCTTTGTCTGTCCAGCATACCGGGTTTGGTGTTCTCTCTCTGTTTTCTGTTTTCAATGCTGATAATGGGTTGGAACAATTCTGGGTTTAAATGGTTAAACCTCCTTCTTCCTGGTTTTCTATTAGGCAAGAGAGAGAGACCTGAATGTAGAATAAGATGATGAAGATTACACAGCCGCAGATCTTTCCAGTCAAATTATCAACACTGGCAGAATAATTAAAATGTTGTAGTCCAGTTCTCTTATCCCATACAGTGCTGTATGCATTAAACAAGAAATGGTGCATTGTGTTTGTGGCCAGCAGAGGGCACCCTCAGTTGAAAATAAAAATCACCAGCCCACACACATCAATACAGTATTTTTGTGAATTTGTATAAGGGCCCCTACCCTAACAGTGTAAATAAATGGGGAAATAAACACATTTCTTAATTACGTTACCAGCTTTCTAAAAGCATATCCGGCACCCAAGGCAAATTAAAATGTGTTTGACCAAATGATATATTAAAAAAATAAATAAATAGTAATCCAATGTGGCTGGTCTTGATCGTCTGTCACAGTACAGACCTGAATAAAATAGTTTGTTTCAAAACTGTATATTGTTTTAAAAGATTGTTGTCTATGTCTGGAATTCATATAAGAAAATGGATGTGAAGGTTCAAAACTTGATGGTGCTTGTTTCATTTTGGATCTGAATTGTATATTGCCTCGGTTCTGTTTATAAAAACTGCATGACTTGTGTTTAGCGGTCATTATGGTGTCCGTTTGTGAACATTTGTATTTAAAAATGAAATGTAAAAATCCGTAGATGCACTTATTGTACACATGTGGTTAGGTTGTACATTGCAGACTCACAAGAGACTTTTTACTGCCTTGGCAAAATAAACGGGCAGTCAGATATTAAACTGAAGAAATGATGCTTGTGGGAGAGAGAGAAAAAATGAACTTGGGACAGATTGTAGAGTAATCTGAAGTAAACACAAACCGATTTCTGAAATTGCAGTTCATTTTGATGCTTGTGATAATTATCATTATGAAAGATGTTAGAGCAATTCCATTCAAATAAATTAAAAAAAAAATCTGATTCTGATGTTAATTCTTTAGAATAGGAATGTATACCAGATGTAATCTTTCCAATGCTATGAAGAATTTATACATGAGATTGATATGCAATAAAACCTGTGTGCTTTTTATATACAATCTCCCTTTTGAGTCTTTATTAAAAAAAAAGGTACAATAGCCTTTTTCAATCCACTGATGGACGAACGCCTCCCCAAGATTCTTCCACACAAGCATGTCTGCTGCATCCCTCATCTACGTTGCTCTGGCGTGTTTCCTGATTTCATCTTGCCATCTTCCTGGAGGTCTTCTTCTTGGTCGCTTTATATCTCTTGGGATCCAGTCTAGTATCTCCTTGGTCCAGCCATGGTCTGTTCTTCTTGCTACATGTCCGGCCCACTGCCATTTCAATCAAACTTCCCATATAAAAAGCCTTTCCATGTTCAGTATATTACTGAAACACGTTTGAACAATCAGGCCCATGGCAAATCAATGCTGAACTGGCTGCACTTACTGTATCTCACCATGAATAAGTCTCACCTGAGTCTGGCAGTTAACTAATAGGAGTTGTCCATGTAGCAATTAGGGTTGTTCACCACCAAATGCTTGGCTCCAGGTCATTTAAATAAAATACCTAATCCAGTGTAGTTCTGAAGCCAAGACTTTGTGCAGGGCTAGTGTGAGTTTCAAACCCTGTGCGTTGCTGTCTTTAAAACAGACCAGCAGAAACATATTTTCTAGTTTTTATTTTTATTTTCAGAACACGTGGTTTGCAGAACCAGGAGGGTAAGAACAATCTTATTTTCCCTTTTGGAGATTTAAAAAAAAAAAAAAATAGCACAAGTTTTCTTTTGGAAATGTATTAAAATATATTGAAATGCAACATATGTGCTTTACCTGCGTGGTATGCCCTACCTATATCATGCAGCACAGGTGTGTTCAGAAGAAGCACACGGGAGAAAGGAGGGAGGCGTGTTGCTTGGGATGGGGCGACAGGTGCTATGCAATATGATGTAGATCAAAGGTGTGTGTTGTGCCTTTCATTGCACATGTATAATTCTGATACAATATTTACATATAGCCTAATAATAATATTAATGATACTTTACTAATGAGACAAACACCCAAGAAGAAGTATATATCGTGTGTAAGTTGCTGAACAAAAACGAGTCTGAATAGTAATTGAGGCTTTGCAATGTCCGGACTGCAACTTTAAGAAGTCAAACGCGGAAGTAAGTGAAAAGCAACGCATGTGAAGTTCCTGTTTAGATAGACTGGATAGTGATTTGGTGGTGGCGTGGGACCGTGCTAGCTGTTGTGTTTATTTGTAAACACACGGTTCCGATTTGATCACAATCCTGTTGTTTTGCTTTTTGTTGCCTTAAAACTAAAGTAAAGGTACTTTAATAATAATAATAATAATAATAATAATAATAATAATATCACCGTTCGAATCATGCTGCAGCTCAACGACTCGGTAGAACCTGAAAGCCCCGGCGCAGCTGTGCTCCACACCGGGGGAAATGAAGATGGCGTGGAGGTAGCATTTACCCCACCGGGAATAGGGGGGGTCCGGCCGGGAGTGCACCAGTCCCCGCACGGTTCCCTGACCATGCACGGAGGGGGGGCTTCTGTTGCTTGCTGTTCACCTTTGCAGACCCTGACGCCTTTCCAAGTTCACAATCCAACAATGCAAGCTAAAGTCAAAGATTACTTTGTTTTCAGGGTGAGTTTACACCGCGCCAGTTTATGTTTTATTAGTAATATATCGATTAATAAATAAATCATACATCTACATAATTGTAGCCTGCAAATAAATGCGTAAGTTTAGTATTTTGAGTTTTTATTGTTGTTGACAACCAAATGCATGCATGCATGTTTGTCGCACTGTAATTCTAAAATAATGTACAGAAGAGAAATAAATGATGAGCAAGAAAACGACAGTGGTCAGTCGTGCAGTGTAGGTGGTACATAGGAGAAGGCCTGGTGCTTTATTTGAGAAATGTCGCTTGCTGTTAGTGCTTTGTGTTGTTCAGAGACAGTGCATAATATTACTGTAGCTGTATAGAAACTATCCGAGGTGGGTTCATTCTGTATGTGTGGTTTTCTGCTAAATGCATCCTGTATTCAAGGTATATAAGAACATTTTCACTATTAATGTAAATATTTTATTCTAAGCATTTCCCTGAACTAGATCAGCTGGCTGACCAATGATATTCGGCTTCAGCTGTAATACGTCACAAACAGAACCATAGTCCGCATCGCTTGGTCATTAATGCATTACACTATTTAAATGAAATATATCAATAAGTGGTCAGACTTGTTGCAAACTGTATACCGCAATATACTGTATTGGTTACAGTATATCTTGATAATATAGTATATATATTTTTTGTTTGTTTGTTTCAGCCAGGAACGATTGAGCAGGCCGTGAATGACATCCGCTCGGTCGCCTTGCCATCCGAAGACGGGGAGGTCCAGAGCGTTTGGCTTCTCGCAGAGTGAGTGACCAGTGGAGGAGATTTTAAAGCCGCTCTATACCATTGTCAGAGGTTATTGTAGAATCTGCCTATATGTGTAGTACTGCTAGGAAACAGCAGATGGCGACAAAGAATGTGGAAACAATGCAAGATTAAATAGCCCTATCATTTGTGTGTTCTGCGTCCAAAAAAAAAAAAAAAGTCAGGACTGTAGGGAGATATAGCCACAAAAGCAACACACCTCTTGGTCTCTGCATCTCCACGGATGGAAATAAGACATAGCAGTTTGATTCATTCCTGGTTTTACTATGAGTTTAATAAGACGCACAAAAGTGTGTTAATTTGAGGACAGGCTACTTTTTTATTTTCTGTTGAGAAACTATTTCTCTCCTCTCTTTCCACACAGAATAGACCACTGGAACAACGAGAAAGAGCGCCTGGTGCTCCTCACAGATTGGTCCCTCCTGGTGTGCAAGTACGACTTCATCAACCTCCAGTGTGAGCAGGTGATCCGAGTCTCTCTCAACGCTGTCGACACCATCTCCACCGGGGAGTTCCAGTTCCCTCCCAAGTCCCTCAACAAGTGAGTCAGTCCCTTTCATTCAGGGCAGCTCTGCACCAAGCTTTACTGCTGTGTTCTGTCCTTGCAGAATAGTTCCGGGCAGTAGTTCCGGAAGGTTTATGTGTCTGTGCCCTCTGTTGTGTTGCTTGTTCCCTGTCATTGAGCAGGCCTGTCTGTTCTTGTGGTGTAAGTTGCAGAGGGATCCTTCAAAAGCAAATGACAGTACTGTAAATTAAAAATAATAATATGCATTATAAAGTATTACATAGAAACTATGTAACTATATCTATATAATTGTTGTTCATTGCATACATAGATTCAGAAGAGTAAAATGTATTGCACATTTGGAGGGTTTGTCCCTGTGATGGTGATTTTGTATTGCTGTAGTTTATTAATGACTGTATTATTGTTGGTGACAGCAGTTCAATTTAGCAATGAGATCTGTAGTATATTGCATGTAGCAGCACTAGCTGGTTTCTGCCCAGTTAAACGGCTCCCTCACCAGAGTGTTCTGTTCTTTTTTTGCAGGAGAGAGGGGTATGGTATCCGGGTGCAGTGGGATAAACGTCCCCGAGCGTCCTTCATGAACCGCTGGAACCCCTGGTCCACCGACATGCCTTACACCACCTTCACAGAGCACCCCATGGCCAACGCTGATGAGAAGATTGCTTCCCTTTGTCAGGTAAATGACTGAACAGGCGTAACGGAGTAAACCTTTATGAAAATGTGTGGCAAACACTACCATACTACTAATAGGGCTGCCAAATAGTAAACTACAGTCAGCCCGACCTGTAACACTTCAACATAAGACTGGCAGATTCATTACAGAGCGCAAAATATAAGAACCAACTCACGGAATGAAAAAAAAAAAGCCAACATAGCCAAAACGGTTTGGTAATCCTATAATCGTCTAAAAAAATCAACCGCAGCAACAAAGCAAATGAATGAAACAAGGGACAGCTCACATTGATTGTAGTTTTTATAATGTATTGTTTCTAGCATGAGGCACACATGTTTCTCACACAGATGACTTCAGTTCCTCTACTGCTGCCTGCAGTATTCAAGATTGCGTCCGCTGGCGTTGTGGGATCAGCTGTCGCAGTGACTGCTCCTCACTCTCTCTCTCTCTCTCTCTCTCTCTCTCTGTGCTCTGCAGATGGACAACTTCCAGACGCAGTTGATCCAGGCGGTAAAGGCGGCCCACAAGGACTCCCCTCTCCCCGGCAGGGCTAACGGAGTCCTGATTCTGGAGCGGCCCCTTCTCATCGAGACCTACGTGGGGCTGATGTCCTTCATTAACAACGAGGCCAAGCTGGGCTACTCCATGACCAGAGGCAAAATCGGATTTTAACTAACCATCTAGCTAAAGGGACTTGTTAATGTCATGGATGGTCTTATTTTACAGTGCAAGTACATACAAGTTTGTGTGTGTGTGTGTGTGTATACATATGTAGTTAATGACCCATAGTTGAACTGTTGCAGGGTCTTAACTTAAACCCATGAGGCTACTTTCAATATAACTGCCTCGGCATAGACAGCACATGTCAGATTTATAAAGGTACAGCATGAGCCATACTCTAAAGTCCCACAGCCAAACGCTTGTGCCATGCGTCGTCACCCCTGCAGTGTCGCTTAGATTACAGCTGTAACTTCTTCCACTGAACAGAACACTTGCAAAAAGGGGCATCTGTATTGTTTTGAAAAATACTTGTTTTCTGGTGGAATACACAGAAATGCATGATGCACTGTGGTGTGTATGGTGGAAAGCCAACTGTAGGTAATGGGATGGATGTATTTCTTAGTATTTTTGCACAAGCTGTTATCTGTTGTGTATGCTGTTTTTTGTTTTGTTTATTTGTTTGGATCAGATCAGATCCAGGTACAGATTCCCCTGTGTAGTAATCACTCACTTTTGCCGCTAACCGAAATGAAGCGTTCTGTCTCTGGGATGCCAGTGGGAAGGGACTTTATTGTAAGGGAGTTGAAGGCAGCATCTAGATTCTTGACACATTAACACAAGCTTCAGCAGCAGCCCCTAATTGGATTGAAGCTGTTTTGGCATTGTTATGTTTTGATATTAAAGTGAAGGGATTAGAGGACTGACATTTGATTGTGTGACAAGCCCTTGGCAGTTGTGGGAGATGGAATTATCACTCTGGCCTCTGATCGTTTAGACAATTAGGGCTTTTTATCTGATCTCCAATGTAGCACAATTTGCTTGATGTTGAGATCGAATCAATGGGTAAGTTGAGGTTTTTTTTTAACCTAACACATAGCGGTTAGGCTCCATGGCAGAAAAACAGGGTTTCGTAATCCATGCACATTTACACATTGCATGCAGAACTAAAGCCCCTCCTGGTGACAAAAGCACAACACCCATATTTTAGGATAAGTGAAATTAACTGGAACGATGTTCATGTATCTGTGATCTTGAACCAGTGAGATGAACTTGAAGGTCAGTGCTGTACTTCAGATAGGTAGCTGCAGGCAGTCTGTAGCTGCGCTTCTCAGAAAACTGGCTGTATTTGCTGCTGAATGAATTGACAAGCCTGTATTTATGATATTAATCAAATAATTACCATCAGTTTGCTTATTCCCACTCTTGACAGATCTGGTGTGTTTAGTTTATGCAAAAATGTTACATAAAAGGTATAAATGTTGTGTGAATTGAATTATGTGTGGGGGGCTTAAATTAACCTTTTTAAATTAAAAAACATTTTAAAAAGTGTTTTAAACACATCAAGCAAAGGTTTGAGTGTGCCTGTGTAAAATGAAAGATACAACTTAATATTAATATAGAGTACATTTACTTAAGCTGAGATCATTTGGCTTTGCATCTATGCCACAGCAATCTAGTGTTTTGCAATCTTTAGTGTTACTGTCTAATAAACTGTGCTGGTGCTATGTGCTCTATGTTTAGATTACGGGAGTTCTTTTACTTCGAGAAAAAATAATTGTCGTTCTAAAGCTTTGGTTATTTATTTTCACACTGATTGTGTTCTACTGAATGACTTTGTTGGTGTGTACATACGGGTTTTAAAATATTAAAAGTGACCATAACTAACAGAAACCAGGCCAAAGTTAGAAGAAAATAGTTTATTCAACTAGAATTCCTGCCACTGAAAATTAACCAGTTAATCTATTCAGTTCTGGCTTTTACAAATGGAATCCAGTAAATTAAGAATGTTGCATTTACCAATTTTAGCATGGTTTTAGAAGGACATTGCATAAAGTAAATTCACCGGAGAAAATCACACTACTTTTAAAATGCAACGGAGAGAGTGTGACTTGATACTGTGGACAATTCTTTATTTTATTTTGTTGTAATAAAGCTAAATATTTTTTATTGTAAAACTAGATTGTATTATATGAAGCAAGTGTACATTTCTTATTTTTGTTTATCGCTAGTTTTTGAGGTCTTGTTTGGACATGTCAAAATGAAGCTAAAGCTATCTTGATTCCTGCAAAATGTGTTACAAGAAACAGTTTACATATATTCTGTTCCTGTGGTTGCCCATGCTGTGATTACACCAAAAACCTTCTTCTCCAGTGGTGCCAGGGAGAAGTGAAAGATGCCACTTTTAATGTACGAGAAAGAACCTTATGGACATGGAGAGGTTTTCAATTCTATATTCAGATTAGAGCAACCTAGAGCAGTGTCTAAACTAAACATCAGACAGTTCAAACCTTTTATTTCCAAAGGGGGTTGAGCATGCCTAGAAAGTTGCATTAGCAGAGGAAGAATACGCTTGGAACCCCAAAGGCATTTCCAGACCTATTAATTGAGATGTTGTAATTGTTTGACCTTGTTTCTTGCTAGCTAACAACATAGTGTTTGAGAGCCAACAAGCAGATTTAGGCAGCTTGCTGTAGTCAGCGTACACAAATGCAGTAAGTTAAGATACATGCATGCATTGGGCTGCATTCAGTAAGACAATGTGTACATTTCTGAAATAAAACAGTGTGTCTTATTTAAATTTACCTGTTTCTTCTCGTTGTGGTGTGTTTCCCTAAATCTAAAATGAAGCAGTTAAGAGGATTTTACTTCCAAAGATAAGCACCTTAACTGTAAATGCTTATATTTAACCGAGCTTGTGGTTTCATTTTGGAGTTGGATCAGATCTGTAACAAGGTTCTCAACTCATACAGGAGGCTGCTTGGGTTCTTCACACACTCAGGCATCCAATGGCGCCTCCTTTGACCTCAGATGTGCTTGTGTTTTACTCATGTTGACATGTTTCTCGCATGCTCTTTTTTGTGATGAAATTGAGAAAGGTGGTCTATTTTCAAACTGGCTTCGAAAGCAACACTGCTCTAAAATCAGCTGTGTTTTGGTTGTGTGCACAGCAATGACCAGTCTGCACTGCAAGAAAAATAACAACACCACAATCAGATGATAGCATAATACTGTATTTATAAATGCCACTGTGTCTGGCAGCTTAGACAGAAATGCAGCTCTCTCCCCCCCTTCTTTCTGGTTTACAAAATCGAAATCCATCCTAAAGCATAACAAAGTTTGTGTCATCGGTCACTAGAATTATTTTAGAGACCCAATTACATTATAATGAATGCATTTTAAGGTCACTTGGTTTTAACTGGACAGTTTGACTGTAAATTACGATCCTTGTGGAATAAGTTTGTTACCGTTTTGTTAACTCATTTTAACATGGACTACTGTTTTTTTTATACATTTGCGTGTGTGTGTGTGTATATATATATATATATATATATATATATATATATATATATATATTACACACACACTGTATATATAAAGGGAACATTACAGACCAAGTTATGGTTAATTGTATTTCTCTGCCTATTGCTATGTACGCATTTATTTTATTTATTTTTAAATGTTTCTTGCTAATGTACCTGTGTTTTTATGATAGGGAAAATGTATAAATAAAACTATACACTCATGTATTGGAACTTTTTACAGTTGTCACTATTGTATTATTGAATATTTACAGAAATGAATTACCAGTATATTATACAATAGTTTAATGCAACAAACAAAAAATCTCAGCTATACATATTTACACTAGACAATTTGGTTGAAGAGAAAACCAAATAGTATTTAACACATTTACAATACATTAAAACAGCCGTGACAATTAGCCAAGGAACTATTTAACAAAACACACAATAGAAAAAAAAGTGCCTGGACTGAATACTTTTAGTCAAACCAACAATTCAAAAATAATTTGCTAGTCAGTGAATTGATCATCTGTTCATAAAATAAAAAATCTAATACATTATTTTAATCCAATAATAAATTGGATCTTAAATCAGATGAGGACGACATGCAATCATTTCAAGGTCATTGTTGGTATTAAAAGACTTAAAGTGACTACTACCAGGATTGATGGGATCCCCGATTCTGTTCTGGACTTGGTCAGCTCTCCCCCTCAGGTGTTTCCATGTAGCACAAACACAGCTGTTCCTTACTCAACAGAACCATGGACTCACCGCTGGAATGCCAGTTTAGTGACAGGACCTGGAAACTGCCTGAACAGAAGCAAAGCCAGTAGTGTGTCATGTACACTGTGCAATGGAAAAGCTAATCAACACAGATCGCTGTTACATATCCCACCTTATGAGGACACCTGCAAAACGGGTTTGTCTCTGCTCAACCTGACATGAGAATGCAGCAAACACTAATGAAGTGCAGCAGCATGAGCTATGCGATACTAATAGTATCTACAACTATGGCCAAAAGTTTTGTATCACCTAGAATTTTAGGAATGAGACCATTTAAAAAATAAAACCACTATATGAACATAGATCCATATAATTAGATCCTTTATGTAATATAATGTAATCGAAGAAACTACACACTGATATTGCAAAAGCCTACCAGAAGCCATAATAAGTAGTACACCATTTCATGTTAGATTTCCGTCACATATCTGGAAAACTACAAAACGGTATGAAATTCACTGTTAACGTAACATTATTCAGCAGGTTTCATTCAACTTCATGAAGCAGAATTAGTTAATTCTATAGGGTGATGCAAAACTTTTGGCCATAGCTGTATTCAGTGCCTTTTGATGAGTGTCTGTGGTGCACTGTATAATAAAATACATTCCCTTAGATCTAAAAATGAACTAAAAGCAGACCAACCCCTTAAGACACTACAATGTGTACCAGCACCTACTAAGCATCACAGCACAGGTGGAAACACATTCCATCAGCAGTTCACACATGCATTTGCTTCTACAGTACAGGTTAGGCTAGCAGATGGTGAAAGAAGAATGATGAGATTAAAACACGTTCCTGCTTACCTTCAACTGGCACCTGCACCGAGACACAGCCAGCGGGGGACCACAAGTACACCTTGCTGTTCCCAGTGCAGATAGCGAGGCGAGGCCGACGGGGGTCCCACTGGAAACACCGGACCGGCGCCGCCTGCTCCAGGACCACAAACAGCTTCAGCTTCTGCATGTCCCAGATCCAGAGATCGTTCGGCATGTTGTCTGGCGGGAAGACAAAACAAACAGGATGGAATCAATGTGCCATTTGTGCTCGGCGTGTGAATTCTACAGGTCGATTTTTACATAGAATAGCTTTTGATGGGATAAAACCAGCTGTTGTCGTTGACATTGTTAGCAAAAAGGGAAAGCATTCGCATCTGAGCGATAATGCCCTGCAGCTGACTGATCATCACTCAGAACCAGTGTCAGAATCAAGGTAGGGCTGCGTGTTTTAAATAAAAGTCCTGGACAGGAATCTATAAGAATTTCAGGACAACATATATGTGCCTTATACAGTATAGATCACATAGGTGCATACCATTTTTAGTTGCCAAGTACCGGTTATCAGAACTGAAAGCCATCGTGGCAATGCCAATCTTTGGATTCGCTCTCTCAGGATCTGGTTTGATTACAGGTACTTGAACTGGTGCCAGACTCACCTCATCTAAAATGTGAAAAGAAATACTTCAGTACAGTTTAGCAAGTAAAACATGATCTGGATCTTTTTTTTTTTTTTTTGAATCACCATAAAACGATACAGACAGGCAGACAGGGATGTATTTAACCTAGTGTAGTACCAGGCATTTTAGAATCGGGAGCAATCAATTTAAAATTCCGGCCAGTATCATTTGCCACGTGTCCAGTATACAATCATCTTTTGTGAAACTTACACTTGCTTTGTGTGCTGAACAGAGAGCTTCCCATAGTTAAATTATGGTGGAAAGAGAGATCGTCATTGCCAAGAACAGCACGCTTCTCCACCTCCTTGTACACCACCTGTAATTAAAAAGAATACAGTATATTATCTAAGAGCCAGGTATAACAGTTCTACCATTCAAAACTTCACGCCATATTTTGGAAAAAAAAAAAATATTAAATACATGTTAATAAGTGTACGTATCTCTTATGCTTACAATTCTGGGGTTGTTGATTGTAGCCGGATGTTCAAATTCTATGATCTTTTTCCAGGTTACATGGTTTAGGATTCGCACCTGTTTCAGATACACAAATGTCTTTATTAAACTCAATGTTCTTGGGTTGTCCGATCTTGTTTAAAGATTTGAATAGAGTAACTAGACCTTTTCATCATAGCTTCCGATGGCCAGGAATTGACTGCTGGGGCTCCACATGACAGACTTGACACCTAGAGACCACTCATAGGCACTGAAGGTGGACAGCAAGCGACCATCCAGCGAGTACAGCAGCACCTTGTACTGAAAACCAATACACAAGAATATACGTGTGTTGAAGAGAAGCTTGGTTTGGCTAGGAAGTATAAAAGGGTCATCTTAACTAAATGCATCCTTCAGATTCACTTCATATCATTTTCAGTCATCGCTGGAAACGTTTTAAAAAGTTTGTTGTGACATTAACATCTTGTCAAAACAATACCAGGAGCACCTACCTCCAGACAAGTGTCCCATACAGCCAGAACGCAGCCATTGGGTGACCACTCAATCCCAGCAAGGTCCTGGGTCTCTGATTCAAAGTGCTGAAAGTACAAGCAGTAAGTAAATGTGTGTGTGTGTGTGTGTGTGTGTGTGTATATATATATTTGCTGTGATGCTTACAGAGGTCTCATGTTTCCCCATTAATGAATATTGGTTTATTTTGTTTAACGTTTGTTTACATTTTTTACATAAAATAGCATAATAAAACCTGAATATGTCTAAAAATGAATATTTATCAAATATCGGGATGCTACAAATCTACAAAAATAAAGCTTAACTTGCCCTTAGCAGCTGCCAGTCATTGCACACAAAGATACTGATGTAATCCTTACAGTCCCTCCTTTCAGCCAAAGCCAAGTAGCGTCCGTCTTTGGTGAAGTCAATACCTGGATAGCAAAATTGACAGGTGTGCCAACAAAATGATTATTCTGGATGAGACTTCCAACCCACCAGCCCACTTAAACATGGCATTTTTATATAACAGACAGCGCCACCCCAGTGGTAAAATGTAACTGTGATTTCTATGGGGTGGGGCCAAAAAGAATCTACTATCTGCATTTGCCATGTACTTCTCTTACGGTACAGTCGTCACCAGATGCAAATATTTTCCTTCAATAGAGATCTTCCCTTTTAAAAGACACCATCATCTGTCAAGCTCTAAAGTTACCAGTTAGCATAAGGCAGTGGTTCAGGATCAGGGTTAAAGCAGGTCTGTCTCAGTTCTATTTGCACCCACACTCCTGCTAACAGAAATACTTACCCTGTTGACAAGCCTTGGGGTATTTGATATAAGATACAGATTTGGTACACAGAGACCAGACGGTGACCCGCAGCTGTTGGGGGAGAGAAAAGGAAACACAATCACTTCTTTCAGTGGGCTGAAAGTATGCAAGTGCAGCAAGCGACCAAGACAAAGATGACTGTGTGCCAACCACCCACCCACCCAGACACAAATATTGATGAGCAAGTGCTTTTAAATAAGCAGGTGCTGTTTTGCACGCTGTGCAAAACAACATTAGGCAAGTGCCATTCCACGAAAACCGAACGTTTGTTGAGAAGTCATCAATATCAGAACTTCTGTGTATTACGAGAGGCCAATCACCGCAAAAACCTTGCACTTCTATCAGTCAAAGACCTAGGGTAACAAACGACGGACCATTTTCATACTGAATGGCCCACGAACAATAGGAAAATAAAATAAATAAAATATTGTAAACCAGTAAAGAACAAATCCTGCTAATAAGGCACGGTTAATATTAACTGCTTCTCATTTTACAACTGATAAGGAACAACAGCTGCTTATCCAGTATAGGGATACTATAGTACTTTTGACATTATGGTTGCTAGAGTAAAAAGTAAAATACATTCTGGTCTATGCATAGCACAATGTGAACCAGTGTAATATGAATTTAATGCATTGCCATTATCCTAAGAAATGGTTTACCTGCAATAGTAATATATGACATCTCATTCCCAGTGGGATATTGACTGTCTATCTAGTCAAGTGGGCTTATCCAGCTTCCTCAGTTCAACTATACGTAGGAACAAACTCTTATTAAGCACTGGATTACTTCCCTAATGAGGGCATTTAATACTTTTGTGGTCTTATTATCAGTCATATAACAGATGTACAGACACCCCCTTACAGCCCCCGATTCCAGTTCACTCATCAAATGTCCAAACAAAGTTTCAACACAATATGCAAGCGGTTCTCCATATACATGTAACTATATACAAAGTGACTTATGAACTAAAGTGACGCCTCACTACAGGTATCGTTAGTTTATAAAAGGAAAAGGGCAAGTTGTCCAACTGCTTGTAAACTTTTATTTACTGTAGTACTACTGCAAAGAAGACCTGATCAAGAGTTTAAAAGTTATGAGAGTGTGAGTTCCTCAGTCACTGAAGCCCAGCTTCTACAAAGACTAGCTGAGACAACCATGCCCTTGATTTTTACAAGATTCACACCAACTGCTGGAAAAGGCATTTTGCCAAAGGATGGGATTTCTCCCTCCACAGTAGAGAACACTAACAAGCTTCATCTTGCCCTGTAAAATAAGCATGATTCCTCAGATGGAATAAGAAACTGTGCTGGCATGAATGCCATGGAGAGGTCTGCAATACTGGTGGGAAAAGAATGGAAATTAAAATGGGGTTTCTCATTTCAAATATCTCTGAAGCTCTTGCCAAATAATGGATTTCTCAGATATCTATCCATACCGTAAAATATGATCATACATACATATTTGTATGCATATTTACCATTAACAGGTCTTAACAGATCTGTACATGTTGATAATGTAGCATTGAAACTCCTAGCACACCGCAATCTAATCAACTTAACTTCTGGTGGCTGCTAGAATTAAAACAATAGTCAAGTGGACGCCTAACGTTGTCATATGCACGATCATTGCCTGTTTATTAATACACATATTAATTGCACAAAACAGACATAAACTAGCCTTACCGACTAACCAAAATTCTGAGGTTGTTCAAAATAAAAAACGGCTTCCCTGATAGTTAACAGTAACTCGTAACTAAGCTAAGTTCACTCAATCCCTTTGCAGCTTAACCAGCATCCCCACACAGCCCACTGGTAATGAGACGTTACATTTCAGCTAGACTTTACTAACAAACGGTCCACAGGTTCTTCTCAGTTCCTCATTTTGGTCCCTATGGAAACAAAGTCAATAATGCTCAAACACATGTCAAATGAGTTTGTCTGATAAGATGAGACGTGCTGGGGGGGGGGGGGGTTCTGCCTCAGACTGTCGTCCTGATCAGCGTAACTGAAACCTTCGCAGGAATCTCAGGACCACGATACCAAGTATATTAAGAAAATAGGTGAGAAATTCCACTCTCCACCCCCTGAAATCCCCAGTGGCACTCTTCCCGGTAAAATAATCCGTCAAAAACATACGAGCCTGGCAGCAAGGGCTCAGCGTGGCATGAAGGGATGGAAGAGGGCACCAGCGCCTCCTTCAGCTGTTGTTTATTTAAGTGAAAAATGAACAAAAGCTCAAACATTTTTAAAATGGAAAACACACACAGCTGAGAAACACTTTGTAAGGGGAAAGGTGATCTGATAAACAGCTCTCGTAGATGTCTAGAAAACGCCTCGTGATGTTTTGTGACAGCTGACAAAGACTGCCAGTTTTCGTGGGGCTAAACCACAGTACGAGGGCTCTTTATGTAGACCAGTCTGTCAGCAAAGGATAATGTTGTATGAATTCCACATCACAAAGCATTCTAAAACTAATATAGCCCAATTCTCCTGTTACAGGGTTATAATTCTTAACTCTGCCTGATTCACAGGGTCACACATGAGTTGATCAGCTGTGGTCTGGCTTTATTATGATGCACCACAATCATATTTTATACACAGCAAAATAACAGCTTGCATCCTTGCAATCAATACCTCTGGAACATTAGTAGGAATCACAGAATCACCACCCATCAGCCTTGTGAAAATGAATGTGAAAATGAAGCATTGCCAAGCCATTTAGAAATGTCAATGTCACTTATTTTGATACTATCCCTCGTTATTTTTCCTCCATACACTGTACTGCATCACCGGCTTACCAAATTATAAATAACCATCTTAAAAGTTTTCTTCATAAATGCTAATCAATTGATTTAAATACATTTAATATATATATATATTTTGGTCCTAAACGAGAGGAGGCCTTTTGGCCCATCAGTGCTCGTCCGGTCCCGAGTAACTGGTTAATCTCAATTTAAAAAAGCATTTATCACTTGCCCAACCCCAAATGTATGCAGACTGGACTGAAACCATGCAACTCAGTGGCACTCTACTGCAGAAGTAGTGTATGCAACGTATTTTACTTAATCTCGAGGCACTTAATGCATCATGTTTATATACAGTCCCGGGACAAATCAAATAATTGAAAGCTATTTCATTTCTCAGCCCTTATTTCGATGCATAGCCTTGCGCTCACCCCTCAATCAGGACACCCTATAACTCTTAACGCTCATCCCCAAAACTGAGAACCAGCCCATTCCTGAACAGCAGTGGAGCCACGAGCGAGTTATCAAAGCTCTGTCTCTTGGACGCGTTTAACATTTCTGCAGCGAGTATTTTAAAATCGGCGGTCTCATTTGGGCCAGCCAGCTGTGAGCGGATAAATTGTGCTGCGAGTGTCCCACTGGTCAATGGATATACTGTACTGGAGAGAAAAGAAAACACAGACGCTGTAATAACCCTCCCAGCAGCTGTCCTAAACAAGTTAATTTAGCATCCTGTTTACAGCCGTCCTGAAACTGTATCTCGACACGGACACCAGCTTGGCAAAACCTTAATGAAATCAGGGAGGTCAAGGTTAGTTCAGCATGCTGCCACTTCAGACTGCCTGTGCAACACTGCCCATCCAACACCAGCAAAACAGAGAGTGATCTTATTACAAGAAATTACAAGAGGCTCATTAAAAGGGTCTCAGTGTACCAGCTATATTCCCCGGTATAACAAAAGGGGATTTAACTATATATATATATATATATATCAATACCAACCTAGATTGCAATATAACCGAGCCATTATAATTAGATGCTATATCAGTCCATTAACAGCAATACACCTGTTGACCCTATGAGAATGCAGACAAAGGGTGTCATATGTGGAGGAATATAAGTTATAAAATTGTCATTAGTTTCTGTAAGCGTACACCTCAATGAGGTTTTTGAGAATCACTGGATAATGATTGAACACTGCAATATAATATTATTAATACGCAGTGTAAAAAGCAGACAGGGTCCCCCCCCAGAAACAGTTGCACTTAAGTCTGGACACCTGTCAATGTTTCTTGGAATCAAGTTCAATCGACAGACTACTCCAAGGCAATTTGCCCAAGTGTAACACGGATAAACTGGCAAATAACAAACTGCGTACTGCACATAGGAATAGTTTGATATAAATAAATGGACACGGAGTAGACTGACAAAATGATGCCACAACATTTGTTGTTTTTACGTGACATTGCAGATGTGCAAGAAGAGATTATAAACTGTGCACTTCAAAACTATATACTGTATGACATTCACATAGTACTAACTAATACTACACAAAAAATGTCAAATTCAATTCAGTGGCTGATTAAATATTAACAGTCTCATTACAAATAAGTTAGACTGATTTAAGAATTGCTGCCACTTCACACAGGTTTTTCAATTTTAGGGGGCTTATTTGGATTTTATGAATGCAATACAAAACTATTACAGCCTTGGAGCATTCCTTAAAAAAAGTTCCACCACTGCTAATCCATTGTTTACTATAAAACGTAAATGTTTCACAATTCTTGCAGAGTGTATTCTGTGAAGGTTTTTGATTGTGAAGACAGAACAAAAAATGAAAAAGTATGATGCATTTCTGTCAAACAATGCACTAGAAAAGGATTTCAATACTTTTGGTTGCCGGTACTATCAAATTCCCATTTCTAGCAGACAGACCAAGGCATGCACTGTACCTTTAAGGGTCTGGCTTCTATTTTTAGATCTTTCTTTTTTACGGGCAGCAACAGTTGACACTCCAGTAAAGAAAGTTACCGTGACTTCACGCTTACATGAAACTCTGTCGTGTTGAGAATATGACGTCCGTCCGGACTCCAGCGCGAGGCGACTAGACCAGCTGAGCCTTCGTCTATCTTACAGTGCCAATCTGGCTGCTCTAGCGACCACACCTGTGTTCAGACACATCAACAAAGACAGTCAATTGAGAAGCAGATACATATCTTTGCACTTCAAAGGATCATCCACCTTGTTTAATAATAACAAAGCTTTGCACTACAGCACATTTCACACCTGTTGGCACCTTTGAAGGGTTTTAAAGATGAAAGACTGGCGCTGGATTCCCTTGCAAAGGTAAGAAGAGTTTGTCTTACTACTTACCTGAAGTTGTGCACATGCATAGTAATATGTTTAAAAAAAAAAAAACACAAGGTTTAACAGTCAAACTGCCTCCGGGTTCATGTTTACATGGTACATCCACACTGTATAAAAACTTACAGCAATGCAATTGACATCAGGCATATCATTGTGTATGCCTATCTAGTTCATTATTCCTTTTTTTTTTTTTTTTTTTTTTTACTAACTTTAAAAACACTGGCCGAGATGCATTTGACACTACCTCAATTCAAACTCTGCAAATTGACCGTTTTGTAAAATGTAGAAGTTTTAGTCAATTTTAATGAATAAGATTTGCATGTAACTTTCAAAGACAGTTTTGTGAATTTTAACTGTATTGTCTTAAGAGTTCAAACTAACCCGTTTGACTAGGATCCAGTGTACAGCATGTACAGAAACCATGCAGTTTCAATAAAACTAAACAATAGAAAAATAAATTACACACTTGCCTGTATGAGTCCCCTCTTAAACATGGCACACAGGATAAAGAGGGAATCTGACGACCATTCCACCTGTTGGATCTGATCCAGGCAGGTATACAAGTGAAGGATCTGCAGCGTGTTCACATCTCGCACCACCAAGCGGTACTGAACACAAGTCGCCTGCAAGAGGGTTATTCAAGAAAAGAAAACAGATCAGCTGCCTCCATTTGAGTCACTGCACACACGCTACAGCAAGATAACCGAACCCCAACACTTAACCAGATGTATTTATTTAACCAGGACAGATCCCTTCAGATATACATCTCATTTCAAGGGGGTCCTGGCACAAGTAGGCAGCAAGTATACCAATATAAAAAATGGCAAATCATTTTTTTAAACAGACAGACAGGAAATGGTTACCCCCACCCTACCCTTCCATTCTGTTTATGTGCACTATACTATATGGGATACATCAAACAACAACAACAATAACGATAATAATAATAATAATAATAATAATAATAATAATAATAATAATAATAATAATAATAAATGGGAAAATACAAAATGCATTGAAATAATATAGAAAGCTTAAGCTTTTTTTCTGTTTAGCAATCAATTTCTCATTCGAAGAGTGTTTTAGACAGTTATATATTTTGACGTCGCGCAAAGAAACGTCACAACCACATACCAAGTATTTTCCGTCAGGTGAAAATCTGCAGAGCTGATTGGAATGTTTGAAAACTTCAGAGAAATTCATCCTTTCCGGTGGAAACCAAGCAACGCAACCTGTGCAGTACAAAAAAAAAAAAACATTTGGCAGTTGGCAGATTTTATCAAGCACAGCCAGGTGTCGACTATTTACTACGGCTTACTATGACTGAAACGTAACCAGGTTTATGTCGGTTTTTCAGTAACGCCAACCTACGACGCATGACAAAATATACCGGTATAATTGTAATTAACTGTTTTAAAATACAAGTGTCACATATATATATATAATGACGTGCAATGTCGGTACGTATAAACACATATAAAATGTGCAATAACAATACGATAACATTGTTCGGAACGGTGTTTCAGTTCTTTGTAAAAGATGAGCATTTTGGTTACTTTAACGTGTTCCAGGTTTTGTTTTTTTATATTTTATACATAAATTAACCTGTACTAACCTGATAAGCCCTCTGCCGCGGTCGCTCACCAGAAATCCTAATTTAGGAAGACGCGTATGACAGTTAGGCTGAGTGGCAGGCCGGGCTCCCAATTAACAGCCTGCGCTAACGGAAATACGTTGCCAATTCCACGCCCATGTGGAATCCTGGGAGTTGTAGTTTAATATTCATTCACCGCAGTAGTTCGTGGGTTTTCTGTATTTTCAAGGGCTTTCAGGCTTCTTAATAATACATTATTAAAAGGGAACATGTGTGTACTCAGCATAAATATATATATAAAAAAGTAAATATAAATAAATGCAAAACTACATACATACGTCCAATTGTTTTTTTTTTTTTTTTTAATTGTTTCCTTCAACATACGTTGGTATGCAGCAGGTCTCAGACATTAATTTAAATACATCTACAAATAAACTGCGTAAAGTCAGGACACGTGATATCTCGACCAATTGCGATGCTGATGTTTCTGTTCGTTCTGTAATAAAGCAATTACATTCTATTTGATTATGTGCATTATCATGCGATGCGTTATTTCCACAGAAGATTATAACTGAATAAAAATCCACTGCATACTTTATAGCTATTGAAAGACACAGCCTCGATATCGGTACATTGCAATAAAAACAGTTGAGTATAGTAAATAAGGTTCTAGCAGTCTTATAATATTTAGTCAAATTAAATAACAAAATAATTTGAATGTGTTTCACACTTTGTATAAGACACGCATTTGTAGTATTTTCTCGACACCTATAAACAGCTTTATTGAATACACTAGGTATATACAAGTCATATAATATTCTGGTAATTATGTCATGTTTTCTGTACAATCCTGATAAGAAACACAAACTCACCATTTGTGTTACAAGTAAACGCTATTTATTTAATGTTTTTCTTTATTTATTTATGTTTCGTGTACATTACCCAATTTACATCAATACAAATATTTTCAAATAATAAATTCAAAACCAAATATTGAAAGAAATAGGCTACCAATTTGCAGTATACAGTATCTAATATGCTATAAATTAACCGCGTTATTGTAATGAGTCACTAAGAAGATAAACAATTCGAACAAAATTGCCAAAATTCAGAGCTCTGTGTTTTTGCTGTAGAAACTCGGAGACGACGCCACAGTGAATGCAATTGTATAAACCTGGCAAACTAACTAGACCCCCCGGCGACGGAGCAGAATCTTCCCGCCCGTGTGAGCTCCAACGGCGGCTAACAACTCCAGCCTCCCCCCCTCCCGAAAAGCCCAACCCTCCCGCTTCACCAGCAGCAGGATTTTTTTTTTCTTCCTTTTTTTGGAATGTACTTCCCAACTATTTAAATCTGCATGAACTAACCCAGGACAGGTGACTCCATATACGATCTACCGTTACCCTCCCCATCCCAGACAATAACGAGTTAAAAGGAAACACTGTTAATTATAACTTATTGCAACAGAACCTCGGTGCTATTGTGCTGGGAAAAGAGCGAGAAATGACTTGACAGTTAGACCTAATCGGTGTTTTTTTTTTTTTTTTTTTTTTTTTTTTTGCGTTTTGTTGTCGTATTCATGTTTAACATCTTAATTCACAATTGATTTCGACGTTTTGTTATAAGGCTTGATGGTAGACATCTAAAACGCGCGGTGAGTATTTCATTGAATTGAATTAAAATTGTAATTGAATTGTTTGTTTTAAGGACGCTACAGGTGATTTATGGTCGTATATGGTGGTTTTAAATGTATATGATTGTTGTATGTATTTGATAATAGCGTATAACCCTATAACTGCGTTAAAAAGACAACCCAATCTGCCTGACAAAAACAAAATGGAAAGCACGAGGCAGACTTTGTACTGGCATTTAAAGCATTTGTTTGTTTCTGTAATTTGTGCTATTTTTCTGCTATTTCTCATAACAATTATAACTGGCCAACTGATAAAAAGTAATTGTTTTTTAAAAAGTCTAAACCTACCGTTGAGGAATATGGGATATTAAATGTGGCTACATATAACAACATTGTTTTGGTTGATGTGTGAATGCAGTTAATGCTTCTGATATAAAAGCGTTTACGGGTTAAAAGTATATTACTTTATGTATTCATTTTGTGTGCCCAGAGTTTTAAATTATAAATACAAAAATGATATTGTTATATTTGATATTGTTATTCTTATTCTTAATAATAATAATAATAATAATAATAATAATAATAATAATAATAATAATAATGCATGATATATATACGTTTTTCAAAGATCACAAGTAACAATAATTTAATATCAGATTCAATTATTTGTAAAACAAACAAAATATAAATCTATAGTTTATGACAGCGGTTCGTTTTTTTTTATTCATGCATTAATTATATTTGCGTATAAAACATCAATTTATTTTGAGTTAAAAAAAAAAATCAGAGGAACGCCATTGACACCGATGTGGTCATCTGACATTGGATCAAAAAAGGGGTGCCGCCTGTCGCGTGCCTTTGTAAATGGTCAATACAACGAATACGTCATACCTTTATAAATACAAGATCTCCTCTGCCCCGTTCAGCATCATTTTAAACTCCATTTATAAATACAGGTCAAATTATAGGTACACTTGAAAACCATTCATTTCAAAGGAAGAAATATGTATTTATGTGAATTAATTCTGTCACAGTCACTAGGGAAACATTATTATTATTATTATTATTATTATTATTATTATTATTATTATTATTAAAGTACGTTTATCTACATATAATGATTTATTCTTTTTTCCCCACAAATGTCAGTGTATTCTGAGTTATTTTTACATTAATACAGGGCTTTATGGACCACGTACGACTGTATCAAACTGAGCACTTGCGCAGGCCTATACGTCTTTGCAGCTGAATAAATACGAACGTTTGCAAATAGACACATCATATTTGTACGAAGCAATAATTGAATAACCTTCTTTTAAATCTGTGTATGCATTCATGTAATATTGGTATTTCTTGTCCATGTAGACGGTGTCTGTTTGGTTCTGTTGATAGGTTTGGCTGTAATCAAACCCTGGGCTGCATGTCGCACTGTCCCATTATTATTATTATTATTATTATTATTATTATTATTATTATTATTATTATTATTATTATTATTTGTTTATGTCCCATTATTATTATTATTATTATTATTTGTTTATTTAGCAGACGCCTTTATCCAAGGCGACTTACAGAGACTAGGGTGTGTGAACTATGCATCAGCTGCAGAGTCACTTACAATTACGTCTCACCCGAAAGACGGAGCACAGGGAGGTTAAGTGACTTGCTCAGGGTCACACAATGAGTCAGTGGCTGAGGTGGGATTTGAACCGGGAACCTCCTGGTTACAAGCCTGTTTCTTTAACCACTGGCCCACACAGCCTCCCATCTGAGCATTAAAAAGCAACTTGTTCAGTTTTGACAGCGCGGGGGTTAACAAAAAGAAGTTTGTAACATTGCAATGAGTTTCTATGTTATAATCCACTGAGGGCTGGCTAATGACCCTGGAGGAACGACCTGTATTGTGTTACTATGGTCGTTGCTATAGGCGCCAGTGGAGTGTAAAACAGGTGAATGCAAACTGCGTACTAACACAATTATTTAGTTTAAAGACAGCAGGTTGCCTGCATGTGGAAGTTTAATTAGTAAAGAAAAATAAATAATAAAAAATAACGAGAGGGAGGGAAGGTGCGGATTAGGTGGGAAAAAAAAAACTACAAGCAAAACATGACATGCATGTGGAGCATTACCTACAGTAATAGCAATGTTAAGATATAGACTTCTGTTTACACGCTATTTAAACAAACACAACTCCACAGATTAGTCATTGCAAAGTATTTGCCCTGTACAGCATAGAAACAAAGTATGTGAATCAGGTTATTAGAAACAGATAAACATCGTTAAAAAAAAATTTTAAAAAACGCAACAGCACATATTTGTTTCCGAGATATTTCCTATTTTAATACAGTGCTTTAATCACCTTCATGGTTTACATATCGGTATGAAACATTTTCTCCGTTTGGCAATGCATTTATACTTTTAAAATGACGCCTAAAACGACACGCATTTTTAACACAGGTTCTGTGATCATACCACAGCAGCTAAGACACACGAAGGAATGTGTCGCTGGAGTGCTTTGAGAACGTTTATGGGTTGGCAGTGTACTGGCACTCCCTCTTCCAGTAGATGTCACTGTGGAGCAATCAAAACATTAGTCTGTTTAACACTTCCTGCAGGGCAGTTGAAAATGAAGCTGCCCTCTGTGTTGTTGAACTCAAATCCAAGTGGATGCTAGTGGACCCTATGTAAACGCATTGCAAACAGCCACAATGAGAATGTTACTTATCCAGGCCTCTAAACGTGTAACATGTACTGTAGTACAGTTTTGCTCTTACAGTATACTACAGCACCGTTTCTAATTGTAAGCTGGGAGTTTAAAAACATGTTTATTGAACGGACCAGTAATAAACGGCACACACACACTACACTATGGCTACCTGGTTTATTTAGACCTCTTACACAGTATGAGCAGCCAGTCTGCATCCTCGCATTGCCATCCCAATGAACAGCATGTTTCCCTCATCACCACAGCCAGGTGGAAATTCAATTCACTTCTCCACCTCGCCCAGGCGCTGGCACTTTAATTGCATTCAGCCTGGAGTTCTTCGTTGCATTGGGTTGTTCTCTGGGTAGCAGCCACCAAGGGGATTGCAAGGTGTAATTGCACAGGTGTGTTGCTGATTAAAAGCATTCTGATCTGAGGAAGCAGCCCTGGTATTCACTAATAAAAGCAGCACGCTTTGGAAAGCAGGACAGTGGAGACGTCCCATTTTATTCTGGGATCAGTCCAATAAAAATGGCCTACGTTGTTTGCAAAGTTTTAATTCTGAGCTGCTCCGGGGATAGCTCAGTAAGAGCAGGGAGATAATAACCTCCCGGTGCTGCATGTAGAAGCAGAGGCTTGGCACAGAGAGTGGCTGGCCAGTATTTTCAAGTGGGGGTTTGCTTGTGGTCCTTTACATAAGGATCCCTTATAAGAACTCATCTGTCTGTTTTCTAATGAGTGAGTGCACAAGTCTAAAGAGACACCAAAGATTTGTATTTTAAAAAACCGTCCCCAGTCTAGGTCAGTTTACCAACTCAAACCTTTATACCCCATTAAGTACCAAATACATTTTCTTTGAAAACATGAGAACACAAGCTGTATTTCATTTGATACTTTCTAAATCTTTACAGAATTTTTTTTTGGCTACAAACTGCTGCGTCCTATTTTGAGGACAGTCAAGTTAGACATGCTCATAATCAGACCAGTGTAATTCACGCCTGCTACGAAGCTCAACACATAGAAAATTGAGCTTTATCAGCACTGTGGGTATCATCAAGGGATCATTTTAAAGCTTCAGTGTCTTATTTTCTATTGAGGCATCGTAGAAACATCTGAAGGGTATTATATGCAGAATTAACAGTTACTTAAATTCTAACAAAATTAGAGTAACTTATCCTAACAATATAGTTAAAGAGAACATTTAAATAACAGGTAGATGCCAGTTAAAAATGCTCCAAAAAATTACAAAGTAGCCTGTCCTCGAATGAGAACAATGGCTCTTAATGGGTTAATCAAAACAGACTTTATAAAATAGTCGTAATATAGCTCATAAGATAAAGCTTAGTGAACACGGCTCACCATCTTGTGTTGATTGTGAGCAGGTTATATAAAACAAACTTTGCCACTGGGTTATAATAAGTCCAGGGCAAAGATAACGATTGCGATTAAATACCACTTGCCTGTCCTCATTTTCACCTTTGTATTCCCTATTGCTCAAAGTTATCTTCATAATTAATACATTTTTTCCCATTAATTTTTAATAAGACATGTCCAAACAGGTACCTCCTTTCCCCCTGCTTGATTATAGCCACCAGTTCGCTAATTATTTTTATAGGAAGATAGGAAAAGCTGTCAAACTTGTGAAAGCATCCGGAAAATTGAGAGAGAGAGAGAGAGAGAGAGAGAGAGAGAGAGAGAGAGAGAGAGAGAGAGAGAGAGAGAGATGTTTTAGAACACAATATGGGTTATGGGTTTCATATGGGTTTGTGAAAGCAAGGCTTTGCATCAGGAGTTACTGGCGTTACTATAAACAACGACCGCAAAGCGCAACGTCTTTGGTTTATTATGAATTCACCACAAAGCAGAGAAAAGTAAAAACATGGCTACTTGTAAACAGTTTCATCCTGATTATAAACCGCCCTTCCTTAAGCCGAAGCACCGTTTTTTCTTTTATTTATTGTTGAAATGAATTGAAATCAACAGGCTATTGAAGGTGCAGCGTGCATCTGTTTTGAAAGGAGCGCTTGGCTCACATTGTGATGCAGTTGGAAGCAAGTTTGACACGGGACGGATGCTTGAGATGCGGTAGCTAAAACGAACATTTTTTTTTTGATGTCTGGGAACAAACTGGACTGTCGGCCATGTCAGGTAACTGTAGATTTAAATCAAGGCTGCTTGCAGGAGAATGTAGGCCTTATAATAAGTTACATAGGGGTATGAGTCGGTCCAATATTGGAGCGCATCTTTACATTGCTCTCCCAGGAGCATTTGAGAACAGCAGTTCAGTCTTCACGGTCCATAAACCATTCTCACATCCACTTATGCAGCATCTAACTAATCATTATGGGTCACTGTAACGCGGGCTAATACTTTGACAAAACCATTTTAAAAGCAGTTTAACAAGGTTATCCAAATGAGTGAGATTTAAAAAAAAAAAAAAATTGAGTGAGATTGTATTCAAATGCATTGTTTTTACGTTTATTTTAGGGTCGAGGCAGGTCAAATTGAGACCACCGTTCCTAAAATGAGTGAGGCTTGCCATGCCCTATTTATTTATTTTATATCAGTAATTTCAATATAAAACAAATCCAGCAGATGTTACACTTCATAAACAATGTAATAGTTTCTTGAAATGCTCTACCAATCAGCAATGATAAGACTAGGCACACCTTAAGTAATCTACATGAACCGTCCCGCCCCGCGCCACGACTCTCGGTTCCAAGAAATCCACGCGCCTTTGGCACACTTTTTCACACTCCTTCTGCAGCTCCAAAGTGGTTGCCTGGGAGACAGAGGACGCTACATGCTGGGCTGCAGTAAATATAGTCGAGTTTACAATTGCAGGCCTCTGCTGTGATTTCAAAGGTCCCGTGTCCCAGAGGAGCTGGATGATTTAGCTTTGAAGGAAGAGTAAGTTACAATTCATAACTAATCAACAGAGACTTGATTGTTTAGAATAGACGGTTGTTGTAAGATAGGATATAACAGTAACTTTTTTAAAGGTCGGATTCTTGCCTGTTAGTGCAATATTAAAATTTAAAGTTTTTATTTTTATTTTTATCCTACAGGTTTTTTTTTTATATTTCGTTTATGTGTGCTTTGAAACATGACGGCAAACGTTCTCTGTTATTAGTTTGGAGTATTAGACTGAATTCGCTCAGTTTTAATTCGTTTATAACTATTCATTTCGTTATCAGTTTTGGAAATCGACAACTTCTTTCCGGTATAAACATTCCAACGCACGCTATGCAGATTGGATACGTGTCATGTGATGCCACGTTTTGTTGACAAATAATAAACCGATAGAAATCTCCTGGACATTGCTTTTTTCAATGCAACCTTCTGTTTTTTTGTTATTATTATTATTTCCCCAAATGCTACTACACTAGCAAAGATGGAACGAGTACGGGACAGTTTCAGAAAATGACGCATTAGGCCCATGCTGGCATAGAGTGGGCACCATCGTCATAGGCAGCCCACATATAACCCGCACTGGCCAATGCTGGGATGTGTTTAGATCACTTCAAATAGAGCTCAAGGTCAGTTTTGGTCAGACCAAGCATGTATGTGAGTTTAAGTGGAAATGTTGGTGTTGAAGTCTGTCTGCTTTGGATATAAATGGAGATCACATTATACAGAATGAATAGAAAATACTGCAACAATTGTTATGCAAAAGGATATCCCCTGATATTGAATCTGCCATGTATAAAAGCCCATCTTCCAGTTAAACATACTGCAAAAACCTTACAAAGTAGCCTGTCTTCAAATGTGGACAGTGGTGCTGAATGGGTTGATAGAGGGCTGACAGAAGGCGCTTGGTTGTCAGGTGCCTCCATAGACAAGAAAGCACAAATGATTGAACTCTCAAAATTCATGACCGCATGGGCCATTCTGGAGAATAGACGTCATTTCAGATTCACACAGCCTAAACTGCCGATAATAATCAGAGGCTGTTACTATTGAGGAATGGTCACGTATTCCTCCAAAATTATTCCGAACACCCTTAGTGATTTGTCAAGTGCAGTCCTCCTGTATAGCTGGCCATAGTGGCTCTACACCCTGTTGACAATGTTCTGGCAAGTCCAGTCCCAGTATATATTTTCAGATAGAACCAAATGTTATAATAGTGCATTGTAGAAGAGTCATCAGGAGCAGCCATTCATAATTGGATTTTGCAACTTTGATATTGCGTTTCTTTTATAGAGTAGCTTAATGGAAATAAATCAGAAACAAAAACAGCATTGAATGCATGCAGGTGTGTGTCGTGGGGAGGTGAATAGTTCAGCACTGTATTTGCAGGTGTTAATATAATCAGAGCACTTGTTTTTAATCAGGTCCAATATGATGGACCTTAGATCACCTACTAATTCCCTTACTTTTGTAAATGATGGCAGGACATGCCTCCCTTGATTCTGAAACGTTTTTAACCACTGCATTCTAATTGGTGGATGATTTGGTATCATATAGACTGGAAAACCAGGGAGCCAGCTGATAAAAGCATTGCATTAGATTCTGTGATTGCTTTGATTCCATTGTGTCGGTTTATCAAGGGCATTTGTTAGCTGGTGGGGGTGGAGAGTGATGGGGGTATCTGCAGGACACATTTACATGAGTTTAATTTGCCCCCCATCCTCTTGAGGCGGCAGTGAAACATTTCGGAAAACGACATTGAGACTTTTTGCTGGTGCCCGAATGACACAGTTTGCTCTGCGGGCTCGTCAATTACAGAATGCCAGAAGAGGTCAGTTATTATGGTATCAGCTTTAGCAGATAATGCCATTCAGGTTCTCTTGAGCTTTTCTCGTTTGCTTTGAAGGTAATTCTGCTATTTAAAAGCCATGTTTGCACATCGGCTCAACCAGGCTATCGGAGTACAGAATGCCAATTGACATTTCGGATGCAATCCCAATGCTGACTTTGGTAACGCTCTGTTAAAGTGGATCACATACATGGAATTCTCTCACCCAACCCTTACAAGAATAATTGAACGTGATGCAGAAATGTATTATACTAAGTTTTTTTTTCCCTTGAGCACTAAATCTATATGACTAGTCAATCAATCAGGTTTTCCCCACACTATAGGCATCCGTTCGTATACAGTATATTGTTTTATGCAAGCAATAGACCACAGAAAAGAGAAGGTGCAGCTCTCCTAGATATTCTCAGTGCTTCTACGGTTTAGGAACATGACATTCTTTTACTAAAACTAAAAAAAAAAAAATTAAAAAGTTATAAAAAACCAGAAACTTTTGAAGCTTCATTCTGGGTGCAGTGAATGCTTTTTTTACTCTTTGTGCAACAGTATCCCAAGTATATAACCGTCACATCCCCTTCTGTGGCTGTCATTTCATTGATACAAGTCTTACCACGTGGTGTCAGAGTGGTTATCTTTCGTTTTCAAGCGTGGGTTACAGCCTTTTTGGACCTAAAAACAGACGAAAACACAGCCTCTCCAAAATAAATGCACCAGAAAATCCACAAGAGCTCGGTAAGCTGTATATAGATATATACTGTATCTATCTTCACCTTCAATTCAATCATTAGATTTTGTTTGAATCTTTAAGAAACAGAGCTTGTGGTAGGCCTAGAGACGGGACTTTTCAGTCTGCTGTGGCCTGTTTGTGTATTTACAGAATGACACAGATCTCTGTGAACAGCATCAGCAATTGTATGCAACAGAAGAAGTTGTCCTCTGTGCTGCCTTTCACTTCATTCTGGAATTATAAAGCAGGCTTTTCTGCAAGTGGAAAGGCTTGATATTTTACAAAGGAGCTCAGGGTGCATTTCATTTTTATTGCACTGCGAAGTTTGCTGCACCAGAAAGCATTAGTTAAACTGTAAGCGCAGTACTTAAATTGGTAGTGAGTGTTGGTGTTCTGCAGTGCATGGTTTGAGGTGCTAGCTCTGGGAATAAAGAACAAGCTTCTTTTCCTTCTCCAGTCGCCATTTTGTGTGTGTATCTTTTATTTTACAAAGGTTTACATGTTGCTGGTTTGTCTGGGGCTCTGCCTAGCGTCTTATTTTGTATAACCACCACGTCCAGTGGCTCTGATCAACAGGGCGATGAAACCGAAGGGCAGCTTGCTGTCTCCTGACTGTTTTATGGAGGCAATAACAAGCGATCCTGCAACGTGTCCATCTTATACTGCTTGTGGACTCCATTTTAAAAATGATGCTTTGATCCCATCTTGGGCGAGCAGGCTGTGATCTGGACTCAGCTACACAGGAGAGGTCTGGTGATCATTTCGGAGTCACTGTTGGGTCCCTGCTTGGGGAAGGTGGTGAAGGGGTTAAAGGTTGCCCCCCACCCTGGGAATGGCTGTTCAGAACGGGGAGTTAGTGGGAGCCATAATTCAATTGATGCTATTACTAGCAC
This sequence comes from Acipenser ruthenus, assembly GCF_902713425.1. Taxonomy (NCBI): domain Eukaryota; kingdom Metazoa; phylum Chordata; class Actinopteri; order Acipenseriformes; family Acipenseridae; genus Acipenser; species Acipenser ruthenus. Next base: position 2,351,750 of record NC_081208.1, read on the forward strand.
ACACGTATTATGTGTTTCCTAACATGCACTGCTAGCCATATACATTTGTGTGTGCTTTTGCAGCATGCCTAAAAGCTGCCTGGGAAATCCATTAAATAAATGTTTATTGGGTATTAAATGTAGTCAGTATTTCTGCTCTTAATCTTATTTTTCTTTTTCTAGTACAATTTATATTTGTTTACTCGGTTCTTTGGGGATCTGTTTTTGATTCGTAAGTGAAATTGTGAGACAGAGGTTTTAACGGTAGTTTCCATTTTGTACTGCATACGTTTTTTTTAGCCCTTTAAGATACGAGTGACATATGCGTCCCACAAATAAAGTGATTCTAACGTTCTTATTTTGGCAATGAGGTGCTCGAAGCAGGGTTTACAATGTACTGACAGGCTGGATCCGGTCATCCACATTGTCCGTTTCCTCCTCGTGATACTCGAACCACTCTTTAAGAAGAAACCGTTTGAACAAGCGCTCAATTCCTTGTGCATCTTAAGGAGTTAGGCAAGGTGCACTGGGACTATAAATGATGTTACCCAGAAGTGTGCTTTGAAAATGTGATTGTAGCCTAGATATTAGCTATGGTTAATACTGGCTCGCATAAGCTTCATGGTCACAGAAATAACAGGATGTGGTTTAGTCTCCAGGGAGGTTCCCCAGACACTAAAGTGTGGAAGGGATTGTCACCTGGGACAGGACGGGATGCCTCATGTTATTTGGTGTGTGATCCTGATTAACTGATAAAGTCACAGCCCGCACTGTCTCTGTGATACTCTATGAGTGATGTCTTATCCTCCACTAAGCCTCAGTATTATAATGGGGTTCTAAGGGTACATTACTTGTGGCAGTACAGGACAGGGAATCATGTCTGTGTCTCTTTAGAAAGCAGTCTTCTTCAGCTGTTCAATCTTCTCCCGGATTGCCTGTTCTGTAAAAGAAAGACCTTTGCTGTCCTGTGGAAAAGCAATATGTGATGTGCAAATATCCATGCACATATAACTGTACGCATGGTAGATGTAAAATGCATGTAGGTTTATAAGGCATTTAGCTAATTTCATGTATGTTGTAGACAGAACTTAAAATACATCATCTCACCATTAAATGCCTATGTGTTCAATATGTTGTTTAACGATGTATAATGCTGTTTAAGTTAAATGTACAAGATATGTTTATATATGAAGCATTACAATTCATACATGTAGCATTTATACCTTTTCTTCCTGAGTCATAATGTAAAGGGCTAGTTTAATAGATTATGGTGAAATTTAGTTTCCTGAGCATCCACTAGAGGGAGCGTTTGCTTTTCTTGCACATCGTATTTCTATTTGAACCCTTTTGCCAAGTAGCGGACAAGGCACCCCATTGCATCACTTGAGCTTAATTAGATAGACAGTGCTGTTACATATGAAATGTGCATGATGTCAGTGACAATGATGAGTAAACAGACTTTGACATATTTAGTATTTAAGACAAATGTTTCACGAAGAACAGTTTCAAAGCTAATCACTGTAAGAATTCGCTACAGGTTTTCATCCAGCACTTCGCTGAAGGAATTAGAGACTGTAATCCCAGAGGAATGGCTCTCTGGAATAATATACTTTAAATACGCGTCTTTGTAGTTGCCTTTCGTGGCCCCACACCCTATTGACAGTGTTATGGCAGGTCATATGAAATATGAGGTACTTGTCTATGAACCATATACCTTAATCTCTGATTAACAAAACAAACACAAAAAGAAAATAGTGTGATATACGTAAGATACTGTAAATAGTCCAGTTATTGATTAAGGAGAGTGTTCTACTTTTCACAGATTTTTTATTCTACAGCCAGCACTTAGTATAGTACTTAGAGACAGGTGTGCAGATAAAACCTCTGTCTGTTAATCTCCAGAGAAGGTTTTTTCCTCCTGATGCTCTGAGCTGAGGAAGAAAAGATTGGGTAAAGTGGCAGATCGCGGCTCTCAGTGGTCCCTGCCCTGCAGGTCTGGGCATGCCCGACTTGGCACAGTTAAATAAACGCGTTTGACTCAGGAATCGCATCGCCTGTGCTGTCTGGAGACCCCTGGAGGTCGGAGGGAGCACCACATGGAAACACTTGTGACCAGCAAGCAGTGCACTAATTCAAAGTGACGAATCTGTAGGGTGTTTAAATTGTTCTGGGGTAATACGTGACCTTCCTCATTGATAAACCGCCTTGTCAAATGAAGGAAATAAGGGTAGGAATCTAAAAATTGAAAAACAAAATGTTTCCAGCGTTGGTTTCGGTTGTAAATATATGTAGAAATAAACGATTTGTAATGGCACTAACCCTAACGTTTGTTCTAAGTTTTACGTTATTGTTAATAATTGAGTGCATGAAGTTATGGATAATTTACTGCAGTGCAAGATCTGCTAAATCATGATGAGAAGAAACAGAAGCGATATCTCATATAAGACAGGCTGAAACATTTGTCTACTTGTCTTAGTCTCTAGTTTGAATGTATCACGGCGTGTGTGAAGGTGTGGATATATAAACGCTTGATGGTTCTTCTTTGCTGCAGAGTGATCTATCCCTCAGTGGATTACCCCACAGCCAAGATGGCCCAGTCTTCTCCTGCTGATGAAGGGACCACCTTCGAACATCTCTGGAGTAGCCTGTGAGTTCCTTTCCATTCTCCTTCTTCAGTTGCAGTAAGCAAGACTGAGAAAATACCCTGGGTTCAACTTTGCGTGACGTGCAGGCCAGGAGGTTTGGGGGATACTTACTGAAACTGGACACCGTTCACATGGGGCACTTTAGCTGTGGTCACTTGTATTTATTTATTTATTTAAACATGCCCTGCACATGGGCATAGACAGCCGACACGCAGCGCGTCTGGAGTGCCCTGGAGAAAACCAATGGAGTTCAGCCACTGTCATTTAACCTTGATAAAAAAAAAAAACACAACACTTGTTCAAACGGTTTCTTCTTACAATACATTTGAGAGTGACTCAAGTCATTTGGATGACCAGATATTACCTGTCAGTACCTTTATAAACCCTGTTTCCTGCACCTCTTTGCAAAAATAAGCAAGCTAGCATCATTTTATTTGTGGGACACATATGTGAAGCATCTCTTGCTATTGTAGTATTAATACTGAAGTTAAAGTCAAATGAATTGCAGCATACAGTACTCTGTTGAACCTTGTTTTGATTTACTGCAGCCCTACAGTATTTGAACGTCCTTATCGATTGCATGGGTACAGTACACATATGAATTTCCCATGGTTGAGTTTTACAGTCCCCCCTATATACAGCAGTGCTCCCAGGAAAGAAGTTCTTCATATAAGCCCCACAGTGATTTTCTTGTATGTTCCAGTAGATTACATTGTTTACAGTCTCACAGAAGCAGCTCAGTAAATGCTTATTATAAGTGATAAGAACGGCATGCTGCAGAATCACAGTGCACATTTACCCTACTAAGGCTAATAAAGAGCTTGCTTTGTTTTCTCAGGGAACCGGACAGTACTTATTTTGATCTTCCACCAAACAGCCACTCGGGTAACAACGAGGCAACCGCCAGCTTGTCAACAAACAGGTCGGAGGTGTGCATGGACGTCTTTCAGATGCGGGGCATGAATGAAACAGTCATGGTAAGAAGCACACGGATACAGATTTGTACTTTAAAAACATTCTTTTTTTTTAAATACAATATCAAAACCGGGACGATTTAACAATTTTTCTGTTTCTGACCGGGACAAAAAATGAAGGCTGAAAACTAGGATAATCCCAGTTTTCCCAGAATGTCTGGTAACACTACTCTTGAACCCATGGCCAGCACAGCATCGCTATTGTATTGTAAGGAAGGACAGAAAGCCTGGGGGCAGTCTTCCAAGAGGAGCATTCATTGCTGCTGTCGGAGCTAAAGGGAGTAAGAACAGGGAGGCACTACAGTGTAATTCATCCTACAGTGTTTTCCCTCCTAATGCTGAAGGATTCCCACTCCTCTTCCCTCCTCGGCAGCTCTCGTTCCCTCCCTGCCTCTCTGTGCCTGCTGTCTGGTGTGTAGGGGGGGCCGACGGCTGCAGGATTAACTGGAAGGTTAGCCCCCTAATTACAGACCAAGCCAAGCCTGCCACAACAGACCAAAACAATATCCCATCTGTAACACTGATTGAACTGCAGAGTACGGCTTTTTTATCACTAGTGGAAGGTGTTTAACTGCTTTCAGACCCCTCGCAGCTTCTCAACAACCAGATCATTAACACAAATGAAGAAAACACCTTGCCATCTACTAGGAAATAATACCAAATGAATGATTGATAGTTTTTTTTTTAACTTCAGTGTTAATTTTAGGTGTCCAAAATCATTCTACGGCACATAAGAGACAGGAAAGCGCTTATGAATTTAGATATTTTTGTAATATTAAGAGTTAAAAAAAAAACAGCCTCATTATATATTTATATATTTAATGCATGTGTTCCGGCTGGTTCTAAACAAACACTGTTCAGCAGACAAACACAAGCAGGTAACAAAGCATGTGGGAGAAAACCAGGCAAATCATGGCAGTGTTGCACTATTCGTGTTGCCCCATCCTTCCTCATTGTTTCCTTTGGGGCTGTGGTTTGAGTTTCTAGGGCTTGCGTAGTAAGATTCATGACAGGTGATTTTGTCGTGAGATGCTGTTTATTTGTTTAAAGCTAGTTAATAGGCTTGAGGCCATCTCCAGTGAAGGAGAAATTGATACGCTGCAATGATTAACCCTTTCTTGAGCAGAAACACCCCTCAGTAGGGTTGTACCATTACACCTTACTGATCATGTGCTTTGTGTTGTGAAAGGGGAAGATGTACAGCACTGGAAAGATGTATTGTTGATGCTCCCACATTTGGAAAACTATTGTTTATAAATGGTGTATATCTTGGAGAAGTATTTTTTCTTGACTACCTTTTGTTTTTTATGAGATGGTGATGGGAAGGCACAATGTGTGCCATTCTCTGTAACCTATATTATTTAGCAGCATGGATTACCATATAATAAAAACAGTTTGTGTGAACTCTATGGCGTTCGAGAAGTTGCCCAGCCAAAACACTATGCATTATAAAATAGATACATAGATAGGAAACTTAACATGGTACGGCTGAAGGGGTTCAACACATTGCATAATCTCTGTATGTTAAACGGATCTGCCTTACTGCAATCTCTCTCCAAAGAGTTAAAGAGATTTTGATTCTTTGATTTTAATGTACGTGATACGGGATGTGTAAGCCTGGACTTCTCCATTGAGTACTCCCTGGAGCCCAAGTTGTAGCTTCAGTCTTTGAGACTTTCTCATTTGTTTTACATTTAATTTAAAGGTGTGATCAATCCAAACCATCAGTCCAACATCAGTCCAGATACTGCTCTTTGTGACTGTCCTACAAAGTAAGCTTGTATGTAGCTAAGAATAAAAATTAACAAAGATTTATAAACTCAACTTTATAAGCTCACTTCAAAGCTTGACTTCCACGCAAGTGTTCTTATTGTGCCCGGCTAACGGCTCTCAAGCAAAACAGTTTAATTAAAAAATCCATCCAATCCACCTCTCCTATCACTGGAAAATGGTATAGTCCAATACATCATTGGGCAAGTCTGGGCCTGCCTTGTGGGTTAATGAATAGTCATGAGGAAAAAAAAAATTGGGGGCGGTCCCAGATTTGTTGTTAGATGCAAGCTAGTTGAGAGGGCCAAGAGAGATGGGGGGGGGGGGGGGGGCAAGCGAAGAAGTCTCTCATACCTATCCATCACCTCCTCCTCTGATTTGTGTTTCACTTCCAAGAGCGGCTACCTAAAGCTGCAGCTGGCAGATTTACTGACAGGCTTACTTGTTTGGCCGTGTGACCCACATGACGCCCGGGGCGGATACATTCCCTATTGCACCCAATTTGCGGGAAAATTAAAATGCTGTACATTAGTGACCAGACGCAGCATTATACCACGGTAGGTGGCTGGGAATTTCTTTTTCAGGCTTATAGAAGGCTAGTGGTGGATGATTTACTCCATTGTTAGTGTTGACTTATTATAGCCAGTGAATGCAACAGTGTTTTTCTGTCTATTTTCCTGCACCTGTTGCTAGGCAGTTTAGGAGGATTTATTTTGTGTGCCTATCACGTGACGAGTACAATAAAAATGAAGTGTAGCATTATAATGCTGCAGGATTGGAGTGACAGTGCATCTCAGATCCATGTCTTGCAATATCACAGTATTAATATGTACTGAATGTGTGTGTGTGTAAGATGCCTATAGATCAAGCTTCCTTACTAAATACACAACTTGCACATGTTTTAATTTGGCACTGATTTCACAGAATGCATATGCATGGGGTGTTGAACATTATTAAAAGATAGCAAGGTTTCTCTTATAGAAACAGGTGGCTTGTATTACAATTGTTACAGTTGTTATGGTGTTTCTAAATACAGTAAGCTAATGTAGCGTGCTGTAGTTACAAGACTAGACCGTAAGGCAGGACTGTGGCTGTTGTGCAGATGGTCTGATTGTATGGAAGTGACCGTGCTGGATTTGGGGTTTTTGAGACCCGCAGTCTTATGAATTCATTGCAAGACTGACCTCACGACAGGTAGATTGTTGTCTCTCACGCAATTCATGACATTGCACTCAAGCAATAGATCAGAATCTCGGCATATGTTTTTATCTGCAGCAAATTCAGCTCACAAGCATATTCTTTATTATTATTTTACTATAGCAGTCTTAGCTGCTTTTTTTTTTTACCATTTAAAAGCTTGCAGCCCTGCCTTGTTTTGTCTGTACTGAAATGCTTGTGCATGTTGTATATATAATTGTCAGCCATTTATTTTATGTTTATATATATATATATATATATATATATATATATATATATATATATAAGTATTTTAGTAGCAGAATGAATACTTCTGGTGTGTGAATATTTCTAAATAATTCATCTAAATGAAAAAGTAAGTAAAATCCTGACCGTGCTTGCTTTAATTGACAGTGCCAACGTTATGTGATTCTTTCTAACAAATACTGTTGGTCACATGTATAAGGCATGTTTTCCTGCATGAACAGTGGATTGTGAGAAGTGTTAATTCTCGCATGAAAGCATGCGATCAACATCATGTGTTACAAAGAAACATGAAATGAATACGGATAATTAAACCCACATGAATTAACAGGGCTGAATTCAAACCGAAGTGCAGAAAATATTCAGGTGTTATTCCTGTGGTATTCAGCCGGAATTCATTATGAATTTGCAGACATTATTTAAAAGTGTTACCATGTAACGTGTGGTTCGAATTAGACCTATTTATGAACATTTATACAAATTTCAGAACACGTGTAACTCTCCCAGGTAAACAGCAGAGGGAGCACTCTGAACACTTTCCCAATTGCAAATAAAGAACAGTACTTGATATTAGTAGTAGTAGTAGTATTTTTATTATCTACTTTGCAGGGCACCTTCACCATCGAACTTGATGTGCACATATTTTCTACTGCCTTCCGAATATCATTGCTAATGTAACTTCACCGTTTATCGAGTCCAATACAGAATCCACATTTTCTTTTTACCCTGACAAAATGATACATTCGTAGTTTCTGCAAACAAAAGATAAAAACATAACAGAGAGCATAGTAAAGCAAAGTAAAAGCATGGTTAAACCATGGTTAAGCACAGATAAGCATTATAAGAAAAGCAAGGTTAGCCAAAGTAAAGAACAGAAAATGTGAAGTATACGCTTGGGAAAGCATGGTGAAGTCATCTCAGTGGGTCCGGGATTTAAGACCCAGTAACATAGTGTGTGTTGGAAAGCAGACAAGACAGCTGTGATCTGACCGCTAGATGCGTCAGAACAATGGTGCATTTCTGTAAGAATCTAACATGCATCAACAGCAAGCCCATGGCACGTGCCCAGTACACTTATCACTGTTTCCACTGCCAGCTTCAGTTGCAAGGATGGGATTAACTCTGACAGCGTTACAGTTTCAAAACAAGTTTATAGCGATCAACAAAATCCTATGGTAAATGTTAATGCAAATAAAATAAAAGTGTTCGATTCAAAAGTTCAATTTGATGCTTTTGTAGGGGCTCTCATTAAACCTTCCTATTGTAGATGATCTGATTGTGAGGGGTGTATTTAGCGGACAGTGTTGTGTGATACACTGCCATTGCGGATTCTGTCCCCTACCGGTGAAATGAGATGAGGTTAAAAGCTATAAAACCACACATGTAGACGAGCCCGGCTTGCATTGTGGTTAAGACGCTCGCTTGCTGTGCGCGGGGTCGCCGGTTCACGCCCAGCCTCTGCCCTATTACACGTACCCTCAGGATCTCTTCTTTAATGAAAGTGCTATAAACCTATATTTTCACACCATTCCTCTTAGTTGCAAGCTGCAAAGGTTTTTGCGTATACATACAGACGTGCTCAAATTTGTTGGTACCCTTACAGCTCATTGAAATAATGCTTCATTCCTCCTGAAAAGTGATGAAATTAAAAGCTATTTTATCATGTATACTTGCATGCCTTTGGTATGTCATAGAATAAAGCAAAGAAGCTGTGAAAAGAGATTAATTATTGCTTATTCTACAAAGATATTCTAAAATGGCCTGGACACATTTGTTGGTACACCTTAGAAAAGATCATAAATAATTGGATTATAGTGATATTTCAAACAAATTAGTTTCTTTAATTAGTATCACACATGTCTCCAATCTTGTAATCAGTCATTCAGCCTATTTAAATGGAGAAAAGTAGTCACTGTGCTGTTTGGTATCATTGTGTGCACCACACTGAACATGGACCAGAGAAAGCAAAGGAGAGAGTTGTCTGAGGAGATCAGAAAGAAAATAATAGACAAGCATGGTAACGGTAAAGGCTACAAGACAATCTCCAAGCAGCTTGATGTTCCTGTGACAACAGTTGCAAATATTATTAAGAAGTTTAAGGTCCATGGAACTGTAGCCAACCTCCCTGGTCGCGGCCGCAAGAGGAAAATCGATCCCAGAGTGAACAGAAGGATAGTGCGAATGGTAGAAAAAAAACCAAGGATAACTGCCAAAGAGATACAAGCTGAACTCCAAGGTGAAGGTACGTCAGTTTCTGGAATTTGCTAAAATGCATATTGACAAGCCACAATCCTTCTGGGAGAATGTCCTTTGGACAGATGAGTCAAAACTGGAGCTTTTTGGCAAGTCACATCAGCTCTATGTTCACAGACGAAAAAATGAAGCTTTTTCAATTTATTTCAGAGAAAATTGTGCATTCTTCGTTTTTTGTAAAGGGGTACCAACAAATTTGAGCACGTCTGTATATACAGTGATTTCATTTGCATAAATGGCATGTTATTTGCACGTTATATGCATGGGGTGTTGAACATTATTAAAAGATAGCAAGTTTTCTCTTATAGAAACAGGTGGCTTGTATTACAATTGTTACAGTTGTTATGGTGTTTCTAAATACAGTAAGCTAATGTAGCGTGCTGTAGTTACAAGACTAGACCGTAAGGCAGGACTGTGGCTGTTGTGCAGATGGTCTGATTGTATGGAAGTGACCGTGCTGGATTTGGGGTTTTTGAGACCCGCAGTCTTATGAATTCATTGCAAGACTGACCTCACGACAGGTAGATTGTTGTCTCTCACGCAATTCATGACATTGCACTCAAGCAATAGATCAGAATCTCGGCATATGTTTTTATCTGCAGCAAATTCAGCTCACAAGCATATTCTTTATTATTATTTTACTATAGCAGTCTTAGCTGCTTTTTTTTACCATTTAAAAGCTTGCAGCCCTGCCTTGTTTTGTCTGTATTAAAATGCTTGTGCATGTTGTATATATAATTGTCAGCCATTTATTTTATGTATATATATATATAAGTATTTTAGTAGCAGAATGAATACTTCTGGTGTGTGAATATTTCTAAATAATTCATCTAAATGAAAAAGTAAGTAAAATCCTGACCGTGCTTGCTTTAATTGACAGTGCCAACGTTATGTGATTCTTTGTAACAAATACTGTTGGTCACATGTATAAGGCATGTTTTCCTGCATGAACAGTGGATTGTGAGAAGTGTTAATTCTTGCATGAAAGCATGCGATCAACATCATGTGTTACAAAGAAACATGAAATGAATACGGATAATTAAACCCACATGAATCAACAGGGCTGAATTCAAACCGAAGTGCAGAAGATATTCAGGTGTTATTCCTGTGGTATTCAGCCGGAATTCATTATGAATTTGCAGACATTATTTAAAAGTGTTACCATGTAACGTGTGGTTCGAATTAGACCTATTTATGAACATTTATACAAATTTCAGAACACGTGTAACTCTCCCAGGTAAACAGCAGAGGGAGCACTCTGAACACTTTCCCAATTGCAAATAAAGAACAGTACTTGATATTAGTAGTAGTAGTAGTATTTTTATTATCTACTTTGCAGGGCACCTTCACCATCGAACTTGATGTGCACATATTTTCTACTGCCTTCTGAATATCATTGCTAATATAACTTCACCGTTTATCGAGTCCAATACAGAATCCACATTTTCTTTTTACCCTGACAAAATGATACATTCGTAGTTTCTGCAAGCAAATGATAAAAACATAACAGAGAGCATAGTAAAGCAAAGTAAAAGCATGGTTAAACCATGGTTAAGCACAGATAAGCATTATAAGAAAAGCAAGGTTAGCCAAAGTAAAGAACAGAAAATGTGAAGTATACGCTTGGGAAAGCATGGTGAAGTCATCTCAGTGGGTCCGGGATTTAAGACCCAGTAACATAATGTGTGTTGGAAAGCAGACAAGACAGCTGTGATCTGACCGCTAGATGCTTCAGAACAATGGTGCATTTCTATAAGAATCTAACATGCATCAACAGCAAGCCCATGGCACGTGCCCAGTACACTTATCACTGTTTCCACTGCCAGCTTCAGTTGCAAGGATGGGATTAACTCTGACAGCGTTACAGTTTCAAAACAAGTTTATAGCGATCAACAAAATCCTATGGTAAATGTTAATGCAAATAAAATAAAAGTGTTCGATTCAAAAGTTCAATTTGATGCTTTTGTAGGGGCTCTCATTAAACCTTCCTATTGTAGATGATCTGATTGTGAGGGGTGTATTTAGCGGACAGTGTTGTGTGATACACTGCCATTGCGGATTCTGTCCCCTACCGGTGAAATGAGATGAGGTTAAAAGCTATAAAACCACACATGTAGACGAGCCCGGCTTGCATTGTGGTTAAGACGCTCGCTTGCTGTGCGCGGGGTCGCCGGTTCACGCCCAGCCTCTGCCCTATTACACGTACCCTCAGGATCTCTTCTTTAATGAAAGTGCTATAAACCTATATTTTCACACCATTCCTCTTAGTTGCAAGCTGCAAAGGTTTTTGCGTATACATACAGACGTGCTCAAATTTGTTGGTACCCTTACAGCTCATTGAAATAATGCTTCATTCCTCCTGAAAAGTGATGAAATTAAAAGCTATTTTATCATGTATACTTGCATGCCTTTGGTATGTCATAGAATAAAGCAAAGAAGCTGTGAAAAGAGATTAATTATTGCTTATTCTACAAAGATATTCTAAAATGGCCTGGACACATTTGTTGGTACACCTTAGAAAAGATCATAAATAATTGGATTATAGTGATATTTCAAACAAATTAGTTTCTTTAATTAGTATCACACATGTCTCCAATCTTGTAATCAGTCATTCAGCCTATTTAAATGGAGAAAAGTAGTCACTGTGCTGTTTGGTATCATTGTGTGCACCACACTGAACATGGACCAGAGAAAGCAAAGGAGAGAGTTGTCTGAGGAGATCAGAAAGAAAATAATAGACAAGCATGGTAACGGTAAAGGCTACAAGACAATCTCCAAGCAGCTTGATGTTCCTGTGACAACAGTTGCAAATATTATTAAGAAGTTTAAGGTCCATGGAACTGTAGCCAACCTCCCTGGTCGCGGCCGCAAGAGGAAAATCGATCCCAGAGTGAACAGAAGGATAGTGCGAATGGTAGAAAAAAAACCAAGGATAACTGCCAAAGAGATACAAGCTGAACTCCAAGGTGAAGGTACGTCAGTTTCTGGAATTTGCTAAAATGCATATTGACAAGCCACAATCCTTCTGGGAGAATGTCCTTTGGACAGATGAGTCAAAACTGGAGCTTTTTGGCAAGTCACATCAGCTCTATGTTCACAGACGAAAAAATGAAGCTTTCAAAGAAAAGAACACCATACCTACAGTGAAACATGGAGGAGGCTCGGTTATGTTTTGGGGCTGCTTTGCTGCGCCTGGCACAGGGTGCCTTGAATCTGTGCAGGGCACAATGAAATCTCAAGACTATCAAGGCATTCTGGAGCGAAACGTACTGCCCAGTGTCAGAAAGCTCTGTCTCAGTCGCAGGTCATGGGTCCTCCAAAAGGATAATGACCCAAAACACACAGCTAAAAGCACCCAAGAATGGATAAGAACAAAACATTGGACTATTCTGAAGTGGCCTTCTATGAGTCCTGATCTGAATCCTATCGAACATCTATGGAAAGAGCTGAAACTTGCAGTCTGGAGAAGGCACCCATCAAACCTGAGACAGCTGGAGCAGTTTGCTCAGGAAGAGTGGGCCAAACTACCTGTTAACAGGTGCAGAAGTCTCATTGAGAGCTACAGAAAATGTTTGATTGCAGTGATTGCCTCTAAAGGTTGTGCAACAAAATATTAGTTTAGCGGTCCCATCATTTTTGTCCATGCCATTTTCATTTGTTTTCTTATTTACAATATTATGTTGAACTAAAAATCAAAAGCAAAGTCTGATTTCTATTAAATATGGAATAAACAATGGTGGATGCCAATTACTTTTGTCAGTTTCAATTTATTTCAGAGAAAATTGTGCATTCTTCGTTTTTTGTAAAGGGGTACCAACAAATTTGAGCACGTCTGTATATACAGTGATTTCATTTGCATAAATGGCATGTTATTTGCACGTCTATTATAAAAACGTAATAAAAAATAATTGGGATGTTCTAATGACTCACATGTTGTTTAAAATAGGGTCCACACCCTGGCATGGGAAGACAGACTAATATGGAAGTGTACCGGCGGTTTATGTGGGGGTGTGAGTAATAATCATGAAAAGAAACACTCACTTCCAGAGAAAGAATTATTAAAGCTTAGCTGGAGATTTCTGGTGCCAATGCCCACTGCAAAGTTAATTCTCCAGGTCTGTTTAAACTTGTTGCAGAATGTTCTTGTTCTTAACAGTAGTCACACGTGTGTGCTTGTATGTGTGTGGTGAGCTTTGCAATAGCGCCTCCTGGATTATCTCATCCACTTTTACTGGGAGTCATAATGTCAGTATATTCATCTTTCCACCCATGGAAATTCCCTAAACCTACCCAACACGGGAACGATTCTGTGCGATCCAGACGCGTGCTGTGTGTACAGCACCTAGAGAATGAACTTCCATGATCTGGAAGCCCAGAGGTCTGAAGCATTCAGGCTTTTCCATCCAGCTTTTGTTCAAGTCTTCTTTAAAATGCCGTTCCCTTGAAAGATAAACAGTCATTGAAGCCGGGCTGTCTGGTTTTTATTATGAGCTGTGGTCAGAATTCAGCACTTTCAGACTTAGCTTTCTTAAGAAGAGTTACTTGGGGGCTCCCGAGTGGCGCATCCAGTAAAGGCGCTCCTCGCAGGATGTGCCCTATAGCCTGGTTCGAATCCAGGCTATGTCACAGCTGACCGTGACCGAGAGTTCCTAGGGGGCGGCGCACAATTGGCTGAGCGCTGCCCGGGTAGGGAGGGCTTAGGTCGGCAGGGGAATCCACGGCTCACCGCGCATCAGCGACCCCTGTGGCCGATAGGGCGCCTGTGGCTCTGCAGCGGAGCCGCCAGATCTGTGTTGTCCTCCGGCACTATAGGTCTGGTAGCATTGCTGTGGATCTGCTGTGCGAAAAATGACGGCTTGGAAGGAGCACGTTTCGGAGGACGCGTGTTTCAGCCTCCGTTTCCTGAGTCGGCGGGGGGGTTGCGAGCGGTGAGCCGGGGATACAGATAATAATTGGGCATGCTAAATTGGGGTGAAAACCGGGGTAAAAATAATTGGCGACGACTAAATTTATAAAAAAAAAAAAAAAAAAAAAAAAAAAAAGAAGAGTTACTTAACATGCTGGTATGGTGTTTCTGTTTGATGCTATTTTAGGTTGATCTGATTCTAGTTTTAATATGTAATGTTACTGCTTCATTGATGCATTCACTGAAAAATGCTGTTCATGGAAACGAACAATACTTTTTTTTTGTAAAACAATTCTTGTGAAGGCTTTTCCTACAGATTTCATGTGGCAGTCCTCTTCAGCTCCTCAACAACATTCTTCATGCACACTCAGTGTTAGTGAATAAAATGAACTGGGTTTTCTTGTTTTACCTTGAATAATGCAGTCTGTTATCAGTAGGCTGTGTGGAAATGAACACACCCATGGAGGGGCCCAATAAATGAAAACACACACTGCACTGAGTCCTTTAAGCCTGCAGGGACTGGCAGTTGGTCCATGAATACTCTAATAAATTACTCATTGAATTATTGTAGTAAGTCACTGGCATGTTTTTTTAAGCTGCATTTTTGTTTTAAAGGTAAATTGTCCACGACTTTAAATACTCAATAATCATCAGTTATATTTTTCTTCGGAGTATAACCTGCACCCTCTTTGTGTTATATATGGGCTGCGTGTAATATGCCGTATAGTCGGTTGTTAGTTTTCTATATAGTATAGTGTCTTTGATAGCGTGTTGTATTCTAAAGATTACTGTACTAAATAAACCAAATTAAGGTTGACAATCAGGTATATCTTGAGGCTGCAATTAAATGTTAAATACAACCACAAGATCTTTATAGTGGTTTAAAAGAAATTCAAAACAACAACAAAAAAACAGAAAAGCAATTATTGCAATTAAATTATGCTAATTATGTAATACTAAACTGATGTAAAGTTTGTTGCAGTAACTTATTGATTTCAAACTTTTTTTTAACTTCATGTGTAAGTCTGTGTGGACCCTGTAAGTCTTGCAGGATACAACGGTATGTTCTCTGTTGCAATGATTAACTTAAAGTGAGGGGTGTTTTTTTTGCTTTATAACAGCGGTTGTTTTCTGGGTGCAGGGCCAACCTACTGACAGAGCCCGCAGGATGGGTTAACAGCCTCAGGGTTATAAACCAAACTGCAGCCCCTGGGGTTTCGCATGTGTAGATCACAGTTCAGGGATACAGTAGAGCTGAAGTCAAACAAGTCAAATAGCAATGACCCATTGACCATGTTGAACAGTGGCGGGTCCAGTGACTGGATAAACAGCTGAGCACTGATGTCTGACTTGCTTTGTCACACAGATGTGCAATGCTGAAATACAGTACCTGCAGTACAAGATTTCAACAAGCCTGCTTAGACATGGATAAGCTACAACAAGGAATATTGAATATGTATATGATTATTATTATTTTTTTCGGATCTGTTTATTATCCAGTGATGTTCTTAATCCGCACTGTTTTTGCATTTGTGGATATTTGACTTGTTAAATAAAGTCAGCAGAATATTTATCTTTGTGGGAAGCTTGAGAAAGGTGAAATTGAATGACACCAGTATAAAATTGAGCACTAGTACTCCACTGATTCCGTTAAAGATGTGCAATGGAATTACACCAGCATGAAGCTAAATAACCAGCTAGGTTATGCATCATGTACAATTGTCATGTAGCAAATCTGTTGGTCTGGAACCACTAGTATCACTGTCTCCAATGCAACGCTGTTTTACCAACCTGGAAAACAAAATGGTACTTGAATCCGGTATCAGTCGATGGACTTGATTGCTATAAGACTTTTGCACAGAGTCAGTCTACAAGGCTTTTCGCGGGTCTTTGTTTACCATCAGTGTCTGCAGCTAGTTTACAGCTGCCTGTATAGGGAACGCTGTTATCTTAAACCTCCGACCTTCGATCCAGGCTAATTCTTGATTTTTTTTTTTTGTTCCCAGGCAATGTTTGCACAGTGCAGGCCTTTAGAAGATGTGCTGCTGCAAGTATGTACCTGTGCAGGTGTTGTTGTCTGGGTTAGGACATGCCATAATTAGTGCAACATGCTCTTTTTGTTTCTTCACTGGCTGCCTTATCCTAGCTGGAGAGAGAGTCAGTCTGACGGGTCTGTTTAGAGCTGTTTGAAGAGGCTGAATAAATATCAAAATAAAAAAGACAAATCTACTTGGCAGCCTTCCGGGATATGCTAACTGCCTTTCTGATTTGGTCTATCTTGACATCTGGACGGTTTTTATTTCTTTCTCAAGTGAAACTTGTGTGTTTTACTGTACCTGGGAAAAGTACAGCAAGCCTGAACAATGTACTACGTGAAAAAGAAGGTAACATCGTTTGCCATTGCTTTCAATGAGAATCTGAGTTTGTATTACATGCTGCAGCTACAGCTAACTGTTTTGACCTTTTCTTTCAGTCATTCTGTGCATATGCTTTTTACTGTTTACTGGGACTATTATTGGGGTTTTTTAAAATCACATTTCTCCATTTCTTTAAATGTTTAGCATTTCAAAGTCTGGAACAACTAGTTAATTTGAAACTTTTGACTATAACTGACCTGAGAAAATGGTTATTAGCCAGAAACATGCATACAAGTATATGAAATATTTCAGGAAAGATTTGTGTTTCATACTTTATGTACTATTTCACCACTTATTGTACATGCATAATGTAAAGTATGTGTTAAAACAGTATGTTGACAGGGTATGATCCTTGGGTCTGATTTTGTAAATCTTTTCAGCTATATTATACTGTACTTTTTCATTCATTCATGAAAAGCTACTGTTTTCAAATAGACTGTGAGCTGCACATAGCAATTATGTTCTAGTTGTAAGTACTGTACTTTTGCAAGAACCATATAAAAGTGATCAGCTACTGAACCCAGTGCTGACAAGAATGGGGGGACGCGGGGGGAGGGGCACAACAACTATACCGGGGCACCAAGCTCTGGGGGGCCCCCAAAATTTATTGGTGAGTAAAATACTAATGGCAAGCTTTGTACAGACCTGATTGACAGCAAATCTACCAATCGTAACATGAACAAAAAGTCATTTACATTTTTAAGGCGGCATTTCGAAGCCGTAACAACCTATCAATCGCTCAGAAAGTCAACGATTGGTTAATGCAATGTGTCAGGAAAGTCATGCCTCTGGATTATTGACCTATCATGGGTCTTTTTTTTTAAAGTTTGTGTTTCAGATATCTTTAAGTTAGATTAACACTGATTAATACAGATTTGAAATAAAAAAATATGACGGGGGTGGGACGTGGTGCCACCATGATGTACGGGGCCCCAAAAGACCCTCGACCGGCCTGACTGTACCTCATGGGCACCTTAAAAAACATGCTCTTGCTACAAGCACAGTGCTGTTGCTAATTAAAGTATTGAAACAGAGCCAGTCTAACCCAAAGCAGCTGTACTATAACTGTGACTGTTGTGAAGTTCATGTTTATAAATTGTGACAGTACAGTAGCCATACAGGAGCGGCAAATGAATCAGTGGTTTAAAGGGAAATGATTTTAGCCTTAATATTGAGGTTTTTATATGTTTATAACACTGACGCTAATGCTTTTAACAATAAAAAGTACTGTATCTAATTTCCCTAAGCTGTCCAGATATGCCATAGTTACTCAGCAGAAAATCATTAGTGTTCTTTATCTGTTAACTTTTTTTTTTTTAGAAAAGAGTTCAAATAAATGGATGAAAGGCTTTCAAAACAACAAATGATAGATACAAAAATGTAGACACTGTTGACTGTCTAGCAGTGCCCAGATGGGATAAGTAGCACTGTCTTTCTCTTTAATCTCGCCTAGGTGTGCACTATCCCTTTAAGCGAGACTTGTAACTGGAAACCTTGTAGTTCAGTGGATGCTCTCCGATCCCTTACCTGTCTCTTCTCTCCACCCCCTCTCTCCCCTTGTCTCACAGTCCCAGTACAATCTGCTGAACAGCAGCATGGATCAAAGCCTGGGCAGCCGAGCCGCCTCTGCCAGCCCGTACAGCTCTGAGCACACCTCGAATGTCCCGACGCCTTCGCCCTACTCGCAGCCCAACTCTACCTTCGATGCCATGTCTCCCGCGCCAGCCATCCCCTCCAACACTGACTACCCGGGGCCACACAGCTTCGAGGTCACCTTCCAGCAATCCAGTACAGCCAAGTCAGCCACCTGGACGGTGAGTTCAGCGTCCTGCTACCTGCTTGATCCTCTTACCTTTACAAAACCATGGGAGCAGCGCACAGCATCCACAGAGTTGTATTGCTAAGTTACAGCGTTCCAACATGCTGGGTTTTTAAGGGTGATTTCTTTCCGAAGGCTTACACTTAAGTCTCAAGCTGTTAACACTGTTTTATAGTTTTGAAAGGTTTGTAATCCTCTGATTTGGGTTTTTAGTGTGTGTTCTGCTTATTATTATGTTAGTGGTAGCATTTGCATTGTGTTATATGCTTGATGTCTTGAAGTTTGTTGGCTGATAGTTTAGGTCATGTTAACTGGAAAAGAGGAGAAGGGCTTTCTGCCAGGAAAACTGAAAAGCTTTAATGATGGTATAGTCGTACAATATGTTCTAACTTGAAATACATTGCTATGTCAATGAATAAAATGTGTGTGCGTGCTAAACATTCTTCAACTAAATGTTGGACAGAAAATAGCACACATCCAGGTAATTCATTAGCCAGACTGATGCAATTGATATATATGGATACTGAAGTTTTGGCTGGGAAAAAAAAAATACAATTTTAAAAATACAGCTGTGGCTTTATTATTTTAAAGAAAAGTTGTCTAAATGTTTAAGTCAATGTTGGAAAAACCCGAGAAATTTGAGGACTTTTTCATAACATTCTTCAATAGATGCCAAACTTTAACATCTATAACAAACTGAGTAAGACGTAAGCACACCTCCGGTTTAATAGCTTCTTGACACAATAAAACCGAATAGCCCAGCCTCAGGCTTTCAAAACTATGCCAGAAATGCTGGAGAATGTCGTTGAAGAAACGATCCATCTCTGGAGAGCCGCAAGTCCACAGGAGAGCTACTTGACAAACTCTCATAGGCTGTGGGCTGAACAGTTAGACCTGTGCTTCATTCTAATGAGCTTTATTAAATCCAATCAAGTCAGACATAATGCCTGTCTAAGTATTAACACTTTACGAATATGAAGCAGAAATGGTTAATGGTGCCATTAAGTGAATATCAATAAAAAAAACGTTTCAGGAGAAAAGCTGAGATAATCTGTCCCTGTACTTTAAAAAGCATGTAGACTACGTCTGTCTCTAGAAAGCCACTTTCTCTTGTACAGCTGTTTATTCAAACCCTGAAGGGACGTCTCTGGAGATCCCACAAGGGAAAAGATTTAGAAAAGGCAGCGTGTCCCTGACTTACTGCAGTCTACCAAATCGAAAATGATAGCAAAGTGTATTCAAGCTAAGTGAAAGGCATGGCAAAGCCAGTAATTCATTAAGGTAGTTAATTCACGAAGGTAAAAGCCATGGTTAACGATTGCAAGCAAACACAGTGTGTTACTTGTACAAGCATGGGAAAAGCATAGTAAACTGCAAGATAAAAATAACATACACCGCCCCTTCTTAGAAAGGATTCTTAGTGTTAACTAGTAACTTCACAGTCGTTACCCTAACCTTCTGTTTTGTTTGTTTAATTCCTATTTTTAGGCAAAATCATACAAATTGCACACTGGAATAAAAAGCTTTATTAAGCCCATATTTACAATGACACTATAATATATCCTGTGAAAGAATAATCCTATATTTGCCCAGTGATTCCTCTCTTATGATTCATGTACATCTGTATTGATGATACGAGACTGATGCCTTGCTGCTAAGTGCTCTGTCCTTATTTCTGTTTGATTCATTCATGCATGCGTTTCATTCCTACCTGAAAGGTGTTGTAAAGTGATACACTGCCACTTGAGAGTAAACATTGACCCTCTAGCACAAGTCTAGTAGCAGCTTTAGTATTCCTGGAGAGTTTAGCATTGGAAGCGTTTCATTTTCCTCTGCACAATGTGGTTTCCTATGACTGGCATTTTTATCTCATAAAAGAATAAATAAAGTGGATAGTTCTACAGGTTTTTGATATAATGTTTACTAAACATGAATGGAATATGAATTAAAACTAGGTGCCCTGTGAAAACAGTAAAAGGCGGGGGATATTGAAATTATTATTATTATTTATTTCTTTGCAGACGCCTTTATCCAGGGCGACTTACAATTGTTGCAAGATATTATTTTTACATACAATTACCCATTTATACAGTTGGGTTTTTACTGAAGCAATCTAGGTAAAGTACCTTGCTCAAGGGTACAGCAGCAGTGTCCCCCACCTGGGATTGAACCCACAGCCCTCCGGTCAAAAGTCCAGAGTCCTAAACACTGCTCCACACTTCAGTAGCAATCCTCCAGTTGATTAATAGCAGATATGCATAATAAAAGAATATTAAAATGTAACGTTTAAACATGTAAATCTGCACAGTATAAAGGAGTGAGAATGTTATACAATCTGGATTGGGTTACCAGATTTCCAGGGTGAAAAACAGGGACTTTTTTTTTCTTCAATTCAACTCAGTTAAAGTATATAATAACGCAATCATGATTTAAAAAGTAAACATTGGGTGTGTGTGTATATAAGGCTAACTTGGCAGGTGGAACTTCCAAGATATAGTTATTAAACAAGAATTATTAAACAGCAATCCATCAGATTCTTAATTTTATTTTGGATTAATAAATTACTGTGCTGTGAATACAAAATAGCAAAATCAGGACGATTTAACAATTGCTAAAAAAAAAAAAAAAGAAGGCTAAAAAGTTTGACAATCCCAGTTTTCCCAGGATGTCTGGTAACCCTAAGCCCGGGTGCGTTTGCTAATGCTTAAAGGACGAGAGGCTGCTCACTGATGCATCGTTGTAACTGGAGCTTCTGAGAGACACCAGGAATCCAGCTCTGTTATTGATGTCATTAAGATCTCCCTGTCAGGATGAGCGAAAGCTTCAGCCCTCAATTGTTAAGCAATCGAGGCCCCCAGGGTTGTGACCTGAAGTTACTTTCCTGGCTTTCGAACTTTTACAGAATTCATTAAATTGCTCCTCTTATGTCACCGTTTACTGGAAGGTGTGACCTAGGATGCTTGGTCTGTCTGGCTCACGTCTGAACATTTAACATAGCCCAAGAGTATAGAACTTGCTAACTGAAAACGTGTGTGCTTCAGACTCAGTGTAGGGAACTTGTTATCTAAATGTAAGAGCCCTTAAATGAACCTTTTCATTTGCAAACCGTTATGCAAGCTATAGAAGGAATGCTCCCATAGCTTGCATGAAAAGTTCCAAGCGTTATAAATATATCGATCTGCTGTACAGTGGTTTCACTTTTTATTCCTGCCTCAATCCAGGTGTTGGAAAGACTGAGAACTGTTTTCAAGCCCTCCGCTTAAAGAGACATTAGCTTTGATTAAACAGCTCAAGCTGCAATTGTAAATCACTGCCGTAGAAAAGACATCTGAAAAGTCCTGTAGGGATTTGGTGATAAAGAGACAAAGACGTCTCCTCAAGTGAATCCTTTTAACGGGTTTTCAACCGTTTTTTTCACATCTCTTTTCGTTCTGAAACACTCACACATGCCCCCACATTTTTCTTTTTTATAGATGTTTCCCTTCCTCATAAGAGCACAGTATTTACATCAGGATACAACTGCAGAGCACAAAAATCTCTTGCAAAAAAATAAATTGAGATCATCCATACAGATTTAAATAATGGAAACAATGCAGATGCAATCCTGCTGGAATCTATGTTTAAAATCCTCAGGGGATTCCTAAATCTGATTGGTACATGCATCCGTTTCCTTAGTGTAGCAAATTCAGTTTACGTACAGCTTACTTTCCCTCTTTTGTCTCTTCAGCTGGATGACTCACGAAAGAGTTGGCTTCTGAAGAAAAAAAAAAAAAAAGTAGCTGTCTGCAGATTTGTGTTGCTCCCGGCTATGAATAATGGCATAGGGGCAGAGTGTGCTCTGTGTGTTCACCAAGGCGTTTTCTAACAAAAGGGGAAAAATAAATAAACTTGCGGGTGGCTCTGAGCCCTTTGGTAAACCGAGCTTGCAGCCTGTGTGACATCTCTTAAAAGCATTCTCTTTAAGAACCATCATTGGGAAACTGATTGAATTCTTGAAAGCAGTGTACAGTAATAACGTTTTGTTTTTATTTATTTTTTTCACAAGCTTATAATATTTGTGTGTGACTTTACCTAATTTATTACCTAATTTATTTACATTCTCCACCCATAGTTACAGCTCTAGAGGCACAGGATTCCTCCCTGGACTGAATAGCGTACATATCTGAGATCAGGGGAAGTGAGTTTTCTCCATCTATGTGTACTTGATCACCGATGTAGCAGTTGAAATATTAAAGTCTGTTTCAGCTACCCCCACACACATAGATGACGTTTTCCAATAGCACCTCTACAGCTGTGGTCAAAAGTTTTGCATTACCTAGAATTTTAGGACTGAGACATAACTTAAGAAAAAAAAAACAAACAAACATATGAACATAATTCATTTAACGTCAGGTAATGAAAGAAATGTTTCATTAAGTATATGGTATTTACTTCAGTATGTTAATTTAAGATTATTCAGCAGGTTTCATTGGACTTTATGAAGCTAAATTAGTTCATTCTACCAGGTGATGCAAAACTTTTGCCCGTAGCTGTACAGCTGTTTACATCTACATCTTCAGCTGCTGTACTTCCCTAGACCCAAATAGAGCCAAACGGCTTCACAAATGTAAAACTTGCACTCTGCTGTCAAATGCTCTTTCTGGATAAAGCGCGGGGGACAGGGGTGTCATAAATGTTGAAAATGAGATTTTGCACTATGGATTTTTTAATAAAGACCCCTGGCATGTTTTTCCTGATGGTGTGTGTTGGTTTGGCAGGCTCAGGCACGCTTGCCACTGCTATTACCATCTTCAGGCTGGGATCTGTCCTGACATGCAGGAGAAGCTGTGGAGGTATCCTGTTCAATCCAATCCAGTACTCCTCCCTGCTCTGCTTTTCCTGTTAAATTGGGGATAATACTGTAAGAATAGAGAGAGAGAGAGAGAGAGAGAGAGAGAGAGAGAGAGAGAGAGAGAGAGAGAGAGAGAGAGAGAGAGAGAGAGAGAGAGAGAGAGAGAGAGAAAGAGAGAGAGAGAGAGAGAGCACATTTATTAGAACACCCCATTGCTTCGGTAGTTTGGATTTGTTTTGCATATGAAATCAAACAACTGTAACTGAAAATCTGTCGAAATATGCAAATTAGTTCAGTTGTCTAATTTAATTGATGACTAACAGGTCACACATGCAATTCATTTAAATTAGTAAGAGAAAAGGAACACAAAGCCACAAAAGGTAAAATGCATAATACTTTGCAGAAGTTGTTTAAGATGCCTAATAAGTGGTCTAACATTTTCACACGAGTGCCTATTGCTTCTATATCGCTGACTACTGACTGAAAATTGAAATTCTCACACCGAGGTTTTCATGCAGGTAGGTATGTAAAGGATATAAATGACACATCTTGAGCTGTTCTAAAACGTTTGCCCACTACTGTATGTAGAATACATTTTGTGCACATGGGCAGTCCCTCAAATAGCTGATTGATGAGTTTTGCACAGAGAAACCATTCTGAGATCTATAAAAGCTGCACTCCCTGTTTGTGGCAGGTGTTTCTGTTTTTTAGTTAAGCTCCTGCATATGAAATCCTGTCTCCGATATACAGTAGTTAACTATAGACTCTCATACGGCAGTAGTCTGTGCTACAGTGACCAGCAAGTCTGCAGAATCATCTTATTGACAACCTACATGCCCACAATGTTCCGGCTTCTTATCAGTCTGGATTAAGTGCACTTTGTAATAATATTGCTGATGTCTGGGTCCTTTGGGCTGCTTTAATCATCGGAGCATTTACATAGCAAGCAAACGTACTTCAGATTCATTTGCAAAAAAAAAGCATTAGGATAATATGCAGAGGGCATTCCTGCTTGAGTAAAAGTCTGGATGCATCTACCAAATGATTCGTCTAGAAACCTGA
The DNA here is from genome assembly GCF_902713425.1 of Acipenser ruthenus. Taxonomy (NCBI): domain Eukaryota; kingdom Metazoa; phylum Chordata; class Actinopteri; order Acipenseriformes; family Acipenseridae; genus Acipenser; species Acipenser ruthenus. Next base: position 2,375,846 of record NC_081208.1, read on the forward strand.
TCGACTGAAACGATTTGTGAAATGTACATATTATATGTTTGTGTTGCCTGCAGTGTTTCATTGAAAACATATGCATACAATAAACCTTGACGTGATTCACAGGTTTAGGTGATATAGCGTTGGCACACAGATTTTCATTGCCTGCAGTTCTTAATTCCGATGCACATTTCAGGCACCTGTAGTGGTGTTTCACATTCAGTGCTTTTACAGGATGCATTACCATTACTTTACATACTGACTCCAAGTTAGTCTCAGTGTTAAATTGTTCTCTTTTCTGAAGCTCCAGCATCACATATCATATCAAGCCAATACCGGCAAGAAAGCTCAGAGGTTCTGCTACTAACATCGATGTACGAGTCACACTGTAGCAGTTCCGTACGGCAAGTAAATTCTTGGAAGAAAAAAAAAAGCGTGGATCGTTCCCTAAATCTCTACAAACAGAAGAAAATTGCAGCAAAGAGGTTGAAATGAAAAGATGTAATCACCCAGAGTATCTCTAAGCCTGTTTTAACATATTTCGGGCAGGACAGTTAACGGTATTTGCGGTTCGCAAGCCGGGGCACGCCAGTTGAGATGACAGACACATTATTATCACTCAAACTAACCCAGCCTGCCTGAACCTGTCCTGGGACGCAAGTCCACAGCTGCCGAGGAAACGCAAGCACAGCCCGTCAGCTTCAGCTAAGCGTGTGGGTTTATAGCGAGAACTCGTTTCAGGCAAGTCTTCGGCACGTTCCCGATGGTCTTAGGAATGCTGGAGAAAGGGGGGGACAGGAGGTTTCAATCAGTTCCTTAAGAAAAATAAATTAGATGAAAATAATCCTGGGTGAACAAGTCTGGGCTCCTCTCACACTGCACAGCTGCAGCTAGACAATCGTTTTCTTTTTTTTCTTTCTCTTATTTTTCATCAGGTGTGAATCTGTTCAAACACATCACCAAGTGGCCCTAGATATTGTTTGTTGTTTAAATAAAAAAAAAAGAAAGAAAAATGTGAATGGTCAGATTTAATATTTCTTCAATAGACATTGAATAAATCAATGAACTTTTTGATTGAACTGCATCTGTTCGAGTCTCCTGTATTATTTGCTGGACAGATTCAGCACAGAGAACACTGGGGTATCAGTGTGGAGGGCTGCTGGATAGTGTTAGACCTTAAGATATGTTTCAAAGCTTTATAGAAATTAAAAGTTGAACTGCAGTTAATTGAGCAAAATCCCTCTCCTGCCACAGCAGATTCAAGTAGAATTGCAGATAATGAAGGCAATTACATCGACTGTATGGTTTTCATGCATTATAATTAAGTAACCTGGGCTTGTTGATCTCCGAAAACAATGAATGGGGTGAAATGATAAAAAGCTTGATTGCCCAATCCCTACTTAAGAAATAAGGTTAGAGCATCTTTGAGGTATTGTGTAGTTTGCACATGCATTAACATGTATATTACAGTTAATGCAAATGCTGTGGAGAACCGGATTGCTCAACAGAGTTTAAATGAAAAACACATTCAGGAGTTATGAACATGGCGATTATAAAGTCAATTGAAGAACTCCTCTAGAAGACAAAGGTAGCCATATTAAGCACCCTTATATGAAAAAGTTTATCACAGTAATTGTGCATGTTCACTACTTTTACTGTGCTTATACCATGTATTTACAGTGCATTGCCATGGTTGACCGTATAATACCTGTTACAGTTGCTTGTTACTTGTGTATTTTTTTCCCATTGCAGACTGATCAACTGAATTTCTAATCACCCTGTATACTAGTCTGTGGTAACGTTACCTTAAACATCCTTAACTTTTTCATTCCATGCACGTTTTGTGTGGTGTGGCAGTAACACAGTTTATTTGGTTCGGAGCATGTATTTTGCTCGTAAAGCTTATACCTCTAATATCTTATGGCTTCTGTCGTAGCATTGCTGCTGTACTGTAGCATAAACTACCATTCAAGTTCTCACTAATCGCTGAGATAGAAGAATAACGCACATGGTGTATTTGGTGACTTGCAGCAACTGGTTATAGCTACTGGATATCCTTTTACTTTTTATTTCAAAAAGGCTGTATTAACAAAGCTTTCACACACTGATAATGTTACAGAACAAGAAACAAACAGTGAGCTTTTAAGGGGCTCTTAAATTAATCTGAGACTTTATTTAAAGCTTTTTTGCTTTCTATTGAGATAACAGCTCTGGCAAAATAGCTCCATTTATTTTATATCGCTGTCATTTACAAATGTGACCACACAGCTTCCATCTACAGTAGGGATATTTCATGCACAAGCAAGGCTGAGGTGTCAAAGTCTCCACTGAAGTATCGCTGGAGATCTAATGACTGATCTAATTGACTGTTTAAAGCTACTAAACCAGCACACACAAAAACACAAAAGCAGAGAGAGACAGGACCACAGTCACAGACGAACAGACAGTTGCATTATTATGAATGAGACAGACAAAGCTATCAACACAATTTCTCTAAATGTTCTTACAATGCTGCACTGTACGATTTATGCTGTTAAACAATGCTGTCCTGTCTGGACACGCCAGCACTGGTAATTACTCATTTATTTTTTTTATACATATAAATGTATATATTATGTAAGTGAGTTGTAGCAGATTCTCTCCCCCCAGGGCAAGCCGTTTTGCCGTTCATACAGACGTGTATCCATGTCACAACAAGGAATACGGCTGGAATTAGTCATCTAAGATGTGACTCTTTCCTAAGCGCATTACTCCTACGGAACACTTTTCCGGGCAAGTCCCAGACTGCCCAGGAATGCTGATTTAAAGGGGTCTTATAAGACTAATGGTAAATGATGTCAACACCTGGCAGACAAAATGTTTTCTCATTGTGTCTGAATAGGTGTATAAAAGACAAGGACACTTTATTATCTGTCTGTTCCTAATGTTTTATTTCCTCACCTATTATGTGTGTTCTGTACAGTTCCCAATTGTCTTTTCTGCTAAGGTCTTTATGTGCCGTTGTTACTCGCTATTCCAGCAAAAATTATTGTTTGAAAAGGCTCTGCAAGGCTGGTTTTCTGAGCTGGGGAAGCATATTAGTGTTGCACTGTGCTTTGAAACCCAGAATGGAAAGGCTTCATCATATATCTGCAAGCTCAAAAACTTTAGTCCAGAAGATAAACGCCTTGTGCACTATGGACTAAAGTTTCGTTCGTTTTTTTCCAAAAATATACTTGGCCACTCAGATTGAACAAGGATGGGATTGTGAAAAGAGATCCCCAATTGCATATAATGTCTCTGGGTTCCGGTGAGTTGTTCCTTGGCAGATCAGTAAAGATAATGTGCTTAGTCATTAATTTTATCAGTGCTACTTTATTTGATGTCCACCCCACCCCTACTCCCATTGAAAGCCATCCATTCCATTCAAACATGCTCATGCAAGCCCCATCCTTCTCTGAAGTTGCCTTTTCATTGCTTAAGGTGAATTTTTGGGGGATTTTTTTGGGGGGATGTAGCCTGCCCCAGCATGCCAGAGCGATACATTAATACCTGTGGACCACCATGTCGTTCGATGCAAATCCCAGAGATGATAACCGACAGCAGACACAGCTCACTGCAACACGTGAAGCACGCAGGCTGGGATGCATAAAGAACTGCCACGTTTTTTTTTTATTGATTTTTTTTTCCCCATTAATCCGCCTCATGTCAAACACGATTCAACTTGTCGAGCTTTGTTTTTAAAACATCTGCACTTCGTTACATTGGCAAGGATGTAGCTATTCCATAGAAGACTGACTTCTTTGTATTGGCAATAAGATGAAGACCATTTTAGTCTTTTCAAACCCCATTGCGCTTGTTTAAACTGTGCTATTCCCACCATCCCACCAGACTTGCGCTGGGGTCTGTAGATATATATATATATATATATAATTTAAGCAGCCAGATTACTTGGTGGATTTTTAATGACAAAAGTGAAATAAAAGCTGTTGTGGTTTTAAATGAAGTCATATTGAAAGCTGTTTGTAATGTAGCCTCAGTATTTACTTAAGACTCTCTGTGGTGAGAACCAGCGTGTTTCATTGTTTTAATGTATGTAACAACCTGTACTGTATTTCTCATTGCCAACATTTCAAGGACTGATCAAGCAAAGCATATGACAGCTGACTGTTAGGCTGTGAAAAATGACATAACAATAACATGTAACCCATATAAATGTAACCTTTTTCTAAGGTTCCCTGGTCAGTTTGACAATGTAATGGGATTTTCTAAATTCCAATATATTGTGATTTTAAACATATCTTTGTAAATTGAATAGTGAAATCACCTACACTTTTTGAAGCGTTTACGCGAGACAGTAACAGGAAGGATATTGACACAGAATTATTTTTGCAACCGACAGTCCCTCCTGAACCGAAAATCACAAAACGTACCATAAATAAATAACCAGCACGCTCTTTGTGTTCCCTAGTGGCATGATGCTATCTGTTGTATTGGACTGTATTAGATGAAGTGGGATCCCTCTCTTATGCCTCCTGTGTCTCTCTGATTCCAGTACTCTCCCCTGCTGAAGAAGCTGTACTGTCAGATTGCCAAGACCTGTCCCATACAGATCAAGCTGTCCTCGCTGGCCCCCCCGGGCAGTGTGATCCGAGCGATGCCGGTCTATAAGAAGGCAGAGCATGTGACCGAAGTGGTGAAGCGCTGCCCCAACCACGAGCTTGGCAGGGACTTCAATGACGGTAAGTCACCTCAATCCGTTATGCCCTGGGGCTTACCTTCTATAAAGGAAGGAAGGAGGCAAAGATAAAAGGTACTGGTACAGCATAGCCAAGCTGGCTGGAACCTGGGTGAAAGTAAAAGTGTGGGAAAATGGGGGAAAAGCAGGGAAATACCTGCATGATCGATGCCTGTGTCAGTGTCCGGGGTGATCACACACCATATTGTCTCGCTTGGCAATAAGGCAGGTATAGAAGGTGGTCAGTTGGAACTCTCCTAGCATAAACTGTTACTGTATGTTGGATATTTGCACATGGCCATTGCCTGACACCTGATGATTAACATCTTAAAGACACATTACTAGTAAATCAAATCATGTTATTGAACTAGTTATAAGGTTTCTAATTAATGCCTCAGTTGCACCTCCTTTGTATTGTATTATAAATAACATTGGAATGTTTCTGTTACATGGCTGTTTTATTGGTTGGTAGCAATGGGTTCTTAAAATAAAGCGTTGCAGTTTTTCAATCGGTTTATGCAGATTTTCTGAGGCAATGCAGTATTGTTTCAATTCTGGGTGTTTGCCGTTATTGATGGATAAGAGCAACAAAACAAGATTGTGTGAAAAACAGCATTGCACCCAGGGACTGATAAAGAATGCACTCCTTATTTCCTTTAGGTCAGGTGGCTCCAGCGAGTCACCTGATTCGAGTGGAAGGGAATAACCTGTCCCAGTACGTAGATGACCCAGTGACTGGGAGGCAGAGTGTGATGGTACCTTATGAGTCACCACAGGTATGCGTTTTCCAGTTTGCATGGTTCGTTTTCCAGTTTGCATTGTCCTACATGGAAATCTGTTACTGTTAATATCATTAGTACTGTACCACAAACTGGCAGCCCTGCAATAACCATAGCACTGTACCAGGGATCATTGGATCATTATATATATGTATAAGGCAGATTTTTTTTAAACGGGATAGCTACTGGCTTTTACACAGGATCAGTATGCAGATCACATGGGCTCTTGTGTCTTTTATTCGATATAGACCCCTAACACGGCAGAAAGTCGAGACAATCTTAACACCTAGACCTATTATATTATTAACCTTTAAAAATAAAATCACCATACTTTACCAGCATGCTTTCAGAGGTAGTCACTGTATGTTGCTCTGCAGTGCCATCTAGTGGCCTTGTATTGCATTTTAATACATTTGTAACTGAACATCCCAGCAGTAGTTATCAAAGCTGTCTTTTTTTGTGGATTCTTTCAATAGAAAAAAACAGATTAAATAGTAGATTCATTGCTGAAATCATCAGCAGCTCTTGTGCTAAAATATCATTTGTTTTTCCAGGTTGGAACAGAATGCACTACGATCTTGTACAACTTCATGTGTAACAGCAGTTGTGTGGGAGGCATGAACAGAAGACCCATTCTTATTATTATAACTCTGGAGACCAGAGAGTGAGTGTGCCTTTTACTATCATGCAGTACGGATCTGTGTGCAGTAACCAACAGGCCATACCTACAACCAAGAAACATATTAGTGTACACTTACTGTTCACTGCTCATGAAGTTAATTGATTGTTGTAGCATGGCCGCGTGCTGTGCAAGGTGAGTCATACAGTCAGGGGAGCGCAGGTTCGTGTCCTGGCTGTGTGAAATCGCCGGTCTTCACTGGGGTTTCCAGAAGGAGTGTCTCATTGGCTCTGGCGATCCCACGGTTAGGGAGGCAAAACTGGCAGGGACTGTTTCTCCTCATCGCGCTAGAGCAGACACTATCGCTGACATCCGCTTTCGAGTTTCTGGGTGTTTCAGTTCTCCTGCGGAATTGCTGCGGTGAGGAGAAAAATTGGGGAGAAAATCAGGAGGGGTAAAATAATTGGCCACTCTTAATAAAAAATAATAAAAAAGGCTGTATGGGATAACAATGATGCTTGTATATGCAACTCTTTGGACGACGTGTACGAATCTGTTCCGCTATGGCAGTGTGTTCTTGTCCTGAACCCGAGTCTCTGTGTGCAGTGGCCAGGTCCTGGGTCGCAGGTCGTTTGAGGGGCGTATCTGCGCCTGTCCTGGGCGGGACAGGAAAGCAGACGAGGATCACTTCCGCGAGCAGCAGGCCATGAACGACAGCGTGAACAAAAACGGCAACGCAAACAAACGCAGTGAGTTCACGTGTGTGATTCCATCGCAGCAGGGTTTGAATAGCAGACTGATCAGAACTGCTGCTGAGAACCTAAAGCTACACTTAATCCTTATTACAGCACATCATTTACAACGCAGACTGAGTTACCATTCACAACTGGTACTGAGACAAAGGGGGAGTAGACATGCATTACAAAATATTATTATTATAATTGGCACACTCCACTTAGCGATGTACATACTGTGTTTACTGCATTTAATGAATCTGACCAGCATTTTTCTCACTGCAACAATACAAGCTTATCATGGTTGATTACTCGCTTCCAGTAAAATCAAAGCACAGTAAATTAGAGCATGCATTAACTTCTAAGGCTGTTGCGTCAGTGAAGGAATTGAACTCATCTTCCTGCCTTTCAGCTTTTAAACAGACACCTCCGAACATCCCAGGCCCCAGCATCAATATGAAAAAGCGACGACATGGTGAAGAGGAGATTTATTATATTCCTGTAAGTGTGAAGCTAAAACTTCCTGCCCTTATGCCCCAAAAGTGCCTTTTTTTGTCAATGAGCCCCTGCCCTTTTAATGTCCTCTGCTCGTTACTGATGCTGGTAATTGCACGGTGTAATAACACATGGACAGCCTACATAAATATAAGTCCCAGATTGCTGTCTATCATTGCCAATGAAAACCACAGCTGGACGAGCACAGGGGGGGCCAATCCTGGTTCTGGGTTTTCGTTCCACCCGAGTTCTCAATTACTTAATTGAACCAATTACTTTCTTAATTTGTCAACACTAATTTCCAGATCTTCAGCCATTGAGGATTTAAAGGTACCCAGAAAACCCTGCAGGACTGTGGCTCTCCAGGACTAGGGTTGGCCACCCCAGGACTAGTACATCGACCCTACAAAAAGACCCCGCAGTTCCTATTGCACACACTATGTTTCTGGTGTGTGGTTTGACTCCATTCCTCCTTTTTGCCCTGCTAGGTGCGTGGCCGGGAGAACTTCGAGATCCTGATGAAGATCAAGGACAGTCTGGAGCTGGTGGAGCTGGTCCCTCAGCAACTGGTAGACTCGTACAGACAGCAACAGCAGCAGCTGCTCCAGAGACAGTGAGTGCTCCCTATCAGGCTGGGGCACAGGGTCCCAACCAGTGGTGTAGTCCAGCCGGAACGGTAGTATTTTCTATAGGCAGCTCAGACATCATCATTCTGCCACTGACACGCAGACACCAGTCAGCGCCTCATACATGGTCCAGTGGTAGGGGTTAGGATTTTCAGGTTTTGTTTCAAACTCCTTTCAGGTTTTAATATGGCATTATTTCTGCACATGCAGTCAAAGAGGAAAATGCAATTCTGCTTTATCTGACCAAAACTGGACACAAACTCCTCCGCTGTTGCAGTCATTATCAGTCCGGTCCAGTCTGCCTGTGCGCTGTAGCTCTTCTGAAAAGCCTCCCTGTTGTTAATCCGCAGGAACCCCATCCAGTCCCCCACCTCTTACGGCTCTGTGCTCCCCAACATGAGCAAGATGCACGGAGGAATCAACAAGCTGCCTTCCGTCAACCAGCTCGTGGGACAGCAACCCCAGCAAAGCCAGAGCGCAGCACCCAGCATGGGACCCATGGGTGAGGATCTATTAACGCAGTCACATTTAAAAAAGTCACGTTCGAAAAACATACTGTGCAACATTTTTTATGTAGTGTACAGGATGTATATAATACTCTTTTTTGTCTCCTGTTTTAATATATATATTTTTTTACCACTTGCAGGTCCCGGCATGATGAACAGTCACCACATGCAGCAGAACGGTGACATGAATGGAGGTCATTCTGCCCAGTCAATGGTGTCCGCATCCCACTGCACCCCTCCCCCGCAATATAACCCTGACCCCAGCCTCGTCAGGTACTTCCCATTCCACTGCAATGGCTCCATGCTTAATTAACACGTGGTTACCCCCGGTGCACAGTCACTTTGCCACCTGACTTCATTCACTTTTTAGCTGGGAAATAGCGTTTGGGGAAAATAATATATGAATTTATGCAGTATTGCTGAATGCTGAACAATATTTATTTATTTTGCTTTTGACTGATTACTTTATGAGTATATTTTAAGTGTGGGGTTGTGGGATTTAAACACCCCACAGTAAAAATTTTAAAACCCCACAAAAAAAACCTTTAAGCAAAAAATATTTTTTAAAAGTTTGCAGTACTGAGAATTCTCATAATGTCAATATCATGTTACTTTATAATATATATACTTTATAATATATATATATATATATATATATATATATATATATATATATATATATAATGCATTCTAACATAATCCACCAGGCATCTATATAATGTTATTTGCGCATTGTGGCAGGAGAGTTGTCATAGCAAAGACTGCCTTTTCCTGCTTAAACGTGATAGTTTTTAGTGCTGAGAATTCTCACAGGCTCAGTAATCTGTTACTTTATAATTCAGTGTGGAGCAGGGTTTTAACCCATCCCTGGCTTCAGAATAGAAACGCTATTGAGTAGACTAAAGCAACTCACGTGTTACACTGCCTAGCAGTTAAATAGTAAATATAAAACTCAGAGAACGTCCTCATGTTAGTTCATAGTCTCGTTTATAATCAAGTTTAGTTTCACCTTCTGTTCCTTTTTTTTTTAATTACTCAAACATATCAAATATACATATATATATAAAATGTAAGGAGTTAGTAGAAAAAAAATCTTAATCCTATAGAGGGTCGCGGTGAGCCGGAACCTAACTGGGCAGGCACAGGGTGCAAGGCAGGACTACACCCTGGATGGGACGCCAGTCCATCACAGGGCAGCTAAGAGGCCATTTAGAGAGGCACTATGAAATATGAAATGCACTTGCCAAATACTGTGCAGTGTATTAGAAAATGTATTAATTAGCATGTGCTGGACAGAAAGCAAGGTCTGCTAATGGAGCGTGAGAGCTATCAGAATGGCTGTGCAGATGAAGAGATGTGCTGTGAATCTGTGCATTGTAGTTATGACAGGGAAACGTTAGTTTGTTCTCAATACTACAGTAAGTCACATTCCTTTAAAACGAATAGTTGGTAGCTTCAAATGTCATTTTAATCCGTTAAGTACCAAATACATTTTTCTTTGACAAAATCAGAACATAAGCTGTATTTATGTAATTTGATACATTACATTCAGACTTAACTTTTGCTGTTAACAAAATTAGAGTAAGTTAGCATAACAATACAGTTAAAGAGAAAATTAAATTAACAGGTAGATGCCAGTTAAAAATGCTCCGAAAAATATATGTTTTAAAATCCTGAGGGTGTTTTTTATAGGGCACTAAAGGAGATATGATTAACAATGGAACTGTGGATGTTTCTGAGTTTGTATTATATTTATGAAATGCTGTTACAAATATATGTGATTTTACTTTTCATCTGTAGCCCGGATTTTTATTTTTATTTTTTATTATTATTGTATTTATAATAAAAAAAAAATGACAACATGAAAAAAAAAAAGTGTTCGGAATTATTAATATAATACACGTATACTTTACTGTATGTTTCATACCTTTAAATTGTTTTGATAAAAAAAAAAAAATGCTGTGATCTTGAAAACTCCATACTGTAAATATAATTAAAATCAATTATATATATATATATATATATATATATATATATATATATATATATATATATATATATATATATATATATATATTATATATATATATATATATAAAATAAAAACACAGGTACATATTTTAAACGTTTGAGCAATTACCAGCTGCTAGTTAACATTAGCTAGGAGTGGAGATCCCGTATCTTTGAGCCTTGACCTTCTTGTGCTAATTATGTGGAGGATTCTAATCACTGGCCCTTAGTCTCAGTGGGATTCGTTTTGTTTCTGAACAGTTTTTTATCGAGTCTCGGATGTCAAAACTGCATTGAATACTTCACATCCCAGGGGTTACAGAACCTGTACCATCTCCAGAACCTAACCATGGAGGTAATTGCATTTATTGAATATCTTTTGACAACATTGTAATGCAGTAAGAAGGTGCACTTCTTAGTCTACATATTTAGATTTAAATGGATTTTTTATTTTTATTTTTTTTGTAAATGGTATACAGTACCACCAGGTGGCCAAATGCTGTAACTGCTACAAGGAAAAATCAGATGTAAAATTTTCCGCACAGCACCTTATTGGCTGTGATGTAAACTCTATTTACTGTGTTGCCAGAAGGCTTTAACCTTTCTTCAAACATCCATACAGGTCTTTCAAAGACCTTAACTCGCTGTATTTTTATTGCATGTATTTAATAAGTGGGTCACAACACCACTGTGCCAAAAACCCTAAATGGTTAAAATATGCCTGGACTGGAATGGCACCACGAGGATAGATGTCATAGAACAGCCCTCTGTTTGGCGTTGCTACGAGTTTGACTATTTGTTCTGTTTCTGCCCCTTTGCTTCTCGCAGGACCTTGTGGCTCTGAAGATCCCAGAGCAGCTCCGCCTTGTTATCTGGAGAGGGCTCCAGGACCTGAAACAGGGTCACGACTACGGGGGCCAACAGCTGATCCGCTCCTCCAGCAGCAACACCTCCACCATGGCCATCGGCCCCACGGGGGAGCTGCAGCGGCAGCGTGTCATGGAGGCCGTGCACTTCCGCGTGCGACATACCATCACCATCCCCAACCGCACTGGCACGGGAACCTCAGAGGACTGGCCTGACTTCGGCTTCGACGTCCCGGACTGCAAGTCCCGCAAGCAATCCATCAAGGAGGAGTTTACAGAAAATGAGATCAATTAGCGAACTGTCCACCACAGCAGCGACGAAACAAAAGAGGGGCGGCCGGGAGGGGAGGGGGTGTGGGGAGTTTACAGCGGAAACAAAATAAACCAGAAAGACTCTTGAGATTCTTCTTTTACCCCGTTAAAGGAGTTTTAAGTCAAGGCACTTTTTTTTTTTTTTTTAAGTCGTGAGAGATGGAAATCTGGAGTTTTTAAACCGTGGTATAATGGCTCTTATTTGACACTCGCTGTCTTTAATTTGGACATTTAAAAATAAAAAGGAGCGGTCTTGAATATCGGGGGTGGGGTAATCGAAACACTACAGTAAGGGTTTTCCAAATGTGAATTTTGTGCAGCTGAAGCAGGTCTTGTTTTCGAGGAATAAGGAGGTATTTAGGTTGTGGGGCTCACCAGTGTTTTTCACATACTGATGTTATAAAGGGTGGAGTGTACAAACACCTGCTTGGTCTAGTCTAGTATTTTGTGGTCGGGTTTGCTGTCCTAAAATAAATTTAAAAACCAAGGAGAAAATGATGCATTGTAAAACACGGGGAGACTGTTGCTGTTACCTGCGTAGCTAGTGAACCGCCTTCCCTCCACTGATATTAACAAGGGGAGACCCACGCCCTAGAATAGGAGCCACGCCCAGCCCCATACTGACTAGAATAGGAGCCACGCCCACCCCCATACTGACTGGAATACAAGCCACGCCCACCCCCATACTGACTAGAATAGGAGCCACGCCCACCCCCATACTGACTGGAATACAAGCCACGCCCACCCCCATACTGACTGGAATACAAGCCATGCCCACCCCCATACTGACTGGAATACAAGCCACACCCACACCCATACTGACTGGAATACAAGCCACACCCACCCCCATACTGACTGGGATAAAAGAGCTCCACCTCCTTCCTTCACTCCTCCCAGTCTCTGCCATGCATATCTTTAGTCTGCCTGTGCGCAATTTATTCAACGGACTGCCAAAACGAACAGGATGCTTCTGAGCGCGCGGAAAATTAGGGAGATTCAGTGACCAGCTATCGACGAATATATGTAAGAAAAAATGTACAGTTGAAAGACAAATTTGTTTTGCTCTTTTTAACATTAAAACAAGTGTTCTCTGATAATGTGTTTAAATGTGTGCCCTTAGAGACTGCTGTCGTTCCGTTGTGAATGTTGCTTCTTATGTAAATGTAAATACATGTACATTGAAACAGATGCGTGAACAATCACGTTTGTGTATTTTTTGTGGGATCAACCTTACAAGTGATTTGTCACATAATAATTTGAACTTTTTTTGTATTATTATTATTATTGTTATATTATTATTTTTTATTGAAATAATAAGATTGGTATTTACCATTTTCATAAAAAAAACAAATACAGGAATTTTTGTTTGTTATTTTGTTTTTGATGAAATCGATACTGTATTCCTTTTAACAAGGCCTTCTGATCGCTTAGTCATTATACACGAGCAGTTTTCCATACTTACCCAGTGTATATGATGCCTTAAATCTCAGGAACACCAGACTGATTGCAGATCATGAGCATATTTTAATTTTCTTGGCTGTTAGCAGATGGGACCTGTGCAAAAAGACAAGCTATGTGGTTTTAAAAGAGGATATAGTTTCTAATAATATATGTATATATCTGCATGTAATAATGGTTTGTAGAATCTGGGGGCAGTACACAGTATGTGCACCGGTGATTAAGGGCAGCTGAAACTGCGTATTTGTGGTGTAAAAAAACCCCTAGAAAGTGCTTCTGTATTATTGAATTGCTTGATATTAGATTTGGGACTTTAACTACAGCAGTGTGCAAATGTATTAGAACACCCCGTTGCTTCTGTAGTTTTGATATGCTGTGTGTGTGAAATCAAACCACTAATGAAAAAACCTTGGGAAATTGGCAAAATAGGCAAATTAGTGATTGTTTAATTTAATTGATGGCTTTAAAAAGGCCACACATGCAATTAATTAATCTAAAATAGTAAGAGAAAAGGAACACGTAGCCACAAATGATAAAATGCAGGAGACTATTTAGAAGTTGTTTAAGATGCCTAATTTAAAAATGGTCTAACATTTTCACACTAGTGCCTAATGTTTCTATATCATTGATTATTGACTGAAAATTTAACTTCTCACACCCAGAAGTTTTCATGCAGGTAGGTATATACATACAGGATATATAAATGACCAACCGTGAGGTGTTCTGATACATTTACACACTACTGTATATTCCAATTGGAAATAATACAGTTCGTTCCACTAGGTCCCTGTCTTTGTGAAACTGCTTCTAACTGAATAGAAAACACTTTATATATTTTTGCTGAATGGGTGATACTTTATATGCAAGATTTGTAAACTGGAAAGAGCCCTTTTAATCACACAATCACAGGAGAGAACCATTTCAGATAACATACAATTGATACATGCAGTAAGTAACATGGTAAGATTTCGATACAGCCACAGCTGTGGGGTTATCTGTACTTATTGTGGAAACTTACTGGTAGAAACAGGTGAGCAGACTGTGCTCCAGGTTAGGGTTAAACTGAAACGTTAGATAAGCACACTTCTGTTCTACTCTATCGTAAGCAGCGCAATTTAAATGATCCGAGAAGCCTAATCTAAGTTCTTAATTTTGTTATTTTGATACAGTCCGTTGGTCTCTATTTGAACTGTTTAGTAGTTGCTAGTTTGCATTGATGCGTCTCAGATTGCCAGTACTCTACAAGCAGAAGAACTTGGGGATGTTTTTTTAGTTATATATTATTTGTCCGGTCTCAGATTTCACTGCTATGGCTTACAGCTCAGGGATAGTGATTTGGTTTATTTTTTTTGTTCTCCCTAGGCAGTAAACCACAACCGATTTTCTCACCATGTATTTACATAATTAATGTGTTTTTGATCACAAATCATATGCTGAAATTTATATCTTCACCTCTCTGGTGCTAAAAAAAAAAGCTAATCTTTAGTTTTGTTTTAGAATCTATTGTTATTATTCTGTATATTTTGGTTACTCCTCCTTGCAGTGCAAGGCAGCCTTTTCATTTTAAATTTTCTTTTTGTTGTGCATGCAATGCCTAAGAGCTTGAGATTGGGATGTTTTTATTCATATATGAACTTGTCATTGAGGCGAGATGGAAACCTATTTTTTCGTGCCTTTGGGTTTTATTTTTATTATCCTGAAAGCACATTTACTTGATGTTTTACGTATAGAATTTAAGCGCTCTGCTGTATTCATGATGCACTTAATTTACCATATTTTGCAAGTTGTTTTTTTTTAACTTTTTTTAATCTTGTATAGATGTGAACAGGGCTTTAAGGCAGGAATTCAAAACTTGAAAACTTGCTGTAGTAAAAAGAAAAACTAATAAACACTTTGCAGTCTATTCAATTGATCTAAATACCACCATCATTTAAATCAATAAAACAGAGAGTTACATGCTCCATTTGAACCAACCTGTGGCTGTATTTATATGATAGGCTGTTTAAACTTTAGATCAGTTGATTAGATCCCACTGACGGCTAAGCCAATCATTTTAAGCTTTGCAGAACGAAAACTTGTACCCACTAGAGGGCGATGTTGTACTGCAGGCCACTCTGGTGCAGAAAACAAATCTCATAGGTGCTGATGTGCTACAGGGACAAAGCAATGGTGATGCATTCATAGTCCACTTATTACTGGTGCACGTATACTTTTACTGTACATAGCAGTGAATGTGTTAGCTAGTCAGAGCTAACAAGTGTTCAAGTCCTGAATACCTGGGAACTTTGTGGAGAAATGCAGTCTGGTGCACATACTGTAGCTACGGTAAAGGACAGTGTAGCTCACATGGAATTTACGCTTGCAGCGAGTAGCAGATTAAAGCACTTTATGGCTTTAAGATTTTATGAAAAATAAAATGTACGTTTTAATGTTCAATAATGCTTTTTCTTTTCAGGCAGTATTAATTGTTACGTACTCCGAACTGTTCATTGTAGTTAATTATTTTAATTTTATTTTGTAATGTTTCTTTGGAAAATCATTTTCTAGCTGTGTTTTCAAGTGCTTTTTGTAACACAATAAAGGACACCTGTATTATAATTTTGCTTATTTTTCAGATGAAATCTGTACAAACGATTCACAAAATTTATATTTTCACATTTTGCGTCAATGCTCAAAACGTATATTTCATGTACATGTGCACTCACAGATACTGTAAAAACAACCAGATCCCAGTTCTAAAGAAGAGAAGGTGGCAAAGTCTAGCCCTCCACCTAGCAGTGACGTGATCTGTAAACTGCTGGCTATCACAGAGCACCGCATCAAACCCTAAAGTATAGCACGCCTTAAATGTTGCAATTAAGTTTCTGTAAATAGGAGTTTATGCAGCCTGCAGTGATGGTGTGGTCGGTAGGTTTTTGTCAAGGATAGTTATTACATTAATAAGTGTGCAATACACTCCACCTGTTCCAACCTGTATAAAAGGGTATAGCAATTTTGCAGTTTTTGCAAAATGAATCCTTTTGGATGCAGCTTTAACACAAAAATGAATCAATGCCTAATCATTCTTGGGGCACTTGTCAGCTTTGCTCCCTCTTAAATAAGTAATCTTGCACTGTAAGAACAGTAAAGAAATTCAAAACCTCAGGTAGGTGCACAGCTAAATAATAAATGAGACTCCAAAGCTGAGGGCATTGCATAAGTGAAGACACAGTGTAGCTCGGAGGACAGTATTCTACAAGTCCCTTTCATTACAATCACATACCAGCTACACACCGAGCAATGTGCAGAATAAGACCTTGAGTGAAGGCACTGCTGAGGACACTGACAGTAAAGGTAAAAGGATGTACTTCCCAGATCAAGCAGCCACTGTCATTGTAGCAGCTCTCCGTCTGCAATCTGAACCAACAATTACGGCAGTGCCCCAGTGCCAACAGAAGATAAATGAAACAACACTGCCCTCCATTTAAAAAGATAGCATTCAAGAGCAACTTGGTAGTGTATTTTTTTATGTAGTTTCTATTACCTTTGTATCATTCTTGTTTCAGTCGTCATCCTGGTGACATTTTAAACCTCTGAAGTCTAAAGCACCCTTGTGGTCTAACTACAGCTCCAAGAACAACGTCCTGCCTGCCTGAAATAGTTTCTGATGCTAAGAAATGCAGACATGGTCTTTTATTCCAGACCATTAGCGAACCTTCGGGAAACTAAAAGTTTTGTGACACACACTAGCCAATCGTGTTTGAGATGCACAAGCATGATAAATATACAAATTCAACAGTAAACATGTACACACATACAAAGATAGCCAGGAATAGTTTTCACAATATCTGTCTGGAGCGACACAACCATATTCTTTTTATTGGCACAGCTGAATTCCATTTGGAATTCAAATTATTTTGCAGTCGTTACTATAGCTACAGCAGTGCAGTAAACCTGGATTTTGTGTGCATCTGACAAAACTTAAGGCACAAGATATTTCACCACTGAAGTTCCAGTCTAAGTTTCACAAGACACGTGGATCTCAAATCGCGTATGCTCTGTAATAATGGAGTTCCGAGACTGATTCCTTCAATGCTATTTTCTTGTTTAGTGATTTTTTTATGGAAAAGGAGGACAAAAAAAAATGCTTGGTCCATAAATGGTTAACTAGTTAAAGAAGGACAAGTTTTCACAACGCAACCACATCTTCAGCTCTATAATACTGTGTCAGGAGGGTTAGAAAGCTCTGCATGGGATTCAGTATTCAAGGCAAATAAATAAATAAAATGCATTAAAAAAAAAAAATTTAAATCAAAGTAAGGACTGGCCAAGAGGCGATGCAGTATTGTAGAATACTGAACGGTTGGGAGTAGTCATTGCTAAAATACAGATCACAGATACAGACACAGCTACTGATGAATGCATGGTCTGATTTTATTAAAAAAAAAAAAAAAGAGAGATGAAAAAAAGCCTTAATTTGGGGAACCTTTTAAAAAGACAAAAAGTTCAGCAGCTTGACTTCCATTGAAATGAATGTGTCCTAAAAAGGCAATTTGGAAATTCCTTGTCCTTTATAAATGTCTGAATGAAAAGAGTGAGGGATAAGTCTCTCATGAAGACAGAAAAATGATTAACTCTGTACAGAACGGTGACAACTGCTTTAAACCAAAAAAGTCTCCTGTCAAGTATCAGAAATGCTCCAAGCTGCGTGGCTCCAGGCTGCGTGGCTCCAGGCTGCCCCTCACTGCACCTCGGTCTTGATGATAGTGGTGTCCAGAGCCTCGTTGCGCAGGTCCACAGCCGAGCCGTTCCTCCACGACTGCTCTGCCGCGGCCGCCACCTGGATTGTCCACAAGTACTGCTCTTTGGTGAAGAAAGGGCTTTCCCTTCCTGCCGGAACAACGAGAAACAGAGGAAGAGGAGGGTTATTCTATAGAACGTTTAGCACTGTCCTGCTGGAATCATTATTCAACACTGTTTCCAGTTCCAAGATCTTACGGGCCATCTTCGTTAAAGCATCTGGTAAAAAGCGATTAGGAAATGATTCTCTAAAATCGATTCTGCCCTAAATGAAGCGTTTGTTTCAGACAAGAAGTATTTTTTAAGCTTTCCTCCGACGTTCCTGAACTTCCCAATGGAAGAGTTTAAAAATGAAAGTAAGGAACTATTTTCAATAGGCAGCAGTGGTGTAGTCGAGCCAGACAGTCACATGAGACATCCCCAGTCTGATTCAGTCAGCAGTCCTCTCGATGCAATGAAAAGAGCATCAGGAACAACTTCTATTACAAACTACTTCTTTAAGAAGGCTAAACATGATGACGAAGACGACAGCAACAGTGCATCCACTACGACTGTGGACACAAAGAAAGAAAGTAAAGCATTCTGACAAGATCGAGAAAGGCACTGCGTGGAAATACTTGCAGAAATTAGATAAATGCATTGTCTATTATATGTGTTACTAGAAGTTCAGTCTACAAATAAAATGTGAATTTGTAGTACAATAACTTTTGGTTAAGAAAATCAATATTTTAGAAGGTGTGCTGGTCAGATTTAGGACTGCACCACTGGTCTTAAAATACTTTTGCACGAAACAAACATGAACGCGTTAGATAAGCATTTTAGAAGGGAAGCTTGACACATCCCCTACAATCAGCAGTGTATGGTTTGTTAATACCGGCAGGTTTACAGAGCTGTGTGAACTGAGGAAGACCCTCCCCCTCCCCCGGAACGAACCTCTGAGAGTCCTGAGGAAATGTCGCAGCAGCTCTCTGTAGGCATCTCTGTAGCGCTCTGCAGTGTCCTGCAGACAGAGAGCCGCCGAGGTGCTGTGGTCCGAGATGCCCAGGGGGTTGCGATTGTCCATCTGCAGGGAGCCCTCTGTCCCGTGGACCTGGGGAAAGGGGAGCCACAGAGAGACCATTGAAAAAGCACTGCCTAGAAAGCTTTGGTGGCTTTTCCCGTGCCTCTAGAGCTTACGAAGGAAGAGCTCTAGGCGAATTCTGTTATCCTGTTATTAAAACAGCTTGACAGTATATATAACAGTGCCGATCGACTCAATCCCCGATGTCTTTTCCCCCCTCCCGACATCATGTTGAGATTTTAAAACAGCGTTGGATAAATAATATCGCTTTAGTAAATCAGACCGTTTCACAGATGCAAGAAGCTTGAGTCAGAGACGTTGCAGAGACATGTTTGGCAGGTTACTACATCAAACACACAACGCACAGGCAAGCTTCAATGAACCCTTTAAGTGCGGTGGTCAGACACGTACTTCCAGTCTTTGGTCACAGCTCTTGTTGCAGTGCTGGCTGGTGTCCAGAGAGGCGATGGCCCCGCTAGGGAACTTCATGCTGACAGAGATCGAGTCAGGTTCCTTCACTGCAGCCATCTCTGCAAGGACGGAGCACAGAGGTCACTTTCACCCTCATCAATGCAATCCAAGTGCGCTCTAAAGATTTTGTAGCTGTCCTATTCAAATGGTACACATTTACAAATACCGAATTCATGCAAATCTTTTTTTTTTTTTTTTTACAAGAAACAGGAGTTGGTTTGCTTTAGAATACCTCTGCAGAATGCATGTCCGAGCGAAAAGATGGTATCTGGGGCGCTTTCTCCCAGCAACCAACAGATGACGTCAATATCGTGCACCGCTGTGTTGTAGAATATCCCACCTAGGACACAAAGAGCAGTATGAAGCCATGCCAGGGGGTTGCCAGGTAAACAGGACAAAGAGCATCGCGTTATTGCACACAATCAGATGCAATAGGTGCAATAAAACAAATCCAGCATTTATGGTGGCATTGTAACTAGACTGGAGTTACTGTCGCTGCTGGCTGCGGGGTTGTTTACCCTTGGTTAAAGCCTGCTTTCTTTATGCACCTGCGCGGTGTTAATGAGAGCCATTTCCTGCTGCAGGCTGGGCTCACTGAGCACAATGCTCTTATTGAAGCCAGGCGGTATGAGGAAATAGAGGATGTCATCTCAAAAACAAACACAGCTTGAAAATAGATTCAAAATAAACGTTGGTATTCAAAGCCACAGGCGTCCAATTACAAAAGTGTCCCTGAAATCTACTGTGCACCTTACCGGACCAAAACAGGTTTACTCGAACCATCCATTGTATTCAAGTCAAACAAAAACCATCTCAGGATTGGAACAGGAAGCTGTTAGTAAGACATGCCCATCATTACTGCAATCACAAAGGCAGAACGCACTTTTAAGTGCCATACGAGTTTGCCAATGAATAATTGTTTAATGAAATCTGTAAAGATGAAATTCATTTTATATTCCTTTATTCGTGTTGATACAAACCTAGTCTGGATGAATGTGACACCAAAGCTGTTTTTTGTTTTAAATCAAATGGCCCTCCTCGATGTTAAGCAGGACTACAAGTCCCAGAATGCACTGCGGTGTGAAGCAATGTGGTCAACCTATCGAAAGGCTGAACCGCTCCATACCTGAGGATTTGATCGCTGCCACTGAGGGAGGGGGATACATTCTGCTGACAGTCGATATCCTCTGAATTCTACCCAGCGTTTCATTTTCATGGACCCTCTTGTACAGAAACTGCAAGGCTGGGTCGAAACGCCTAAACAAACAGAGATTTTTTTTATATATATATACTAGTGATACACATGTGGCTGATCTGGAATTAAGTTGCAGAGAACAACACTTACTTGAAAAATCCACAAACCAGTGGCTTTCCACAGCGGCTGGCTTCATCAAAACACGACTCCGCGATGTGTCTGTTCAGGCTGGGCAGCTTCTCACAGAACACCCCTTTACCTGAGAAAGACAGGTGAGTGATAAGGTCTCAACAGCACCACTGAAGTGCACGACCAAAATGTGTATATATGTAAATATAAAGTCTACAAAGAAACGCAGAACAAAAATAGAAATGTTTCTGCCAATTGACAACAAGCGTGTTCTAAGACAGAGACTTCACGGACGTGTAGTGGACGTGTGGTGCTACCCTTGTAAAGGTTTAATGTGGTGTACCGTGGTTATAGCACAGATAAAGAAAAGCGACATTATGGTAAAGCACTGTAAATCAGATGTATGGTAAAGCATGGTATATTCGTAGTATAGTGAAAAGCATGGGGAACAGTCAAATTACTGTGCAGCTGCACTAGCTTTTTAAAGGTAAAGGTTGCATCTCCTGATAAAAACAGGCTAACACACCCACCTGCTCGCAAGGCATCCAGAACTATTACTGAGGCTTCATCTGGAGGGGAACAAACCACCACCCCCGAAACACTACAAAAAAACAATAAGAATCACAATAATAAAAAGAAAGACAACCCATCTTTCTATGGAGTGTCTACCAGAATGCAGATTTAACAGACAACACTTCAATCAGCATAATACTGCCAAAGAGCTATTGGACAGTTCTTAGTAAGGTGGCAGCTTTACTGAAAGCAGGATACAGTTCAGTAGCATTTACTAATAAAGCAAGCCACACTACAAAAGGCCTTGCATGCTGTGTGAACCCAGCCTACCACTGATCTCTGAGCACGATGTCGGTGTCCAGGGATCGCAGCACCCTGGTGTGGGTCAGATGCTCCTGGCTGAAGACGCCCTCCAACTCCCAGCGCTGATCCTCCACTATGTAGAGGAGCTGGCAGCCGTTCTCTACAACCAGACTGTGGCACAGTGCCCTGCTGCCAGTGCTCACCCCAAAGAGAGCCAGCCCCACCCCAACTCCCAGCCCAGCCCCTCCCCCTGCGCCCGCCCGCACCCCAATGCTATTGGTCGTCCTCTCCAGCCAGGGATTGCTCGCCCAGCCAGGGAGAGGCGGGCTCCTGACACGCCCACTGGAGAAGTTCTGTGGTTGGTTGTCTGAGGTGGAGGGTGTGGCCTCAGAAGTGGCTGCAGAAGAGGTGGAGCTCTTGCTGCTGGAGAGGAGTGGGAGAGAGGGGGGAGGGAGGCTGCTGGAGCAGGAGGAGACGGAGCAGCCAGGAGTGCCCGTTAGGAGGGGAGGCTGAGAGGTCAGGGAAGACGAGCCAAGTTTGACGGGTAAATGGAGGTCCGACGGTGCTGATCTGTAAAGAAATGCCAAAAAAAACAAACATGTAATTTCTCTTGCATTGCTTGGTACAGTCCACTTTTAGGTATAATACTGAATATTTTCACATCTGTGGTTTGTTTACCTTGTTATTTCTTCTTCTGTCTGGCTTCATTGCAAGCCAGTCAACCAGAAAAGCAGTAGAGGAAGTAACAGCACTTTTATCATTTATTTTGGTGAAGCAAGAGCTTAAAAATAGGGGTGAACAACAGAGCTTAGCTAAAGCCATTTTTAGAATTACCTGTAGCTATTCTGTAATTGAAAAGTGACCATGCCTGCATAAAGTAGGAGGCCCACTGGGATGCAAGTTTTTATTTTAAAGATATTAAATGCAGAGTCAGTGTGTGTGCGCTTTGTCATTTCTTGCTGCACTGCCCCAGCCAGCACGGTTACTATACTATTGGTACTGTTTAACTGATAGGAGTCCAGAGCCCCAAACCCTGTTCTCCAACTCATTCATGATAGACTGCGTTCCACAAAAAGTCTGACAAATATACTCTGATAATAAAAAAGAAATTTGAGGTGTGCTTTCAGACAGAACTGCGTATAACAGTCCAAATGGGAGCGGTAGAAAAGGCTCAGTTTAATCTGTGCATTAATAATGCAATATCCGACTTGCCGGAGTGCTAACTGCCTGTAGTGTGTCCTGCAGAATAAAAGAGGGAATTCATTTCCGCAGGCAAAGCGAGAAACCTTATCTCCCACACTCTGTTTACTTTTAAAGCCACTGGAGTAAACACAGTACCTCAGTCGCCAGGCAACAGAGGGCGGCTAGACAGGTCAGAACAAAGAGAAAAAGAGAAATCCCCCTGTTCTTATCGGCTCCCCAGCAGCAGTGACCTCCCCTCCCTGTGGCGCTGCTCCTTCAGACAGGACAGGCTGGAGCTGGGGAGGCTGCTCCCAGGCTGATCCCGACTCCTGAGTGCAATCCCTCTGAAGACAAGAGCTCCTCGCTGCTGAACAAGCTGCTGCTGCTGCTCCCAGCTCTGCATCCCCCCCTCCTACTCTTCCTAAACTGTTTGTTAACGGCTGGCAGGATTTTCCTCGCCAAACACCTGGCAGTGTCAGCCTCCCCGCTCACAGACACAGCCCCCGGGACCAGCCACAGTGTTCAAGGCATCTCTTCTTGTTTTAATGCCTCCCTGTTTAAATACCGCTAGTGCAAAAAGAGCTCAGTGATTCATACGAGTTAATCTATAATATTTTTGTCCCTTACCAGCAGACCGCTGAAGCACATTTACACACACCAATATATTTTTAACCTATAGCCCTACTTTCTGGAATGGAAACAAATAGGTGATGAAAATGGTGCTGAAAGTGTCGCTATTACCAAGTGACCCCCAGTTGCACCATATTTTTGAATTCCTGCTATTTTTACACCAGTGTTGTGAAGTTAACAACACTTATTTTTCCACTGAAGCGCCGCTCTGAGCTTTATGCTAGGTGGCCCTCAGTAAAAAGAGACACAAGAGGAAATAACTGCTGTGTCTGCTTCCGACAACTATATAAAAAACAGACCTCCTACAGCAGGACAGTCTAAATACCTAGTCTAGTTTACCCAGGATAAAAGCCGAATTGAACAGAGCCACTGATATCCAGCGACAGCATTCGACCCTCCCTCACTACGAAACACGCTCTTTAAAAAAAATCATTGAAAAGTTTGAACAACTAGGCTGAATAGCCCATCGAACAAACAATGTCATGTTTTAAATGTTTGACGTCTTTGCACAGCTAATGCAAACTGTGATTCATCAGAAGTTTATTTCGAGGAGCTTGTAAACTCTTGTATCTAATATAAGGCTCACAGTGCAACCTGGAATGAATGACAGAAATGAAGACTTGCCGTGCATATAAGCGTGAGCCATCCCAGGTTTTACTGCGAGCCCTTTACCTATAACCTGTTGCTATCAAGCCCTGCAACACTGCATAAACTTTTATAGCACATTCAATCCAGGAGGTGCTAGAGATTCAAAGCTGGTAATGTTACACCTTGAGGGAACAGCAGACACATGCATGGAATCCCAAAGAGGTGCAATTGGGACAAAAAAAAATTATTAATGGAAAGATATTTACTATCTTTTACTGATAAAAAAAAAATGTATACAAATTATTATATTTGTGTTTTACAACTAAGCTTTTGACAGAAAAGTCTTTGATTTTTAGTACATTAAACTGTCATTAATTTCTCCCAGTTTCAGTGAAGCTGGTTGTGTGTACAGGGATAGGGACTCAACCCAGCCCCTTATAAAAGTTTATCATAGTAAAAACATAGCAATGTGTAATCAAGCACTATAAAGTCCACAGAGGTACGTAAAGCATATTTAAAAACCTGGTAAACTATTATATAACCAAGAGATAAGCATGGGGAAACTGCAAAATGACTTTCCAAATTTACCTTGGTAGAGTTTTATAAGGGACAGCATAAACATGGGCTGCTCTGTGCTGTGCCATCAGGTGCATTCTCAAATACTGCAGCAGTAAACACTTACACGAGTACGGGCTTTCTATCCCACTGCTGCTTGATTAGCCTCCTGTTTCGGTAATGTCTGGCCGACGCCAGGTGCTCGAGTATCCGGTCTCTGCGGACCCTCACCGGTACTTCGCAGGATTTGCAGTACAGTATTTCCACTCGTGTCCTTTCCCCGGAGTCGTGCTGTTCCACGACGTGTCTCTTCACTGCCAGGTCGTGGAACTCCGCCGCGTAGTCATGCAGGGTTTTCTTCTTTCTCCCCATGTTGAAAAAAACTAAAACCAATTCCTGTTTTATTTTCTTCTTTTCTTTTTGTCTGGTTTTATTAATTTCCCCGAGAGGTTGTGTAGGCACGGGTTACATAACAGAAGATACTAATTATAATGTTGTATGACAGAGACGCAGGCAGGTAGGTACGATCAGGTGACAACAACACAAGTGTGTCAAAATCCACTATGTGCTTTTCAGACTTATTTTACGCATCTTTGAGTGTGTTGGTGAAATATTTCTTGTCCAGATATTTTTTCGAAACATTATTTAAAGCATTGTTTTGGTTTGTCAAGTTGTTTTTCCCAAAGCCTCGTGTCTCTATTTATTATCTTCGCCGTTAGACAGTTTCATATTCTAATTATTCTATAACTTAAGTAACTTAAAAGTAATTTCTTTCATTTCCTTCCGCTTTTTCGCTTCGCTATTTTGTTTAGCCATCTCAAGCCTGCTCCGACCCATTTGTTGCACCCTTGTTTAAATCGCACTACTTTCGTGTCGCCCTCTCGCATATGAACAACACCCCTTTAATATTTCATCCAGTTATTTTTACTTTCCCCAACTTATCTTCACTTTAATAAAAGTCGGTTCCTTTCAATTCTTACATCTCCGTCGTTCTTCTAATAATAGCGTGCCAGACAGTTCATTGTGATAGAAGTCCAGTTTTATTGGACCCTTTCTTGTGCACTTTGGTTTCATCCAGCACGGCTGTCTTGTGTTTTCTAAATTCTGTACGTTATAAAAATATTTTAAAAAATTCTCAACCAATATAATCTGAAAAATGCTTACGAAAACAATCAGATCCTCAGTGTGGTCCGACCTATCTTCTCTCCACTGAAGACTCGGCTAAACACAAGCCCAGTCGCGGTCACAACAGGATGTTAATTTCAGCTGCACACTGAACATTTCACCCTCCTACACCCTCGCTACTACTAGACTTCAACCCTCCCCCGACACGAATCTGGCCTGTCCTGCCCTGTACAGTAACACACTAACCTAGGGAGATACACCCCCTGATCATCTCCACGATCCGGATCTAATGAACCGCCCCCAAACGCGCATAGGAACTAATTTGCGCTACCTCACGGATACAATGCCAGTTGAATTGAAGCACTACCCACTTCCTAATCATATGATCACCATCTGGAGGTCTGGAGGGATAAAACCAAGGAAGTGTGTTTTTTCTTGTTCTACCAAACTCTGTTGTATTTGAATTCGGACTGCACACCACAGCACTGTCAATGTGTTATACATCCATAACTACACAAACTCCCTGGCATCACCATGTGTCTTCTTTGGCAGATGCCGTTTTCAGAGCTGCCATCCAGGCATATTGTAACCATTCGGGTAAAATTGCATCGTCATCATTTTAAAATGTACATTGTTGAAATCAAAGTGAAGTTTCTCATCACGTGATACAGGTTTTAAAATCACCGACACAGTAGCCATCGAATGCATTTTAAATTACCACTTTTTAAATAAATTATGACAAAATAATCTAACATAAGCATAAAAACATAGATCCTACACATTTTCTTTCCATCAAATGCTCAATAATAAGTGAAAATCATCTGTAAAGACGAGCGCTAGTTTTTATTCTCCGTAAACTTTTGCAGTTCTGCGTCACCTTTTGGATCTAAAAAAGAAATACAAAAATTGATATCAATATTTAATTTACAGATAAAGAGGTGATCATCCCCAGCAATGTAGAGACAGGGTCGCAGTAGAGGGACCACATGTCACACTTTCATATGTAGCTGCAGGTACATCTACAGCACTTGTATCATTAACATGTCATGTGTAGGGTGTCTCATTCATATAAGAGATGACATCTCATGCAGTTTGAGTGGTTCGCTCTGCACAAACTGGTCCCAGTGATTTACAATGTGTTAAGAGACACCATAAACAGCATACTGACTTACTATTTAAAAAAAAAAACACCCAAAAACACACTGTACACATGAACTGCTATGACACAGACTGACTTGCATGCATTAGGGCTCACTTTAAGAAATGAAACTGCATGGTTTTCAAAGAGACAAGATTTTTGTGAACTTCACTTACCACCGTGATCGCCTGGTAAATGATTTGCACAGCATTTAAGCTGCAACAGCTTTGTTATTTTCATTGTAAGCATAATTCCAATGAGGAGTCCTAACAGCAGAAGGGCTCCTCCTCCAGCTACAGCAATGGTAATCCATGGCGTTGTAGCTTCTTCCTCGCACACAACATCCGTTGTTGAGTTTCCATTTTTATCACCTGACTTACAACTATGAAGGAAACACAGAAATAAAAGAATGAATTATGTTGAACGAATCCCTTGACAACGTGAAAAGTGGCATTTATAATGCTATCAGTACTATCTGGTTTTTAGGGATCATATCAAAAATCAGTAGCAGGTAACAGGAGGTCTTACACAGTATGACAAGTCCTTTCATTCAAGAGTGGTTGAACTCACTTTTTCATATACAGTTCAATAGACCTGTGATGTCGAGGCCTTACTGATGAATACTAGCACTTTACACAGTCCAGGGTGTGCAGGACAAGGACATTTCTTGAATTGAAAAAGTCCCTTTGGGGCAGTCTTCACAAACTGTGTCAGAGTTTTCAGTTCCTGCACATCACAATAGATTTTTTTTTTACTATTAAAAACAACATCATCTGAAACATTAGTCTTGTTAAATATTTCTACATGTACTGTTATTGCTGTCATTCGGGACCCCTTTTTTAAAAGGAGGTCTATTCTTTAAACAAATAACATTTTGCTATCTGGAACCCTTCTTGTGTTTAGGTTCCGTATAGAACCAATCTTATATACTGATCAATAGAGGGTTCCATACAATGGGTTCTAAAAGATCCCCTCAGTGGGGGTTCCAAATTGGATGCTTAATGTTTGGAACTCTTAAGCAGTTCCATTCTGGAACCCCTGATTAAGTACCCTTTGGTTTCATCCTAAACCCAGCATACAGAACCAATATTGTTCAATACATCAACAAGCGTTTCACAGAATTATCAAACGGTTTTGAATAGAACTCACGAAAACACTTTTCTGTGATCTAGAGAGACCTAGGTAATTCCATCTACCTCATATCTTGAGATTACCTATTGAAAGCCAATGGCAGCCTATGTCTCTTATCAAGGGGTGCAATGTGATCTGCTAGTGGTACAGTAATGTATTATACAAAACATCACAATAGTATTAAACTGCAAACAGCAACGGGATCCCTTACCTTGCATCTTAACGCGCTGTCCTGGTTGGCAGACTCTGCGTTTCCTACACAGACGACAGTTTTCCCCGTCTCCATCTAGGCAGAAGAACTCTTTCAAACAGCTGCAGACAGTGTTCTTCACACGGCTACACTGGTGACGAACAAACAGGCCCAAGACTGGTGGAGAAAGCAAGCAACTGTATATGTCAATGCAAAATGAAACCGGATTTTGGGTCGGTCTTACTGGAATAATACATCATTACAGAAGTATATCCTAAATGGGGGGTCGTTTATTTTATGGGAACTGCACTCAACCATGACAATATATTTTGTAAAGGATGCACACACAAAAATAAAAACTTTTCTTACCAGAATCACATACTTTACATGTTCGGCACTCTGTTAACCAACTGGGGCGATCTATGTATGTGCCATTTGAACAGTGAGTGCATTCTGTCTCCTGCAGTGCTGTGCAATGTTGTGAAACATGACTGCCTGAAAAAGCAATATATAACATGGTGTATGTATATAGATAGATAGATAGATAGATAGATAGAGATAGATTATATATATATATATATATATATACACACACACACACACACACACATTCATTAACAACAATAATACCTATTAAAGTGATAAACGATAGCCTATATTTGAATCTAAATACCTGCTTCGCACACGCTGCAACACTGGCCATTTAATTCGTATTCCTCAGATCGACAGGCACTCGCAATTGAAAGAGACACAACAAGCAAGACTATGATTATCTGGAACAAAAAAAAAGGCATACGCAATTAATAATGATTACATATTTTTGTTTCGGTTTCGTTTGTCGTCATTAATTTAGAATATGTTATTGAAGCACAACATTTCGTTAATTTTTTTTCAACGGATGTTATTATTTATGTATTTTCCCGAATATTTCTCTTTTTAAAAATTGCCTACCGGTAGCCATTCATTTGTAAGATTTATTTTGACCTGCAGTAGACTGGAGACGCTTTTGTTAAAATGGTAATAAATTAGTCTTAGCCGAAATATTTGAGAATGTCAAACAACGATCCCCCTCTTATAATTCCCTTGTAAAATGTGCGGAGCGGCACCTGTTACACGGTTTCAAGTTTCACTTGCAAGTTGAAATGTCCCAACGAGGGAAAACAATCAAATTGAGTAAAATGATAATTGGGTAATCCAATAACTGATAAACTCACCGGCATCAAACAAAGCGGCAAAGTGGAGTTCATCTTAACAGAGTTCCGAGCAGGTAGCGAACTAATCAACAACATTTGGGAAAAAGCAATTATGCTTTAGAATACAAAACTTTTTGTTTTATTTTCGAAATGAGTCACAACAAGGTGTCGTCAAACACAGACACACGAACTGAGGTTTGTGTGGCACAATGCTGGTTTTTAAATAGGTAATCTATTCTAGATTAGATTAGAGAGAGAGAGAGAGAGAGAGAGAGAGAGAGAGAGAGAGAGAGAGAGAGAGAGAGAGAGAGAGAGAGAGAGAGAGAGAGAGAGAGAGAGAGAGAGAGAGAGAGAGAGAGAGAGGACTCATTATATTAGGGCTAGCTCCAAAATATGTCATTTGATTTAAAAGCTAGTTAAGACCGTTAATGCAATTTAATATGGAAATAAAACTTCTGTATTTTTTCTACTCTTTTTTTTCTTTTCCACTTACATGGTAGCATTCTTACCTTTTCATTCAGTTTGTGTCTGTGTTTTATTTGCACCTCTTTCAGAACTCCGCTGGTCTTTTTTGCCATTGATTTGTATAATGTTATTTCTTGCCGCTCTCTCTAGCACCCCCTTGTGATTGAGATGCGTATCTCAAGGGTTCTGTCCTGGTAAATTAATTCATTTGGAATGTGGTCGTCGAAGCGGCTGTTTTAACCCAAAAGGGTGTACAACACTCCAATATATTATTAATTCATTTACCTGAATCGATGTCTGTTGATTAACGTTGGTTCTGTACTAGTTCATTCAACATGTGATTAATGCTTGTTAGGAAATGTCTGATTAAAATCATGCCTCCTCACCAACAGTCACATCCATAAAGGACAGACAACTAGCGTGAACTCCATCAGTAAATCGTTATGCACACCACCTCGATTTCTCTTCATTGACGTGCACCGTTGGCTATAAACGCAATGTTGTAACCCTATCTAAGACACAAATATAACACACACATATAAAACATATGCATTATAAAGTACAGTATGGATAGCAACCTCATCATGGTACAATTATACACGCAGTGACGGAAGGGTTAATATGAGGATTCTGTAATTCATTAGCAAACAGACTGAACATGATTCAATATTTAAATCATGCCAAAATCCACTACATGGCGATCAAGAACAAAAAAATGATGTGGATATCTGTATTATACAGTAAGTTAACCCTGAGCAAGTCACTTAACCTCCTTGTGCTCCGTCTTTCAGGTGAGACGTAATTGTAAGTGACTCTGCAGCTGATGCATAGTTCACACACCCTAGTCTCTGTAAGTCGCCTTGGATAAAGACGTCTAAAAATAAATAAATAAATAAATAAATAAATAAAAGTTAGCAGGCTTGTGTCTGAAAAGGAAATATAGGATATGAATGTCATGTAACACTATCTCATTATATATATATATATATATATATATATATATATATATATATATATATATATATATATATATATATACAGCGTCTCAAATATTCAACTGGTTAAATACGTAACTGGAGATAAGATCAAAATTATGACAAACAGGAGGCCCACCACCTACCAAGAGCGCAGCCTGTTGAAGCGTTTCATTCACAGCTCAGAAAACAAAGACGACACACCTGAGTTATCGGCGACTGTGGCAGATAAAGGACTGAAGTGACCTCCTGTGAGTAAAATTTGCCCGTTAGACTACGGTACTGCTCTTTCCTTGTGTGCATGTAGATTTACAACAAACATGTAGTATGGGTATCATTTTTTAAAACCTAAAAGGTAATGTTATATAACGGTATTTTAAAAAACGACACTTTGTAGACCGTCCCTTAATTTAATTGTGTGTAACCATTATTCGCACATAAAACAATTCGTATGTATGGTTCTGTCGTTTATTTGGTCGTTCTGATAAGCTTGTCTCTGCTTCGTAAACTTGAAGTTTGTGTTTAATTTTGCAAGATAGATCACGGATATATGTAACAATCAAAATAGCGTTCGCAAGATACGTCCTCCTGTTTCTTTCACTTTCACCTTTTATTAACAAAACAAACCTCAAATATACTTTTGTTTGTTGTTTACTTTTATTTAAAACGTTTAACTTGTGTAAGTGACTTACATTAACTTCTCAATTAGTGATTAGTTTCAAAATTATTCAGTATTGTTAAGTTTACAACTGAAAAATAAAACATACGTCACACAGGAACGGCATAACGGCCGACTGTATAATTTATGCACAACTTTCAAACCGCAATTAAATACTTTTTCTGGTATAACTGTTATATAAACAACAATCGTAAATTATTATGAAGCCGATTTTTCTTCATGGACATTAATGTGTGTATAGATTATATTTATATAAATAGTCAGGCGTGGACCCGCCCGGTTCAATATTATTATTTTTTTTAATCAGTTTTCTTTGGTTAGTGTTCAAGCTAAGTACGAATCTCTAAAAAGAATGGCAATGTTCGCATAGTAATTATGTTTGTTTTTTGCAGTTTCGTTGCTTAAATGTATCCCTGTTTGAAATGTGTAAGTTCATAATAACATGCTGCCCAGCCAACACCCTTTTTCCATTTCCTCATTCTCCAGTTCCTGAGTTTAGAAAGTCAGAATTCGTCAACTCTTTAATACTGCAGTGCCAGTTACAGGGTTTCTGCCATTTAATTAATTAATTAATAAATAAATTAATAAATAAATAAATAAATAAATAAATACTGAGACGTTTTAATCCTGACCCCTGTATGAAATGTATTGTTTTGTAAGGGAGTAATATACTTTAGTAGTAACATACCTTATCATTGAAACATTTGGTATACAATGTGGTCCTTTATTTACATATATACAAACTGTACTACAATACCAGAACATGCATTTATAAGAAAAAAAAAAAAACACCACACACCTTTGTTCGATTTAAATAAAAAAAAATCAATGACTGGGTTATAACACTATTACAGTGAAATAGACAATGTACATAAGTTATTATTATTTTATTATTATTTGTTTATTTAGCAGACGCCTTTATCCAAGGCGTCTTATAGAGACTAGGGTGTGTGAACTATGTATCAGCTGCAGAGTCACTTACAACTACGTCTCACCCGAAAGACGGAGCACAAGGAGGTTAAGTGACTTGCTCAGGGTCACACAATGAGTCAGTGGCTGAGCCGGGATTTGAACCGGGGACCTCCTGGTTACAAGCCCTTTTCTTTAACCACTGTAGTAAAAAAAGTTGTAGTAAAACATTGATAATATTGTAAGAATTATTTCTTAGCAGAAGCCCAAATCCAGGGTGACTTACAATTGTTACAAGATATCACATTTTTACATACAATAACCCATTTATACAGTTGGGTTTTTACTGGAGCAATCTAGGTAAAGTACCTTGCTTAAGGGTACAGCAGCAGTGTCTCCCACCTGGGATTGAACCCACAACCCTCCAGTCAAGAGTCCAGAGCCCTAACCACTACTCCACAGAATGTACAGCTTTTAAAAAACAAACAAAAAAAACCCAAAAGCCAAACCTAAATTAAAGCAAAAACAATAGATCTGTAAATTCGAGATTCGGGGTGCGTTGTTGGTAAACTCAGTCTACTGCTCTCTGGGCACTCTTAAGAAAGCGTGGGTTTCTGTAGGAGTTTACAAACTGGTATTTGCCCAAAGACAGAATACAAATGAAATAGTTATGAATACTAACTTACAAATAGCTTACAAAGAAGCAACAATGTAACATGATGTTTCAAAACATGTATGTTACTCTGTAAGAAAATGATCTATTACAATATTTTGGGCATTTTAGTTGGTTGGTCTCTGTCTCATGACTGGAAAGTAAAAACCTAATGAAAACAACTGTATCAGAAGCCGATCCGTAAGCCTTTCCAGATGAGTCCAGCTCTGCGACGGGGACGCGCCAACCCGAAGAGCCAACCCCGTGCTGTTCTTGGGGTCACGTCTGAACAAAACCAGTTCACCATCAATACCTTCAGCTGACTTGGAGTCTGATAGATCGATCATCATGTTTTGGCTGAAGACAACGTGTTAGAGCTGCTGCCTTTGACCTGGAAAAAGTGAATGACTTAGTCAATGAATTGGAATCCATCCTTCATGCAAACAAAGTAAAATGGTCTTAATCCAGTCTTTATATGAAGCAGGTCACAAGGAGGGCGTCTATTCTAAATGTTGTGGATTAATGCTGTTTTCTTCAAATAATGATCTTTTTTTATTTTATTTTTTATTTCATTTTGTTACTGTTTTTTTTTTCTATAGAAATACAAGCCAGACCCACCCTTGCTTAGCCTCTGCGCTCCGACAGGACCAGATCAAGGTGCTGCAAGCCATTAAAATAAAATAGAAACCTGACAATGTACGTCATTCTAGAACCTCACAACTGACGCCAGTAAGAGGAAGACAGATTTGATTTTCTGGAGCGTGTGTGCATGTAAACAGGAGTGTGTACTTACCTGTGGTTTGCATTATTTGGTGCTGGAAGCATTGATTCCTGTATTGGTAAAACACGTCCTTCTGTCTCTTTATCTTCTGTTTCAGAGGATTGCTTTATAAAAAAGAAAGGATAAAGTGTTGTTTTTATTAACATTCAAGGTGTATTTAAGAATTTTCAGTGTCCTTATTTTCTTCAACACATATTTCAAAATATAAAATGAGTCAAATACTACCCGTTTTGCCTTTTTACTCATTTTAGCATTAAAACTGGTAATATACGAAATATGATGTTTGGTGGCAAGAAAAAACAAAACTAGACATGCTGCAAAATTCAACAAAATAAAGGTATTGCAACAAAAATGATGCAGACCACAAAATGCAGTGCACAGCAAACATTTTTTCATTTGTGGTAGATCTACGGATTATTTTAACATCTTATTTACAGTTTCATATTTTATGTAACATGTATTCATTAAAACAAAGAATTATTAATATAAATAAAAAGACAATACATAAAAGGCAACTTACATTACGTGACAATTTACCTAATGGGAAGAAAATAAATCATCAGTTTAGTTAGCTGACCGCAAAGTATATTTTTTAGATAACTGATTGCAAACATGTTTAGTTTGTACAATCATGCCCCTGGTAAATTCTGTAGGTTTACTATGAGTTACTCAAGCAGCCCTATGGGAGGAACACGGTATTTAACATCAATCCCCTGGCTCCTGTTCATTTAAATGAAATACTTCATTGAAGGTAGTTCTGTAATCAAGAACTGGGTGCAGGGCTAGTGAGAGTTTCATGCCCTGTTATATTTCACCAGCTTAACTTTGTAACTTTAAAAATATAATGACATGAAATACAGGTGAGGCCCTTTCCAAAGCGATTACTAACCTTTAATCTTCAAATAGATGAAGACTCCAGCACCAACAAAAAAACTAACAAATAACAATCCAACTATTAATCCAACTATTAATCCAACAGACGAGTTCTCCTGACACTGCACATCTGCTGTTGAACTCCCCTCTGTATACTTCACTTTGTCATTTAATGCACAACTGGTAAGGAAAAGAAAGAAGGAGAAATGGTGAATAGAATCACACATGAATGATTGATGTTCCAAATGACTTGCATTGTTGACCTGACTTCTTGTCCAGTTAGTTCATTCTCGTTTAGTATTCCTACACATTACAAACACACTGTCTTCCCTGCAGTTCCATTTGGACTCCTTGACAACAGCAATCTCACAGTATGTCAGAAGTGATTCAGTGATTCAGGGCAGGGTTTAAAATGGACAGGCTGTTGCAGTGATTTGCTTACAAACCCCCACAGGAAATACTGTAATCCAAGTCTTCTCGTTTGTATCAATGTTTTTAATTTTAAAATGTGGAATAGAGACTTGAATAGAGCACTATGGTTCAGAAAATGACAATTACAGAAATGTATACCAATGTTATCAGAATCTGAACTGTATTTTCCCCCCCAACAGCTAATAGTCAGGTTAAAGCACTTACTCTGTCCATGCGGTGCAGTTTAATGACATGTCTTTTGTTGAGAATGTTCCTTCGGGGCAGCCTTCACATCTTGTATCAGATTCAGCAGTCCCTGGATAATAAAACATTTCATTTACTTTCTTCTGTTTGAATTTGTATTGCGCTTGTAGCCCTATAACAGCATATAAAAGGGGAACAATGCCCATGCTCTTACCTTGTGACTTGACTCTCTCTCCAGCTCTACAGACAGTATGTTTTTGACCCTGATCACAGCCACCACCCCTTGCTTTTCCAGAACAGAAATATCCAGTCAAAGGACCACAAATGGTGTTTTTTTGAAGTTGACATTTATGAAGAACAGCGAGGCCCGAAGCTGAAGAAAAATATATAAATATGAATGTAAACGATACAGATACACAGCACATTATACTGTTTGTTTTTTAACATGCGATTGAGATGTAAGTATTGGGTTCTGCTGTAAGCAGGAGACATGAGTGGTACAGTGATTCTCAATTAAAAGAGCACATGAATAACTTCTATAGAAACATCCACTGAATGGAGCAGACCTCTGTTTAACTCGGGATAACAATTATATTACAATTATACAGAACAGTTTGCACTCAGTAGTCCATATCAGTTTGTTCTGATTAAAAAAAACAACATAATATTTGTATATCAATTTATTTTTTTCACTTTAGTACCTTCATCACAGTTTTTGCAGGTAAAGCATTTAAGTAATCCATTGGGTTCTTCAGTATAGGTACCGCGTGTACACGGTATGCAGCTTGTAATGCTGTCCTGTGTGCATGCCCTGAATACAGAAGAGCCTAAACAACAACAAAAAGGTCCAGGATTATTAAAATCAAGGGGATTATTAGAAGAGTGAACAGTTTAACAAAGTAGCGAGTTTAGCAGTCAGCTCCAATTCCAGATTCAGTTAGGAATCGTCAGAGGGAATTGTAGATGTTGGAGCAGTTCAAACAATGCAAACGATACCCCCAGACTTGAATGAATGTATATTATGACAATGTATAAACACACACACACAAATAGAAAATATGCGCACATACCTGGACTGCACATGGGGCAACACTGTCCATCCACAAAGAATTCTGAAGGAGCACATGAGCTAACGGCAGTTTTAATATTTACAAAGAATAGAATCATCTGAAACAGAAAGGTAATTAGTATGTGCACAGTGTATACAACACTAGAACATGAAACTTAAAGAAAGGAGCATTCAATCGAGCTACAATGCTTGATGCACTTCAATAAAAGACAACAATTAAACTAATGTCTGAGAAATGTCTAGTCTCACACCCCAGGGTGGTTAACTTCAGCTTCAGTGATCCTGGCTCACAATGAATTTGCTCTAGTGAAGTCTGCAAAGTGAGTCTAATGTTATTAAATTACTGGTGGCGTTATAGATCTTAAATTAGCATCCAAAAAAATAAAGTTATGATTTTAGATTACATATTAGATCAAAGTGTCAATTTTATACACAATCCAAATTCACCTATTAAGTCTGTACGAACAAGAGGGGATAATATTTGTACAATTACTGGGGAACACAGGGCTCAAGTTCAGATACATGTACTTTCATGTCGCCAGGCGGATTTTTTTTTTTGATTGATAAAATCTTGCACTTTTAAGACGATCCCTTGATTGCACCACAAAATTGGTTTCGTTTTTACAAACCGATAAAGGCCTACGCCATTATGTAGAGAAGCATTGCAAGAACGCAACAACATACCCAGCAATAAAATAATACAAAGCACCATACTTACTAGAAATGAAGACAGCATACTTTTACGAATAACATCTATTATTTTTCATATTCAAGCAGCCAACGTAAAATATTTAAATTTGTTAAATTGCAGGAAACAGTTCTACTAGGCGTTGCACTGGAACGGAAATGTAAGCTTCGACTTCCTCTACTGGCGACATCAGGTCACGTGTGCATCGCAGATTGGTTGCTTGGTGCTCAGAGTTCATTTGCGGGTAACTTCATTTTGGTTAGAAAATGCCACACACTATCCCATGTTAAGGATACAGTTAAAATAAATAAATACCTTAACAGGTGCTATCTGTCTCCCCGTATGATAGTGTTAGCCACGGTGTTTTATATCAATAGCGGTATATTGCATAATAACAGTAATAATTAAAACCCTAAATATTTAACGTCGAGAAAATAAATGAAACACTTTCATTTTTGTAGGTACTATTACGCCTTGTTAAAAATACTGTGTGCGCGAGTGCACAGTATAAAAAAGAAAAACATAACTTAAATAAGGCTTTATATGTGATGTTTTATAGATGTAACTATTTAAAGATATGTTATAAAAAGAAACGGCACTAAATTATTTGTGTAATTAATGCTGTTAATATGTGGGCGTGGCTAGCTCTTTAAAAGGCTGCCTGTCTGTAGGGTGGGGATGAGTTGAGAGGGCTGACCAGTATGTGAATCAGTGCTTAACATTATTTAAAAGAAAATAAATCCTTGTACCTGAAAAACAAAAGAAGCTGTAGGATAATTTTACAAATTCAGCGGCTTATCTTCTCTCCGGACCTCATTTTCAAAAGTCAATTACCGACAGACATAAGCAGTGAGTTTATTTGGTTATTAAACCAGATTCCATGTGAGCGAAATCAGGGGGTCAGTTTCACAAAGCACTGCTAGCACTTAGGTGGCTAGCTAGCAAGCTGTCTTATTTTCTAGCAATATATAAATGAGCCCCTGGGGCTTGTTTCACAGAGCAGTTTTAGCAGTCTGCAAAATCACATTCACTTCCATAAAATTAAACAAAATAACACCTTTAACTAATAATTGGCAACACACAATAATTAATATGTGACAAACTTTTTTTTTTTTTTTTTTAAAGAAACCAGTTCTTAATGATTGGAATCATAAGGTACACATTTTAAAATTCAATGACAAACATTTGGTCTTAGGAGACTTCCAGTCAAAACATGTTATTAAATTTCTTTTAGTATTTCTCTTGAGTGCTTAATAGTTCAGGATGATCGATGTAGACAGAACAGCTTTTGAAACATATGGAATCCATTAATACAAGTCCTTACAGAATGTGGCAAGACAAAAGCTCTGCTTATGTAAATGAGTGTAAGTTTGGCAGGGATGAGGTTAAATCTTTTTTAAATTTTTCTGTTTTTATGTTTAATAAATGTGTGCTTTACACTTCAAACTGCAGCTTCTTGACTCGGAGTCTCCTTCCTGCCAGTAACAGCTTGGGCTGTGACGCTACCCTTACACTTATTTATCAGTCACTAGTGATGCTGCTGTCTGGCTCCCAGTCAAGTGCATCTGCCATGATATCTAGATACAACTTCCACACACAACTCAACAGCTTCATCTCATCCTGACTGTATGTGAAGATATGACTGGTCCATGATGCCACATCCTGTAGAGTCCAGGCTGGTCACTGTTAATGCTGCAGGAGGTCATCCACAGATGAGTTGCTATTAGAAACATGTCTTTAGAACAAAAACAGGGAAAGCGATCCAAGTGGTCATTCCACTGCTCCTGAACTTGTCTGGCTGCACGTTCCCGAATCTCTTCTTACGTCGGTGTATCCACATTGCTGTCTGTTAAATACAGAAGGAAAACATTTTGAAATGGAGTTTTATGAATGCTGTTACATTTCAATACCATCTCTTCTATGTCATCTCCTTACACAACTAACTCCTGTAAACTAACTAATGAACTATGACATCGTTTTCTAATCTTCCCTGAGGTGTGCATGCATGGGGTTATTATGAAGGAAGTATAAAGGCAAAGGCATTAAATAAACCTATTGCAACTGTAAGAAGCCAGCAAGGGGTTGCGTTGGTAATTTAGCCCATATAGAGGCCAATGCATTATCCAAAACCCATTTAAGGATCTTGTCACGGGTGACAAAGGTGTATGTGATTTATTGAATTATATTGTTGTGATTTTTAGAATGTTTTATTTATTTTTCCTTTTTTTCACAATGTGTTGTTGGAATGATTAATTTAAGCACGTTATTGATGTATTGATTTATTTTGCTTTTACGTTTTCGTATACGCTGTGTTACCTGTTCCTATGGTAACGCCACCGGTGTCTACCGCTTGAAATCACTGTTTGAATTGCAGGTGTGGACAATAATTTAATCAGCTGTGCACTATAAAGAGGGAGGAAAAAGAAAAAACAGAAAAAAAGAGGATATTGGGAAACGCAGTTCAGAAAACGAGGTCAGAAAACAAAGTGAGAAAACGAAGTTAGAACAAGGCGGAACGAAAAGAAAGATAGGCAGAAACAAGATAGGGAGAAAGCAGAACGCGGGGATAGAGAAAAGAACAAAACGGATACAAGACTAAAGAAAGCAAGGAGATCGGAGTGTTGCAGGTAGCGGCATGGGACCAGGATGTGAGGAATTTGGGGTGTTGTTGGCAGCAGTACGGGACACTTGGTGTACTGGGAACGAGGCTAAAGAGAAATCAGGACGTGAGGAGCTGAAGACGACCAGCTGAGCGGCGTTGACTGGAGAGAAGTAAAAAGCACGAGCACTTTGAGAGAGAGAGCTGCCCAAGACGCTGGACTGGGAGTTGTGGGTCGTCATCCATCAGCTAAGTGTTTTGTTGTGCTGCATTATGCTTAAACTGCAGTAGTCACACACCTTCTCATTGAGCTATTGTTACTTTTTATTATAACTTCTCAGCGGAGTCTTTTCCTTGTTCCCTGCCTTACATTACAGCCAGAATTAAACTGATGCCGGGCTGTATTTTACTGCTACAAATGCTGTTAGATTATACTTGGCTGCTACACTAGACAATGCTGCTAAATTGTATCTGCTGCTAAAATTATATAACGCTGCTAGACTGTATCTGTTGCTAAATTACATAAAGCTGCTAGGTTGTATCTGTTACTAGATTATACTGTGTATTTATATATAGATCTAGATATATGTGTCTTGATATATGGTTATAGATATGTGTTTGTGATTTAATTTTAATTAGTAATTTGCTTAATAGTAATCTCTCTGGTTTTATTATACTATTTTAATTTGTTGTATAAATTAGCAGATGAATTGAGATGAATTGAAATGTCTTTAAGTGCACTGATCCTTTACTTTATTTTTATCAGGAAACCTGTGTCGTGTGCAATATCCGATTTTAGATCGAGAGTGGAGGCCCTGCTCTGTTGCAGATTGAAACGTTTCTTTCTCCACTCAATTTACTCTGGGGAAGGCTTGGTGTTATTAGTCTGTTGGCTTGGACTCGGTGGTGGAGTGGCGCCCCCTGTTGGGGAAAGGGATAATTGAGCAGTTTTGAAATTTGGGGTGGCAGGAGATTGGAACCACGTCCCCTACCGACAATCCAGCCAGGGCAAGTGCAATATTGAATAAGGACTGGTCATGCACATTATTTTACTGTACTACTTTGACTTTCCTTGTTAGTGATGAGGTGTGCTATACTAATGCCAAGTTCTGAATATTACCTGTTTTTAATAAAGAATTGCATATTGTTTCTGGTCTGTTCTTTGATGTGGGTTAGTTGCTGTTCCCCTTTGATAATTCGAACCTGTGTCAATGAAAGTAGAAGGTAATTATAATAGAACAGAATTCCTTATTTTCTTTAAACATAAGGTGGCGTAGTCTGGCTATTTATTTCGGGGACGCGACAATCTTAAACAGTTAAATTAAATACCTTAACAGGTGCTATCTGTCTCCCCTTATGACTGTTTTTTGCAAACCACAAATGCGCGGTTTAGTTAGAGGAAGTTTCCTTTGAGCAAATCCACAGGCTGTAGATTTGATTGGTTACTACAGAGACTGGGGGCGTGTCCAATGTGTTCTGTAAAGTTTCAGACTCATCATCGCTGAAGTCTTGCTATTGTTGTGTGTATTCCAAATCACAATAGTGATGCTAACTGAAATCAAAGAATGCAGCCCGATAAGGACAGGGCATGTTTAAATATATTACATTATTACTGTTTCTTTTATAGAACAATGATAATGATCAAATATTTACATGAAAATGTT
Organism: Acipenser ruthenus; assembly: GCF_902713425.1. NCBI lineage: Eukaryota > Metazoa > Chordata > Actinopteri > Acipenseriformes > Acipenseridae > Acipenser > Acipenser ruthenus. The sequence continues at coordinate 2,417,094 of NC_081208.1, forward strand.
TATTTCTAAATAGTTGGCAGCATTAATGATGGTAGACAATAATACAATTACATGTGAATGCAGAAAAACTGTAGGATCATTTTACAAATTCAGCAGCTTATCTTCTCTCCGGACCTCATTTTCAAAAGCCAATTGCCGACAGATATAAGCAGTGAGTTTATTTGGTTATTAAACCAGATTCCATGTGAGCGAAATCAGGGGCCATTTTCACAAAGCACTGCTCGCGCTAGCTAGCAAGCAGTGGTATTTTTAGCTGTTTTTAAAAAAAAAAAAAAAAAAAAAAACACTTAGCAAGAAGTCTATATGATTAAAGGATACATGTGTTATTTTGTTGAATTGTATGGAAGCGAATGTGATTTAGCAGACTGCTAGAACTGCTCTGTGAAAGAAGCCCCTGGGGCTCGTTTCTATATTGAGAGATTGTAAGTTCATTTAGGACAGGTCTTTCGACTAGCTGTCACCTGCTCTACTGATCAGATCACCTGCTATTCAATCAGTTATCACTGCTATCTCAATCAGTTATCACTGCTATTTCAATCAGTTATCACTGCTATCTCAATCAGTTATCACTGCTATCTCAATCAGTTATCACTGCTATCTCAATCAGTTATCACTGCTATTTCAATCAGTTATCACTGCTATCTCAATCAGTTATCACTGCTATTTCAATCAGTTATCACTGCTATCTCAATCAGTTATCACTGCTATCTCAATCAGTTATCACTGCTATCTCAATCAGTTATCACTGCTATTTCAATCAGTTTTGTTGTTGTTACTTTGTAATTTATACTCCTCTTGATGTGATTGAGATGCGTATCTCAAGGGTTCTGTCCTGGTAAATGAATTCATTTGGAATGTGGTCGTCGACGCGGCTCTTTTAACCCAAAAGGGTGAACAACGCTCCAATATATTATTAATTCATTTACCTGCATCGATGACTGTTGATTAACGTTGGTTATGTACTAGTCCATTCAACATGTGATTAATGCTTGTTAGGAAATGTCTGATTAAAATCATGCCTCCTCACCAACAGTCACATCCATAAAGGAGAGAGTACTAGCGTGAACTCCATCAGTAAATCGTTATGCACACCACCTCGGTTTCTCTTCATTGACGTGCACCGTTGGCTATAAACGCAGTGTTGTAACCCTATCTAAGAAACATACACAACACACACATATAAAACATATGCATTATAAAGTACAGTATAGATAGCAACCTCAACATGGTACAATTATACACGCAGTGACGGAAGGGTTAATATGAGGATTCTGTAATTCATTAGCAAACAGACTGAACATGATTCAATATTTAAATCATGCGTCAGGTATTTGCAAAATCCAGTAGATGGCGACCAAGAACAAAAATGATTTGGATATCTGTATTATACAGTATAAGTACAGGCTTGTGTCTGAAAAGGAAATAAAGGATATGAATGTCCTGTAACACTGTATCTCTGATTATATATATATATATATATATATATATATATATATATATATATATATATATATATATAATCCTATTACAATCAACATAAATTATGGTCTTTAAAATAAAACTTGCATGCACTCAAACTTAAGAAGAATGTTAAAGACAGCGTCACGAATATTCCACTAGCTAAATACGTAACTGGAGATCAGATCACAATTAGGAGAAACACATTTAATATGTATATTGCTAGGTTTCAGTAGGTCCGCCACATAACAAGAGCTCAATGTAGCGCAGGCTTGTATTGTGTCTCATTCCCTGCACAGAAAACAAAAGAAGACGCGCCATATTTCGGATTGAAGGAGCCTCCAGTGCGTCAATTCTGCCCGTGGATGTAGAATAAAATAAAGCATGTATTAAGGGTATCATTTTCAAAAACGTAAATGACAATGTTACTTAAAAATATAATAATGAATAAATACATAAATAAATAAATAAATAAACAATCGCACTTTGTAGATAATCCCTAAGTTTGGTATTTGCGTGTGTGATCATTCTTAACACATAAAGCAATTATTTATGATTCCGTCGTTTATTTTGGTCGTTAGGATAATTGTCTCTGTTTCGTGAACTTGAAGCTAGAGTTGAATTTGCGCTATTGATGACGAATAATACTGTAACAATCAGAATAGCGTTCGCAAAATATGTCCGCCTGTTACTTTCACTTTCATCTTTTATTAACAAAAACAAATATATACTTTTGTTTGTTATTTCGTTTAATTAAAGTAATCAATTCCTGAATTAGTGAATAGTTTCAAAATAATTCAATATTGTTAACAGACTTAAAAAATCGAACGTCACACAACTGAGGCAGAAGGGCCTACTGTATATTGAGCACAACTTTCAAACCACAATTAAATATATCTTTTTCTGGTACAATTGTTATAGAGTACTGTGGTAAATGATTATGACGCGGAGTTTTCTTTATTGAATAGATTATATTTAGATCAATAAATCAGGCGTGGACACGCACAGTTAAACACTTTTTTTTTTTTATCAGTTGTATTCAAAATGTGAATCTCTAAAAAGCATTGCAGTGTGCGCATAGTAATTATGGTTGTTTTTTGCAGCGGCGCTGCTTAAACGTATCCGTGTTTGAAATGTGTAAGTTCTTAACAAGCCCAGCCTACACCCTTTTTTGCATTTCCTCATTCTCCAGTTTCTCAGTTTAGAATGTCACACTTCGACTCCCCTTTAATACTGCAATGTCAATTAAAGGGGTTTTGCCATTTTTTTTAAAGAATACTGGAAAGTTTTAATCCTGAACCTTATGAAACTTTTTTTTAGTGAGTAATATACTGTATAAATAACACTGTATTAGGCTATAAAGTAACAGGAATGTAAAATAACATCACATCACTGACACATTTAGATAAAATGTGGTTCTTTATTTCATACAAATATTTACATACAAATAACACCAGTACTTGAAATCACACAAAACACAGTAACGTTTTTTCTTAAGATAATTAAAACATATATATTTAATACTGAACATCAGTAATTTCTATTGTTATTAAAATGTACTTCCATTTAAAGTCTCCCCTTCTTGGCACAGTTTCCCAGGAAGTACCTAGGGGGTTACTGTGTGATCAGATAGACTCGGACCGTACTTGTGTTGTTCTTTCTGATTCACTTGGACAGCCTGGAGAGGCGGGTGTTAGAGAAAACAGACATCCTACTTCCCTAAGAGTCAACCCCATGCTGTTCTCTGGGTCACGTCTGCCCTCTTACAAAAGCCACTGCACCATCAGAGGTGGAAACAACCGGAGACAACAGTGTGTCAGAACTGTCTTCTGACCTGGAAAAAGAAAAAAAAAAAAAAAGACTTAAATCAATGAACTGGAATCCATCCTTCATGGAAACAAAGTAAAATGGTCTTAAATCAGTCTTCAGATTGAAAGGTACCGGCCTTCATATGAAGCAGGTCACAGCGAGGGTCGTCTGTTCTAAATGTGTGGATTAATGCTGTTTCTTCCAAATAATTATCATTCTTTATTTCATTTTGTTACTGTGTTTTTTTCCTACACAAATCACACTGTCAGAATCCCACTGAAATACAGGCCAGACACAACCTTTCTTAGCCTCCAAGCTCAGACAGGACCAGACCAAGGTGCTGCAAGCCATAAAATAAATACAACCTGATCATGTTTATCATTCTAGAAGCTCACAACTGACTCAAGGAGCTGCCAGTAAGAGGAAGATGGATTTGATTTACTGGAGCGTGTGTGTACTTACCTGTGGTTTGCATTATTTGATTGCTCATTCTGTGCTGGCGGTTTTTTTTCTTCTATTGGTAGAGCTTGTGTTTCAAAGCAATGCTTTAAACAAAAAAAGTAGGAGAAACTGTCATTTTTATTAACAATCCAGGTGTATAAGAATTTAGTGTCTATTTTCTTTAAATACTTAAATATAAAGAGTCACAAATAATCCCTGTTTTGCCTTTTTTAGCATTGAAACTGGTAATATAAGGTGTTTGGTGACAAGAAAAAAATAATTCTACATGCTGCAAAATTTCCAACAAAATAAATGTACTGCAACAAATGTTGCAGACCACAAAACACAGCACACATTTCTTGTTTTCAAATCTTTTGTATTTACAGTTTAATGTGACACTTTTTCATTAAACAACAAACTACTATTGTATAAATAAAATACCAAATTATAAAAGCAGCTTACCATATTTAGAAATGTACCTAGGGGAAGAAAAGACATCAGTTTAGTTAGTTGACTTCTAATTGTTATTTTTGTAGTTAAGTGCATGAAAACATGTTTATTTAGTTTGTACAATCAGTTTAAATTTGCTCTGAAGTGATCACACTTATCACACCATGAAACAAATCACTAGTCTGCAGGTTTACTATGAGTTACTCAAGCAGCTCTATGTGAGGAATACGATATTTAACATCCATCTCCTGGGTCCTGTTCATTTAAATGAAATACTTCATTGAAGGTAGTTCTGTAATCAAGGACTGGGTGCAGGGCTAGTGAGAGTTTCATGCCCTGTTATATTTCACCAGCTGAACTTTGTAACTTTAAAAATATAATGACATGAAATACAGGTCAGGCCCTTTCCAAAGCGATTACTAACCTTTATTCTTCAAATAGATGACGACACTGAGGCCAATACATAATCCAACTATTAATCCAACTAATCCAACTATTAAACCAATGGGCGTCTTCTTCTGACACTGCGCATCTGCTGTTGAACTCCCCTCTGGATACTTCACTTTGTCATTTAATTCACAACTGGTAAGGAAAAGAAAGAAGGAGAAATAGTGAATAGAATTTCACACATGAATGATTGATGTTCCAAATGACTTGCATTGTTGACCTGACTTCTTGTCCAGTTAGTTCATTCTCGTTTAGTATTCCTACACATTACAAACACACTGTCTTCCCTGCAGTTCCATTTGGACTCCTTGACAACAGCAATCTCACGGTATGTCAGAAGTGATTCAGTGATTCAGGGCAGGGTTTAAAATGGACAGGCTGTTGCAGTGATTTGCTTACAAACCCCCACAGGAAGTACAGTAATCCAAGACTTCTCGTTTGTATCAATGTTTTTAATTTTAAAATGTGGAATAGAGACTTGAATAGAGCACTATGGTTCAGAAAATGACAATTACAGAAATGATTACCAATGTTATCAGAAGCTGAACTGTATTTTCCCCAACAGCTAATAGTCAGGTTAAAGCACTTACTCTGTCCACGGGGAGCAGTTTAATGACATGTCTTTTGTTGAGAATGTTCCTTCGGGGCAGTCTTCACATCTTGTATCAGATTCAGCAGTCCCTGGATAATAAAACATTTAATTAACTTTAAATAACAGCATATAAAAAGGGGGACAATAAAAAGGGGAACAATGCCCATGCTCTTACCTTGTGACTTGACTCTCTGTCCAGCTCTACAGACAGTATGTTTTTGACCCTGATCACAGCCACCATCCCTTGCTTTTCCAGAACAGAAATATCCATTCAAAGGACCACAAATGGTGTTTTGATAACCTTGACACTGATGAAGAACAGTGAGGCCCGAAGCTGAAAAAATATATAAATATGAATGTATACGACACATATATACAGCTTATCATGCTGTTTGTTTTTTAACATGCGATTGAGATGTAAGTATTGGGTTCTGCTGTAAGCAGGAGACATGAGAGGTACAGTGATTCTCAATTAAAAGAGCACATGAATGTCTTCTATAGAAACATCCACTGAATGGAGCAGACCTCTATTTAATTCAGGCTACTAATTATATTACAATTATACAAAACAGTTTGCACGTAGTAGCCCATATCAGTTTGTTCTGGTTTAAAAACAAAAAAAAAAAACATTATATTTGTACTTCAATTTTATTTATTTTTTCACTTTAGTACCTTCATCGCAGTTTTTGCAGGGAAAGCATTTAAGTAATCCATTGGGTTCTTCAGTATAGGTACCGTGTGTACACGGTATGCAGCTTGTACTGCTTTCCTGTGTGCATGCCCTGAATACAGAAAAGCCTAAGAAAAAAAATGGTCCAGGATTATTAAAATGAAGGGTATTTAGAAGAGTGAACAGTTTAACAAAGAAGCGAGTTTAGCAGTCAGCTCCAATTCCAGATTCAGTTAGGAATCATCAGAGGGAATTGTAGATGCTGGAGCAGTTCAAACAATGCAAACGATACCCCCCCCGACTTGTACAAAGGGTATATTGTGCCAATTCATAAAAACACACACAAACAGAAAATGTTTTATAAGTGTGTACATACCTGGCCTGCACACGGGGCAACATCGTCCGTCAACATCAAATTGTAAAGCAGTACATGAGCTAACAGCAGTTTTAATATTTACAAAGAATAGAATCACCTGAAACAAAAAAGTAAAAATTATGTACACAGTATATACAACACTAGAACATGAAACTTAATGAAACAAGGATTCAATCGAGCTACAATGCTTGATGCACTTCAATAAAAGACAACAATTAAACTAATGTCTGAGAAATGTCTAGTCTCACACCCCAGGGTGTTTAACTTCAGCTTCAGTGATCCTGGTTCACAATGAATTTGCTCTAGTGAAGTCTGCAAAGTGAATCTAATGTTATTAAATTACTGGTGGTGTCGTAGACCTTAAATTAGCATCCAAAAAAATAGTTATGATTTTAGATTACATATTAGATCAAAGTGTCAATTTTATACACAATCCAAACTCACCTATTAAGTCTGTACGAACAAGAGGGGATAATATTTGTATAATTACTGCGCAACACACGGCTCAAGTTCAGATACCGGCCAGGCGGACTTTTTTTTCTAATTGTTAAAATCTTGCACTTTTAAGACGGTCCCTTGTTTCCATTACACAAAGACATTTTCCCAAAGCTTTTTTTTTTTTTTTTTTTAATTTCGAATGTCGACAGTTTTCTTATAATGTATAACACCATAATGTTTGTGGTTTCTAGAAGCGTTTGATAGTAAAATTGTACATAAAAAAACATGTTCTAATTGTATTTGGTAGTCCGCAGTTAGTTACAAATGTATAGTTTTGTTTTTATAAATCCTTCTCAGTCGATCTTTAGTCTTTAATATATTTACAAAGAATAGAATCATCTGAAACAGATGTGCACAGTATATACAACACTAGAACATGAAACTTAAAGAAAGGAGCATTCAATCGAGCTACAATGTTTGCCGCATTTCAATAAAAGACAGTAATTCAACTATTGCTGAGAAACGTCTAGTCTCACACAGGATCACAGCTTCAGTGGTCCTGATTTACAATTAATTTACTCTAGTGAAGTCTGCAAAGTGAGTCTAATGTTATTAAATTACTGGTGGTGTCGTAGATCTTAAATTAGCATTCATAAAAGTTATAATTTTAGATTACATATTAGATCAAAGTGTCAATTTTATACACAATCCAAATTCAACTATTACATCTGTACGAACACGCGGGGACAATATTTATATAATTACTGGGGCACACAGGGCTCAAGTTCAGATGCATGCACTTTCATGTCGCCAGGCGGATTTTTTTTCTAATTGGTAAAATCTTGCACTTTTAAGACGATCCCTTGATCGCATAACACAAAGAAATTCACCCAAAACATTTTTTTTTAAAATCTAGAATGTCGACAATTTTTTTATAATGTATAACACCACAAAGTTTGCGGTTTCTAGAAGCGTTTGATAGTAGAATTGTATATAAAAAAACATGTTCTAATTGTATTTGGTAGTCCGCAGTTATTTGCAAAATTGGTTTCGTTTTTACAAACCTGTACTAGGCGTACGCCATTATGTAGAGAAGCATTGCAAGAACGCAACAACATACCCAGCAATAAAATAATACAAAGTACCATACTTACTAGAAAGGAAGACAGCATACTTTTACGAATAACATCTATCATTTTTCATATTCAAGCAGCCAACGTAAAAAATGTAAACTTGTTAAATTGCAGCAAGGAGTTCTACTAGGCGTTACACTGGAACGGAAGTGTAAGCTTAGACTTCCTGTACTGTACTGGTGACATCAGGTCACGTGTGCATCACGCAGATTGGGTTGCTTGGTGCTCAGAGTTCAGTTCGATTTTCAAAGACCTCGTTCCATTCCTCTTTTTATGAAAACAAAGATCTTCATCGTAGTACCTGGCTAACAATACTACTAGGACTACTCACACAGTACAGGGGAAAGTCATGTGGCCAGTACTACTAGAAACAACAAGCATTTGCGAGTAACTTCATTCTGGTTAGATAATGCCACACACTATCCCATTTAAGGATCTTGTCACGGGTGACAAAGGTGTATGTGATTTATTGAATTATATTGTTGTGATTTTTAGAATGTTTTATTTATTTTTCCTTTTTTTCACAATGTGTTGTTGGAATGATTCATTTAAGCACGTTATTGATGTATTGATTTATTTTGCTTTTACGTTTTCGTACACGCTGTGTTACCTGTTCCTATGGTAACGCCACCGGTGTCTACCGCTTGAAATCACTGTTTGAATTGCAGGTGTGGACAATAATTTAATCAGCTGTGCACTATAAAGAGGGAGGAAAAAGAAAAAAACAGAAAAAAAGAGGATATTGGGAGACGCAGTTCAGAAAACGAGGTCAGAAAACAAAGTGAGAAAACTAAGTTAGAACAAGGCGGAACGAAAAGAAAAGAAAGATAGGCAGAAACAAGATAGGGAGAAAGCAGAACGCGGGGATAGAGAAAAGAACAAAACGGATACAAGACTAAAGAAAGCAAGGAGATCGGAGTGTTGCAGGTAGCGGCACGGGACCAGGATGTGAGGAATTTGGGGTGTTGTTGGCAGCAGTACGGGACACTTGGTGTACTGGGAACGAGACTGAAGAGAAATCGGGACGTGAGGAGCTGAAGACGACCAGCTGAGCGGCGTTGACTGGAGAGAAGTAAAAAGCACGAGCACTTTGAGAGAGCTGCCCAAGACGCCGGACTGGGAGTTGTGGTCGTCATCCACCAGCTAAGTGTTTTGTTGTGGTGCATTATGCTTAAACTGCACTGGAGTCACACACCTTCTCATTGAGCTATTGTTACTTTTTATTATAACTTCTCAGCGGAGTCTTTTCCTTGTTCCCTGCCTTGCATTACAGCCAGAATTAAACTGATGCCGGGCTGTATTTTACTGCTACAAATGCTGTTAGATTATACTTGGCTGCTACACTAGACAATGCTGCTAAATTGTATCTGCTGCTAAAATTTATATAACGCTGCTAGACTGTATCTGTTGCTAAATTACATAAAGCTGCTAGGTTGTATCTGTTACTAGATTTATACTGTGTATTTATATATAGATCTAGATATGTGTATTGATATGGGTTTGTGATTAATTTTAATTAGTAATTTGCTTAATAGTAATCTCTCTGGTTTTATTATACTATTTTAATTTGTTGTATAAATTAGCAGATGAATTGAGATGAATTGAAATGTCTTTAAGTGCACTGATCCTTTGCTTTATTTTTATCAGGAAACCTGTGTCGTGTGCAATATCCGATTTTAGATCGAGAGTGGAGGCCCTGCTCTGTTGCAGATTGAAACGTTTCTTTCTCCACTCAATTGACTCTGGGGAAGGCTTGGTGTTATTAGTCTGTTGGCTTGGACTCGGTGGTGGAGTGGCGCCCCCTGTTTGGGAAAGGGATAATTGAGCAGTTTTGAAATTTGGGGTGGCAGGAGATTGGAACCACGTCCCCTACCGACAATCCAGCCAGGGCAAGTGCAATATTGAATAAGGACTGGTCATGCACATTATTTTACTGTACTACTTTGACTTTTCTTGTTAGTGATGAGGTGTGCTATACTAATGCCAAGTTCTGAATATTACCTGTTTTTAATAAAGAATTGCATATTTGTTTCTGGTCTGTTCTTTGATGTGGGCTAGTTGCTGGCCCCTTTTGATAATTCGAACCTGTGTCAATGAAAGTAGAAGGTAATTATAATAGAACAGAATTCCTTATTTTCTTTAAACATAAGGTGGCGTAGTCTGGCTATATTTCGAGGATGCGACAATCTTAAACAGTTAAATTAAATTCCTTAACAGGTGCTATCTGTCTCCCCTTATCACTGTTTTTTGTTTTTGCAAACCACAAATGCGCTGTTTAGTTAGAGGAAGTTTCCTTTGGTTACTACAGAGACTAGAGGCGTGTCCAATGTTCTGCACAGTTTCAGACTCATCATCGCTGAAGTCTTGCTATTGTTGTGTGTATTCCAACTCGCAATAGTGATGCTAACTGAAATCAAAGAATGCAGCCCGATAAGGACAGGGCATGTTTAAATATATTACATTATTACTGTTTCTTTTATAGAACAATGATAAATGATCAAATATTTATATGAAAAAGTTTATTTCTAAATAGTTGGCAGCATTAATGATGGTAGACAATAATACAATTACATGTGAATGCAGAAAAACTGTAGGATCATTTTACAAATTCACCAGCTTATCTTCTCTCCGGACCTCATTTTCAAAAGCCAATTACCGACAGACATAAGAAGTGAGTTTATTTGGTTATTAAACCAGATTCCATGTTAGCGAAATCAGGGGGTCAGTTTCACAAAGCACTGCTAGCACTTAGCGGGCTGCGCTAGCTAGCAAGCAGTGGTATGTTTAGCTGTTTATAAAAAACACTTAGCAAGAAGTCTATATGATTAAAGGATACATGTGTTATTTTGTTGAATTGTATGGAAGTGAATGTGATTTAGCAGACTGCTAGAAGTGCTCTGTGAAAGAAGCACCAGGGACTCATTTCTATAGTGCGAGATTGTAAGTTCAAATAGGACAGGTCTTTCGACCAGCTGTCACCTGCTCTACTGATCAGATCACCTGCTATTTCAATCAGTTATCACTGCTATCTCAATCAGTTATCACTGCTATTTCAATCAGTTATCACTGCTATCTCAATCACTATCACTGCTATCTGAATCAGTTATCACTGCTATTTCAATCAGTTATCACTGCTATCTCAATCAGTTATCACTGCTATCTCAATCAGTTATCACTGCTATCTCAATCAGTTATCACTATCTCAATCATTATCACTGCTATCTCAATCAGTTATCACTGCTATCTCAATCAGTTATCACTGCTATTTCAATCAGTTATCACTGCTATCTCAATCAGTTATCACTGCTATCTCAATCAGTTATCACTGCTATTTCAATCAGTTATCACTGCTATTTCAATCAGTTATCACTGCTATCTCAATCAGTTATCACTGCTATCTCAATCAGTTATCACTGCTATCTCAATCAGTTTTGTTGTTGTTACTTTGTAATTTATACTACTCTTGATGTGATTGAGATGCGTATCTCAAGGGTTCTGTCCTGGTAAATGAATTCATTTGGAATGTGGTCGTCGACGCGGCTCTTTTAACCCAAAAGGGTGAACAACGCTCCAATATATTATTAATTCATTTACCTGAATCGATGTCTGTTGATTAACGTTGGTTCTGTACTAGTTCATTCAACATGTGATTAATGCTTGTTAGGAAATGTCTGATTAAAATCATGCCTCCTCACCAACAGTCACATCCATAAAGGAGAGACAACTAGCGTGAACTCCATCAGTAAATCGTTATGCACACCACCTCGGTTTCTCTTCATTGACGTGCACCGTTGGCTATAAACGCAATGTTGTAACCCTATCTAAGACACAAATATAACACACACATATAACACATATGCATTGTAAAGTACAGTATAGATAGCAACCTCAACATGGTACAATTATACACGCAGTGACGGAAGGGTTAATATGAGGATTCTGTAATTCATTAGCAAACAGACTGAACATGATTCAATATTTAAATCATGCGTCAGGTTTTGCAAAATCCAGTAGATGGCGACCAAGAACAAAAATGATGAGGGTATCTGTAAGCCTTTTGTGTCTGAAAAGGAAATGTAGGATGAGTGACCTGTAACACTGTATCTCTGATTTATTATATATATATATATATATATATATATATATATATATATATATATATATATATATATATATATATATATAATCCTATTAGTCAACATAAACTATGGTCTTTAAAATAAAACTTGCATGCCCTCAAACTTAAGAAGAATGTTAAAGACAGCATCACGAATATTCAACTAGCTAAATACATAACTGGAGATCAGATCACAATTAGGAGAAACACATTTAATGTGTATATATTGCTAGGATTCAGTAGGTCCCCCACATAACAAGAGTTCAATGTAGCGCAGCCTGTCTTCTTGTGTCTCATTCACTGCACAGAACACAAAGGAAGACGCGCCATATTTCGGATAGAAGGAGCCTCCAGTGCGTCAATTCTACCCGTGGATGTAGAATAAAATAAAGCATGTATTAAGGGTATCATTTTCAAAAACGTAAAAGACAATGTTACTTAAAAATATAATAATGAATAAATACATAAACAAACAATCGCACTTTGTAGATAATCCCTAAGTTTGGTATTTGCGTGTGTGATCATTCTTAACACATAAAGCAATTATTTATGATTCCGTCGTTTATTTTGGTCGTTAGGATAATTGTCTCTGTTTCGTGAACTTGAAGCTAGAGTTGAATTTGCGCTATTGATGACGAATAATACTGTAACAATCAGAATAGCGTTCGCAAAATATGTCCGCCTGTTACTTTCACTTTCATCTTTTATTAACAAAAACAAATATATACTTTTGTTATTTCGTTTAATTTAAAAGTAAAATTCTATCAATTCCTGAATTAGTGAATAGTTTCAAAATAATTCAATATTGTTAACAGACTTAAAAAATCGAACGTCACACAGCTGAGGCAGAAGGGCCTGCTGTATATTGAGCACAACTTTCAAACCACAATTAAATATATCTTTTTCTGGTACAACTGTTATAGAGTACAGTGGTAAATGATTATGAAGCGGAGTTCTTAACAAGCCCAGCCTACACCCTTTTTGCATTTCCTCATTCTCCACTTTCTCAGTTTAGAATGTCACACTTCGTCACCCCTTTAATACTGCAATGTCAATTAAAGGGGATTTGCCATTTTTTTAAAGAATACTGGAAAGTTTTAATCCTGAACCTTATGAAACTTTTTTGTAGTGAGTAATATACTGTATAAATAACACTGTTATTAGGCTATAAAGTAACAGGAATGTAAAATAACATCACATCACTGACACATTTAGATAAAATGTGGTTCTTTATTTCATACAAATATTTACATACAAATAACACCAGTACTTGAAATCACACAAAACACAGTAACGTTTTTTCTTAAGATTATTAAAACATATATATTTAATACTGAACATCAGTAATTTCTATTGTTATTAAAATGTACTTCCATTTAAAGTCTCCCCTTCTTGGCACAGTTTCCCAGGAAGTACCTAGGGGGTTACTGTGTGATCAGATAGACTCGGACCGTACTTGTGTTGTTCTTTCTGATTCACTGGCACAGCCGGAGAGGCAGGTGTTAGAGAAGACAGACATCCTACTTCCCTAAGAGCCAACCCCATGCTGTTCTCTGGGTCACGTCTGCCCTCTTACAAAAGCCACTGCACCATCAGAGGTGGAAACAACAGGAGACAACAGTGCGTCAGAACTGTCTTCTGACCTGGAAAAAGTAAAGAAGAAAAAAAAAGACTTAAATCAATGAACTGGAATCCATCCTTCATGCAAACAAAGTAAAATGGTCTTAAATCAGTCTTCAGATTGAAAGGTACCGGCCTTCATATGAAGCAGGTCACAGCGAGGGTCATCTGTTCTAAATGTGTGGATTAATGCTGTTTCTTTCAAATAATTATCATTCTTTATTTCATTTTGTTACTGTGTTTTTTTTCCTACACAAATCACACTGTCAGAATCCCACTGAAATACAGGCCAGACCCACCCCTGCTTAGCCTCTGAGCTCCGACAGGACCAGACCAAGGTGCTGCAAGCCATAAAATAAATACAACCTGATCATGTTTATCATTCTAGAAGCTCACAACTGACTCAAGGAGCTGCCAGTAAGAGGAAGATGGATTTGATTTACTGGAGCGTGTGTGTGCTTACCTGTGGTTTGCATTATTTGATTGCTCATTCTGTGCTGGGGGTTTTGTTTCTTCTACTGGTATAGTTTGTGTTCCAAAGCAATGCTTTAATCAAAAAAAAGTAGGAGAAACTGTCATTTTTATTAACAATCCAGGTGTATAAGAATTTAATGTCTATTTTCTTTAAATACTTAAATATAAAGAGTCACAAATAATCCCTGTTTTGCCTTTTTTAGCATTGAAACTGGCAATATAAGGTGTTTGGTGACAAGAAAAAAAAAAATTCTACATGCTGCAAAATTCAACAAAATAAATGTACTGCAACAAAAATGTTGCAGACCACAAAACACAGCACAGCAAACATTTCTTGTTTTCAAATCTTTTGTATTTACAGTTTAATGTGACACTTTTTCATTAAACAATGAACTACTATTCTATAAATAAAATACCAAATTATAAAAGCAGCTTACCATATTTAGAAATGTACCTAGGGGAAGAAAAGACATCCGTTTAGTTAGTTGACTTCTAATTGTTATTTTTGTAGTTAAGTGCATGAAAACATGTTTATTTAGTTTGTACAATCAGTTTAAATTTGCTCTGAAGTGATCACACTTATCACACCATGAAACAAATCACTAGTCTGCAGGTTTACTATGAGTTACTCAAGCAGCTCTATGGGAGGAATACGATATTTAACATCCATCTCCTGGCTCCTGTTCTTTTAAATGAAATACTTCATTGAAGGTAGTTCTATAATCAAGGACTGGGTGCAGGGCTAGTGAGAGTTTCATGCCCTGTTATATTTCACCAGCTGAACTTTGTAACTTTAAAAATATAATATCATGAAATACAGGTCAGGCCCTTTCCAAAGCGATTACTAACCTTTATTCTTCAAATAGATGACGACTCCAGCAAGACTAACACATAACAATCCAACTGTTAATCCAACTAATCCAACTATTAAACCAACGGACGTCTTCTGACACTGCACATCTGCTGTTGAACTCCCCTCTGTATACTTCACTTTGCCATTTAATGCACAACTGGCAAGGAAAAGAAAGAAGGAGGAATGGTGAATAGAATTTCACACATGAATGATTGATGTTCAAAATGATTTGCATTGTTGACCTGACTTCTTGTCCAGTTAGTTCATTCTCGTTTAGTATTCCTACACATTACAAACACACTGTCTTCCCTGCAGTTCCATTTGGACTCCTTGACAACAGCAATCTCACGGTATGTCAGAAGTGATTCAGTGATTCAGGGCAGGGTTTAAAATGGACAGGCTGTTGCAGGGACTTGCTTACAAACCCCCACAGGAAGTACAGTAATCCAAGACTTCTCGTTTGTATCAATGTTTTTAATTTTAAAATGCGGAATAGAGACTTGAATAGAGCACTATGGTTCAGAAAATGACAATTACAGAAATGTATACCAATGTTATCAGAAGCTGAACTGTATTTTCCCCAACAGCTAACAGTCAGGTTAAAGCACTTACTCTGTCCATGGGGTGCAGTTTAATGACATGTTTTTTGTTGAGAATGTTCCTTCGGGGCAGTCTTCACATTTTGTATCAGATTCAGCAGTCCCTGGATAATAAAACATTTAATTAACTTTAAATAACAGCATATAAAAAGGGAGACAATAAAAAGGGGAACAATGCCCATGCGCTTACCTTGTGACTTGACTCTCTCTCCAGCTCTACAGACAGTATGTTTTTGACCCTGATCACAGCCACCATCCCTTGCTTTTCCAGAACAGAAATATCCAGTCAAAGGACCACAAATGGTGTTTTTATGACGTTGACATTGATGAAGAACAGCGAGGCCCAAAGCTGAAGAAAAATATATAAATATGAATGTAAACGATACAGATACACCGCACATTGTACTGTTTGTTTTTTAACATGCGATTGAGATGTAAGTATTGGGTTCTGCTGCAAGCAGGAGACATGAGAGGTACAGTGATTCTCAATTAAAAGATCACATGAATATCTTCTATAGAAACAGCCACTGAATGGAGCAGACCTCTGTTTAACTCAGGATAACAATTACATTACAATTATACATAAGTTTGCACTCAGTAGTCCATATCAGTTTGTTCTGGTTTAAAAAAAACCCCATAATATTTGTATATCAATTTATTTTTTTTACTTTAGTACCTTCATCGCAGTTTTTGCAGGGAAAGCATTTAAGTAATCCATTGGGTTCTTCAGTATAGGTGCCGCGTGTACACGGTATGCAGCTTGTACTGCTGTCCTGTGTGCATGCCCTGAATACAGAAGAGCCTAAACAACAACAAAAAGGTCCAGGATTATTAAAATCAAGGGGATTATTAGAAGAGTGAACAGTTTAACAAAGAAGCGAGTTTAGCAGTCAGCTCCAATTCCAGATTCAGTTAGGAATCATCAGAGGGAATTGTAGATGTTGGAGCAGTTCAAACAATGCAAACGATACCCCCAGACTTGAATGAATGTATATTATGTATAAACACACACACAAATAGAAAGTATGCGCACATACCTGGACTGCACATGGGGCAACACTGTCCATCCACAAAGAATTCTGAAGGAGCACATGAGCTAACGGCAGTTTTAATATTTACAAAGAACAGAATCATCTGAAACAGAAAGGTAATTAGTATGTGCACAATGTATACAACACTAGAACATGAAACTTAAAGAAAGGAGCATTGAATCGAGCTACAATGCTTGACGCATTTCAATAATAAAACACAGTAATTCAACTAACTGCTGCGGGTGGTTAACTTCAGCTTCAGTGACCCTGGCTCACAATGAATTCCCTAGTGAAGTCTGCAAAGTTATTAAATTACTGGTGGTGTCGTAGATCTTAAATTAGTATTCATAAAATAGTTATAATTTTAGATTACATATTAGATCAAAGTGTCAATTTTATACACAATCCACATTCACCTATTACATCTGTACGAACACGCGGGGACAATATTTATATAATTACTGGGGCACACACGGCTCAAGTTCAGATGCATGCACTTTCATGTCGCTAGGCGGATTTTTTTTCTAATTGGTAAAATCTTGCACTTTTAAGACGATCCCTTGACTGCATAACACAAAGAAATTCACCCAAAACATTCTTTTTTAAAAATCTAGAATGTCGACAATTTTCTTATAATGTATAACACCACAAAGTTTGAGGTTTGGTAGTAGAATTGTATATAAAAAAAACATGTATTTGGTAGCCTGCAGTTAGTTGCAAAATTGGTTTCGTTTTTACAAACCGATACTAGGCCAACGCCATTATGTAGAGAAGCATTGCAAGAACGCAACAACATACCCAGCAATAAAATAATACAAAGTACCATACTTACTAGAAATGAAGACAACATACTTTTAAGAATAACATCTATTTTTTTTCATATTCAAGCAGCCAACGTAAAATATTTAAACTTGTTAAATTGCATCAAAAAGTTTTACTAGGCGTTGCACTGGAACAAAAGTGTAAGCTTATAGACTTCCTCTACCGTATACTGGTGACATCAGGTCACGTGTGCATCACGCAGATTGGTTGCTTGGTGCTCAGAGTTCAGTTTGATTTTCAAAGACCTCGTTCCATTCCTCTTTTTATGAAAACAAAGATCTTCATCGTAGTATCTGGCTAACAATACTACTAGGACTACTCACACAGTACAGGGAAAAGACATATGGCTAGTACGACTAGAAATAACAAGCATTTGCGAGTAACTTCATTTTGGTTAGCTATCTGTCTCCCCGTATGATAGTGTCTTTTTTTTTTTTTTGCAAACCACAAACGCGCTGTTTAGTTAGAGGAAGTTTCCTTTGAGCAAATCCACAGGCTGTAGATTTGATTGATTACTACAGAGACTGGTGGCGTGTCCAATGTTCTGTACAGTTTCAGACTCATCATCGCTGAAGTCTTGCTATTGTTGTGTGTATTCCAAATCGCAATAGTGATGCTAACTGAAATCAAAGAATGCAGGCCGATAAGGACAGGGCATGTTTAATATATCACATTATTACTGTCAAGATGAAAACATACCAGAGAAATGAAAAACAATAATAAAAAAAAAAATACTGCCTCCCCTTTCTGTAAAATTGATTCAATTAGTCTTTCCCCTTCTTTATTTCCATCAACGCCTTCACCGAATTTTGTATTTAAAATTTTCATTCTGCATTAAAATGTCTTCCAATTAAACTTTAATCACAGATCATACAATTGACGTCATTGATAGCTGTATTTGGACTGTAAGGGCTAGATTTTCTTTGATAGAACAATGATAAATGATCAAATATTTATATGAAAAGGTTTATTTCACATTTTTTTAAATGTGGGCGTGGCTAGCTCTTTAAAAGGCTGCCTGTCTGTAAGGGGGGGATGTATTGAGAGGACTGACCAGTATGTGAATCAGTGCTTAATATTATTTAAAAGAAAATAAATGCTTGTACCTGAAAAATAAAAGAAGGAAAGCTGTAGGATAATTTTACAAATTCACCAGATTATCTTCTCTCTGCACATCATTTTCAAAAGCCAATTGCCGACAGACATAAGAAGTGAGTTTATTTGGTTATTAAACCAGATTCCATGTTAGCGAAATCAGGGGCCAGTTTCACAAAGCACTGTTCGCAATCTTATTTTTAGCTGTTTAAAAAAAAAAAACACTTAGCAAGTCTGTATGATTAAAGGATACATGTGTTATTTTGTTGAATTGTATGGAAGTGAATGTGATTCAGCAGACTGCTAGAACTGCTCTGTGAAAGAAGCACCAGGGACTCGTCTCTATATTGAGAGATTGTAAGTTCAAATAGGACAGGTCTTTCGACCAGCTGTCACCTGCTCTATCGATCAGATCACCTGCTATCTCAATCAGTTATCACTGCTATCGCAATCAGTTATCACTGCTATTTCAATCAGCATCACTGTTATTTCAATCATTATCACTGCTATTTCAATCAGTTATCACTGCTATTTCAATCAATTATCACTGCTATTTCAATCAGCTTCACTGCTATTTCATTATCACTGTTATTTCAATCAGTTATCACTGCTATTTCAATCAGTTATCACTATTTCATTATCATTGCTATTTCAATCAGCATCACTGCTATTTCATTATCACTGCGATTTCAATCAGTTATCACTGCTATTTCAATCATTATCACTGCTATTTCAATCAGTTATCACTGCTATTTCAGTCATTATCACTGCTGTTTCAATCAGCATCCACTGATATTTCATTATCACTGCTATTTCAATCAGCATCACTGCTATTTCAATCAGCATCACTGATATTTCAATCAGCATCACTGCTATTTCAATCAGCATCACTGATATTAAATTATCACTGCTATTTCAATCAGCATCACTGCTATTTCAATCAGCATCACTGATATTTCAATCAGCATCACTGCTATTTCAATCAGCATCACTGATATTAAATTATCACTGCTATTTCAATCAGCATCACTGCTATTTCAATCAGCATCACTGATATTTCAATCAGCATCACTGCTATTTCAATCAGCATCACTGATATTTCATTATCACTGCTATTTCAATCAGCATCACTGCTATTTCAATCAGCATCACTGATATTTCAATCAGCATCACTGCTATTTCAATCAGCATCACTGATATTTCAATCAGCATCACTGCTATTTCAATCAGCATCACTGATATTAAATTATCACTGCTATTTCAATCAGCATCACTGATATTTCAATCAGCATCACTGATATTTCAATCAGCATCACTGCTATTTCAATCAGCATCACTGTTATTTTGATCAGGTATCACCTATTTCTAGATTCCAGTCGAATCATAGTTGGTGTCATGTTTCAATGACAGACAGGCAAGCAAATTGTACCGATGTCTGAAAATACATGAAATCATGTCAAAGATACTGTGCACACATCTTCCGACGCTCTCTAAACCAGAGTCCATATTAGCGAAATCAGGGGTCAGTTTCACAGAGCACTGCTAGCAGTCTGCTAAATCACTTCCATAAAATTCAACAAAATAACACCTTTAACTCATAATTGGTGACACACAATATAAACTTAAAAAAAAAAAACAGTTCTTAATTATTGGAATCATAAGGTACTCATTTTAAAATTCAATGACAAACGTTTGGTCTTTGGAGACATTGAAAAGACTTCCAGTCAAAACATGTCATTACATTTCTTTTAGTATTTCTTGAGTGCTTAATAGTTCAGGATGATCAATGTAGACAGAACAGCTTTTGAAACATATGGAATCCATTAATACAAGTCCTTACAGAATGTGGCAAGACAAAAGCCCTGCTTATGTAAATGAGTGTAAGGTTAAATATTTTTTTTTAATTTTCTCTGTTTTTATGTTTAATAAATGTGTGCTTTGCACTTCAAACTGCAGCTTCTTGACTCTGAGTCTCCTTCCTGCTGGTAACAGATTGGGCTGTGATGCTACCCTTACACTTATTTACAAAAGCTGGGCCTTTGACCTGCCACACAGATAAGAACTGAAAATGTCTTCTCTTATATCGTGTTATCACATATATTTTTCTCTGTTTATGGTTGTATAAATCAGATGTACTGTTATTTCACAAGAATTCATGCAATTGTTATTATGTATTTATAATATATGTACGATATGTATCTTCACGTTGTATCCAGAAATTCAAAAAAACATATATTAAAAAATCTGAAAATTATCCATAACATTTCCTCCCCCAGCACTGTTAATGCATATTCCATTTTGTTCTTGTTTTTCTTCAAGCCAGTCCCTGGCTCATGTGCATCAGTCACTAGTGATGCTGCTGTCTGACTCCCAGTCAATTGCATCTGCCATGACATCTAGATACAACTTCCACACACAACTCAACAGCTTCATCTCATCCTGACTCTATGTGAAGATATGATTGGTCCATGATGCCACATCCTGTAGAGTCCAGGCTGGTCACTGTGTTAATGCTGCAGAAGGTTACTCACAGATGAGTTGCTATTAGAAACATGTCTTTAGAACAAAAACAGGGAAAGCGATCCAAGTGGTCATTTCACTGCTCCTGAACTTGTCTGGCTGCTCGTTCCAGAATGTCTTCTTACATTTTTTGATTGTGCATATTGAGTCAAGTCAGTCGCATTTTTAGGTGGAACTGTGGCCTTTATATGCATCGGTGTATCCACATTTCTGTCTGTTAAATACATAAGGAAAACATTTTGAAATGGAGTTTTATGAATGCTGTTACATTTCAATACCATCTGTTCTATGTCATCTCCTTACACAACTAACTCCTGTAAACTAACTAATGAACTATGACATCATTGTATAATCTTCCCTGAGGTGTGCATGCATGGGGTTATTATGAAGGAAGTCGAAAGGCAAAGGTATTAAATAAACCTATTGCAACTGTAAGAAGCCAGCAAGGGGTTGGGTTGGTAATTTAGCCCATATAGAGGCCAATTCATTATCCAAAACCTAGGATTTTGCTTAGAACAGTTTTGCTCCCATTAACCAAAAATAAACATAATTTATGACTCCTCAATTAAGGATACTTACTGTTGCTGTGTGTCTGAGCAGTAAATGTTATTTGTGAGTTCCGGGTTTGTGAGCTGCTCATCAGTTTGAATTGTAGGTCTTTTGCTATGATGCTGCCCGCAGCGTTATCAGAAGATGATTCCTGGGATGAAGTTCCATGTCCAGATGTGTTTTCATTACCATTGGTCATATTCACAGATGTGTATGTTTCCTGCATTTCCAAAAGAGCAATCAGTTAGAAGGGTTGCCTGAGCCTGCAATCTAATCTCATTAAGTTTCTATGACATGTATGTATGTGATCAACTTAGATCAGGGGCAGGCAACTGCAATCCTAGGGAGTTATTCCATTCTAGGTTTAATAGGCATAATGCATTCATGATAAATAATGTGCTTTAGGACCTTGACAGTTGTGTAATTAGTTGAATTTAAGGCTGAAATAAAGACGTGGGTGTGAATTTGCTTGAAGTTTGAGCCGCTGTATTTATATCTGCTATACTTTATAATGGCTAGGGCACAGCCATCATTCAGATTCAATGCAGGTCCTGGAGCGGAAGGGTCACAGTATCTCTCTGCTGTTTTAGATAATATAATATAAATACATATACGGTACCTCTCCTTTTCCTTTTGCTATGTTATAACCTAAAAACAAACAAAACTTTAATTAGTACAGATATCTGCACGATTCCTCAACAAACGAGACACTTAAACTAAAGGAAATGGGAGGGCCATTCCTACACATGTCATCAGCATTCATCAGCAGAAATGGCATTGTGCACTTGGACTCCTGGGCAGTTGTTTGCAACCTCAGAACTTTGCTCCAATCCAATCCTCAATCCACACATTGACTGTGCTGAAATCAATGCAATAATGATGGACCTGGTTGGAAGAGAGTCTCTCAATGGAATGCACACACAAATAGCCTACTGACCTTTATTTTTGTTCATGCGTTTGTCAACCAATGCTCCTATTAGTGCTATTACACCTATTAGTGCAATAACTCCAACAGTGATCCCAGCTATGACTGCAGTGTCAGCAGGCGGCTGTTTGCACTCAGCATCCGAGGCAGGGGTTCCTGGCTTTGCTAGTCCCTCAGATTGACAACTACCAGGAGAAAGAAACAAGGGTTCCAGAGCTGTGGAATGGAATGCACTTCCACATAATCACTGTGATAATTGACATCAATCTCTCTGGTTCTACAACTACTGTACAGGACATGGTGTTTCTGACCAGCCATAACCCCAGGAGATTTATATACTTTTATAGATGCAGAGTTGATTACATGTTGTAGTTTTTAAATAAAGAAATTCACAAGAACGCTTGGTCATCTGTATTTTTTATATCATTTACAGAAGAGGTCCAATTAAGGACAATGTAAATGACTAGATGTTATTTTTTAAACAGCAATGTGATGTAATGAAATGGTAAAGCACTCACTCAGTATGTGGTGCACATGTTTCTAATGAGCCATCTGAATATGTCTTATCAGGACATTCCTCACATTCTGTGTCTGCAATACTGGATCCTGGAAAACAGACAATCAGCCAATGACTGCACTGTGCATATTTATATATGATGTTAAACATTGCACACAGACAGTATGCATAGAGGAATGACACACCTTTCCTTTTGATATATTGTCCTGGAGAACAGCTTCTGTGTTTTTGGCAGGTTTTGCATCCAGAGGATGATGAATCTAAACAGTGAAAGCCATCAATACATGTGCAGATAGTATCTGAGGAAACTGTGCAATCCCGGACTACTGTCAACCCCAGTTCTGTTTAAAAACAACACATCAAATGCAGTGTTAGTCTTATTGACTTGCTTAACATGAATAAATTGAATAAGTATAGAAAAGTTTCATAACCACCTTAAAGAGTAAGTAACAGGGTTCTGAAAAATATATCGTTATACGTCCCCACATGTTGCTATAACTGTTTAAGTCCCTGTAATTCTTCTTTTCATTGTTAACATCCTGACAACATTTTACACTTATAACTTTAAAGTCTGTTTCAAAGCTCTTTTCAGAATGTCTGCTCTAGTGCACTGGGGTGTGAGATCTGTCCTCTAGTCTAAATCACTGCAGGAAGAGCGAAAAAAAAACACTTATTAAGTGTTCTGGCTTTTCTGTTCTGTAGCACATCATGGATTATTATTGCTGTCTTACTTTGCGGGCAATAATCCTTACACTATCAGTGCACTAGAGCAGACATTCTGAAAAGAGCTTTGAAACAGACTTTAAAGATAAGTGTAAAGTTGTCAGGATGTTAACAATGAAAAAGATGTGGATTTACTGGATTTAATTAGCATGCTGATCGAAGATTAGAAGAACCACACAAAATGTACACGATGCAAAAGGCTAATCTAAGACAGAGGAAATAAAGGTAGAGAATATTCTTCTGAGAAACACAGTCTTTACCTGAGTCACATAGTTTACACCCATAACATCTGTCTAGACCATTTGGTTTCTCAGTATAGGTGGAATCCCTACAGGGGATGCATGATGTGCTGGAGTCCGCGGTACAATGCCGATAAACTCGCATTCCTGGTACAAAATGCAAACAAACAATTAGTTTCCAATCTTGAAAGAACGTGTTAGCAAGATGTATCAAACAATCATGGGCTATCTGTTTTACACTACACTACACACAGCAGTACACAACTGTACAAAATTGTAAATATATAGTTAAAAAATAGACAAACTGCTTACTAACAGTAGTTGGAAAAAAACTATCATACTTAAATTGTTCTGTTAGAGACTGATAGAGAAATCTCTCCTGAAACATACATTATCACAAAGGTGTTTTTTTTTTGTTCAACCTCTGTATCTTAAAGTAGTTATAAAACAGCAATCACTTTGAGATTTAGGGCTAAGCTCTTTACTTCAAATTATCATTAGCACATACATAAACAAATAAGACTTTAAAATGTAGGGGCTTGTTAGTAGTAGTTTCTTATTTGGGTTAGAATTGCGCTGTGGTTTTTGGTTTTTCAGAAAAGAAAAGAACATCCTGGCCTTATTATAAATGAGTCTGTTTCTTATTATAAATATTATTATTTATGGTAGCCATGCAGTATTACAGTAAGTGCCCATATACAAGCTAAAGCAATACTGCATTAAGATTCAGTGTAAAGAGTTTGGATTGCCTGCCTACCTGCTTGGCACATTGGGCAGCACTCTCCATTTATATTATATTCTGCATCATCGCAAGCATGTATTTTTGGAACAAACACCAATAGTAATATACAACATACTTCGACCTAAAACACACACAGACAAATGGTTATATTTCAGTAAGGAAAAAAACAACTTGGTGTTAACTGACTTGTACTGTATTGAAACAAATATTACTGCACTGCCTCATGACCACACTGTGAAGAGATCAGCTGTCTCAAATATTACTGCACTGCCTCATGACCACACTGTGAAGAGATCAGCTGTCTCAAATATTACTGCACTGCCTCATGACCACACTGTGAAGAGATCAGCTGTCGCAAATATTACTGCACTGCCTCGTGAACACACTGTGAAGAGATCAGCTGTCTCAAATATTACTGCACTGCCTCATGAACACACTGTGAAGAGATCAGCTGTCTCAAATATTACTGCACTGTCTCATGAACACACTGTGAAGAGATCAGCTGTCTCAAATATTACTGCACTGCCTCATGACCACACTGTGAAGAGATCAGCTGTCTCAAATATTACTGCTTTCCCCATGGTTACACAATGCATTTACAACAGTTTACCCTGGTTTGCCATGTTTTTTACTATCTTCACCATACCTTGTTATCCTTTATAGTGCTTACCTATGCTTTACCATGCTTCCCCTATGCTTTATTACACTTTGCTATGCGTTTGCTACGTCAAACTCTAATAAAGGTTATGACATTACATTGACAACACTAATTTTTTATTTATTTTTTATTTTGTAATATATCTTGTTTATATGTCTTTCCTAGTTCTTGTATAAGTATGTAACGTTTAATTATTTGCAACTTTTAAAAAGTTCTTACCAGTCCTCTGTTTCTTGCAGATCTAGCAAACATTGTTTCATTTTGTGTAGAAATCATCGCAGCCAGAGGTTGAATTTGTGCTGTTTGTGCAGTTTCTTCAACATGTCTATATGGATAAAAGACATGACCACTATGTGATTCACACAAAATGCAATGTAAGCTTGTCCCCCTTAGAGAGTAAGTAGAGGGAGTTCAGAGAAATACAGCTTGCCACGGCCCCACGTGCTATAGCTGTGTAAATAATATACCTGTAATTTTCATTGTGAACATCCTGGCAACTTTTTACACTTATAACTTTAAAGTCTGTTTCAAAGCTCTTTTCAAAATGTCCGCTCTAGTGCACTCATAGTGTAAGGAGTACTGCCCACCTTGTCAAACAGGTAACACAGCAATAACGATACACAACGTGGTACGGAACACAAAAGCCAGAGCACTTGTTATATATATATATATATATATATATATATATATATATATATATATATATATATATATAATACTAGACTATATAAATTGTTATTTATAACACCAATGAGGTGAGATTAAGACTGCAATGTACGCTTTCCCCTTTGGTGTCACTGGAGAACCTCTATCAGACCCTAGAGGGAGCGCACAACTGCGAAACACTACCTGTGCTTCTGTTCTATAATACCGTAGTTTGAAGCAGCAAACAACAAGCTACAAAACGCGGTGGAAAATGCAGAGAAGTAAGTGTATCTTTAAATAATCAACTATATCTGATATATCCTGTCTAGATAGACTTTTAAAAACATATACACACACCTTTATAATACAAATACTGTTATAAAACGAATACAGTATCGACTTATATTCAACCTGGTAAAACACAAGGCAGGATCAGTACAGGATTATATTATAAACTATATATATATATATATATATATATATATATATATATATATATAAATTCATAAAGTCAACTATATATATATATATATATATATATATATATATATATATATATATATATATATATATATATATATATATAGTTGACTTTATGAATTTTTTTATGAATTTATATATGACTCATATAACGATTCAGCTGTGATTGTTGTACTTACACAAAGTAAGGTTGATTGTGCCAGGGATCCAAGGGTGCTACACGGGAATTCGCAAAAAGTATATTCTAATGAAAGTTAGTTCGGATATTTGTTAGCACCGTGTATCGTGCTATGTGAGCGCCTTTGTTGATTTCAAGGTTCAAGGTCCAGACAACACGGATCATGACTTACTTAATGGATTCTGAACTGGTACCGTCGCGTTAATTATTTTTTTCCCGAGATACCATAATGAACACGATTATTTGAAAAATATGATTAATGTATATTTATAAATAAAAACAATCATATACAAATAAAACAAATCGAGGAAATCTAGTTTAACGACCGATTACAGTAACTGACGAAACGATCTCTTAGTGAAATGTTTCTGTTTCGATGAAACCACTGGTCACATGCTTTGATTATTTATGGAAATAATATCATCGTGTTTTTGTGGGATGGAATGGATTGAGGTCAATGCGTGGGGGATTGAAAGAAAACTTTCAAAATTGTAATCTTAAAAATCCCCATACATTCAGGAAGTGTAAACATGGCGTACCCTTTACATTGGAACTAAGTATTTCCCCACGCGATTGGCTAATTCTCACATTTAATTATCATAAAATTTTCTTTAAAGTTTGCTTATTTTTGTGATTTATTTAGATTTTTGCATTGCTATTATTATCAGTGGGGCTTGCGAAGCAAGAGTCCCCAGTTTAAATCTTCGACATACTTCTTCTTCTTATTCTTTGGCACACTACTCCTCTTACACCGTTTAAGCTACAAACGCCGTTCAAGCTTTAAAACGTGTAGACTGGTCTGGAATAGTGTGCTTGTATACAACTTGTTGATATCTTTTATACTTTTTAAACTATTAAGCTTTTTGTCTTTTTTTGTCCATCTTCATTCACTTTAATGGGACTTTTTTCAACACTCTAAAGCTCCCCATTGTTTAAAAACTTCCAACATACTATTTACTGTAAACGATGTGATTTTTGACACAAATCAGCTACTTTGACCACTTTCCCAACAAGTAAGACAAAAAGTTAGAGTGTATGAAATCTTCCTCTACTTCTCTGTTATTCACATCTGAAATCAGTTAAAAAATATCTTCTACCAATCAAACGGTATAAATGTGTGATCTAACTGCCCCACAGTCCAAAGTAATAAGGTTGATATAGTAGTCTATCGAAGTAATCAGACCAATTATTTTACTAAATTTAACTCTGACTGAATGTAACTGCTTTGCTTTAAAAAGTTAAACTTTTTAAACTTCTTCCACTACCACAAAATACTTTAAGAGCTAAAGCAAGCTCCACAACTTTACTCCTGTCTCAAATTACCATCTAGTTATTATTATTATTATTATTATGATTATTATTATTATAGTATTATTATTTATTGTTACTTTGTAATTTATAATACTTCTTGGTGTTGCAGGCTTGTGTCAGTTTTAACTGACTTGTAAAGTGCTTTGAGATACTGTGGTAAATAAAATAAACTGAAATTGAAATATAAACTCTTCTTACTGTAATCTGACCCCTCAAGATTGTTTTCTGAAGGACTCAGCCATGTCCCTCTAGACTGCAGAAGATGTGCTGGCAGCCCCTTATAGGCATTTGATCACATCCGAAAGGGGCTGTGATTGCAGCCTTGAGAATAATATTTCATAAAGTAATAGAGATGATGCTTGTCTGGCATCCTTTTTTTAAAAAAAAAAAAACCTATATGAACATAATTTAGATATTTTATTTAACATCATGTAAACAAACAGCGGTATTTTGTAATTCAATAAGTTAACGTAACATTATTCAGCAAGTTTCATTCGACTTCATGAAGCAAAATTAATTGTAAAACTTTTGGCTCTTTCAGTTGCCGTATGTTAACATATGCCGTTGAAAATTACGTTGGAATTTCACAGGACTCCCAGTCTGAAGTAGTGTAAAAAATAAAAATAAAAAATTGTCCTTTTCTCAGGTATACTCAACAGAGTAATTTATTCTTTAGCTAGACAAAATAATTCAGAACTGAACTAGTTAAGCTTGGGAAATTAATTGTAAGGAATATATTT
Source organism: Acipenser ruthenus (assembly GCF_902713425.1). Classification (NCBI taxonomy): domain Eukaryota; kingdom Metazoa; phylum Chordata; class Actinopteri; order Acipenseriformes; family Acipenseridae; genus Acipenser; species Acipenser ruthenus. Next base: position 2,445,746 of record NC_081208.1, read on the forward strand.
GTTTCATAATCATCTGATCATCTGATTTTGACCATACACATAACATTCCCCTTGTGATCTGCCATGAGCTTTACTGTCATAGCAGCCTCTTAGGAAAAGACCAGTGTGTTCTTGTGCAAAGTTGTTATATAGTTAAGCTATAAACCAACAAATCTGCCATATCATACTGCGATGCAGTGATAAGTTTTGTCAGCAGTTGCAGGTCCATTTTAAGTGAGAGAAAATATCAGAGAATATGCACTGTACCATTGCACTGTACTGCTACAGTTGCAGTGTAAAAACAAACAGTCAGCCCCAGATGTTTGTCTGGTGTTTAAAAAATACTTTGTATATTTCACATGCTGGGTTAAAATTGAAGAACGCTTGTCTTTAATGAAGTGATATTGTGAGCTTATCAAAACTGATTTAAAATGGATTTCAGGGGTGTCTTAACATTATTGTCAATGACCTGCATCAATAACCCTTATGGAAAGCTGTTGAAATGTTATTCATCTCTGTCATCCCCCACAAATATCATCACTTTCTGACAATGTGGTGTATGAGCTGTTGATTTTCACGCACTCCTACCTTTGTAAAATGTTCTCAATCACACTTATGTATCATTAACTACAAATGGAGAAAATGCCTCCCACAAATTATTTTCCTATCCACCTGTTTTAATGCAGAGTGGGCTGTGGGTTTTTTCCCCAAAGATTCGTGTTTCCAGTCACTGTGAATCATGTGTTGTAGTCACCATCACACTATGGTATCTTAGACAACCATCACATTTTTTCCCATATCGCTGACCCCCTCCTGTTTAAACCCGTTATATTCAGGCTTCTCAAATGCTTAGCAATGCAGCTTCATATATATATATTATACTTGTGTGTTTTCACACTTTCACTTAATTTTTTGTGTGTGTATAATCTGCCTTGTTTTACAATTAACCAAGGGATTTAAATTATTTTTAAAAAAATCATCTCAAAGGGAGTAGAATATTCATGTTTTGGGGTTACCTGTGTTGAATTTATTTTTATTCAGATATGAAAAAGTATCTTACAGACATGTAAAGCGCTTTGAGATAATGTGGTATGAAAGGCTGTATATAGTAAACTATAGTAAATAAAGTAAACTGAAATTGAAATATAAACTCTTTTTACTGTAATCTGACCCCTGAAGATTGTTTTCTGACTCTACCGGAGGACTCAGGAGTGTCCCTCTAGTCTGCAGAAGACGAACTGGCAGCCCCTGATATGAAAGCATCTGAAAGTGGAAGTGATAAAGATGATGCTTCATGCTTTTAGAATCTGCTTTGTTTTTAATGCAGACTCAGAGAATTAGTCATTTCTGGTTCTTTTTGGTAAATTGAAATACAGAATGTCCATTGTAATGGTTCATAGAGATTGACGAATTAATCAATAGTGTACACCTATTCTATCTGACTGCAAACCATGAATAATCACTTTATATTGTCTTCAAAATGTGACATCACCATGTACTGTGAGTAATAAGAGTAGTAAAAATCCCTGAATACAAAATACAATTGTCTTTTTACACCATGCATTTCCATAGAAGGGGAACAAACAGATTTTCCATTCCTTCATTAAATATAGTCATTCACCGGAGCAAGGGCTGCGAGGAAATACAAACTGTGTGTTTGTGACTTTAGGGAGATAACGTGCTTTCCCCTTGGCTCGTGGAGAGCCATTCTCGCTGAGGTGGGCCCGAGATCGATCTGCCTCGCTTTCCCCCAAGGGAAAAAATGAAGAGAAAAATAGAGGATACATTTGAGAAGACAAGAAGTCGCCCCGAATGACAAAGAACGCCTACGCTTTGGGAGATCGTGCATGCTGGCCCCAGGGGGAACAAGAGATAGAACATGGAGACTTGAGAAAACAGCAGGGTTGCCCCCTGGCTCAGAGAGATACCGCCCTCGCGGAGGTGAGACCGAACTGATCGGCATCCAAGCCTGGGGAGCATGTGTGCTGCCCCCAGGGGGAACCTGGAATGATAGAGAGACTGATAAGATTTGGCAGGGGGTGCCCTCTGGCTCTCGGAGAACCTTCCTCTCAGAGGTCGAGGCCAGCTCGGCTGGGCATAAGGTTGGAAACGACGTCGCTTGGAGGAGTATGGGAGGAAGGAGGAAAAAACACAAACAAAAAACAGATCAAATCTTTGTTTCAAATGGTATCCTTCACACATTAGCTATTGGGCAGCAGTGTGGAGTAGTGGTTAGGGCTCTGGACTCTTGACCGAAGGGTTATGGGCTCAATCCCCAGTGGAGGACACTGCTGCTGTACCCTTGAGCAAGGTACTTTACCTAGATTGCTCCAGTAAAAACCCAACTGTATAAATGGGTAATTGTATGTATAAATAATCTGATATCTTGTAGCAATTGTAAGTCGCCCTGGATAAGGGCGTCTGCTAAGAAATAAATAATAATAATAATTGGTATCTTATGTATATTCACATGTTCAAAGCAGCATTGTTTTTGTTTCTTTTATAAAATGGGGATGTTCCCACACGAAAAAATATTAAACTTTTAGAGTGGTGTGTAGTCAGGGAAGCTCCCTGAGCAATCAATTAGTAAAAATCCCTGAACAGTACAGGACTCCCCCTCTTATCACACTGCAGTCCTCTCTTGTTTCAGGGAGATTTAAGAATGGCAGTACCCAAGCGTTGCCCAGTCCAGTACTTTCCACTATGTAAAAAGGAACATGCAATACAAATCAACAAAAATATCATCTACAATCTGAATTGGTACCGTCGTGTCCATTTTCACCCCCTCTCCAAGACACCATAATTAATATATATATATATATATATATATATATATATATATATATATATATATATATATATATATATATATATATATACACACACATATATGAGAATAAAACAAATCGAGAACTCTAGTTTATCGACTGAAACAACAATCTGCATGAACTGTTGAAACAGGATTATTCACGGTTCAGAAAACAGACACCAGATGCCATGGTTATTAATAGTTCTAGTAATCTAATAAAGCTAAAAACGAAACATTCTTCTGTCTTGTAATGATAACGTTGTTAATGTAAATCCTTCAACTAGTATCCTGTACCAGCACAGCAAGCTAAAACCAGAACTCCACCAGCTCTGACCAGCAAGATTTTGAAAGGTAACGAAACGACCATTCAAATGGTATTTGAACCTGTACACTCTTTAAGACTGATCTTTATCCATAACTAACAATGATGGTTTAGTAGAAATGCTAAAAAGTACCTGTAAAATTATATGACCTAAGGTATACTTACAGTTATACATCAACAGCATCAATGTTTGATTAATCTAGACAGATGACAAGGAATACAAACTATTATCAATTGTACAAACCTGTATCTGATGTCCAGTAAGCCAATTCAAGTAATTCCATTTACTGTACAGGAGTCTGCTCTCTGTGAGAAATGGGAAGCCGAATAAATACAAAAGGGAAACATCTCTGGTGGGTGCATGATAAGGATATTGTATTATTCACAGGGATGTCATGTGCAAAATAAAACATTCCAGTTTAACACACATGACTCCACCTATACACAGTGGACAGATACACTCTGATAAAACTTTAAATGGGTTCAGACTGCTGTCCAATGAGAGCTACTGCAAGAAAAGAAATGATAAATTATATCTTTTAAATCAGTATCTTCACAAAACCAACCAAAAAACAAGTGGTGAGGACTTTAGGGACTTTCCAGAATGTTTCACTTTCATTTTTGCACATTATTATTATTTATTTATTTAGCAGACGCCTTTATCCAAGGCGACTTACAGAGACTAGGGTGTGTGAACTATGCATCAGCTGCAGAGTCACTTACAATTATGTCTCACCCAAAATACAAAGTACAAGGAGGTTAAGTGACTTGCTCAGGGTCACATAATGAGTTAGTGGCTGAGGTGGGTTTTGAACCAGGGGCCTCCTGGTTACAAGCCCTTTTCTTTAACCAATGGATCACACAGCCTCCTATATTAGCATCTGATTCAGAAGGATAGTGAAGTTTCAGCCTCTATCCCTCATGTCTACACATTGATACTGGAGTCCCGTATATTGATCTCTATTGGAGTGTTCTGTTTATTGGTTATCTGGACAGAGCCTGTTATTACACTCTTGTGGGCCCCAGACAGAGGCTAAGGCATGGGCCCCTCCCTCCTCCCTCCTAACTTATCCTAGTGCCCCCCCCCCCCATCGCCTTGGGCACCAGGCAATTGCCCTGGTGTTGCCCCTAAAACTAGCTCTGTATCTGAGTGGTAGCTACTGTACATTCTGAATATTGTAAAGTTTGTTTGATCTTAAACTTTGAAATGTTTAAACAGATCTAACACCCGTAATTCTAAATGTGCAATTTCAGACTAAACATTTTATAAAATTCTAGAGCACATTGATTTATTATTGGTTCAGGCTTCTGATTATATTGTCGTACAAAGGTGACATTGTAATTCACGATTATACTTAAGTGATTTACTATACAAATTACTTCTGTAATTGAAACTTGTGCCATTTCTACAGTTTAGTGTTTTTTTTGTTTGCTCATTTAACAAGGTTTGTTTATTGTAATCCAAATATCCAAGCTAGGTGTACTGTGAAAATAATTTAAACTGCAAAGGAAGACCTGTTACCTTTTACCTGTAGATCACTGGGATGTTACAGTCCTGTGTGTGTGTGACTCCTCAAAGCATCCCAGGACACTCTTGTAAACACGACGATTCCTCTCAAGGGCTTTTATCTCCAGGTTAAATATGTTAAATCAATGCAAATCCCAAAGTTTTGCACCGCTTGTTTTTCAGCTTCTGTGATATGCGTGTAAGTTCACACCACTGAAACAATATAAATAAGGAAATAAAATACAGAGAAAAATGACACATTCTGTAACCAGGCAGAGCAGTACGTGAACTTGTCTGCACTGTACACCCTTCTCCTTTTTCTCTGTTTTGCTTAGCTGTCCTTAATTTTGCAGAAGCTTAAATTGCTGTCTTAAAAAAAAAAAAAGAAAACAGGATACTGGTTCTGCAGCTGCAAAATGTGCAATGGCCCTGTCTGCCCCTGTCTCTATGTCTGTGAGTTACTTATTAATATAATCAACAACCTTCCTTTGCTGATTATAGCAGAGCAACAAGCACTGAGAGATCATTTAACACATAAGCTAGTGTGGTCAAAACGTTTACATTTATTTACAAACTTGAGCCAAGGACCGATATATCTATCACAGCTTGAAGATACGAGTTAAGAAAGGCAGCTTAGCAAAAATATACAGACAGCTCCTCCCACATCTCACGCTGAATGCGGAACAGCTACTTTTGAAACTGCCTGTGGTTAAGCAATACTGCATTAAATACACTATTAACACATTTTCTGCAAACATATAAGTCCTCTGGAGTCTTAGAGGTGCAGTAGTGTTAAGCTCATGTGCACAGATATTTGAGTGAAACTGATATGAAAGCTCATGAGACCATTGTTCAAACAGCAGGCCATGCATTCCCTGATGAGGACAGTCTTGTTGCTCCCCTCGTGAAGGTTCTTTATATAATCTCAGAAACAAGGATGTGAGAATCACACGGGTGTCATTGTTCCATTATTTCCAGATGCGTTCTAATGTCAAGAGCATTAGTAAAGCTCAGTATTGCTTTGCCACTCCTTCCTTCTCATTTGCCCAGGTCTGAATCAGTGCTCCGTCCTCCTGATGTTACTGAATCAGTCTCCCAGGCATTATAGATTCAGGAGGTTTTGGTACATACTTGCAATAGTCCATCTGCAACAAGAGAATCGAGAACCTGTTGAGTTGTTGTGAAAACTAGATCAACAAGGATATCTGAAACTGCTATTACAATGGAAGTGCTAACCAATGATTATTCTTCATATGTGTGTGCAGGTTTCCTCTTACCGGAAATCCACAAGAGCCCTCCTCGTACCCGTGTCCAGGGCAGGGGGTCCCACCGCTCACTGGGGGTGGATTGTTACAATGTCGGGACCGGCTGACCACTCCCAGGCCACAGGTCAGAGGGCACAGAGTCCAGGGAGCCCAGGGTGACCACATTCCATTAACTGAAAGAGATTCACAACGGGGTCACATCAAAGACAGGCCTACAGCTGAATGACTGAAGCCAGTTGAAGTCAGACTCAGAGCTGAAGTGGCAAGCAACGGACGTTTTTAATGAAATCCAGGGTCTTAAAGCAAGGAAAGCATTTGTCACATTGCATTGTCTAGATACAAACTGATAGTTGTCGCACACCTCTCTGTTCTTTTCCTATGCTTTACCATGCTTCACTGTGCTCTACGATAGTTAGCTATGGTTTTTAGGGAACAGTTACATGACAGAGTTGAATTACCAGGGCAGTTATCGTTGTTGCACGGGGCTATTTCCTCTGGAGACCCCAAACAGGACTGCCCCCCAGAGGAAGGGGCAGGGTTGTTGCAGACTCGGATTCTTCTCTTGATTCCAGAGCAGCTGACAGTGCAGGTTGACCAGGGGGACCACTCTGACCACAGGCCGTCCACTAGGAAAGTAAAGAGAAAATAAAGCAGTTTAACCTCTTTTCCAGGCTGGTCAGTTAAGGAGGTCTGTCATGGCGATGTCAATAGGAAATTGAAACAGGTACGGTTGAGGAATTGGGCTGGAGGAGGTCCAGCTGTGTTGGGGCTCACCTGGGCAAGCCCGGAGGCTGGAGCAGGGTTTCAGATCAGATGTAGGTCCCTCGCACCTCATGCCGCTCTCCGGGTTGGTGCAAATCCGAATGCGCATCTGGTTTTGAGAGCCACAGGTAACTGAGCAAAGTGACCAGGGGCTCCAGGGAGTCCAGATACTTGTGGCTGTCAAGCCAGGAAGACACACACTTGAATCTGGCTTCTGTCTTTGGTAATTATGCTTACAAATACAAGAATGAACTGAGAAACACAGGATTTACAGATAATATCGAATGAAATAGATCGTGAGCTCACATGCTAATTTAAATCACTGATTTACTGATGGTGTTAGCCCACAATTATGTCATGGAAGCAGCTGTACTGCAGTATTAGAGCTCCACATAAAATACAGACGGCTCTCACATGTTCTACATTTATTAACAACCCAAACTGTTTTAACAAAATGATTCATTTCGATTGCAGACTTTCTGTTTCAATCTGGCTAAGCTTTCGGAGGAAGTGCAAGTAAAAACAACACCAGTACCTCTACATTCATTTCCTTCCTGAAAGAACCCAAACTGACAGGTGCAGACATAGGATCCCAGGGTGTTTATACAGGCTGCCCTCGGGCTACACTGGTGCAGGTCTCTCATGCACTCATCAATGTCTAGAACAAAATATATATTATTATATAGAGTATCACACACTGCTGTGGGCTTATCGATTCAAATCCCACCTCAGCCACTGACTCATTGTGTGACCCTGAGCAAGTCACTTAACCTTCTTGTGTCTTTCGGGTGAGACGTAGTTGTAAGTGACTCTGCAGCTGATGCATAGTTCACACACCCTAGACTCTGTAAGTCGCCTTGGATAAAGGCGTCTGCTAAATAAACAAATAATAATAATTTGAAGAAGGTTTCAAAAGGAATGGATAAAACCACATACGTGCTGGTTTAAATACTGTTAAAATTATTGTTTTTGCATAGTACACAGTGACACCTGAGACTGAGAGACACAAATGATTTTGGACAATCAAACACTGGTAGGTTTGCTTTGACGTTACTTGCTGTACAGCCTCCTTGAGCACACTAATATAAAGAAATGTTAGCTAGTCCTGAGGTTTACCCATGCATGAGTACAAGCCATCTCCCTCATATCCATTGGGACACTGGCAGACGTATGAGCCATATGTATTAATACATTTAGCATCAGGGAGACAGTGCAGGGGCATTCCTTCTATACATTCATCCTGATCTAAAAAATAATAATATCATCATATCAAACACAATGCAGTAATAAAGACTTCAGAGAACAAACTGAGATGTCTGGACTTTATTCATTACCACTGACAGACTAATACATTCCCAGCTCCCATTTCCCTTCATACACAGTATATCTTAAAGTTAATTTAAAAAGCCTTATTTTTCTTATGCTGTGTCATTTGAAGCGTTGTGTCAACAGCAACCAACTACGTTTGTAAACATGTAGATGTTTTCCACACTTACCTATACAATGAATGCCGTTGCCCTTAAACCCAGTGTTGCACGCGCAGTTTTTAGCATTTTGAGACCCTTTGCAAACTTTACTGATATCTAAGAGAAATAAGAAAGCAGCACATATTTACTAAGCGTGTTTGGTTTGGTGCATATTTCAAATTAATTAATTATATTACTGGCCCTGCTGATATTATAAAAACTGTCTGAAACAACTAATTACTGTTTGCTCCTGAATTTGTGGGGGCTCCAGAGCCATTGAGCAGCTCCCTGTGCAATGCCCAATTTATAGAAACTTACTGTACAACCAGGACAGGAACCTGGCTCCCTTGATTGCATGACTCACCCTGCAGACCACACGGCCGTGCCTTTACCGGGTGAGCCACTCAGGGGCCATACAAATGCCTTTAACTCTTTCTACTGAAATGGGTAACTGCTTTGAAACACTGATAAAAATAAAAAATAAAGATGCATGAGAAATACAAAGTGTGTATATTTTTTTTACCCTTCCTTAAATTAAACAATCTCTGGGCAATCATCACCTTCCCTGGGATGCCTGGGAGGAAATCGTAAACAATTGCCCGAATGTTGCCAAAATCTTCATTCCTGAGACAATTAAAAAAAAAAAAAAACAACACAAACTTTAGATCAACTGTCTGAAAAGCTTATCTGTCTGATTAACTTTAAAAAAGTGCTAGGTAATATAACATCAATCCCTCAGAGTATTTAAAGGACTGGAGAAAGTACACAGTCGATATTATAAAGAACTTTGTCTCCACTACCATTACTGCATTGTAATGAAACAGAAGCACCACGGTATTTAAATCATTTTCCATACATTGCACTACATACATTAAGCAGAATACTGAATGTTGGGTTTATTTCGGCCATCCGGACTCATGGAATAACCACATTGCTTTGTGAACTTTAAAAGAGTAGTCTACATTTAAAAAAATATATATGTTGCTTGTTCTTCTAATTACTCCACTATTAGAAAAGTATAATTCCTAAGGTGCATGCCCAAAGCTCCCTGCTGTATTTTAAAGGGTATAGACATCCACACACTGCAGTTGAGACAGAAATGCAAATCAATATAGAGTACTGTAAAACATGATGCTTTTAAATCATACAATAGCCCATCAATTTCAATCGCACTAGTTCTGTTGGCCAAAACAGTTGATGTGGTCTGGATGAGAGTGAGGTTGTCTGGTTCCTTGACCCATTTCACGAAGCCAGTCTCAGATATGTCAGTGTAATACGGATTCAACTGAATCACGCTCATTTCCCCTAATAAGAATTTACCCACATCTGAAAAAACAAAACAAAAACAGAAAGCATTGCGATCACTCAGGGATAGTTTCAAGCAGTTAGAAAAAAAGAAAAGCTTATGCAACAATATGAACACATCTATTCAATAAAAAACAGTATGTTCCAATCGCTGTGTCTCCTTAGAATCATGTGATTATACACCCATAATCCCAGGGACCAGAAGAGACTTCAGGTATATATATACTATATACTGGACTATATATATTTATACATATATATATAGTCTTGTGAAAGATATTTGTATACTTAAATTATTTTTTAAAATGTAACCACTGAGAGCCTTATTAAAAGCTGTACCCTTGTTTTGAATCCTAACCTATGGGTTCACTGTCCAGCACAAAGTAATATCGGATTCTGGTTGGGTTGAGCATCTCAAAGTGGGTGAAGTCATAGGGCTCAACCTCCTGCTTGCTCTCCGATGGCTCGCTTGCCTCCAGTTGAACCCAGAACTTGTTTGGGAAGAAATCGTCTTCTTTAATCTTTCCGAGCGTCAAAGCCAGACCGTTTCTCAATATGTGGCTAGTTGTTGGTAAACCTCCTGACAGGGTTAGTCTTTGTCGATAGCTGTAACAACAACAGAAAGATAACTCTGGAGTCTAACTTACAAACTACAGCTCTTCCAATCACAACAAAAAAACAAGAGGGTGTGCTGATATGAATGCTACTAATCTCAATGCACTGACAGTGCATGGGGTGGCATTGATTCAACATGACGAGTCTGCATTGTGTTGCAGCATTCCATTGAAGTATTTGGCTCCACTAACCTGTGAAACGTGTGCCCTTGTGAGGCATAAAACTTGTACCATGTGATCTGAGAATACTGGAAGTCCCCGGAGATCGACACGATAAAAGTGGCATTGCCACCCACCGCCCTTTTTAGGAGACACACCTGTTGTCCTACCCCATCACAATCCTCTTGACTATCAACAGCGATGCTTGCTGTGGGCTCTACACAACAAGAAAAAGAAAAGACTAAATGCAATAGAATGTTTTTCTTAGGGTTTCTCTGATTAAGTGGGCGCAGCTCTATGTTCAAGTTAATGACTCTTAGCAGGGCTCGGGAGGTGTTTCCTGATCCCTTTGGATCAATGGGTAGCGCCTCTTCTTGCATATTTTAAAAATTCAATACAATGCCTGACAGTCATAAGGGCCAGAATTAATCAATACAAAATAAAACGAGGATTTTCAAAAACAGTTATAGGCAGAAACTATCATTATTGCGTCTTACCTTGACAGAAGTGTATTCCGTCCCCATTGTACCCTGGCAGACACTGGCAGTAAAATGTTTCTGTCACTAAATCCAGTCGACAGATCGCCTTTGAGTGACACAAGATATTCCTAGAGCTGCATTCTTTTTTATAAGGATCTGAAAAAAAAATGTATAATCAAAATTATACCGCCATGACAGTAAGACAAATAGCTATATTTTGCGAAGCATCTTATTGTCTCAATAAGATCAGATAATACATGCAGAATGCCACAGTATAATTTGATACACTCGACTGTGATTAGTCTTGTTTTTCACACTCACTCACCATTTACACTATAATTCTCCGTTTCAGTCTGTGTTTGGCCTACTACTATTATCACACACGAAAGCAAGATGGATTTGAACTGTGCGGTCATCCTGTGTTAATTCAGCGATCATCCTTTTGAATGGACTTCAATTTACGATTTCATATGAGCGTTTAGATATCACGTAGCCATAATGAAAGATGCCATCAAATTATATATACAGAAACTCAAACGATTTCACTTGTTTTAGTTCAAACTGTTCCGATGGTTCTAATTCTATTAGAATGTTTATTCGCGTGGCATTTATAGTAATTTAGAACACACGAATGAAACCAAAAGCAAATTAAACTTAATAGTTATCTAAGCCATGAGCCTTCGAACGATTCCTGTGGTGCTGAAAGAACAGCGACTTAAATTTAACATGATCACGTTTCGCTCATTGATAAGAAACTGCAGAAATAGAGATTTAACCACAGATTATATTGTATATTTTATTTTCAAACGTCCATGACTTTCCTTGACCAGGTTTTTATAAGAATTGTCAGAAACCAATTTATAACGGTATATTAAACAAAACCAAATTAAAACTATAATAAAAAAAACTAACATGATAAAATATGCATGTCAGTAAAATTATGTTTGTGTATTATCAGAACATAAATATAAAACATTATGAACACATCCCGAATGCCTGAGTGTGCTAGGCGTAATTTACAAGTGAGTCACAATCCATATGACTCTAATTGATAGCCTGTAGTTATTGTAAACAGTTACGGAAAAACATTTTTAAAAAACCTTTGATCTACTGCGATTATTTCTTTTATTTACAAAACGAAACTCGTGATTGAAGTGCTGCTGTTGCTAAGCAACGTTACTCCAAAACATTCGATCCTAAAATCCTGTAGTTTAAAAACCAACCCGCTGCAAAAAGAAAGGGGCGAGATATTTTAACTGAGCATTAACAAAACCCCAAAAGCTTATTTTGAACAGCAGGGTTTTCCCAAGTCGTAAGTTTAGCAACTTGAAAAACTTGCGCAGGCTTTCTTCGGTCCCACCCTCTCTGCAGAACAGAAAGTCTTCGTCAATCAATCTCCCATGAAAAAGGACACGGGCATCTCTGGAGACCAGCACGCCTCGATCACCATTTATATAGGAATTGAGTCGCTAGCATGGGAATCCTGGCATCCATCTCTGTATAGGTAATGCGATGGAAACTAAATGAATAATGTATTTGTAAATAGCATAAGTGCATTGTAATGTCTAGCCGTGGTTAGCCGGGTATTTGCATTATAAAGCTCTATGGATCAAGGCATAATAATAATAATAATAATAATAATAATAATAATAATAATAATAATAATAATAATAATAGAAACGTTGATATTTCTCTAGTGTCATCCATGAAGAGTATTTATGCTATACAGCTCTTAATTACATATAGACAAGTTTATGATGACTGGCGGTGCATGTTTATTTGCTCACTGAAACAAACAGCAACAGTGAACATGCAACTGGTTTGACTAAAGACGCTGCTTAGATACTGTCCTGTTTACACTTCAGCTAATCTCCATAGAGTTTGACAGTCCTCTGTACTTTGAGAGAGGCGTTGTTGACTGCTTATGTACATTCTGCATAACTTTAGCTATATGCACACAAGATCCCCTTGTGTGTACATCCCAGAAAAATAAAAAGTTTCTTTCTTTTCATTTTTGTACACTGCAGTTATACCTCCTCTCTCTCTCTCTCTCTCTCTCTCTCTCTCTCTCTCTCTCTCTCTCTCTCTCGTTCCATAGGCACTAGCAATGAAGGAAGGAATCGCTCTGCAGATGAAGGCCTTCATTGCTCAGAGGCCCCCTGGGCGGCCCCATACTGCCTGCTGGCAATTCACAAAGAGTGACCTCGTTCATCCGGTCCGAGTGAAATCAGACAGGGCTCTCCGCAGCTCAGAGGACAGACAGGGTGCTCCGCAGCTCAGAGGACAGACAGGGTCCTCCACAGCTCAGAGGACAGACAGGGTGCTCCGCAGCTCAGAGGATAGACAGGTAACATTCCAGCGGAGGGAGGGTTAGGATAACAGCTCGCTAAAACAAATCCCTGCATAATCCTGTCTTTCTCCCATGTGTTGAAGCCTTGCGCCTCCACGTCTAGTCAGAGTGAGAAGAAGGTTCATCTGCCTTCCATTGAGGACACAGCAAGCACTACCACCCCAGAAGACCACCCCAAAGTCAGCAGATTAGAATCACTAACCAGGGGTAAGTGGATGCATTTCTCTATTGTCTGTGGTTTTATATATATCCGTAAATATACCTTGTATACATACATACATCATGCTATTTTATCGAGCTTCCTTGATAATGACGGTTTAGTTATTTGAAGATGTTTACATTGCCAGTATTTCAACTTATTTATAGTATGTTGAAGATCAATAGCTATGTGCAAAGAAAAAAAGCATGCATTAACAAATAAATAAGTCTTTGCTGTTCAGTGTTTAGCAGCAATGCAAAGGTTCTGCAGAATCGATGTTAAATGCGTGCTGTGATGTTGAACACCAGTGAATGCAGTTACTGTTGTTGCAGCAGGAGCCTGGGTGAGAAACACAGGTCTATACAGTAACTTTCAAAGCCATCAATCAAGCAGGACTCACCCCTCAACAGCAGAGTCTTCAGGACCAGCAAGCAAAGGTAACGGCATTCTGAAGAGTCCTTTATTGTTCTGCTAGACTTCATATGCACTTAAATGCATTAAATCACAGTCCCTCATAGGTTTACACAGTTTTTGCAGATGACTGGTATGCTAATAGTAAAAAAGTCCCATTTTAGTTTGCAGGTTTCTTCTGTCTCAAAGCCTGGGTGAACTTCCGAATGACAACTCCCTGGACAGAGGTTCAAGCAGAGAGTCTGAGCAGAACAAACCCAGCACAGCCCCTCGAAGCCTTCAGAACAGACCAGCTGGGAACTGCCCCTGGTACATCGCACTACTGCATGAGAAGGTGAGATGACACTGACAGGTGTACGCCGATTTTACTTGGGTCAAGTCCTTCAAGGGTTTACCTAGAGCCACCAGTGCAAGATCTGTGCTGTAAGTAGATACAGAAAACTATGCATACCTTCACTACACTCTTGCCTTGAAGATGGGAATCATACAAAAGCATTAGCTAGCTTGCCCTTAGATGTGGTGTTAAAATGAGCTTGTTTTCTCCCATCAGGAGCAGTGTTTGCTGATGCTCGGGGATGAAATTAACCGACTGTCCGTGTTTGAGTTCGAAGCGGCACGAAAGGATCAGATGATCGCAGTTCTCCAAGAAAAAGTGGCTGGACTGTCCAATCAGCTGAGCCTGGCCAAGAATGAGGAAGTCATCACAGCTCAGGTGAGAGGCTGGACTGAGTCAGAGTCATGACATGCGCTGCAGGAAAGCTTGTACAAGGAATTATCTGTGGAACTTACTTCTTTGTGGGTTATCTGACCACAGGCAGCACTGATCCTACGCTTGGGGGGTGAAGTCAGTCATCTCAGGAAGTTTGAAGCTGAGATTCTGCGTAAAGACCAGCTAATAGAAGATCTGAGAGAGGAGATTGAGAGTTTGAAGTTGCAGCATCACCAATGGGAATCCGACTTCATGGAGCAAAAGACTGATGTACCGTGCGATAAAGTTTATATTTTTGATCATATTTGTATTATTAGCTATTTCTCCCTCACAGTTTTCAGTACGGAAAGCAAAACATCATCTTCATATCATTTAGTTTTTCAAGCAGAATAACTACTCTGTTGTTCTGAGGACTTTTGGAGGGCTGAATACTAAATCAATAATAGTGTATTTCAGTGTATTTCAAAATACAAGCTTTAGCTATCATGCAGGTTCCTTCATCGAGGGAGAGGGGGACTGCCTGCTGCATCCCTGTATGTTTTCAAATTAATTTCCGCTTGTTTTCTCAGTGCTCGGACACCAGGCATGAGAATATGGAAGTTGAATCTGCTGGAAATGAGAGCGATTGCCCGTCTGTGTCTCAGCCAGAGTCTCTGTCAGAGTCTCAGTCTGCGTCTCAGCCGAAAAGGAGTAATGAGAAACTGGTACAGGAGCTGCAGACATTAAGAAAGAACTATATGATTTCTACAGGTCTGTGAAAGTCATGTCCCACTTTTTACCAGCTTCAGTCCTGCTTATCATTGCGCAAATGCAATTTAGTTTTTGATTCCGTGTCCCTGACAGGCACAGTGTCTTCCCTAAGGAGGGACCTCTCTTTCCGAGAGGCAGACCTGCTGAAGGCCGGGTCTGATCAAGACAGATTGCAGAGGGAGTTGACGGAGAGGGTGGCACAGCTGCATGCCATGTCTAGCAAGGTACCCGCTAAAAAACTACCCAATAGCGCTTGTCTAAGTGGGCATTGCTTGGGCATCACAGTGCAGATCTGGTGTTGAGCTGAAGTTATGACCCATATTCGGAAGAAGAGGATCAATTATTGAATACAAACTATATGCAAATATGTACATGTCATTTCTATTAATACAGCTTTGTTTGCTTTGTAAATACACAAGAGGAAAAAATTGTCCAACCCAGGCTGATTAAATCCCAGACTGTGTTTTTAGTTTTCCAGTTTAAGAGATGGCAGGAAACATGAAGATGTGATGTCTGAGCTGGAGAAGGAAAGTGTTATACAGAGAAAGGTAAGAGAGACAGCTTTGGTGCCCCTTTCAAACTGTGGCACAGAAGTAGTTTTTCTGACTGAATAAAGTGGTGGATCTGTGTGATACAATGACAGATCCACACTGCTCTTACTGTTGTGCTGTTGAGACTGGTGTAGATGTAAACCACTGCACAAACATGCTTATAGTGTTATGCTGCTATCACTATCAGCAAGCAGCTCTTGTGTTATAAACGTTTGTGAGTAGGAAGCAAAGATTTTGTGAGCCACCACATTTTATCATTTAGCTTAAAAGCACCAAACAAATGAATCATTGTTTGTGCAGCAAATTGCAGAACTGCAGCGGGAGGAATCCAAGAGAAATGAGCTGCTGGCCGGCTGCAAGGTCAAGATCCAGAACCTGCAGCAGGAGCTGGCAGCAGAGAGAGCCAGCCTCGCTCAGCTACAGAAGGACCGCACGGAGATCCAGAACAAAGCCGCTGCCCTGCAGCAGTCAGAGCACCAGACCAAAGTGGCTCTGGAGCAGCTGCAGTCCAGGGTACGAACTGAAGCCTTCTCTTGTGCTTTTCTGAGCAGCCCATCAGGAAGATTTATATGTGTATTACAAGATCCGTAAAGGATTTTTACAAAGCTGTTGACATGAATACTCTTGTGTTTTCAAAGCAAGTATAAGGTCTGTTTGGTGCTGATCGGAGCGCACTGTGACCATTTTCTTTAATATTTATTCACAGTTTGAAAGATTCCGGGGAAAAATCATCCAGGCTGCCTACCTTGCGCCAGGTGCCAAGCTCCTGGTGACTGAAGTCAGTGACAACGAGATACTCAGCACCATGCAGGTCTGCTATCGTCTCATTTTAATTCAGAGCTTGATGATACTGCTGTAGTGTGGAATACTGTGGCTTAATCTACCTCCCCTTTAAAGGGCTAATAAATATTAAAACAAATCTTACCTCCCATTTCTTGCAAGTCATGTATAATGGTTTCTATATAGGGAGAGCACCTATAGGATAAAAGGGATTCACCCAATTCAAAGTTAATTTAAAGTCTGTACTATCTATCTACAGAAAAAGACTTAAGAAAGTTTTTTTTTTTTAAATGAGTAGTAAGAACTTTTTTTTTTTAAGTATATAGTTTTGGTTATTGCTTCTTTTTTTGTGTTCTCTAACTGTAATGCCACCTGGTGTTGTAAATGTGAATTATTTTGAAGTGAAAATCAAATCCAAATGTTCTACAATATGTGGTAGGTACAGTAGGACTGGAATTATTTTGGTAAAGTGAAAATGTGTCTTTTTTTTATTTTCCAGAAAATAGTTAATGACCGCTCTGAGTTTCACCAAATGCTCATACAGAAAGGAGAGAAAGTTCCAAACCTGTATATCACAGAGACATCAGAAAAACAAGCCAAGCCCAAATCTCCATCCAAGAAGAGCTGAAGCAATCTGGCTATTCATTGAAAAAAAAACACAATGATTACTGAGCAGCAGCTGCACAGTCCCAATGGTATTTATTATTCATAATTAAATACAGGATCATACACCCATGCTGGTTATCACCAATACAGTAACACATTTCAGATGTTCAGATCAGTGAGTGTCCTATCAGTTCCTTCCCATCTACCCTATTTTTGATAATTACATTGTTTTTAGCCAGGAAAAAGTCTTCTTGCCATTTTCTGAGATTTTCATTAATAAGATAACAGAATAAAAAATTCAACTGATGCTATAGCTAGGATGCTGTGCGTATGTTTGTTATAATTTAAAGTACTTAATATTGCATATACATGATAGAACTATGTGCATAATCTCTGCAATAAAAATGTTCTGTGAATTCGAACCAGTATATTATTGAATTACTTTATTCATAACATACTTCATCATTACAGAAACTGGGTTCACCAGTACATATTAATGAAACTTAACAGGAAATAAAACAGTAAAAACAGGCCTCTGACTGAATGACAAAAATGATTGCTTGCCAGTAAATTTCATCTGGGTTTCACAAAAAGCTTGGATACTGGACAAGCAGTCCATGGCATTATAAAAAGTATTTTTATCCTATTGGTTAGAAAGGACATTGGATATATATTTTAAAAAATGATTTCCTTAAGAATTAAGAAAATCTTACACCTAAGCACAATACTCAACACTGCATTCACTTGCACATACAAGACTGCTTTCTTGCAGGCAGCTCAGCAAAAACATGCAAAAATGAATTGTGTGCCAGCCCAGATAAAGCTATAGCACTCCACCTATAGTACTACATTGTACAGCTTAGAAATACTACATTTTTTAGCACCAGAATTAGCATTTGAAACTCATTTACTCCTTTCTAGTGTAAGGATTAATAAAGAAAATACATATTTTTCAAGTCTTCTTGTCTCCACTCTGTAGCAGTTGCTTCTGGCAGATGAAAGGTTGATGCAGCTGCAGGCATTTTCCTTGCCAACCCTGGGTTACTAGCGGAAGCCAGTTTCTGCCTCTTTTGAGTCAAACTGTAAGCGGATTCAGTGCGGTTCACAGTTAAAGGTTTAAGAAGCCTTCTGAGCCCTTTCCTCTACATACAACTGCATCTGAAATAAAAAAAAAGGAAAACAGTGGTCTAAATACATTAAGCAAATGTATTAACTGTGGTACTGATATAGATAAAAAGCTGATCGAAACCTCAGAATCAAAGTGTCCAATAAATCATTCCCAATGTTATGATTATTGGGGTCTGTATACCAAGGTATCAACTTTACAAAATCTACTTTTCAACCTGCATGGGGCACGACCCCCTTTAAGTAAAGCTTTCCAATTTGTGTTCCTGCTCTCAAGACCGCAGTTGCATTAATGGATCTCCCTTACTTTGACAATATCAGAGGTCATGGTTTTTAGAGGGATCAGTCTGGGCTCCCGCATGTGCACTTCTTGCTCATCAGCAACAATCCAAGGGAAATCCTACAGGAGAGGAAACCGATTAAATGATATGAACGTGCCATTCGAACTTCCTTGAAAACAAACAGGTTAGGATTTAGATTGTTGCGGTCAAGGCTTTAAAACCAACAGTTAAATATAGTAAAAGCCTGGTACATTTCTCCTTCATAGGGAGCGAGGTCGTGGTTTTCCTGTTATAATTATAGCAAATGTTTTGCTGACCTTAATGACCTGGATTTTTTCCATGTTGCGAGTGGCAGCTTCTCTGGTGTGAACCAGTACTGTAAATGTACAGCCTGCAAAAAAATAAAATAAAACAATAAAATCCTGTATTAACAGGGAACAAGGAAAAATAAACATGACTACAACTCTGACATTAGGAGAAGAGTTAAGAGAAATCATTTTTCACTATAAAAAGAATATCAAATTGTCAATTCTTATTCTATAATATTCTTTACATACTGATGATACATGTCATGTACATCAGCCTGATCATCATACAGAAAGCTCTGAATTTGAATCTACAGCCATGGCAGGGGAGATGTACGTTTCTGACATACTTTCTATGCAAGAAAGAGTAAGCATACCAGGGGGGTTGTTGTCTAGAACTGCATCGCAAACACTGATCTTTAGGATGAATGCTCGCAGCAACTGCTCCACGTGAGAAAGCAACGTGTCAGAGCTGGAAACAGACACAACAAAATGCATTAGGATTGTGCATATGGTATATGTTCTTGGTTATATTTATTCCTTTCAAAGAAACAATGAGAACACTGAGGTTTTACTGTAATATAAACTACACATTAATGATTATAAAACACACACACACACACACACACACACACACACACACACACACACACACACACACACACACACACACACACACACACACACACACACACACACACACACACACACACACACACACACACACACACACACACACACACACACACACACACACACACACACACACACACACACACACAGTATCCCACCTGATAGAGACCAGAGGAGGCTGTGACATTTCAAACACAAATCTCTCCACTGGGTGATGCTCTTTGTCCATAATGACAACGACTATTTTCTCAGCATCATTCTTAAAGAAAGAAAAAGGAAAGTAGGAAAACGTTGGCTTTATTTTACATTTATTACTGGAGTCAATCCCCTCTGACAGCGTCTTACCTTCACAATCAGTGGTTTAATGCAATGGAGAGTGTCTTGGATGTATTGATTTAGTTCAGGGTGGCAGGACATCTGAGAAAGAACAATCAAAATTCAGTGTGTAAACATACTTAAACAGAAATGTCCTATTGCTAGTGCTGAGCTAAAAAGAATACGACTGTGTCAAGCTGTGTGTTCCAGAAAGGTCCCATTCTTACCTGCACAGGTACGCTGTATTTCTTTCTCTTCTGGAAAATCCCACTTGGGTAAACCTCCCTGACATAGAGTATGAGGTGAATGGCCACCTCCAGAAACTCACACAGGATATCAGCAACAACTGAAGACAGAGAAAAGACGGCAACCCAGCTCAGAGAGACTCGGAAAAGAACACTGTTTAAATCATTTAAAAACGTAACATAATAAATGCCGTACCTTGCCCAAAATTAAGATCCTGCCTCGTGAGGGTTGTCATACTGCTAACAAGCTGTTAAGGAATCAAACTGTTATATTTATTAAAAAGGCGGCTAGCATGTATTCGTATTCTTATTAAATAATAATAATAATAATAATAATAATGCTGGTGAAATCCAATTAATAATGAATTACCTTATGTCAGTTATTAGATCGATATCTAACATGACAAGTAACTTGCAGCAAATCAAACCTTTGAATTTAAAATTCAAACCAAAACCGAATCGAATTAAACCAGCGCTGTTATTTTTCACATCATTAACGTATCGATTTCTCGGGCTTCGTATGCAGTAATTGATTTAAAATATATATATTTGGTTTTACAAAGCTTACCGTTATAGCATGTGAAGTAAATGTCCAAGTGTTTACATGTAGTAGCACCGGTATTTTCTTTCCTGCACAGCGTCTGTCCCTCTTTGATGACGAATCCCAAAAATCACACGTGATTAATCTATCGCCTATTCATTTCACGTTGCGAACGGGACTTTTCTTTTTCTGTCAATTTCTAGTTACTTGCAGTTACATCATTTGAATGTCCTTGTAGCCAACTAGACAAATATCACTTGCAACATTCACTATCAATAAAGTTTTCGGAACGTTTACATTAAATGTAAAGTTTAATTAGACGTCTTTGCCAACAGAGACCCCATCCATTACAGATTATTTACAGCAGCATAGGAAAATTGAAAAGAATGGACAGTAATGCATCACAGCATGGTCCGTCCGAAAATATAGCAATGTACTTTAAAACTATTGTGAGCAGAGCCATCACTTTGATTTAATTCAGGCTTTATTATTATTATTATTATTATTATTATTATTATTATTATTATTATTATTATTATTATTATTATTATTATTATTATTATTATTATTTATTTATTTATTTATTTATTTAAGAAAAAACCCAGAAAAAACATAACAAACTTCATTCAAAGTATAGTCTATATCTTTGATGCTTAGAATCTTGCTCGTTGATGCGGCAGTGAGAGGGAGAGGGGGGCCAGGGTCAGACGCAGCTGGTGGGTTCATTTAATTCAGTATTGTGAGCGGAGGGGTCGGTCCTGTTAGAGTACAGGGCACTTGGGTAAACGTTTAGTTTATGGTCACTTTCTATGCAAGGATTAGTGACGAAAAAAGATTATTATAAATCGTAAAGCTGCGCTTCTGTTTGTGCAGATCTTTTCAGACTTCTGGCAAAAGTATTCTGCTGAAGGAGTTTGGGTAAGCATTTCTTTAAGCAGTTTCCTTCTAAGATATTAAACAAAAGCATGTGTGTTGTTGTTTTCTTGTTGTTGCTTTATAGTGTTGTTTACTAAACTGAGTAACAGTTTATTGTGCTTTTTTTTTTTTTTTTTTTTTTTTTTTAGAAATGTCAAGGAAAACAAACCATCGTTTGGGTTTGTTTCAGATAGATGCTGGAATTGTAGGTTGATTTAAAAGCAGTATTTTTGTTCACAAATTAGATTCAAAGCAACAAAAGATTCACTAGGTAGTCGCCAGTTTTGACTGGAGAGCCATCTGTCCTGCCTAGCAGCTGTTGCGAACAGGTTCCCCACGTTTCAGTAGAATTGTGAGTATGTCTGATAAAATTGAGGATTTCCATTTATAAAACAAATAAATAGAATAAGTCTTTTTTTTTTTTTTTGTTGGTACAGATAACTCTTAAATACCTTAAAGATGTAAATAATTTTATACTTTTTAAAATAGATCTTATGAAAAAAAATGAAATAACGTATTTTTAATAGGCCATGTGCATAAGACTAAAATTAAACATGTTAATATGATGAATTGCTGGAACGCGTCCGCAAATGGGAGTGTCATTTTGTTTTATTCATTTTGTTTTTGTTTTATTATCGCTCATGAGAAATAAGCAGTAATGTGTCAACAATTGGTCGTTGTACAAAGGTCGTGTCTAATTGTCTATTTTATTAGTGCCGAGGGTCATGGCACAAAGATATCTGTGCATTTCTTGCTGAACGCGGTGAACCTTGATTGAGTTTAGACATACTGTTAAGCGTGAGGTTTTTAAATAACTCGGTTTTGCGAAGCGGTTGGTCTGTGTATTTTAGTAGCTGTACCACATTCAGGTAAGTGACAACGCATCTTTCTTCACAAATCTTGCAATGCTCCTGGCCACAGCCGTTATTACTTATAGGAGGCTGGACCCCGCAGTGGTCAATAACGTCAGCAGAAATGATATGATTTCTGAGACATTGTAATCTTTTCATTTATAAACGTTGTTTTCTTGACATTAATTAAAGAGTTCCACAAAGTATACCCTTTATAGTATAGAGACAACTATTTCAAATCATTGCCTCTACAATCTTCTGAGGCAGTCTTGTCATTTTCTTGCTCGGTGAAGATTGCTGCATTTTTCTTCCATAGTTTAGGCTCGAGTTCATTCTTCTTTATTAGAAATGACGTTGTTGCAGTCCCATTTGTTTACACTGGATCACAGTACGCAATGCATGCGGAAACACATGCATTTAATGGTGCATTTTTAAGAATAAATTATGTGGTTATACACACACGCACACCCTGCAGGAGTCCAGTTTTATAAGATTCCTTTTACAGTCATCTCTTGTGCTTATGTTGCTATGGAAACTTGCTGGCTTTGGTGACATCATGTGGTGTATAGTAAGTCACATACATTGTACTGTACAGGAACCAGCATTGCCAGCCTACATCCTGAATAAAAAGCTTGTCATCTTTGTTGCCAGTTGAAAAAAACCAAACTTGTTTTTTCTGAAGACTCAAGACCAATGGCTGACTCTGTCGCCATGCCTAACCTCTGCTGCCTGGTTCTTTTCAGAGGAAGCTGCCTCACTCTGAAGGATGGAGCCCCAGGAGTCAGATGTGCAGTACAGCCGCTGGAATGAGACCTGCCAGGATGAAGTCAACATCAATGTGTCTTCCACATCCACACTACAGGGGTATGGCCCTGGCTTTCTTTTAGGTTAAACCATTTCATATGCCAAAAGTTTTACATCACCTGGGGTTTGAGAGAGAGAGAGAGAGAGAGAGAGAGAGAGAGAGAGAGAGAGAGAGAGAGAGAGAGAGAGAGAGAGAGAGAGAGAGAGAGATTGTATAGGGTGATGCAAAACTTTTGGCCAGAGCTGTAGATTAACCTGTACATTTTACTATGTACACCAAGGAAGGTCAAATGTTCTGTCTGTCTGTCTTTCAGATATGGCATCCTATAGGGCTACTGTTTTTACATTGCATTATATATGAGACAGGGGTTTGAAGCTGGATTAGATAAACAAAGATAAGCAAACATCTAAAGACCAGTCTGTTAGATGAAACCAAGTGTTTAAAAGATTCTGCAGCTAAAGTGACGTGTTGCTTTCTGTCTTTGCCTAGGATCTCCAAGCAGCTGTGCACAGGGACGCTTGGCATTGCCATGAAGCTGATAGGAGCGCTTGTTATTCTGAGCCTCGTTTTCATCATTGGATATGTCACCGGCTACTACATACACAAGTGAAAATAAGGGATGTTTCATTTGATCACAGAGCAAAAACTTTATGAGTTGTGCAACAAAAGAAAAGCATTGTGCTCAGTGTGTATCCACCAGCAGTTTGGGTTTGGTGATTGTTAGAATTGAAACCATCAAGGCTCAGGAAGTAAACAGCTGTTCAATTCTTATGCTCTGCTAAATCAGAAATATGTGCAACCAGGAGAGAAAATGGGGAGGAATATTAAGTTGGGTTCACCTGACAAGTCACCAATGATATGTCAGCTGGACCCAGATAAATATTGATACACATTAATTGATACACATTAATTTGCTTTATTGCAGGGATTTATAACTGCAACATTCAATCTGTCAGAAATCTGGTCAGGTTAAGCAGATAAATAAAAGTTCTTGGGATTTTTTCTGCTTTGATACCTACCGTGTTCATTTGCAAAGCCTGTAGCATGTGAAAGAAATTCATTTCTTTACTGTTCTCTCAATATATTCTTTATCAGAAGGATATTAACATTGCCAAGAAATCGGTTTTATCTTTATAAATAATAAGAACCCTGAGTTCAGGTGACTGGACATGTAGTTTTACTGTTCCTTTTTATAGACTATTACTGCCAATCCTCAGTGTGAAGACTGTTTATTCTGTAGATGTATATAGAAATAATAGAATATCCTCGATCTGTATTTTATCAATGATTTTCCAATAAATCAACTTCATATACTCCTAGTATCACGGTTGTTATTGTTATGAATAATAAATATTGCATTCAAATGTATATTTCACTGAACATATACTTTGGAGCTAAAAACAACATATTTAACTTAAAGAAACAATTCCAGCAATTGTATATAAAAAAAATATAAGTGATTTATAATTAAATAGATACATTTTACAATCGACTCGGTTTTATTTCACACTTGCTGAATAATTAGATTTACTATTAAAAAAAAACCAAAACAGTTAAAATGACTCAAGAAGTCCGTGGTCAATAATGAATTACTTTTTCGAGATAAAGGAAAGATGTTTTATATACTGACATAATAGAATCGGTTTTCTTAGTGGAGTATGAAAATAATATATGACCCTATAGCACCTGCAATACCTATAGATACTGTATGTGTCCTGTGTCACACTGTCGCCAGGCAACAATAAAATGCTGACGTTTTAAGAACTCGAGACATTAGTAGCCAACGGACAATGTTCTCATTTACTTTGCTGGTGTTAACCCTAAATATGAACTGTGATGTATGAATATCGGCTACACAAATACAGCATTGCATTTCTTTTCTGTGGTGTTGAAGTTTCAGAGTAAAGCAACTGTATTAGAAACTGAAATGTTCAACCGCACATACCTGGAGTTGATAACGGAGGCATTGCATGCGAAATCCTAAAGGATGCGTGTCCACAGAATCATAAAGGACTGGATAGGCGCATATGTAAACACATTACGCACGGTCACAAACGCTTAGGCAAGAAACTGGACATACCCTGTTGATCAAAATAATAGTCTTATCATCTATAAGAGACTGACAGACCATAAGAACACACCCGCAGGCGCTTGAGTTTGTGTTGACATTTACTGTGGGCAGCATGCTTTACGTTAATCTCTAATGTGATTAGGGTGAATTTCAATTAGAGTGAATGATGGATTTGATGGTGGTCCAAAAACATTTTGAGAAACCGATTAATGAAAGAAGTGACGTAAAATAGTGTTTTATTTTTTTCTTGTTATTATTTTTTTATTGACAGAACATAATAATCGTTTTCATTGTGCAGATATTGATATTGTATTTAAGTTTGTGTTAAGGTGTTCAGAGACGATTCGTTTTATAACAGTAATTGTGGGTATGAACTAATTGTGCTTTTCTTTTTCAGTTAATGTACAACGCAATAAGCACCTTTCCTCAAGACAGACACTTCTTTTGTAGTTTGATTTGTTTATACAGAAGAGGTACATCATATTTAGTGTATGTATATAAGCGCTTTTCCATTCAAACATCATGGCGCAAAAAACGTTTTTCTTTATGCATAACGCCGGTCAAATGCACCCGATACAGTACCGGAAAAATACCTGATCCACTATAACTTTTCAATAAATACAGATAGCACTCAAAAACACCTGAATATTTGTTCACTTCAGTAGTATTGTGCACAGGTATTTGGTACCCAGCCTGTGGACAAGAACAATATAAACAACACCATTTAAACCTGGCAAGACTGTCAGTCGCCATCATAGACGATCTTTATGGCAGTGTCCTGTTCCTTTCCGGAGTTGTTGATATCTGGATCTGGTGTCAGAGAAAACAAACTGCCATTAACTTTAAGGACCCACTCAGCGATTCTTTGGTTCGTATAATATTCCTCCTCCGGTGAGCGTTGGGTTTCGTGTTCGTTTTCCAAGCCCTCCTCTGCATTTTCACTCACAGATTCGGTTTCAACTGCAGAATCGTTGGAAGACGATGGCTTCTGTCTAGTTTTCACGCTGCTGTCGGTATCGAGTTTGCTTTTATCAGTCTGGCTACTACTGGTGTGGCTCTGGCCAGGAGTGTGTTTTTTTGCTGACGGTGGGAGAGGATGAGCATAACGCGATTGTTTCACATTGGCCCTTTTAATTACGCGCACATGTGAGGTGATGCCAGCCTTATCTGTCTTGCCGTTTTTCAAACTCTCAATAGCAGGTTTGACAATCGGATTGTCAAGGAAGTATTGTGATCTGGCATCCTTTTGAAGATGCCAGTCTTGTCTAGGCGACCTGTTGAGAACGTTTTCCTGGTCAGGGCTCGTTCTGTATTGTTTGGATTCCGGTCTTGCTCTGGATACTTGACGCTGTGAACCACGCCTTGTTGCGCAAATGGCTGCACTGGTGAAGATTTTGGACACCTTGATCGGAGGTAAAATCACGTTTTCAGACAACTCCCCGCTGCTGTTTCGTCGCTGCGTGGAAATCGGGGATATTTTCACCATCAAAGGACTGGATCTCGTAAAAAGCCCTCTAGCCTTGACCAATTTCCCACAGGATCTCGGAGTTCCGACAGTTATACCCCCCGGATCGGGAATGTGCATAACTGGCATGGGTTTCCATCCCCTCCCGATGTTTTGAACATTCATGGCTGAAGCGTTTTCAAGGTCCGCTTCACTGACGTCTAACCTGATCACGTTGTTGCAATTTTCTCTATTAGTCTCAAGCCAGGCCTGTTTCATATGTTTAAACCGCAGAGACGTCTTCATCGTCATATCCTTTTTAAAGTTGGTCAGTGCTTTTGTTTTCCTACTGCGTTTATGTTATAAACTTGCTCATAGCTGCCTTATGGTACCGTATGATTATACCAGTTCCAAATGAGTGCAGTGTTTCTCTCCATTCCCTCTCCTATATACAGCACCTGTGGGTTAACGCCTCTTTTCTAGTCAGTTGCAGCCCTTTAGCGTCAAGGCAAGGTGATCAGTCACAATACCCGCCCTCTTTCTCGTTAACCATTGAATTCCCATACAGTTACAGAACGTCAATTGTTCTGCTTTACGCACCGTTGCTTTGAATGTATGACAGCAGTCGACTCTGTACCACACAATACAACACAGTTGCGTGACAGATTTGGTGTTCATTAAAGCGTTGCACTACAAGCTCCTAGAAACGGGAGTTTAATTTTGATAATGTATCAGCTTACCACTGTCCTCTACATACGTACTACAGCCAACTGGAATGCAATACAGTAAGGTTTGTTCCCGTTTGAACAATCACACCCATTTTGTTCTGTGTAGAATGCAGTTGGAAATGTATATATTTTTTCCCTAGTTGTGGCTAATGTCTGAAACGTCAAAATAACATTCACAATTATGAGTACTGAATTTATTTATTGTGCCATTCATTGAGATGTGGTTACATTTAACTGCAATGTGAAACACAGACAAGTTTGGCTTAACATTGAACCTACTGGATCCTGGGCTATATTGCCAATTGCTGTCAAATTGTGATGGGAATTGGTGCAGCCATTCTTGAGCATTCCGTAGTTCTTAAGGGCTTTAGAATCTAGGTCTCCGTGACAATGTATACTGGATCACAAGTTCTGGCTTCTAATTGGTTCTGCTAATGTGAGGACCCAATGTTAGGAAGGTAGAAATTTAACCTAATAATTCCTGCTATTAACCATTATTTCCCCTAGTTTTCAGAGGTTATAGACACAAAAGAAGCAAATGACACGCCATAACAGTTACAATTCTGTTCCTTTATGAAGTAAATCAAAAATATTGTAGATTGTATTTCTTTCAAAGTAAATCTTCCAACAGAAGCAGTGTTTTATACAAGTAAAAATGAAGTTTCTTGAAGAAACAATCAACCAATATTAGTATTATAATTGGTTTTTCCAACACGGCCGAAACAAAACCAAGGACAGACTTTAAAGTGTGGTATCAATGTTACATCACTGCTTTAATGTATCCCCTAGGCAGTGGAATTAATATACTTCAAGTGCTTTTCAAAATACTTCATATGAATTAAGAAAAACAACCACCACACAGCTTGAATCCAATAGCGGCCCTTAAATAAATCAGTACCAAGAGTTATCGAACAACAGTCAGGTTACTGATGTCCATATTCAAGTCCGTTTTGGACGGGTATACAACTTTGAGACTGCCGTCTGTGTCCACGATTCGAACCTGCTGCACTGTGAGTTCAGGAGAGGCTTCCTTCTCTGCATTCTCATTGGCTGCCGGCTCTGAAGCTGTTTCACCATTGGCTGGATCCGTTTCGAGGTCTAACGACGCTTCTTCCTTGTGGTCGAAGGTAAATTTATTAAGCTCAGCCATTTTCTGTTTGGGGAAAAATAAAAAAAGGGGAGAGCGAAGTTATCTAGTTATCAATCCAGATTTACTTAGCTGCATATTTTAAGGCGATACATTTTATTGCTGTTCTGTGATATTTTATAGCGTCGTTTATGGATTTGTAGTGTTGTCACATGCTCAAGTTTCAGATACACAATGGAAAATAATTAAAAAACAACTAACTACAGTCCCGCATGGAAAAAATGTCATCCTATTTTTCCCAGAGTGCAATTTTGAGTGGAGTTTTTCACCCTTGACCTCTTTACAGGTCTATGTTGGTTTACTGAAAATGACATTCTCTCACATTATCTCCAAATATATATATTTTTTTTAATCTTCATATTGCAGGTCATGCTTTTAGCCTGTTTCTGTCATTGGCTAGGCTCCAAGCTACTCCTGTGTCAATATAAAGGGCCCTCCTCACATTACAGCTCTGGCCTTCGTTACTCTTGGATCAGGCTCACAACTGTCTCAGATACCACTGTTTAAAACATGATCCCATTGCTCATGTTTGCTTTGGGGATTTGTCAGCCTTCATGCTTTGGAAAATTGACAACTGCCTTGTTTATATAACAAATCTGATTAAGACCTGTCACATCAAAGTTTTAAAAAGAAAAACAAAACACACTGAGTCATTTCTTATATGATTGATGGACTTAAATGTTTAAATTCGCTGTACAAGCAATCCAAGCTATGAATAAGGCTGCTGCTAACAGGGCAAACTCTGAGCCTTAAACACAGGGAAAATAAATAAGCAAAATATCTCACCACAATCAGCGAGTCCATCACATCTTTGCAGACCTGCAGACTGGTTGAACTGGTCACCTCCACGAACAACTCACTGGTTGACTTTCTCATCTACTTAACAGGAAACAAACTTGTCTTTACACTCTTTAAAATTAAGACAGTACTAAGGTGCAGCACCAACTGACAGTGCTGTACACTAAAATATAATTCCTTGGCACTCAGGAAGCAAAACCAAAACACAAAATAAAACAACCTGATTACATCTGTAGAAACACGTCAAAGGAGAGTATGTTGAAGTTGAGACTGCACCTAGAATATTGTGTTCAATTCTGGTCATTTCCCTTAGAGAAATGAGCTATTACAATAGATTGAGAGAACTGAATCTATTTATCCTAGAACAAAGAATTATAGGGGGGATATAAATCGTAGTCTTTAATCTTAAAAGGAGTTTAAAAAGTTAATCCTAGCCAATACATGAAGTGCAACACAGAAGCTAGGACTAAAGGACACTGTTGGAAATTTGAGACAGACTGGAAAGAGGGTAGGAGATACTGCTTTACTCAGAGAGTGCCTAGAGTATGGAAGGGGTTACCTAGCCATGTTGTTGATGCGGAATCATTGGGATCCTTGATATTTCTTTTTTTTAGATCACAGATGGTTCCTAGGAACTGGACAAGCACTGATGGGTTGAATGCCCTCTCCTCTAGTTATTTTGTTACTAAATGATTTTGGAGCCCCAGATTAGCAGGATTTAACAAACCATGAAACTGGATTTCATTGAGAAATAAACCGCCCAACACAAAGCATGTTTATTCTTGGTCAACAACCATGACCTTGTTAAGCCTTCACACAGGAACAGACACACAAGCCAAACCTCTTCTTGTGAATTATGCAAGTCAACACTCTTTAATAACCTCTTCAATGAGCAGCACCATGTCTTTACTGTGAAGCAACAACATTTAATATGCAATTGCTGCATGAACCCAGTAACTTAATGTAGCATCCCATCTCCCACCCTCTCTACACCTTGATTTCTATACAGTATAGCACCAAATAAATTTTTTTTTTTTTTACAGCTTAACAGCTATTCAGATAAAGCTGCCCCTACCTTAGTCTTCTCACTGTTTGTGATTGGTGGAAAAGAGATCACATGATCCTCGGCATCAACCACACAAGGGTAGTTTTCCTTGTCATCCAGTAACTGCAGGTACCTGGAGGATTATGGGAAATCAAACTGGAATTAGTGCTGGAGTTAGTGGCATTTACAAAAAGCTTCAGACACACACAGGGACTAAGACTACCTTATCATTCCTAATAAATTAGAAAGGCTTCCTGTAAAATGGTCAATATTAATGTTTGCAGGATATATTGTGTGTGTGTCTGCAGCACCTGTGATTGTTGCATTTACTTTTATTTGTATACTCCTATCTCCTATCCCGATTGTGCCTAGGGCAACAGCTTTGGAAAGATGTACTCACTTGTGAAGGCCCGACACGTTTTGTCTTTTTCTCTGTTTTCTCTGCTCCTCAGCCTCCAACTGCAGCTGTCTGACCAAGTCTGCCGCCTTTATCTCCTTGCGACCCAGTGGGATGATCTAACAGTGAACACCAGGGGGGCGGGTGAGAGGAGAAAGGGGGTAGGTGGATCCTGAGACTCTCTTTCTTACAAACAGAGATTAGAGAAAGTCAGCCATTACACTGTCAGCAGGGAGTAGAGGCACCAAGTGCAGTCAGGGTGATACCGTGGTGTTTCAATAATGGTTCTGCCATTCCTCATCAACATCAGATTCCTTAAGAGAAGTTACAGAAGAAATCTGTGGTCTTGGAAGCACCTACCAACCAACCTGACAGATCTGTTGCCTTGCCCACTGTGAATGGAACTTGCAACAGGGAGATGCAGCTTGTATATATCACAGATATGCATTTCGAGGAATGATTTTTGGGGGTGGGCAATAAAAGCAGGGTTAATTGAGTATATATACCATTGTGATCACATGTAGTGTTTGAGTTCACAAGGCAACTGGACTACTTAAACAAATGCTCAATTTCCACCTGTAACAGCACAGTCTTTTTCTCAGCTTGCCAACAGACACAGTAGCAATCCACAGCGCAATCCGATACGCACGGTCTTCATTTATTATTAAGACTGCCTGTGACGTGATGGTTCCATGTGCCTAATTAAACCAGGGATTCAGAAACAAGATTCTTTACAAAGTTGGAAACTAGCCCCGCCACAGCCATCAATAATGCAGTCTTAAACCTCCTGGATTACTATTGCTGAATATGCAGACATAGTTGGTGTGCAAAAAAGTGAAACCAAAAAAGTGAAACAAAGAGGCTAAATATAGATAATCTGAGACAGGTTGGCACCCTTCCCATTGACGTCATTTATATACATTGAAAATACAAGGGGAGGGTTTCCATAGCTATAATATATGTATGCTTTCTGAGATAATGTTTACATTTGGTCACTGAACTCCATGATTAGTCATTGCATTTGAGAAACACATGCATTTAAAAAGATTTTTAAGCATAGATTATTTTGTTGCTGTTAAAATATAACCTGAAGTTTATACTTCAGTTCAGATAATGAACATGTATATTAATACCATATATTCTTAATCTACTACATTAAATTTGTGACCCTACTGTTATACAAACCTTGCCGTGCCATACAGTAAATGTCATACCTTCAGTGTTTTGGGTGATCTGGCATCATACAGCAGGGGTCCCTTTACAAGCTGCAGGTCGTGGGTGGCGATGGTTGCCTTTGTTCTCTTTTCACAGATTTCATCATGGAGCTTTATCTAAAAAAAAGACAACGATATTTCATTAAATGAAGTCTGCCCTCTAGTGGTGAAACAGATTTTTTTTTTTTTTAGCTGGGTGGTATTTTTCTATTGAAACAGATGCATATTTCTTGTCTAGAAACAGTTGTGTGGCATCCCTGTTCTGTGATATAAAAGCTGCTTCTCCACGTCAGCTCCAGTCATGACGAGCAAGTCGGCTGGCTTGACACTTCAACAGGGAGGCAACGCAAAGTCAAAAATTGCTGCAGATTCCATGACTTGAAGGAAATAGAGGTGGGGAAGCAATGTGGCATCGCCCTGGTGGCTCTACAACCTACAGACCACCCCTGTACTGGAAACAACCCTGAACTACAAAGTGTGTACTTTATTACCTGCGCGGTGAGGAATCTTTTCAATGCATTTCCTGATTTCAGGTTCATCCCTTTGACAACGCAGCAGACAATGTACGGCCGCACTTCTTTCACCAGGGCGGTCACTTTGACAGTGACTGCAGTGGGGCTATCTGACACATGCAAGACCCTGACCACCATTCTGTTTAAATCTTCCTCCTCCTCCTCCTCCTTCCTGTTCTTTTGACGCTTATCTGGCCTTTTCTTTTTCTCCTTCTCTCTGGAGTCGTCTTTTTCTCCCGAGTCCTTCTTCCCCTTGACCCTGCCGCCCGCTCTCAGATAGTCCAGGACAGATTTGGTCTGACAGCCGTTCACCATCTTCTCCAGGCGTTTGTCTTTCAGCTTGTTCCCTCGAAAGTTGATCTCCTTCAGCTTGGAACAGTCTGCCAGCTCTGAGGGGATCTCTGTGAGCTTGTTGTTTGAAAGATCTAAATTCTGGGAAAGACGAAAAAAGGTGTTAAAATTCAATAAGAAAATACAAAACACCCACGGCAGGTTTGATAGACCCCCGAACGAAATTGAGCACTGGAGCATGCTTCAAACACACTGTGAAATTGAATTGAAATTGTATTGTTAAAAAACCCTGTTGGATGTCCAGTGTGTTTATACCAGCAGCAGCCAGATGTCAGAAATTCGTTTACAGTTTATGTAGGTGCCAGCTCCTGCATTAGCCTGCATTGACCTGCAGCGGCCGCTGCAACAGCATCAGCACCTCAGCAAAATCGACTGCAGCTCGGGTAAAGCAATGCAAACAATTGGACAATGCTGTTTTAGCACTGCGCCTTGCTTTAACTTGTTAGCAATGACTGGCTAGCTGTTTTCTGTACGTCACAAACGTCGTTCGCTGACACGGCGTGGAGATTTGCGTTCACCCGCATGGCGTATATGTAGTACCTTGAGAGCAGAAAGGTTGCTTATCTCTCCGCTAATGTCTGCAATCGCATTCTCGTTGGCTACGATGGTACTGAGAAGCTCGAGGTCGTCGGAGAAGAAATCAGCCGGGAAGGCTGAAATCTCGTTTTTGGAGATGTTGATAATTGCCAACTTGACGCACTTGCTCAGGCCGGTGGGTAACGCTTTGATTTGATTACAGCTGACGTTGAGTGTGTTCAGATCGCAGAGCTGGGATATCTCTTCGGGCAGTGCCTGTAGCTCATTGACAGACACGTCCAACACTTTCAAGCTCTTCAAACTCCCGACAGCTCTGGGTATCTCGGAAAGTTTATTCCTGCACAGGAGGAGACTCTGCAGGTGAATCAAATTGCCAATCCCTGCGTCTATCTCCCTCAAGCTGGGGCTCTGGCTGATTTCCAGATAGTTAAGGAGTGTGAGCGAATATATTTTGGGGTTTAGGCTTCTGGTTTGTTGTATTTTCTTGTCAGTAAGTTGCCCTTGCAGTACGAGCTCCCGCCTCTTCTCCTTCTCTGCTTTTTCAATCTTTTCAGCCCACAAGGCACTCCAATCTCCATCACCAGCCTCCATATTGCCGTAGAATGAAGAGAAAAGACCGCAAACCCCGGAAGGGGAACGTAACTACTTCCTGTAAAAACTAAGCATCAGCCAAATTGTAACTTACTTTTTTTTTTTTTTTTTAATGTTGCTTCCCCGTTTTCAGATATATAAGGAAAAAACAACTGTATCGCATACTTCAAATCCACAACAGAAAAAAATATATATCTAGCGACCTTCTTTACCGGAATCCTCTGTCACTAGGCCGCAGATTTTACCTTTGTTATCGGAAGTGATTTTTTAAAAAAAAATATCTGCTTAGTTAAATATATAAAGTAATGTTATATACACGATCATTTTAACGTGTTTAAATGAACTTCAAGGTCAAGTAAGCGGCACCAAAAAATTATTTATGAATTACGAACAACCAACCGCACAAAAAGCGGAAAAACTACATCTCCCAGAGTCCCGTTCGGAAAAAAAACCCACAAATTTGACACGCGCATGCTCAGTTTATGGTTGTTGTCAAGCGGTGGTTATGGAGATGAAGGAAACTAGGTTGCCAAAAGCACGGGATAAAAATAAATTATTCTAAGTGTAATAGTTTTTTATTTCAATGAGTTTATTAATATGATGAGTTCTACAAATTAAACCTATATATCTTTATGTAGATTGTAAACTATTTGAAAGTGAGTTCGCAAACTGTACATTTTAACGCTTCTTTTACCTTATTGATTCGGTGACTTATATTTATATTTTGACAACATTGCATCGCGGGAAAAACAAAACAAAACATGGTAAGTTAGAATACTCTTCAATCATACCACTGTACTACTGCAGCGCTCGATTTATAAATCCGAGATATTGATAATGTAGATTAATTTACCGTGTACAGCGATTTAGGAATGCGAGTGTTGTCTGCCTGTCAGATTTACATTTTAAAAGTAGAACCTCACATTCAGTCTTTACATTTTACAGTGTTTTTTTTCTCTCTTTGCGTTAGTGATAGTTTTCATGGCGTTAAAAATGTAGAGGGATTAAACAAATTATAATGTAGCGCACCGGAGCTTGGTTGTCAGGTGCTTCGGTATTCAAGACGGCATGATACTGGTGTTTTATATAAACATATGGTTGTCCTTACTGGTAAACAGATTTCAATTTATTTGCAAACACCTTGCAGACGCATCACCTTGTATTAACCCAAGTGTCATCGTCCTCATTTGAGGACCGATGTTTTAATTTTCAATTTTGTTATAAGTGACACTCATTTTGTTCCTGTAATGTATCAAATTACACAAATACAGCTGTGATTTATTTTCAAAGACAAAATAATTTGGGGACTTAATGAGGTTAATGCTGCCCACCCTAAAAATTGTTCTGGCAGGTGTTTCTAACCCTAAAATAATGCATATTTTCATGCCATATAGATTTATAGAATTTCAAATTATATTGTATAGAGCAATTTCTGTTTTGTTTTTTTTCCTTAGGAAACGACTCTTATATCCCGGTTTTGAAGGGATGTCTGCCCAGCTGTTGTGAAAGAGAAGAGGAGGTATCTCTTTATACAGCTGCCTGATTTTAATGAGGTTGAAAAGGCAAGAGGTGAGTGAAGAGGTAGGTCATTTATCTTGGTGAAAAAAGTTGTGCTTATGCATGAAACATTTTTGTCAAAATCCAATGCAATCATTGCGTTCTAGCACTAGAACTCAAATTTGCCGTAACACAATGGTAAATGAATTTTGTTCACGTAATATTTCTGCATCCCACTTATTTGTTTGTTTGTTAACACTGTCAATATGTAAAGCTTATTTCAAGGGGGGATTTTGTTGAATTCATTCCAACTCTAAAAATGTCAAACATCTGCTCTATTGTAATTGTGTTATCAAGTGGATGAGCCAGTCAGACAGCCTACATCTTTTCAGCTTTTGACATGCATATCATTTTTATTCTTGTCCCCAAGCAAGGTGTTAAAATTATTAAAATCAATGCAGGTGCAGTTAAACCCTCAGGACAGATCCCCTAACAGCTGTTTATTTTTTTCAGCCAAGCATTGCAGAATGCCTCACAAGATAGGGTTTGCAGTGGTCAGCTCCTCTGGAAATGAGGATGGCTACAGTGCCAATGAGCTGATGGTTCATGCACCTACTGTCAATGGATGGAGATCTACCAGGTAACACATGCAAACCTGATGTAGAGCAAGCTATTTGCAATGATACATTCCGTCAGTGCATGCAATTATGAACTTACTTTTCAATTTCATTAAAAAAAAAAAATGTAATGCAGAAATAATCAGTGAATGGGGGGTATTTATAATATGCCTGACTCTCTGCAGGTCTTGCTTGTATCCCCAAGTAATTATCCTTCAGCTGGTGGAACGTTGCCGCATTCGGAAACTCCAGTTACTGGCTCACCAGTACATGATCTCTGCTAAAATCGAGTTCTACGTCAGTGACAGCTTGCCAGAGTACTTTTCACCCAATCAGTCAGACAGGTTCCAAAGACTTGGGTAAGTGTTGGAAAAATCACATAGGTTTGGTTCGGAGATGCTGTCTTGTCAATAGTCTATAAAACTGACTAATAATCACCATTATTTTGGATGTCGTATCGATTTTGAGATACAGACCGAAGTCTTTCAAGACCACAAATGTCTCTTCAAGTGAGTAGGGGAAACTGAAGGTAACATATATGCTTGTTAAATGATTTTGTTCTAGGTATGTATCATTATCAGACAATGAAAAGACAGGTTTTAAAGCTCGTGAATTGAAGTCTGTCCATGTAGATGCCATGGGACAATACCTGAAACTCATCTTCCATAAAAACCACGTGAACCGCTACAACCTGTACAATCAGGTAGGATGAATGACAATTTACTTCTGAATTTAAAAGTGACTTTAGTCCTGTTTGCTCTGACTGCTTTTAATTATTGTTGCCCCACATACACCAAGAACACACAAATCTGTTACTATGGTTACTGTGTGTGCATCATGGAATTATGTAGTTGTAATAATCGGTTTGAACAGGATTAGAATTATGAAACTGCAAACTGGAGAAGACACCAAAGTAAAATCCTGGAGAAATAAAATATAAATCTGTTTTAGCAGCCAGTGCTAGCAATGTAATGGTTCCAAATGCTTTAAATCTTCTTATTTTGAGTTTTGCTAACCGAAGATACTTAAAACTAAAAGCAATATTTCCATTTGTCATTAAAATATTTGTAAACTTGGGAGTCTTAAGTCAGCTGCTGGTGTGTACAGTGTCTTGTTGCCCTGGGTGTGGTCAACTAAACAATATTTGTTAGGCAGTATAACACAGGTTTGAAAAACTGTAAGTGTAAAGGTAAGCTTGAAGATTTCAAAGTGCAGTGAATTGTTTATGGGACTGCCTCTGAATGGATTCCAAAACAAGGGCTGTTGTTTTTAAGTAAAACATTTTAAGTAAAGGAAATGTAAACTGTAAACCTTAATGATTGTTTACTAAAGTTATTTAGTTGTGATTATTTTCCAGGTTGCTTTGGTTGCAATAAATGTTCTCGGAGATGCTGTGGATGGCGAAATGGCGAGCACTGTAAGTTTAGATCATTTATTTTCTCAAATCAGAACACTTAGGATGTTTAATACTGTGGCCTTTTCTCCAAATTTAAAATATGTGCTGTAAGAAAAGCCGACAGTTAACAAATTGCCTAGAGGGCGCTATCAGCACATAGCAAGAAGCAGAATTCTGTTTTGAGTGCAAGTCAAGAAACCAAAATCCCCACAGTTTTATTCTGTAATGTTATACATTTACAAACCCTTTCACTTAATAAAAAGCACATAGTCCAACATAAAAACAAAAAAAAAATCTAATGTTGTAATTAAATGCAATGTGAGTTTTTGGTATTATTTTTGTGGGGTAAATACAGGTACATATTATTTGTATTTCAGACCTACTTATAAGCTATTTAGTATTTTTTTAATAGTAATTACCCTCTGTGGATAGCACAACAGGCCAGCTATGTGCTGCTTGTCATAGAAACAGTCGTTCCTAAAACGTGTTGAGGTGGTGTTCAGTGTATTAGAAAGCATGTGTTGAATATATCTTGATATAGAAATTGAGATGAGGAATGCAGCGATCTGAAGAAACTGCTGTGTAACTGTGGAGAAGGTTTCCGCAAAAGAAACAAAGTAATGTGATGAAAGTGCCGATGGATATCTGCTGGAAGAAGAGGTCATTCTTTATTGGGAAAGGGATTCCAGTGAACAATGTCGGCATTGTTGCAGTATAATCTATTGGAGCCCCAGTACATTTAAAGGATAATGTTGCTTTATGTGCTCTTGGGAATCCGCTGCAGATTGCTTCTGTGGGTTTTATTTTCCAGATTTAAGAAGTTTACAAAGTCCTTCTATTGACGTGCTTTTCCTTTTACTGTACATATTCCTGGATTACACTACTACACTGTCCTGAGGAAAGATATTTAATATGTGTGGCACCCCATGTGGAGTTTTTTTTTTTTTTTTTCCCCCGTAATGTCAGCGTGTTTTAATCCCCTTCTCTGGATACTCATGTGTATTCCTTTCCATTTTTAGGGCCTTTCCTTGTAGATCGAATACTAACAAATGGTTTCAAATATTTTTTTTACTAGTTGTACTTTTAAGCAGATATTTTAGTCAGTTCTGCAAACATTTCAAATACAACTCTAAAGATATCCTGCTGAATCCAGATACTTTTTGTAGGTCTGATTGTGGACCAGTGGAGTTTGAACTACAACATGTGAAAGGATTAGGTACTAATGTGCAGCAGCCACTTCTCATCTATAGCGCTGTACAAATTGTATACCGGGTGTAAAATCCAATAACCAAAATATGTTCAGCAGAAGGAAACCGGGACCAATGGTATTATTTTGGGGGATCTGTTTCGGTGGCATATTGAAATGTGTTGTTTTTTTTTTTTTTTTTTTCTTGTAGCCCACAAAAGAGCAGCTGATTGAACACTACCTTCACAACACTCACGAGGATTCTGCTCTGGATGGAACCTATCTAGGGTAAGGGGATTATATTGTAAAGGTCATTAGCCAATCAGCAATGAAAGCTAATTTGCAAAGTATTTAATCAGATTACCTTTGGGGAAGGCGCTGGGCCCCCCCCCCGAGAGTCTGTTTAACTTAGATGGAAATGTAGTGCAATCCTGCAACAAAGTTGAACGCATGTTCTAGAGTATAATTCAATTACATTTTTCTTGTCAGTAAACTGGACTCGATATCCCCTCTGGATGACCTGGCGTTTGATATGTATCAGGACCCGGAAGTGGCTCAGATAATCCGCCAGCTGGACGAGAAAAAGCAAGACGCAGTTCGACTGGAGCGCTACGACCTTGCCAAGAAACTCAAACAGGCTATAGCTGACTTACAAAAGGTACTTTGATGCCTGTGCAATGGTGAAACAAGAAAATAAATACATCCACCTGTTTCTTTCTGTTAAGCTCTTTCCTGGCCGTTGTACCACCAGCTACAACCCTTTGATCATAAGAACATAAGAAAGTTTACAAACGAGAGGAGGCCATTCGGCCCATCTTGCTCGTTTGGTTGTTAGTAGTTTATTGTTCCCAGAATCTCATCAAACAGCTTCTTGAAGGATCCCAGGGTGTCAGCTTCAACAACATTACAACGATGACATTGTTTATGAACTCGTTGGCTGCTGCGTTGCAGGTTGGGGAACGCTTGGGTCGGTACGAGGTGGAGAAACGCTGTGCTGTTGAGAAGGAGGACTATGATGTAGCCAAACTGAAGAAACAGCAGATGGACGAGTATCGGCGAAAGGTGTATCTGGAGATTGAGCTACACAACCTGCTTGATATGGGTCTGGTTAGTACTACACAGCTGTTGAGTGCATTAAAATCACAAGGATGCAGAGAGATATACACCAGTTTGTTTCTATGTAAATTGCTTGGTGTTAAAACAGTAGAAGCAGATTACAAACAGCAGCTTGATGAGTAACATTAAGCGAACTGTCCACCAAACCCATGGAGTGTGTTACGTTTTGTTAGTCTAGCTCACATATTATTTATTTATTTTTTTTAAAATAATTCTGTCATCTGCAAAATAATTTTTTTTAACCCGTGCTGGAATAACTAAATTGCTGGGATTTTAAAATAACCCTTTTTTTTCATTTCAGATTCAGAGAACAGAAGAATTCCCCTTGGAGCCACTGGGTTACTCTGGCAGTCCTCGGCAGCCGAAGCCAAAAGAGTCATCAAAGCACAAACAGGGGAAGAGCATTGAAAAAGCTCCCAAATCTGAACCAGAGCGTGTCTCTCCAAACCCTACACCTCCACAGCGCACCCCAACCCCTCCACCCACTCCCCAAGCACAGCCTCTGATACCCAAGATCAATGTGAGTCGCAGCCGAAGAATAACGCATCAGCATCTCTTAGTGACGGGCCCCGTTTCCCTCTGTGCTGTAATAATGCATGACTTATTTCATTTAGTAAGGTCCAAATACGATGTCATAATCACACTTTCTGTAATTACACCTGTTTAATAAGAGGAAGTAGAAAATCCAGACCTCTATTTCTTATACAATAAGAGACAACCCACGCTCTGCCTTTCAATTTGCATAACAGATTGGAATTGCTCCCCAACAATGACAGATGGATGTTGAATTGCTGTATTGCCTTATTGTGCAGATTGATGCCCTTCCGTACGACGAGAGACCCCTACCTGCTCTGCGCAAACAGATGGGAGAGACTCAGAACCAGCTGCCAGAGCCGGAACCCCCAGAGTCTGCCATAACTGCAAGGAGCACGGGCATCACCGGAGAGCCGGAGCCCCTGACGGAGAAGGCTGTGAGGGAGGCCAGCTTCCCCATTGAAGTGTATGGAGAGGGCTTGGTAAGAAAGGGTCACTTGGCATGAGTCTGCTTTCAGACGGGATCTGGGCCACACGCTATCAAAAAGAGTGAAACAGCATACAAAAGACAGTCGACTGCAGTAGCGCTTCAGTGCAGGCTTAATATTATAGCAGGGTTCAGTCTATTCCTTTGTTGCCCATTTTACTGCCTGGTACTCTATTCAACGGCAGTCCGACTCTGCATAGCCCTGCGTTGGTCTAACCAGCATTGTGAGAATTGTAACTTCCATTCCCCAAACTCTCCATCTCCAAGGAAAGTCTCGTCTTGGATATTTCAATTTGTGGTTAAGGTAGGTCAATGTATGTCTTGCTTCTTGGAACCGGGAGCTTCAGTGGCTATATTTTTACTAGAAGCTTGACAGTCCTATCTATAATGTTTCAGGTTGCAGGAGCCTACTCTAAGACCTGGTCTTACCGGGAGGATGCCCTGCTGGCAATCTATAAGAAGCTGATGGAGGTCCCAGCTGGAACTTCGAAAGATGACCTGAAGACCATGATGCGAGCTGCCGTCTTTCTTGTACGGAAAGCCCTAGTGGACAAGGTTGCATCTGTGAGTAACGGGAGTGTTTCTGTTTTGCTTATCCTTTGATGAAGGCCGAAATAACAGGGTCAATTTGATAGGTCAGACAGGCAAGCAGGAATCTCCAGAACAGCAGAATTTCGTTTCAGCACAGGGACGTGATCTTTTCATTGAACATTTACAAATAAGATCAAAATAAACCAGATACAAAACAAAAGTCACCCTTTTTTGCAAGTGTTTTTTAAAAGAAATAAGCGCTTGGCAGCAGCACTACACACAAGCAGCTGTCCGGTCTCCATGGGTTCGATCTCTGAACTAAAATTCAAAGTGCTCTGATGCCACTTTCATATTCTACATCTAAAACATAGACCTCGCTCCTATCTTCAAGGAGGATTTCAAACTCCAAGGAACTCATGACAACTTCCCCACAATATGAGAGACAAACATTTAAACTGTTGGAACTAAGTGTAACAAAAGAGCAAAAAACAAATCCAATTACCACATTAACAAGCCACTGAATCTTGTTATCGAACAATTCTCAATTAGGAAGAAATGTTTTAAGTGGCATAAACAACTCAAAGTGTTGAATTTCAACACTTATCATTGTTTATCCCTTACAAAGATAACCTTAGACTGCATGCAGAGCAATATTATATTGTTCTATGCTGCAAAGACACAAAACATGATCACGCTGTGGCAGCATACCACAGTATTGATTGATTGCAGCAGTAAGTTCTTATGCAGTTTCATTCAAACTAGGCATGACTCTGGTGGTAAAAGCTGGTGGCCAGAGCTTGATTGGAGAAAGTTTCTTCCAATACAGACGTGTGTTATTCATGTCAGTCTTCACTCCTCACAAAGCCAGACCTCATTTCACTGTTATTAATCCTTATACATACGGCCTCAGCTCTCATTTAGAAACAGCCAGCCCCTCAGATAGAGACCATGTTTAGTCCCCTGGCTGAAATGTTTGTTTTATTATTGTACTCCTGTCAGCACTATTGATTAATTAGCTGATGCAGTTGTGGAGAGAATTCCTCAGAAGACCATTGAAACCATGGCTTTGAAATTATGCTGTGAGACTATTTCACAGGCAGTTTGTGCAACAATGCATTCCCAGTGCTAGGGACATTCCCAGGGGGCTTATGAAAATGTTCTGCTGTTTTAAATAAATATATTTTTGTAACAACAGTAATGATGAGGCTTACATCCGACAACAAAAGACACAGTCGAATTCACTATATCTGGTGTCTTATAAAACTGAGGAATGTGATCAGTTTTAATTACAGCTAGCCTTTTAATTTAAAATGCTAGCTACACTCACTGAGTGAAGCTGTCTTTTTGTACAGTTCTGACTGACAGCAACAAACAACCAAATTGCTCTTCGGATAGACTAATTGATGCAGCAGTGGGAAGTTTTAGGAGAAGTTTACATGAGAAGTTTTTTCACCAAAGCACTGTCTTGTCTTCGTAGGTATTCCAAGCCTCCCTGAAGCTTTTGAAGATGATAATTACCCAGTACATTCCTAAACACAAACTGGGTAAAGTGGAGACCAGTCACTGTGTGGAGAGGACCCTACCCAACCTGATTGCCAAGACTGGAGACTCTACCACCCGGCTTCGCATTGTGGCTACAGATTTCATCCAGGTATGGAAGTCTGAACTCTCTTGGTAAAGTAAGGATTCTTAACTAGAGTTAAATCTCATTTGCAGTAGTAGTCTGATGTGCCACCTACCTGTAAGATTAGATGTCAGTAAAGAATAAACGCATGTATGTTTCCAGCTTTTATCTGTGTATTCACCCTTTTTATTAGTCCTAGAGATCCAAATATATATCTTTTTTTTAAATATCTGTGGCTATCGAGGCTGTTGTTATTATTTTTACGTCAAATGTGTCCTTACCTGTTTTACAGTGTACTTGCTTTTGTATTTGTTTGCAAACTTAAATCAGTTAATCCCCCAAACAGACATGTGCCTTAATGTTTCAGTACATCATATATATATATATATATATATATATATATATATATATATATATATATATATATATATATAATATATATATATATATAATATATATTTCCCTGCGTCTTGGAAAGCTTCTGTTAATTGATTGCGCTGCCGCCTCTTTGGAGTTGTCACGTTCAGGAAGGAACAGTACTCCTAGTGGTTAATTTTCATGCACTGCGCCCGAGTGAAGTGAATCCACTGAATCCACTAAACATTATGAGAGACAAACACAGACACGATACTTGTATTTAGGATAACAGTTTCCTTTCGAGAGACTATATTTAATGAAGCACAACAATGGTAATGTTACAACATTTTTAACTTTTCCTAATTAGGAGTATTACTGCCACAATAATACAAGTGTTTCATGACTTAAGTTTCTAACAGTGTTTTATTACGTTTGAAAAATATCATACAAGTATTAAAGAACAATCGAACAAGAAACAATTAAAACCAGTTACTGCTTTCAGTCAGACATACTAATCTAACTAAACCACCTTACATAATGCATGTATTAATTCTACTCATATTTAAGACATCTACAGTTCAGGCAGTGAATACATGCTTACCCCTCCTCTTTTGAGGTGGAATTGATTGAGAGTGGACTGATGATGTCAAAGGTAAAGGCTTTTCAGGCAGTCTCAAATCAGGATTACACTACAGAGGCAGGGTTCAGATTCTCACGAGCTCAGTTGAGGATCGGAGGTCGGAAAAATAACTCTTTGGTATCGTTTGATTCAAGTTTTTATGTGCAGTTTTTCAGTTGCTTACCCACCTTTCATGATGTCACCACAACCCCCCTACTCATGCAGTATGTGGTTACAATGTGTCTGCTAGCTATGAAGCTGACCTTAATGTTTAGAAGCATACTACAAAATATTTAGCACATTCAAGCAAAAATGCATATACTACTCTAAGTAAATATAATTATAATGCATTAGTTTAAGTAAATATAAATCATAAGCTTATCACATTTAATTAATAAGTTGACTTAACACCTTCGATAGACTTCAGCCTACTTCCTTGAAAACCCACCTCTAGCGAGTGATACTGCAAGACCAAACCAAAAATACACTGTCTAGATGGCTGATACTTTGTATAAGTAGTCAGTAAAAGCCCCTAGCTCTGGCCTCGTTTATAAATACTTGAGGTGTTGCTGCTTTGCTGAAAAGCTGTTAAAAGAAAAGACAACTATAATTCATCTTTTAGAGAAAACTGGTGCTAGTGACCAGAAAGCATAGGTTTATTTTTTAATTATAGAAAATGCAGTATCCAACTGTACTTTATGATA
This sequence comes from Acipenser ruthenus, assembly GCF_902713425.1. Classification (NCBI taxonomy): domain Eukaryota; kingdom Metazoa; phylum Chordata; class Actinopteri; order Acipenseriformes; family Acipenseridae; genus Acipenser; species Acipenser ruthenus. The sequence goes on from NC_081208.1 coordinate 2,490,288, forward strand.
AAAAAAACTATTTAGCAGCAAGCAAGCAAGTTCTTCTCTTCAGGTCTAGAGGGACCCCACCAAGGCTGGTCCCAGGCATCCAGTATCTTGCATCACAGGTATGGTGATCTCTCTCTGGTTGGCACCTGTAATGTACTGCACCTCCCTCAGTCAGCTCCCTACACTGCAGACATACCATGCTTCCCATGGCTCCCCAGTCTACTGGCTGTTTACACTTAAGGCAGATTGCTCTTATTGTTTCCTTTCCTTTGAAATTAACCACTGGCTCTCCTGAGCTAACCTCAGTATAAACACAACAGCTTCCAGGGGAGCACACTGTACAAACTCTCTTTTTAAATGGGCCCTGTCTTAGCTGGCACTTTCACAACAACAATCTGGGTGTCTTGGAGAAGCTCGTTTTATTCTTGGAGTTTATCGCTCTCAAACCAAATCTTGTGGAGTCCCCTGCAGGACAGTTATGGAAAGTCCCGTACTTATCCATCTCAGTCTGCTCACATAAATTCACTAATCTGGCCGCACCATGGGCCATTTTAATGTCTCTCATATAATATGGACTTCCATATCTGCCACTTTCCACTCCTCTGTGCTGTAGTCACAGTCAGTGGGTATTTGCAACAACAGATTAGACAAGGAGCCTACCTGAACACCAGTATTTATGTATTTATTTACCAGTATTTATTTTACACCGTGCCAGGCTCAAGGGTTTTGATTAATTCTGTGACAGTCTTGGAGCTCCTTGGGTGTTTTCTGCTAACGCAGATATGCCTGCCATTTGCTTCCAATACCAGTGCTGTAGTGTGCTGGCAGCAGGCGGGTCTAGCTAACCACTGCAGCTGTTCAGTGCTGCCTCAGTGTTTTCCATCACAGAACAATCTTGCAGTGTGTGTGAGTGCATTACAGCGTCCTCTGGGAGTCCCTCCCTACACAGACAGGATACCAGTTAACCTCATTACTGATGAAAATGAGGGTCTGTCTTCCATGACTGGCCTTGGCTAAGATATCCTACTTCTTAAATGCAAATCCGCTTTATTATGCAATAATTAGTTTGGCTTCAGAACTGAAGCTGTCTGAAACAAAGAATTTGTAATAGGAGTTGAATATTTCTAGATATTAACCATAAGAAAAAACTTGCCTTTACACTTGCTTCAAAATAGGCCATGTGTCAGATACAACACTACAATTCAGTGGATTTATTCCAGCATAATTGCCAGTGTTTAAACAGTTACATTCATTTCCAATTAACACCACTAACAGCAGTCTAGAATGAACAAATATTTCTTGTTATAAAAATTAAGCTGTCATTTTTCCAAATGTATGAAGTCGGTTAAGAAAGCTGCCTGGAATCATGCAGTGCTGTTCTCAGTTTCCCCCCACAGTAGGTAAGGTATTACCTCATTAAAGTTTATAAGCAAATAAACTTTATGCAACTGAGTCATTATTTGGCAATCCAGGTTTTTTTTTTTTTTTAAAAACTTGTGTAACGTCTTCTCCAAGGTTAAGGAGAGTGGAGTCGAGAGGCAAGAAGCTAAACAAAACAAAAAGGAAAAACTAGTTTAATAAATGTCCTCATTTCTTTCCACAAAGGTTGCCAGCATTATATATTCTTACCACAGTTTGCCACTTTTCCAAATGTTACGTTCAGGGACTTGGTTACAACAGGATCCTGAACTGGAGTAGAAGAGGACTTTAGTACCAGAGATTACATGCATGAACTTTCCATTCTTCTCCAGGAGATGGCGCTGTTTAAAGAGGTCAGGCCGCTACAGGCCATCCCTGCTGAGCTGGTAAAGCCTCTGAAGCCCAATACCCCGACTCGGCTAGCCCTGAGCCAGCTGGAGCTGCTGGAACGCCTACTGAAAGACCTGGGCAATGACAACTCCGGCTTCACCGCGGACAACGTAATGCAGGTAAGGACATGGGGTAGGCATTCCATACAGTGTTGCGTCTCTCCCCAGACAGCAGACGTGTGTACTTTGTCTTCTAAGGTTGAATGTGTATGACCCTTTTGTCATGGTTACACTACATGGTTTAGGCAAAACCCACAACCTGTATGCCATGCTGGTGGTGAGAATTAGCACGAGTAACCCAACCAACATGTTAATTCAAGTCTATAAACCAGACGGTTTGTGACAATCCCAGTCTGGGCCGTGGACCACTGAGAGCAGCTGTGTAGCAGCACTTTCACTGTTTAAATATATGACCCCTCCCTCTTCTTCAAACAGGGAGACCTTTGTGCTTTTGATTAGGTGCATGCTAACTGTTACCAGTGATTTGAACTAGGATTTAATGTTGATGGGAGCTTGGTAGAGTAACCTTTCATTACAGGTATTGGCACAGGAAGCTGTATAATGAAGGCTGAATGTATTTGCCAAAGCTGCTCAACTTCCCAATTACAGTACATTTGACAGGAATGTTTAACAAAGTCGGTTTTGTCTTTTTAAATTGCAGACATCTAAATTGTAAGAAGGTTGCGTTCCTTCTCAGTAGCTTTCTCATTCCAAATGCAACTCGTTATTTTGCGATTGTCTGAAGCATTGGTTTGCAGAAGGTTATTTCATATCCCTAAACTCTGTTGTAATGATCTGCCCTATTTTATATGTTTTCTTCTTTTGTATGTTTGTTTTCTCAACTTCTGACTGCCTTGTTTTGATTGATCTAAAAAAATGTATACAGCTTCACGACGGCGGGGAAAATGAAACGCACAGAAAATAAAGCCTGCACAACGTATTCACTTATTGTAAGTCACAAAAAACGAGGATCATACTTTTACTTTCAAATTGGTCTGTAGTGCTCTTTGCACAGCATGGCAGGATGCGCACAGGATGCACACAGGATTTTCTCTTCATTTTCAGTTCCTCCTTATTTGCAGTTTAGTACTTGGATCATTAGCCAAGCAGATTGATTAAACTATTTAATGTCATTTGTTATGATGTGCTGTTCTACACGCTATGGATATGGTTGGTCATTGTTGTGAACTATTTTTTCATGATACTGTTACTAAGGAGTTTGTATGTTATTGACATGACTTGTTACATCAGCGTTCTATATATATGAGGGAGACCCAACGTATAGAATAAACACTGTGCATAATTAAGTGAACCGTATGGTAGCTGAAATTGTAAAAAACAAACCTACTTTACTCATACTTAATTAAGTATGACCGTGTTTGAGTCAGGATTTTAAATACCCCAGTGATCTCACTGGGATTATGTGTGACTGGCTCGTACAGCATGCTGGCTTCTGAGTAGCTCACTGGCACTCAGTTAACACTGTGCAGACAAAGCTTTGCCTATCTCCACGCATGATCTTATAACTGTGTGCAAACTTTCCAGCTGTTGACACTGTGTTCTTGGAGATTAGCTGTCACTTTAAATTTATAATGCCTTCCGTACAAGTCTGTTTTCTTTGGATAGCACATCAGTTGATTTTTTTTTTGTTTTATAGTGTAGTAAATTGTGATTTACTTCTTAAGTTTGAGAGAGTTTTGGAAGTATAAGGAATATTCATTTTGCTCTTAATTTTGTTTAGAAAAAAAAAATGCAGTAAATGATGCACCTGTTTAATCACATAGTAATAGTTTATATCCTCTTTAATACTTTCTAAATTAGATCTCTTCTGCAGACAGAACTTAACTGTCAGAATTGATCATCTTTCTGGAACTGAAATCTTGTCTCAGCCTCATACTGTATCATGTTCTAATGCTGTACAACACAACTGGACTTCGCTATTAAAAGTTGTAGAAATGTCTTCTTAACCTTAACATGTGTAGGGGGAGAGCAGATACGCGTTTTTCATTTTCAAGTCAAGGAACGGGTTTACACTGCTTTCGTCTGCCAGATAGTTCCCATTTCCCTCTGGTTACCTGGGAAATGTGTTCAGAGTCCAGCCGGAGCAGTGATTTGAGTTTCCTGCAATCACAGTCAAGAATGAAGAGAGTTGCTGGAATAATCGAAGCTGTGTCTGTCAAAATGAAGGGGAAAATATATCCAGTGCTTAACATTGCATTTATTTTCCCTTATAAATTATTTTATTTTTTAATTTTTTTTAGATTTAGATTACAGTTATATAAAAGCTAGTTGAAGATTATCAGATTTTGATCACATTAGTTCAGCAGAGAAGTAAGCATTGAGGTTCATGTTCTGAGGTTAAGAAAAATCTTATAAACCACTTATTAACGTTAACTGTTTACAGATGCTGTTGCATAATGGTTAAAGTATAATAAAAGCAGAGTGAAGCACTGGTAAGCATAGTTACCTTGCACAGTTATCCTAGTAAAGAGAACAGGTCAAGGGTCAAAGACATCCTGGTACCTCCTCATGGCTCGAGCATGGTATTAATCTAGAATTTCTTGTCGATATTGTTCTAGTTTGCGATGGGGGCTCTAGAGCACAGTGCGTCAGAAGTGCGCGACACAGCGGTGAGAATAATCCAGATCATGTACCGGAAAAACAAGAGCACTGTCCTGGAATACCTCCCTCCAGACGACGCCAACACCCGCAGAAACATCCTCTACAAAAACATGTTCGATGGGTTTGCAAAGATAGACGGTCGACCGACTGAGACGCAGGTGAAAGTGAGTAATCAGGAGGAACAAGATAAAACAGTTGGCTTGCCGAGATGTAGAAATGCCTTTATTAACTCCCTGTGCTTAACCAATATTTATTTAAAAGCTGTCATAAAAACATTTTTCAATGTCTCGCACCGTTCTAAATCCATGGATGCAGTTGTACCAGACACTGATGTCACTGCACCACGCTTATGTAAGTGCAATGAAAAGACATCCTCTCATTGCAGTGACGTTATGCTACAGTAGTTTTAATGTGCTGACACCCGTGATGTGTTGTCTTTATTGTCTTTAGGTTTAATGTTGTTTTCATGGGATTCCCAGGGCTTACACACTGTGAACATGCTTCATGTGCTCCCTCTGTCTCCATTAGACGCAGAAGAAGGCTGCCACACAGGAGGCAGAGAAACAGAAGAAGGAAGAGATTCGAGCCCTTCAGGAACAGCTGGCTGCCCTGCAGGAGATCCAGGCAGAGCAAGTGAGCAAGGTGTGCATAATGAGAAATCTATTGTGGCTAGAGACGTATTCAGAGTATAGCCTGGGGTGGGTGCTGTGCTGAGATTCATATTTGTCTTCCTTTCTCTTTACTTTCAGGGGAAGGAGCGGGACACCCACAAGCCCAGTAAAGCAGGTGAGTCTACAAGACCCTGGTGATGAATTACAGCTGGGCTATTTTACATAGACACCAAGCCAAACTCCTTTTGTAGACTCCGCAGATCTGTAACGGTTGAAAATCAGACCTGGGAAATGTGTACATATTGCACTAGGCTACTGTCACAACGTATTCACTTATTGTAAGTCACAAAAACGAGGATCATACTTTTACTTTCAAATTGGGCTGTAGTGCTCTTTGCACAGCGTGGCAGGATGCACACAGGATTTTCGCTTCATTTTCAGTTCCTCCTTATCTGCAGTTTAGTACTTGGGTCATTAGCCAAGCAGATTGATTAAACTATTTAATGTCATTTGTTATGATGTACTGTTCTACACGCTATGGATATGGTGGGTTATTGTTGTGAGCTATTTTTTCATGATACTGTTACTAAGGAGTTTCAGTAACACTTTTTTAGGGATCCGTTATAAACAATAGCAAAAACAAAACCATGGCATAAGTGTATAATAACTGTATTGCAAAAACAAAGCAGCCCCATACAATTGGTGGGACAAACATATAAAGACAGACAGACACACAGGCATAGAAAGACAAACAGATCTGTAAAGACAACTATATTCGTTATAAGCGATTATAAGCAATAGCGCAAAAAACAATGACAAAAGTGTGTAATAATACTCTTATTATTTCTATTCATATTCAGTAATTGTTAATAGCTTCATCAACATGTTTATAGATTGTTTATAATCACATATATCAGATTCCTAAACAAAAGTGTTATTGGAGTTTATATGTTATTCTGGTGTTTGTTCTCCAGCAGGGAAGAAGGCTCCTCTTGTCCCACCCCCTGACATTGGGGATGACCAGTCTTCCGTTGCAAATTATTTAGATAAGTAAGTACATCTTTCTCCAAGTGTTTAAAATATCTGAGACTAAATGAGATGAGATGGAGCTAATGAGGGACAAAAGTGGAAAATGAGCCATGGGATACTTAGCAGGCATTAGTCAGTGAGCGGTTACAGTGCCCTTTAATGGAAAAAGTTAATTAAGATGTCCAAAATAGCAGTTTTGAGAAATTAGTAATGCTAACTCTCAATCGCTGTATAACATGTGGAGAGCTGTCTGTATCCGCTCTGGTTGGGTGGTTTTACTCAGAAAAAGTGTACTAGCCTTAGTACTATAGTACTGTTTTATTCTGTCCCCATTCCTTCCTAAAGCAGTAACATAGTTTTAACTAGCAAGAGAACGACTCAAGCCAATATTTTAACTGCTCCTACCAGCAACTGAGTTTGTTTTTCCTTCGCTGCTAGTTATGTAACATTAAATCAGTTTTAAGGTTTCAGAAAAACGAGTGTAAAATGAGTGTAAAGTCATGGATGACGACTGTACACTCATTTTAAAGTCAAGCCCTTCAAGTTGAACACATCATGCTAGTTTCTGGCAAGTTTTGTGTTGCACAGAAATCACAAAGACTGTCTCTTGATTTCAGCCTCTGTATATTTTGTGGAGAGAAAGACGACTCGTTTAATGAGGAAGGTCTGGATCTTCATTACTGGAAGAACTGTCCCATGCTGAGGCGCTGTGAACACTGCAGACAGGTACAAGTATCCACACCACAGATGTGCATTTCATTCCATGGCTTTTGCTTGTCTGTTCTTTTCTAAGTAACCTAAGGATTGCATTGGTTTTTGTATCACAAGTTATTACTAATGGTTACTGATACTACTGTATACGTACAGACTGTATCTGGCTGATTTTAAAGAACACTGATGTGATTGCAGAATCTGCACATTTAATCTTGGGATTCGTTTCAGGTAGTGGAGATAGCCAGCCTGATGGATCACTTACTGACAGAGTGTGATAAGAAGGACAGCTTTGGGAAGTGTCCACGCTGCACTGAAGCCATTCCCAAAGAACAGCTGACTGAACACGTCAGAGCTAAAGCATGCACCCGTAAGTATTGACTGAAGCCAGCATGTTCGCTATTTAGAACAGGAAGTTAGCTGAGGGTGTGGTTTGCAGCACTGCAATGCACATTAGAGGAATACAGAATGAATATGTTTTTCTTTTTTATATTAAAGTGTGTCGTTCTTGTTCTTTCAATGTTACCTTTCTAGAAACGTGTAGTGTTTGTTGGGTGTTGATCAGAGCACATTTGTAAAGCATGCAGACATCCTTTCTCCGTGCTATACGTCAACCCATTGGCCAGCCAGAGAATAAATTAACCCAGCGTTTACTGAATCTGTGAACCAGGGAGATGGATACCAGTCATGTGGTGTAACCTTTCTCTGGAGACGGCATTGTTCAGTCTGTTTAAATAATTGATGGCTATATTATCTTCTGAAAGGACTGTGACTGCAGGGCTATTCTGAAGTAACCATGACACTATCAGGGTGGTCCGGTTCCCAGTATGGGGACTTATTAAGTTTCCTTTGCTGCACATTGTCATGCTGTTTCCTCTGTTTTGATTACCTGATCCAGGGATCATGACATTTGCTTTTTCTTCCCTTCTTTACGTAACACTTTCCGCTTTATTTGTAGCTGCAAAATCGGATAAAGTAGCCAACCACTGTCCGCTGTGCCACGAGAACTTCGCACCAGGAGAAGAGGTGAGAGGAGTTTTTGCAGCTCCATAGTCTGTCATTCTGCATTTTTTTCTTTTTTTTTGAGTCATTTATCTTTAAAACGGTAGCACGGGGTGCACACTTCTCTCCTTATATGGCCATTTGCTTGCTGTGTGTGCAGGCTGTTTTGTTTGAGGTTCCCTGGTAACAAGTTAGGGTTTTCCCCGAAGTGGGTGTTTAACTGATGCCAGTGCTCACCATGCAGCAGATCTCACCATTACAGGGAAGAACACAAATCTCTGCACACTGTGCCGTGACGTGGTTTACTGTTCTGAAGTGTAACCTGTCCTGTGAACCCAGCGACATGCTGCACTGAGTCTACATACAGAGCGTCTTGTGCTTGTAACTGCCCTACAAGAGACTGAATGCTGTCTCAGCTCCAGCATTTCTATTGCCCCTTTCCTTTCCACCCCGCCGTTCAGAACAGTCACCAGATATTTACAGTGCTTGTCTGCCATAAACGTTCATCAGCTCCACTTTGTTTCTGGCAGTGCTTTTATGTGAAGTTAGTCAGACAAATGTCTCAGCCCACAGTCCCAGAATAGATCATTGTTTTACTGTCAGACCGAAGGGAAATCCAGAAACCCAAGTTCAAGTTTTCTTATTTTTTGGAAGATGTTTTCTAACGTATCTTGCTGGGGTTTCACTGGTGCCAATCATGCCAGTCTTTATCCTGTTGCCGGGTTACTAATCCGATACATTATCTCCTTCGATGCCAGACTTCCTCCATACGAGATCATCAGTGTTCAGTTATCTTAGTGCTGGTGGGTTTAGTGCAACGGACTCATAACATTTTTAGAAACAAATACAGGTTAATACATGGCAAAGATCAGCAGATTAAATATCACTGTTTAACCCTATTACTGTCACATGTAATCTTTGTAAATGGCAAGTCATTTTACCTGTTGCTAGGATAGGAACATTTCAATAAATAACGAAGTACTACATGAAAACAATATATTCGTTTTATATGCTTTTTGTTAGTTCTCAAAAATACAGTTAGATAAATTATAGGATTCTTTATTTTTATATGTGAAAATAACAACTTGCTACAAAGTTGTGACAGCAGTTTACGTAAATTAACAGGGCTGTACTGTAAATCAGTATTAAAGTGCAGTTTTTTTTAATGTAATTCTGAAAGTATTTACAGCAACAACAAAAAAATAAAAAACGGAATTGCAGCTAAGGGCCTGGGAAAAGTGTAACAGGAAAATGAGGCATATTGTGTGCTGCTAGACAAAAGGCCCCCTGCTGTGCTTTTACGCCAGCTGAATGCTGAAATGCAATAGCATGATGCATAATACATACCTGCAGGTTCTGTGCTGAAGAGCCTTTTCAGGTCTGTTCTGTTCAGAGGAATCGGAAGGGAAGTTACACTTCTGTTGCCTCAGTGCACTTTTTATTAATTCATCCCTGGATAAAATGCTGCTACAAGGAGTCAAGCCTTTCATAAAAGCATGAAGGCGTATCTGCTCTGCTGTATAGCAGGGTTTGAAGTTTCAGTGAAGGCTGGCGCTTCCAATGCAGGGCTCAGCTTTTAGCCTGTTGGCTGCAGACTGCAAATTTCTGTTTCTTAAAATGGCACCAGGAGCTCATATAAAAAGAACAGCCCTAACAACTATGCTTTACGTCTTTGTTCTAACAATGTGTTCCTTTTTGTATTTTATTACATGCTATGGGGCCATACACACAAAGTGTTAACCCCAGAGTTTCCTTTTTTGTGGAATTTGTGCATCTACTGTACAATGTGGTCCTTGTCAATTGCTTCCCAAAGACACATGTTGTCTGGCTATGCTGGATCTGCATTAGGATCAGTGACTTTAAACTGGTTTTATGTTTTACACTTCATTTCTAAAGAACAGTAAATTAAAATAAATAAATAGTGTTTCTTTGCATATGATTTTCAAATGCATCGGAGCACACACCTGGCCCTGTGTGTAACTGTGTAGTTCACAGAGCTCTCTTTATACAGTCCTTCAGACGCTGGGCTATTCCAAGTCCTTAAACATTGTAGCATTAACAGAGATTTAATTTAGTGAAATCACTGAGGCGGACACTGTGTGTGTGTGTGTGTGTGTGTGTGTGTGTGTAAGGAATTGGGGTAAGCAAGATCTTCAGTATATTTTAAATTATAGTTTTGGGTACAGTATCAAAAACCATTACTCAGCTAGAGTTAACAGTATTTTCTTTATTCCTGATGTTTTATTAATAAAGCACTTTCACAAAGAAAGATAATTGTACTTAATCACAGTGTATTTTCGCTGCTTTTGTTCAGAAATAATGGAATAGGTATTCCTTGAATGTCCAGAGAGATCATTCAACAAAGCCACACAGTGTATACCAGAACCTTTCTTCTTCAATTTTGTTTCATCTGCTTGTTGTCTTCTTGTCTTTAATCCGACAATGCAAGTGAAGGAAGTAATACCCATGTGACAAAAAGCCTACCATAAAGGAATCGAAGTTGTATTATGTACGAATATGGATATCTCTTACTTTAAGGTGGCTTTTTTTTTTCAAATGGGATTGTGCTATTGACTTTATCTTAAAACAATTTAGATTGCATAGATTCTCCTAAACTGTAGTGGATTTAAAAATGTCTTTATGCAATAAACCCCTGTGCTGACTTAGAAATGCCATTGGGGGTTTCTTAAAATTCCTATTCAAAGGGCTAGCTTGGATCTAAAGAGCACCCTTTTGCTTGTATGTGTGCTAGAGTGTGAGCAGAAACAGGACACCCACAGCAAACCTGGTTTCTATCTTATCTATTGATACAATCTAAAATACCATTAACCCACACACTGTGACCAGTATAGTTCTGGCTAGATCGCATTTATATCCAGTTAGTAAGTGGCTTGTGTGTGTGTGTGTGTGTGTGTGTGTGTGTGTGTGTATTGCAGTACAAAGTAGAAGAAATGAAATGCAAGAAGTTTGGCTCTAGCTTGTAAACTTGCATGTGGGTTTCTGAAATGTGGTCATTGGAGTTCTCTGCGTGGAGGAAGCTGGTATGGGTGTGCAGCTGGAGTGAGGGATTATACCGGAACAGTAATCTGCCTTGTTCTTTATCTGCAGTCTTGGAAATCTCACCTGATGGGGAAGGAAAGCTGTAAAATGAACCAGCGCAGGATGCAGAGAACACAGCAGATGCAGCAAGGTAATGTAGTCATCGCGGGGGGGCACCGAACAGATCTAACGTAGAAAAGGACCAGAGTAAACAGGCAGGCGTGTTGACCATGGAACTGAACTTGTTCCCAGATCACTGGCTTTGTAAGCTTATTAACTTTATTTGTTTATGTGTCCCCACCCAAGATCAACTCCACAAACCCCATTATGATTAAACATTTTGTGTACAAGGAGGTCCTGGGAAACGAATTATGAACAATGCTAGCACGGTGACAAAGGTGGAAAGCCAAAAATAGACCTTTTAAAATGTACCAGTATATTTTGTTTTATTTATCCTCCAGGTTTCGGTGAAACTTCCTTGAACACAGTTTGTGTGAGTGAGGGTGTGCCATTAATTCAAGCAGGTTTTTATTTTTGTCTGCAAGAACTTAAACTGAGCCTATTCTCATTTTGCAGTGAAAAGGCAGCCTGATTAACATACCAACAAGGAACGTTAAAAAAAAAAAAAAAAAAAAAAAAAAAGCTAGATTCAGCAGCCAGTTTTTTAATCCTCAAGTTCTTAACATAATGGTGAGATTAAGCTCAGCGATCAAGTGGGGGGGTGGGGGTTGGCTGTCCTTACCATGAATTGGGTTACAAAGCCCTTCCGAAGGGGAGGAAATAATAGCCAGTGTGATTTGTCAGGGAGTGTTTGAAGCTACTTCAGTCCTAGCCTCTCAGCAAGTGCACTCAGAGTAGTGCATGCAGTGCCTGCTAAGGAGGTCTGCAGAGACTGAGAAACACACACAAAGAAATTGTGTTTTTTTTTTTTTTTTTCTTTACCAGGAAAGACGGGAGGTCTGTCTGTGACAAAACCAGGGGTGAAGGGTCGATCCCCATCTATTGTGACCAAGATCCCAGCCCCTAAAACCGGACTCAACAAAACAAGCAGCAGGATCCCGGCCAAGCGATGACCCCGTGCTGCTAACACCCTCGCCACACAGTGCAGACAATGTGTATTTACTTCTTCCTAGGATGACGTCAGAAACATAGTATGTGTCAGGACCTCGTTTGATACAGTTTTCCCTATACAATATATTGATTCATAAGAACCCATTTGTACGGCATTGTGTCTGTAGATTCTGTTTATAGGAGTGCTTCGCAGTTTCTTATAATTAGTGTCTTTTGTGATCCCTGCAAGAAAGAATAAGCTGTTTGGCATAGACTTCTTGCTTCTTTTCTGACGTTCGTCTGTATTCTACTGCTGTAGATGCTGTGGTATTTTCTTATTACAAATAGATATTATATTTTTATATATATATATATATATATATTTTAGATAGATAAGTACAGACACTACAGTATGTACGGTGCACAAAACATTTAAAATATTGACAAAATGGATAGTCAATTTTAGACTATGTAAGAAGCAATACTGTAGATATAAAAGACATAATAACAGGATGTATTAGGCAGCCTTCAATTCTTATGCACACTATAGTTGAAAAGACAAGTACATAAATGTTCAGTTTTAAAATCACTGTATCATCTTTACAATGTGCCTATTGATGTAAGTTTTAAACTGCTTCATTGAAACACTGGGCTTTTGCCAAACTTGTTTGCCTTATATTGTAAAAAAATAATGGCATCTTAGCTGTGTGTTGTGTGTGTTTTATTTTTTTTTAATCTAATTTAAAAAAGACTAAAAATGAACTGTTACGAACAAGTAAAACGTGACCCAATGAAATCTAAAATGAGGTTTTAATAAATGTTTTACTCAGCAAGGGTTAGCGTTCAAGAGCAGATAGTATACTGGTGTATAGTTGCATCCGTTACATAATACAGTGTGGCTGTGTAAAGGGAAGTCTTGATGTGCTCAAACCTCAGGAAGCATGCTATACATTTTAATCATGTGTCAGCAAACTACTAAAAACTTGAACAGACAATTAAGGTAAAGGGAGTTCTTAATAATATTGTACTTTACATTGCATGTAATAGTACAACATAAATATCCAGAAGTCATTTATTGAGTCTTAATGACAATGTCCATATGATAACAGTTATATAGTTATATAGAAAGAGTCCCCGGTATTGTGAAGGGGCTGAGGAATGTGGAGGCGCTCATACTGAAACCTGATGAACAGCGATTTGATCTCCTGGGATCAGTGATTTAACTCCCTTTGTTTCTAGAGCAAAGCAATACCAGATCACTCAGTTCCTCTGTCAACACTGGATCCAAGAAAACTAGAATTCTAGAATTCTCCCTTTTCTAAATCTCTGAATCCAGATATTCAGAAAGTTTCAGAGCTTTCTTCTTGATTATAGTAAAACCTGTGAATATGTTTGCCTGCTCTTGCCAGCCATTTAAACCCTGGGGCACTACATTATAATGCAGCATAGGTACCTTCATTAAGCAGTCACATTTCCAGGTTTTGATACATATCAACATAGTCCTACTAGAATGACTCATTCTAAGTTATTTTGAAAATTAAGTTTCGTAGTTGGATCCACTTTTGCTTACAAATATTAAAGAACCCCTACAATTATGAGAAAGCTACAGGACGGTTATAATCTGTACAGTATGTAGTGTTTGGATAGCAGCCAGGACCAGGAAAGACTTACCTACAGTACATGAAGTGAAAGGAAAGAACATAAACCGAATGCACAGAACTCCACACATGCAAGTTATTGGCTTGGTTTAGTTGAGAAGAAGTAAATAGCAACATGAATGAAATCCCAGTAACCCCAACATTTTCAGTCTTTGTGTTTTATTTATGATTTATCAAATTTTATTAGTCTATTTGTGTGTGTGTGTGTTTTTAAAAAAAATCTATATCTAAATTTGGTTCTTTTTGTTTTTCTATTAGTTTATACTGGATTTAATTTTGTATCTTGAGTGTTTTATTAAGATATGTTATATGATTTTTTTTTTTTTTTTTGATGTTGTAACGTCCCGTTGCTGAAATGTTCTGACTTCTAATTACTTGTACATCAAATCACAGATGCATTGTGAAATTGCATTTGTAAGGAGGTTCAGATTCGAAACAGCATTGTTTAATCTTACATATGAGGGTGATGTGTGAAAAAGTAACTGTAGCAAACCACCTTAAATCCTGTCCAGAAGCAAGCTATTGTATGTGACAAAGACTAGCATGTGCCATCAGCTGATGGGGTGTGTTTCAGAAGGTATCTGTGTGTTGTGTTGGTATGATTCAGTGGGACAATTAAAGATTGAAGAATTGCAAGCAGAATTTGAAATGTTCCAGCGATTTGATGTTTTTTTTTTTTTTTATAGCGTATTACAGTATGTATGCTTCTTGACTAATATTTTTTTAAGACATGAGCATAAAAATTAGAGAACAATCTGAAGTTTTGCACAACACCACAAACACCAAAAACTAAACTAGTAACCCAGACTGCAGAAAAAAAGTGTCAAGTCTTTCACTGGGGGAGTATGCAGGGTGTTCTTAACCCATCAACAAGGCAAATAAAATAAACTATCCCAGTCTTTATTTCTCCCTTCTGGGATGAGGAGCTACCAGCTATAAACCATAAACAGAGGGAAAAAATGCCAGTTTCTCCACTGGTGGTCCAGAGGAATCAGAATTAGTTACAGTAGATACTGCACAATCTCCATGTTACACCAGAACGCATTTCTTGCCTTTGGAAGGTTTATTATTTTATTTTGTGGTTGTAGGCATTGGGCAATAGAACTAATGTATGACACTTTTGAGGTAAACTGTTGCCCCAAAGTAGTAATGTCTGTCCTTTTTAGCTTGAGGGAATGAATGCTGGCGGTTAAATACTGTTAAAAACACCCAAGGCTATTTCTCTTGCCTGTGGACATACCCGGGGGAAGAGGGAGTTATGAATAGAGGCTTGTGAGCTCTAAAGGATGAAGGAAGTTGCGTAAACAGCACCCGTTCCAGTTGGAAACTGGTCAACTTTTAACACTCCTCCATGAAAAGCGGACTTTCTTAGTCCTTGACAGTTATCTTAAAAAAGCACTTTTTTTTCCTCCTCAAAATGTGTACTTGCCTGTAAAATTGCAGGTCATTAGTATGGCAATATGTTAATAAAAATGTAAACCATATTTTTGACAACTAAAATGATAGGTATTGTGGTAGGTTTTCAAAGGAAATGCCACCCTACAGTTTGGTTTTCCTGTATGCTTCAAAAAACGTTTGGGTGTGCTAATTATTCTGATCTGCTGCTTATATGCTTACTGCTATTGCAAAACTTTGCTTCAGAATGTGCTCATTGTGCTCAGAATACCCCAAATGAGATCAAATAAGATGCAAATCAGAATAATTGGCAAAACTCATCTTTTGATTAAGTGCAGGTAGCTTACCACTTAACACAGCAGGTTTGGCTATGAAATATGGGTTCGATATCCAAAGTGCTGTAACTACAAACGAACACGTGATTTTAGATGTTAAACAGCAGCAGCAACAACAACAAAAAAAACAGTTCTAAGTAACACCACATCAAGGCGCCTCACTTTGTTTTGACCTTGTTCTATCAGCCCCTCCCAACACTCTTTATATCTTCTCAAAATATAGTTCATTTGAACTGGTCTCTTTCTTACTGGTAGGGTGTTAGTCTGTTCCAATCTGCAAAAAGTATATGGGTGGAGCACCATCACAACCTCACAATTCACAGCCTCACCTGTGTTAAGTGCTGGATAGTTAATAGTAGAGGTAGTGTGCTCTAGGCTATGTGGAGCTGGCTTGCTAGAGGAGGTTTTCAATTTATTTTACTCCCCTTTACAAATACTGAATATTCACAAGACAGAGCCCAAGACGTGCGGTTTTGGTCTCCCTATGGAATAGTTGCTTCTCTGAATGAATTGAAGTTAAATGTATTTTGACCTCTTAAATTGTTCAACACTGCAGATCACACAGAGATTCACACCACCCACAATAACAGATACGCTATTATAGTTGAATAACTCTAACTTCCTACGATACAGTCAGTTTGTTCCAATTTTCAAATGGAGTTTTTTTTTTAAATAAACTTTTGCACCAAATAATTTATTTTCAAGTACAAAGATGTCTCAGCTAAACCCTCTACCATATATTTTTCAGATATGATCTGCATTTAATTTATTTTGAACATCTTGAGCAAAGTAATAATAATAATAATAATAATAATAATAATATTGAAGTGTCTTGCAGTATCTAATTATCCAGCCTAATAGATACACTGCAATTCAGCCAGCTTTCAGATTAGACATTACCTGAGCCTCGATCTACATAGTGAACATTACAGATCATGTAGAAAGATCCTTAAAAAAAACCCAAAAAAACCAGCAGGCTGGAGGGATTAATCCTGTTGTCCTTACAACATGCAATTCAATTATGTTAACCTACCGTCCCCCTAACCTGGCGAATAAAATAAATCATTAAAGCACCTTAAATGCCGTGTCCCAGAGTTAGTTTTAATGATGCCTCAGCACAGGCATAACACCCCGAGAATCAGTGGATTAATTATTATTTTTATTTGTTTATTTTGCAGACGCCTTTATCCAAGGCGATTTACAGAGACTAGGGTGTGTGAACTATGCATCAGCTGCAGAGTCACTTACAACTACGTCTCACCCGAAAGACGGAGCACAAGGAGGTTAAGTGACTTGCTCAGGGTCACACAATGAGTCAGTGGCTGAGCTGGGATTTGAACCGGGGACCTTCTGGTTACAAGCCCGTTTCTTTAACCACTGGACCACGCAGCCTCCTCCTTATTATTATTATTATTATTATTATTATTATTATTATTATTATTATTATTATTATTATTATTATTATTATTATTATTATTATTATTATTATTATTATTATTTACTGAAATATGTCCACTAATATTTTAATAGAGGCCTCATCTATACAAAGGTTTAACCAACTTGTAACTGCCACATATTTAACGAGCAAAAAATAATAATAATAATTAAAAAAAGCAGGGGGTATTATTCAAGGGATCCTAAACGTAGCAAATTCACCTTTTCCTAGTTTATTATTATTATTATTATTATTATTATTATTATTATTATTATTATATTTTTGTTTTACTTTGTGAAATAATTATTATTATTATTATTATTATTATTATTATTATTATTATTATTATTATTTACTTTGTGAAATAAAGCTGTCAAACTTTGCACTGGATAAGAACTTAGCCTCCTGCCTGCAGCCTCTCCTCTCAGGGCGCATTCTCCATACACTTTGACTCCTGTTCACGGTCATTGCTGGTTCTACTATAATGTGAACATTTTTCCAAATTACTTATAAAGCGTTTGCTGTTTTGTTAATCAACAGACTTGCAAGGAAATGCAGGCTTTTACTTTGTGGTCACAATTTAAACAGCCTCCAATGTATATTTATATATTTTCTTAATTGTCCCCTTACCATTTTATGATGCTCGCATGTTTATTGCATTATTGTATTGTGATTTCAAGACATGTTCTTGCAGTTGTAGGTATGTCCCAGGAGTTGTCTGGGAGAAGTGTCCAAAAAACGGGAGAGTCCCGGCAGAAATAATAATTTAAAAAAAAAATGCTTTTTTCGGCTGGTTTCACATGCCCTGGTTAGTTCTTATCTAGCAAACATACACCAACGCTTTATCGTCAAAAATGTGTTTTTATTTATTTATTTTTTTTAAAATACCATTTTGTGTTGTAAGCCGCCAGTGACTAAATCAGTCATTTTGGTTACTTTCCGTGACTGATAAAGTCGAAATGTGCTTAGCTGCTTAAACGGTGGAAAAGGCCTGAGTGTCAGTTTGAGGCTTGGCTAAAGCCTGTATTTTCCCAGACATTCTTCATTTATTAGTGTGGAGTAAGCTGAATTGCACTATACCGACAGATTCAGCACCCGACCTCCTAACCTAAAAAGAAACGCTCTTCTTCGCGTTGAATAATGAATAGCCCTGGTTCATGTTGCACCAGGTGTCCGTTTGTGAGCCACAGTCTCGTTAAATATTAAGAGAGGGGGTAATTGGGCAGTGTCTACATGACAGCAGTTAAAGAAGCAGACTGACAGGTTGATTATTTTTTCTGAGAGAATTCACACAAGCTGCAGTGTACGACAGTCCTGCTCAGTTTTACATTGAGATGAATTTTGAAGTGTGTGTTTACAGATTAATAGTCTGTGCACTATATCGGAAAACAGTTGAACATATGACAATCCACCTGTAGGGTTTTTTTTTTTTTGCGGTTGGTTCACTTATATATAATATGGAGCACGTACAAACAACAGTATTCTGGCAGGAAATCAACGCTGCCCACAGTTTCAGTTTCATAGGTAGTTGTCTATGACAAGTGCAAAGTTTTCATACTTAACCATTTCATAGCATATACTTCAAAAACGTAATATTTAAACAATTGTGTTTATTGTTGTTTTTTTTCTGAAAATGGTAAACAGCTTTTACCGATCGCCGGGTTCCTAAGATGTATAAGATATACACTCAAACTTGCACAATACAAACCGGCCAGGAGATGCATATGCTCCACGGTTACACTGTGCATTGGATTCAGTGTAGTATAATCCTTTTGGAACAGATTAGATGTTCATTAAAGACAATCTTCCACATATTAAGGAGCTCCTCAGGACTCAGTTTGTGGATCACCAGCAGGTTTCTATAGAAGCAGGGGTCGTTGTTCATGGGGCTGACTTTGCGTTTCATTATCCCAAAGGTCTTGAACCCTGGGTGCAGTTCTGGAGCATGGCCAGCTTTTTGAAGACACATGCCCAGAAACACATCATCTATGGGGAACAGCTCGGTGTCGTCAGAAACGGCAAATAATTTCCTGGCCAGTCCAGAAGCCATGAGAAATCCGCCCCCACCGACATAGGGAGGGTAGGGCTTGTCATAAAGCTCTTTGGGTATGAAGTACTTACTCTGGCTGTTCCGAATCGGGACTGCTTTTGAAATAGTGTCCCCCACAAACAAGCCGCCCACCTTCGGGTCTTCCTTCCTAAAACCTAGCAGCTCCAAAACATTGTTCGTGTTCACAAAGACATCGTCGTCTCCTTTGAAGATGAACTGCACCCGGGGGCAATAAATATTAAACCACTTGAGAAAGTTAACTTCCTTGAGGGTGAGGTTAAAGAAAGTGTCCATGAAATCCCACTGGAGGATGTCTCTGTATATTCTGTCCTCGTACTCAACAAGTTTCTGCAGGTTCTTGGAGTCCTTCCCCGCGGAGGGGCTCCCCAGCAGAAACAAAGTCCGGATTTTCTTTCCATCTATCTCTTGCTCCTTGCCCCACGTCTTCCGCACCGCTTCCCTTCTGTCGTGCTGTTCAATGACCGACTTCACCACCATCAACAAGTGCACGTCCCCGCTGCACTTCTCGGGGTGGTTTATGAGCATTGGGAAGTATTTGCAGTGCCTGTACAGAACAAACTGGTGAAACCTCGGGTCCATGCGTTTAAACCAATCCTTTTTCTTCAGCCCCGAGTTCTCGGTGCAATTGACCAGTTTGATATCCCAGGCGGTGGCGTTCGATACAGCGGTCAAATTAGCCGCCTCTGAACTGTCTGGGAGTCCATGTGGTGAATTGTTATTGCTTAAACCGCCTTTGAGTATCGTGTTGCTTTGGTAAACGTTGTTGTCCAGCTGAAACCATCCCAGAGCCTCCTGCGTCCTCACAGGCAGCATACTGTCCTTAGCTCTCTCATCAACCAGCTTGTATTTGTGAATCATTACCAGCGTTGCAAACAGCAGAGACAAACTCAGAAGAGTTTTTAAAACCCTTTTTCGTCTAAAGAAATACTCCATGTCTTTACCATTAAAGCTCAAGAATAAATAAATAAATAAATAAGGCTATATTACAGCTCCTTCACATGAAACCACACAAGCCAGAGTTGCATACATTTGAAGATTTCCATTTTTTTCTGGTCTTCGACGTGTACAGGTTAACTCTTCCAAAAGTAACAGCTAAATGCAGCCATTGCCACACGTATTCCAGTGAATATAGGGAGAGGGAGTTGTAAGGAAAAAATAAATAGTTCTTCAAAACTCACATCTTTGTACATGCGGGAAAACGCTAGGTAAAGCATCCCACTTGAAAACGGTCTGCCTGTTCTTTGCCGCTGGATTGGGTTGCAATTAACTTCCAAAAAAGCGCTCCGACAGGACAGCGTTCACTTTCTTCACTTTTCTCTTTTTGTGCAGCTACACCTTGTTTACTGTTCCCTTTCTAACGGCTAGTTCTGACTGTTTCCTTTCTCATTCATCTCTGCTGCCTGTGTCTGCAAATTACTTTGCTCGCTCATCGGCGAGTTCTTTTTTTTTTTTTTTTTAACTCTCTCCACCCCGGACCATCAGCCCTCAAGCAAGCACTTCATTGGCTTCTCGTCTTTTACTGGCTGCAAAGGAAACCTTTGTGACACTCCAGCAGCACGCATCTCTAACCTACAGCTGTGGCCAGAAGTTTTGCATCAGCCCAGAATTAACCAATTTTGCTTCATGAAGTCGAATAAATCTTCGTAGTTTTCCATATACTTTATGAAAAAACTGACAACAATTTTAAAAAATGTGAGATTTGGAAATCTAATATGAAATACTGTAGTACTGTTTTCTTTCATTACATGATTTTAAATAAAATATCGGTTTTTTTTTTGTTTTTTTTTAAATAATGTGTCAATCCTAAAATTCTGTAGGTGATGCAAAACTTTTGGTCATAGCTGTATGGTTACTTTTACTTATGAAATTTAAGAAATGAGTTACACCTGTGCATCAGTTATAAGATCATCAGAGACTTGTGATGCCTTTCATTCGTCCTTTGGGATCTGTACATTGCTTAGTAGGATTCGTGAATTATGACACCTGTGTTACATCAATAACTACCAAAACCTAATTCTGGCTCATCAATCAAGATAAAGCAAAACTAGATGGTAGGAGGTGCGAGATGGTTGAGTTACTTGTGTGTGCGTGCGTGTGTGTGCGTGCGTGCGTGCGTGCGTGTGCGTGCGTGCGTTACATTTGATAGAGCACAGCCCCTCTCTGCTGTCCTTAAACACAAACTGTGTTCCTTTCATATCAAACAAATCAATGCAATGTAAAGGGATACAGTTACGGCTATATTGGTTTTCAGTTGCTTGATCCATTCCTACGATCTATTAGCTTAATACCAGTTTCACTGCCCCCCACTTGAAGTTGTCATTGCATTCCACGTTGACGGTGCAGAATGACAGCGCACCCCTTTCCTTCACTGGAGTCCCTGACGCTTCCTTGCTTCTTTTCAAGTTGATACTCCTCTTCACACATGCTGCAACATGACTGAGGGGGTTGCTCTGTCTGTAGGGCAGTGCCTTCAGTTATCCTTAAATGTTGCTTTTTTTCTCCAAAGCAATGCATGATTGATGGACTAGATGAGCAGACCACAGCAAAACTACTGCAATCTCAGTTACTGTATAGATAGATTTACATCGCGCTGTAAAAACTATCTGCACAAAATTAAAGAGCTGAAAAATCTATATGACCTACATAGCAAAATCAAGCTGGATGAGATAGTGACGCGAGTTTACACTGTTTTAAAACCTATACGTGAAAAGGGAATTACACAACAATCATACTTTTTTTTTTAAAGCAGAGGGCAACTGTGAGCAGTAAGAACTGTGTTTGAGACACGATCTGAAGCAATTCTCCACTGCCAATCTAATCACTGCTGAGGTCTGGAGAGGAAGCGTCAGCTGTCTGGAAAATATACACCCCTCATAAACACCAGCTCAACAGAACCACCACGTGGTATTGCATACAATTGCAGAGACATATTAGATCTTTAAACTGTACTTACATGTTATCTGTTATTACTGACGTCAACATTTGAAGGTTTGGGTAATTTAAGAATAATAATGTAACTGATTGTAGTAGCTGAAGTCGGATTACGACTTTCAACAAGGCACACCGATGAAATGCAAAGCAGATTGCACACAGGGATAAACCATATTAAATACACAGGCAAATAAGTACCGGTTCATGCCACGCACAAATATGGACACCCGATGACCCGCATCATGGCTACGTCCGCATGGGAGGGGCTTGTCTTAGTAACAAATGCGTCACTAACTGCCGTTTCTTCCGCGGCGTTGATTTCACCTTGGGACCCAAGAAGTTATATATTTATTTTTTTTGTCTTCCCTACTTATTGAATGCGATATAGACCTTATTTGGACATGAGGCGAAAACAGGTAAGTAACGTAGCCGGTAAACAACATGTAACTATTTGTGCTTATTGTAAAAAAAAAAATAATAATAAAAAAAAAAAAGTGAATTGTAAGACAATTTCACAATTTCTATCGAGACAGCCTCAGCTATACATTTAGAAATCTAAGTTATCTAACATATTGTAAACTGATCTTCGTTGCTTACTGTAATAATTTGGGTTGTTGTCTCGTGTTCCAAATAATTTTTAAACTAACTACTTGATAAAAACCGGTTCACCCCTTCCGGTCGAGTATGTACAAATCCCTGATCGGCGATTGTAATTCCCATGTGGTCACACTAGTGTTATTATCGCGTTGATTATATATATATATATATATAGTGGAAAAGTTGGTTAAAACATGCAGATAGTTAATAACGCTATCGTATCGACTGTGCTGTGTACGTGTGGGTTCATAGTGAGAGATCTAAAAGTATGATAACAAAACACCGGTAACAAAAACAAACAATAAAAACCCTTTATTCTGCTTAGTTTTCTTCCAAAGTTTACTCTTTATGCGTTACTTTGTTCCTAAATACATTAATAGACACGATTGCACCGTTTGCATGTATTCCAGTGTATTTGTAAGCACAAACTTCAGTTGCTCTCTCCCTGCTCTAGGCTGTGCGTAAAGTGCGCAGCTCCGAACGCCTGAAGAGAAAAACCAGCGTCGTCGACTCCGAAGCCGATTCTACACACGAGGTCAGTAACAAGTCATACAAATGAGCATTGTTACAACAACATTACTGGAGACGCATTTCGTCAAGTGCATAGATGCTGTTCAAGATTTTCTTTATTATTATGAAAACCCCAAACCTGCAAGCCTGTTCACTGAGAAGTGACAACACTAGCTTTATTAAAACATGGATGAGACAATATCAGTGTTTTTATTGTTTTCTAGCTTGCTGCTAAAGCAGAATGGTGTACATTTGCGTATCACATCATGTGGGACGTGCAGGCTTTATGAAGTGTTTAATGACCCTACACTTGGCAAGTCCTAACCCTGCAAGTACACTTAATGTGTCTCTTGTTTTTGTCAGTGGAAACGCAGCTGTGTCATGTTAATAATTATTAGATGCTGAGCCAAGCGTGTGGGCTCTGCTAAGCTCCTCGCATGTTGTATATGCCATGTTTCTGCAAAGCGTCCAACCTGCTTTTAGCTGTACTGAGGAGTGGCGTTTCCTAACAGGACCTGGCATTTTGCTGTCTTCACTGGAACTGTGATGTGGGCCACCTAGCCTCCCTGAGAGATCATTGGTTTGTGAATGAGAGCTTGTATACAAGGCAAGCTACAAGCCCTGTCAAATGATGAACTGATTTTGTATTGGTTTATTTCCCCAGAGTTCTCTCAAGAAGATTGTTTCCCAGAGTTCATCGAAACGGCAGAAATGTGAAGACCTGGCTGAGACTGTGGATCATCTCACTGCTGGTAAACTACTTGAAAATGGAGATGGCAATGCGGAGGGAGACAGCTTGGGGAAACCTGGGGAGCACTGCACAACAGCAACTGGGATGAACAAGCCCTTCCACACAGACACTAATGAGACTAGCGAGGGCTGCCTCCGATTAGAAACGGCTGAAAAGAACGGCTGCATTCAGGAAGCCCAATCGGTGCCCAGAGCTGAATTCCAGATGGATAACAGCATCTTTATCGATGAAGACAGCAACCAACCAATGCCTGTGGGCCAGTTCTTTGGGAACATTGAACTCGTACAGGTAAGATTGAGGGAGCTTGTTCAAGTCTACCTGGACTTGCTCCTGAATAGATTCACCCTTCCTTACTTGACTTGATAAGTCTGTGTGTTGGGTGCTTTCACTCGATTCCAGGACAGTTATTTAGTTCTAGTAGCCTATGTTACATATGTAATCTAATCTCGGATCAAATAAAGTCTATTTATATTAGCAAACGCCAGCACCATATCGTGCAAAAGGAAAACTTAAGATAATGAATTGTTTGTTCAATCTGTAAACCTCACAACTCTTGACAATACTGGACTATATGGCACGCATCTGTAGCAGTACTTGCACTGAACAGCTCCACACTTTGCTGTATTCTACTACTGCTCTCAATCATAATTCAACTTTTTGTGTCTTGTACTTTGATTTTACTTTTAAAGGTAACCATATTCACTTTTCTTTTGTAATTACTCTTATTTGAAATCGTTCTTATCCATTTATTGTACTTGCTCTCAATGGAATT
Source organism: Acipenser ruthenus (assembly GCF_902713425.1). Classification (NCBI taxonomy): domain Eukaryota; kingdom Metazoa; phylum Chordata; class Actinopteri; order Acipenseriformes; family Acipenseridae; genus Acipenser; species Acipenser ruthenus. The sequence continues at coordinate 2,514,594 of NC_081208.1, forward strand.
TACTCTTATAACCAAATATTTGGTTTAACTGCGCTTGGTCGTAATCACTCTCAAATGTAATTATTTACTGTTATTTTCTCTCATTTGAACTTACTCTTACTACTGATTTGATTGTGTTCTAGAACTGCTGTCATCTGTAATGTGATACTTTGTAATACGATACCTTGTGACAACTGTAAGTCGCCCCGGATAAGGGCGTCTGTTAAGAAAGAAATGATAACAAAGTTCTCTCTGTTTCTGTTTAGGACTATCCTGCGAAGGCTCCAGCTGCTGTGCCGATGAGCAGACGAGAATACAGAAAGTTACACTTCATAGCCAAAGATGACGACGAGGACGAGGATGAAGACAGCCTCCTAGAAGCGCCCCAACAAAATGGTATTCCACCTGTGCTCTAGTTGTTAAATTGTGACTCCTAATACCGACAGTTGCTGATGGTTCTAAAATCACCTGAACAATGTGAAATGAAAATAAGCCAGCATTGAGGTTAACCTGTTTCAGATGTTGACTTTGTGCAGCTTTTCATTTATATTTGCAGGGCCAGTTCTTAAAGATCTTGAATTTGTATTGATTACAGTTTTTATGCATTGCACAGGTGTCTTGCAACAAACGAAAACCAGGAAAAATGGACTCTTTTGATCTCCAGGAGGGAGAAAAGAAAAAGCACTTCTTGTCAGAAGTGCCTAACTGCGTTTTCATTCTGTGACTACATTCCTTATGCGCCAGAAAGAATCTCAAGCTGTTAGGTTTGGGGTGAACGTGGAGTTCAGATGTCATATTGTATACTGGCCATGCATTTCTTTTGCAAAATGGGTCTGGGGGGGCCCTTTTTGGTATGAAGGAGACAAGTAACAGCAGCCAAAACCAGATGTGTTATTTTTGTCTAACAGCGGACAGTCCTTTCCTATATTTAATAAGCTTGCAGTAAACCAAACGGTTTTAAATGAATGACTCTACTAAAAAATATCATGAGGTACTCATTTTATATCTCTCGCCATGCCATTACAATTTGAAGGAGAGGGGTATGTTTTGTAAATTAAACTGAATGTCTACTGCAGTTGTAGCCTCTACTGGAGGTAAATTTGATGCTGTATATTACGTTTACTGAAGAATTTAACTTGTTTTTGGAACGGGTAAAAAAAAAAAAAAATGAAAATGTGGTTAACACTATTCAATTAATCTTACTGTATTGGATTAGGTATAAAAAGAACACGCATTGCAACTGAAATGAAGGGTGTTGTTTAATATTCACATTTTAAAATGTATTAACTCTTGTATCAGGTATTGGTAAGAACTGCAAAATTGTACTTCTGAAAAGTTTGTTCCCTTTATTTGGAAATGTGGTTGTGATTTTTGAGCTATGAAGAAGCGCTCGGTTCAGATGGAGTGATCTTTAGCTTTTTTGTATATCAATGGTTTAAGAAAGATGTCTGTAAAGTTTTTTGTTTCAGCCATGCACATTGTGGTGTTTTTTCCTTTCTCTGGATATATTAATGTTGTGCAATGTTTTCTATTAAAATTAAAGCATTTCTAGTGCATTCTAGTTTTATAGTAAGTGGTATACAGTAACCTTTTTAAGTGAATACAGTGAACAAAATACACACTTAGCTACCAAAGAAAACACACACAATAGCGATTTCTCTTTTTATTTTCAATGCATAATTTAAAAACAACTTTCCTGTTTTTAGTTTTTGAAGCTCTATTTCACCAGATTGTTGCAATCTATGAGCTTGTCCTTTTTTCTCTGCTAGATTGTATTTAAAAACTAAATGAAAAATATCTAAACATAATTCACTTCATAAAAAGTAATAGAAATATAATGTATACATGATCAGTCAGCATTGGAACACATAATTTTTTTTTTTTTTAATAAGACTTCATAACATTGTAAAACACAAATGGCACTTTTTGGAAATTTGGCTCATGATTAGCTACTGAATGTAAACTGGCTTAATGTTTAGTTATTGACCACATAGTTTAAGGCCACTTTGATTTTAAAAATATAAAAACCACTTTCAACACTCCTTTAAAATAATGTGTATCCCTAAGATTTGCTTGTAGGGTTCAATGACAAGCCTACATAACTTCATTGGCATTTGAAAATCCAGCTAAAAGGCTTTTGCTTCACGCCTCGGTCGTTCACTGTCTACGGCGTTTTCCTTTAGTATACACTTTGCTCCCGTCGCACTCCAGATTGTGACACGTTTTCTCATGGCAAGCGATGTGCACAAGTTTGAGGTTTTCCAGGGTAAACAGTAAGCTGTAGAAATACTCCCAGTTGATTTCTCTGCCGTTCCGGTTTTCCACTGCTTTTGCCAGGGTAGGAATGATTGCACGTTTCTTCTCAATCCTGAAATTAAAAATGAATCTCCTTATTACAGCCTGATAGAAATATCAGAGCAGATACAAGCTAGTATTGGTTACTTTAGCTAGAATTGCACCCTACAGTTTTCAAAGGGTATTTACAAGTTTCCATATTTTATTAAAATCAAATGCAATCAAGAATCATTTATTAACCATCCCATAATGAGCAGCTTTAGATGCTTGTGCAGCTTATTCTGAAAGCCTTCGATTTTTTATTTAATCGGTAACCGGTGAGATACATCACACACACAAATAGGGTCATTATGAAGTCATTTGGCTAATCGTTGATGTGCAATAAACATTCGCCAATAATCTCAGCAGGTGAGTTAGTGAGTGTTGAACTACCAAAGACAGATGATAACTTGAATAATGAGCAGTTCAATAATAGAATGATACCTGTGATCAAGGTTCCAGGTGCTGAAGAGGATTCTACTCTCACGGTTTCCATAGGGATTAATAGAATGAAAAGACGGGCACTTCTCTGCATCAAATGCACTCTATAACAGAATTATCTTCAATTATAGCAAAGCCGTTAAACACCAATTAAACACCGTTATACCTGATAGGTTTCCACCACACATAAGATTTAAAGAATGCTTTTATTATACATAAACTGAACATTTGAAAATAACCTCACTCAAGCAACTGCTGTACAGACACGCACTTGATTTTAGTTTTTACATATAATCAAGTAATTTGTGCTTCATTTTCAGTTTTATTTTAGAAAGTATAGCTGCTTCGTTTCTAGATTTATCTGGTGTAGGTTTAACCCAGCTATTAACACATCCAGGCAGTTCTGTTAAGATGAAAATGAGGAAAAGTACCTCATAAGAGATCTTGTCTCGCCTCTTCCCTATATTTGTTAAAACAAATTCAGTATATTACATGCTGTATCTTTGTACACCCACCTGACAGGAAAACCAGCCCTCCTGGGTGCACAGACTGTCATCCTTTTCTCTCCTGTCAAAATAACAGCCGTTGTACTTCACAGTTTTCAGCTGTTCGACCATGGTAGCCACAATCCTCTGGTATTCACCCTGCACCTTGGGACTTACCCCAGTATAGTCTTTAACCTAAAGAAACCAAAACAAACCACATTGCAGGTGCCCCTTTTTGGTTAAATCTTTCATCAGAAACGTGTTCTCATACCTGTAAAAACCTGCTGTTTTGGTCTTGATCCAAATCAGACGGCTTACGTTTTGTATGGAAGCTGGTGCAATTTAATATTAAAACAACAAAAAACACCTCATCTGATTATATACGTTAAGATGCCGAAAGGTAAAAGTGACCCTGCTTAACAAAAGCATAAAGCCACCCATTCCCCTTGTCAGTTACCTCCTTCAAGTAGCCACGCACTCTGCTCGCACAGTTGTATTTCATGTAATCCGATTTAGTCTTAAACCTGGAATCAATACCTGCAAGAACAATACAGAAAATGGAAGTGGGCGGCATACTTAATTTGAGAGTAGAAAAGTGCTCCTGCTGAAAAACGGCACCAAACTTTCTCTGCAACAAATGAACCACTTATAAGCTGCATGAAACAGCAGGTTCAATATTATTGGTATTAGATATATCTTTTGAGAATGGATATAAAAACTTAAACAGGGCTAATACGGTTATATATTTCAATCGCTGTGGACTATCATTCCAGCCAAGGCTTTAAAACTAAAAGAACCTAAATGTTTTAAAGGCAGCGACCCGCTATACTGAACTTGGATGGCTGAGCTCTGCTGCACTGTTACCTTTAAACCAGTCTTTGTCACACTCTCTGTCCTCAGCCTCTGCATTGTCACTCAGGTTGTGAATTAATTCCTGCAGTATCTTACGTCTCTTTGGTGCATTTTCATCAGACAGGAGGCTCTTTGCCGACTCAATGAGGTGGTCGGTGGTCTGTTTGTTGGAAGAGCCTAACAAAAGGCTTATGTCACAGATACCTGCAGGATACCGACATGAAGAAAAAAGTCATTATAGCACTAGCACATGATTATTACATGTAGATAAATTCACAAGACAGGGCAGAGTGTCACAAGATGCTTAAAAACTCAACAATAAGCATGCAAGTGTGGCAACTATGAAACAAGTTTAATGCTGGCCAGTGCTATGCAAACAGGGAACATTAATCTACAGCAGGGATTCCCAAACTGTGTCACCTCGTCTGTTTATTTAAAGGTGCAACGTACAGACTTTTAGTTTAGCATATCCATTAATCCTTCTGTGATCCAGGTGCTGAGTGACTTGCCCTATCGAACCAAGCATCGCGTGCCCTGAGCAGATTGGATAAAAGAGGGTTCTACTGTAATTGTAACATACAGCCACTCCACGCCTGCTCCTTGGTGAGTAGGATTAGTTGTGTGTTGTCAGGGAGATTGCGGAAGTAGTCTTCAGTAAGTTCAGTTCCATCTTCGTACAAACACACATGGCAACCAGCAGGGCGGAGCTGTTTTAAAAATAATAATAATTAAATTACTTTTTATTTTATTTTATTTAAAACAAAACCCATTGTGAAACTTCCTGAACACAAGTTACATTACAGCCTAACTGTAGGGATGTTTCAGTCTTCTGAGCACTTGATACTGAAGGCAATCACTTTAATTTAACATAAAGCTCTCAATGTACTGAAGTGGCAAAATTGGTGATACACTTAGTGTCACGTTGTGTATGGTACCAGTCCACAAACATTGAACGTTTAATAGACTGTACCTTCATCTGCCATATTGTAAGCCCTGGCCATATGAAGCAAACTATAGTACTGCCCAGAAACACTATAGTTTCCTATAGTAAACAGCAGTGCATACAATAGCATATTATAAGAAACTATAGTTTTATAACGGTACTATACTAGGCATGACTACTGTTTGGCAGTTTCAGTTGTTGCTATGTAAGAAAACTTACACCAGGTGGCGGTCTTATAATCGTAAGAATACCGTTTAAACCGTTTGACACCATTATAGTATATGTGACTATTGTTCAAAGGTCGAATAAAGAGCAGCCATGAATTGTAATTCATTGAGTTATCATAACATGAGGAAAAATACATTGATCGAACTTGACCTTTTGGAATTCTAATTAGTTAGCAAACTGCAAAAACCCAACAGCTGAAACTGCTCGTGCACAAAACGCGAACGCAGCAGTGCTGCAAACAGAGGTACCACAGAATAACGTTGTCTATGCGAACAATGGAAAAGGCTGCTCGTTCATTTGCACCTGGAATATTTTACATCCTTTCTTAAGAAGTTCTTTCATGCTTGTTGCTGCTATTCCATATTTCTGCTCGTTATCGACACTCCGGAGTTTGACACACTTAGGTGTCTTAAAAAATCCGAACATCCCCAACTATTGAAGGTTCCCTGTTCTTTGTGCTTTCAAAAAAGAACGACTCAACAATAACACACACTTCCGCTTACTGAACTATGAGTTTGGACTACGCATGCTCAGTGCTTACTTGGAAGATGTACAGTCAAGGACGGTGTCGTTGCCGCAATACGTTCCTAGAGCGCCACCTGCTGGATACATCGATAACATAACTTATTCCATTATAAGATGCTGTTTTACAACTACTAAGTGGGCTAGAATTTTTTTAAGTCTGTTTTGATTAATTAAATCGCCATTTTTGGTTACATGTATATAATCTTGAATATAATCTATATACCAGCTTTGTTTGGTCAACAGCTCACCAGCAGTTTCTGGAATTTTCATCAGATGAATCATTAGACAGATAGACAGCCCACCCGCAGAAATGACTAAGTTAAAATATCACCCATTTCCTGTGGTTTTTATAGTGACCAAGCTGAGCTCATGCAATGGTGCATTTACTGGTAGTTGCTCACCCGTGTGGTTTGTAACATGAGCTAAAACCACCCCTTTCAAATAATGCAGTACTGACATTGTTTGGTTAAGCAATATGTTGCTCTCTCAGAGAAGCATAGTAAAGTGGCCTAGACACACGCTGTCTAGGCCATGCTTCAGCTGTTCCAGCAAAATGTGCTTCTTAAAAGACTTAAAAGACAGTATTAGCTCTACGCTGTGCCTTGGAGCCCATAGGTGATGCATTCTGCACTGAAGAGCACATCATGTCATAAAAAAAGATTCCCATTTTATTATGTGAATACAGATGCATAACAACCGACACATCTAGAACCGTGAATCAAAGGGGAAACAGTGAACATTATCATTCTCCTTGATGCCTTGCTTTCCTGTGCACATAACCCAGCACTCACTGGCTCTTTACATAACACAACAATTCAACTTACACAAGAAAAAGGTAATTTACAGAAACAGAAACAACTGCACTGAAACGAGCACTAGCTTGGAACCCACTTTTAACTAAATGGGAGACGTGCAAATAATGGTATTGTATTATACATCTAAAAAAAAAAGATGCTGCTTTTACAAAGGACATAAGAACATATCTGTGGTTGAACTTCCTATAGGTGAGAGTCAAGGCGGTCTCTACAAAATTCTGCTTAAAAATGTGGTTTTCATTCACACACTGTGATGTTATCCAATCACATGAAAGTATTTCCATGTGCTGTAAAGGTACCGGTATAAAACAAGTGCTAGCAGTTACCAAATCATCTCAGTCTCCACTCTCAGAGACGTTGCTAAGGCGTTCATCTGCCAGGTAACAATCACAATTTGAAATGCTATTTCTATTGAATCCGTGTGCATGAGGTCTGTAAGATCTGGTGTGGAAGACGGTGGACATGCTACAAAACCAATACTGGGCTGCTACAATTCTACATAGGTATGAAACTTAACAGGGGCTTTAGCGGTGCTGAAATTGTCTGCTTGAACCCTTTAAGGGTGACTTATACTCTAGATATTAGTTCATTTTAGACAGATGGGCTGCAATGCAGTTAATCTCTGTATCCCTATACTTAGACGGCATGACTAAAACCAGCCAGGAGGTTTAAGACTTATTGGTACCAAAGTTATTAAGCAGTTTGGTACGTCTAAGCTCATCAGCATTTACTACCTGATGTCTCATAGTCTAAGAAGTACACTTGTGCCCATTGCAAGTTGTTTAAGTTGCACACTGCTACTATGCTCTGCATATGTACTTCTGAGTTACATGTAAATTTAGTTGTATATATTTTGATAGAAGCTGTCTGGTTTTTGTATACAGAAGTATATATTATTGTTTCTTTTGTTTTTTAGAGAGACCATCAGAGAGAAGAAAATGCAGAAGCTGCTGCTGATTTTTCTTGCCTTGCTAGCTGGGTCTGCTGGACTCCCTCCTCCCTGTCTAGCCCTCGTCTCACACTCAGTGCCAAACCAGAAGCCCTGTGCCCTGCTCTCCATCCCTGCCTGTGCTCTGAACCTCACCCTATCGGACGGGCAGGAGAAGCACCTGCAGGCCGCTGAACCAGGCCTGTGTATCTCCGCTGTCACGGTGAGAGAGGGTTGTCTCCTCAGTGTTTGGCTGAGCAGCAGCATCAGCCCATCTCAGCAGACCTGCCACGTGTTTGCTATGGGGACCTACACAGATCTGGGATCGGATTCTCACCACATTCTCAATGCCTACAGCTGCAGCTGCAGAGCACTTGGAAAGAAACCACCTCCACGGCCATCCTTTAAGGACTTCAAAAACAAGCATCTTGTTGATCCGAGAACCAATGGAGACAAAAGGTTCTGGAATCAAATGATGAGAGACAGACACCTTACCCACCGCTTGATGAATACCTTTATATATGCATTTGATGACAATGCGAAAAATATCTGTCGGGGACAACACCTACGTGAAAACCTGTATAAAAGTAGGAACTTGTTCAATATCACTGATGTATGGAGAACAAAGTCAAGTAGAGATTACGTTGTAAAAAAGAAAATAGAAAAACATGTTATTGTAGCATGCCTAAACAATGTACCAGTGCATTTAACTGGTACCAGTACCAAGTAAATGCCACCTGTACTATAATGATATATGTACTGACATACTTCACACAGCTTCATTCATATTTTGATCTCTTTGTTTAAATCTTTAGTTAAGAACATAAGAAAGTTTACAAACGAGAGGAGGCCATTCGGCCCATCTTGCTCGTTTGGTTGTTAGTAGCGTATTGATCCCAGAATCTCATCAAGCAGCTTCTTGAAGGATCCCAGGGTGTCAGCTTCAACAACATTACTGGGGAGTTGGTTCCAGACTCCCACAATTCTCTGTGTAAAAAAAAAAGAACTATTTTCTGTTCTGAATGCCCAGAAATACTGAACATCTTTTGTGTGTTTTTTTTGTAATGCATTGCTTTAAAACCATTGATAACGTTTAATAAATTATTTTCAGCCTTTGCAGTTGGTATTTTCTTAAATTTAAATATTCTAAACTAATTTTAGTACAGTTCGAGTACTAAACCACTAGAGTACCATGGATTCTTTACACTGGAAGAATATTGCAAATAAAATGATTCGCATTGATCAGCAACATTATATTATGATTTCAATGAAACAGAGAATCTGTGTAATTGAAATTACGAGATTAATGGAACCCACAATAAAACAGACTACACACATTGTAATATACTAAAGGGATGCCCAAGAAAATAAAAAAGAAAGAAAGTTTAACGTTTATTACCATAGCAACAGTTGGTGGGACGCTGTGGGACATACCAATGTGCTGTCAAAAAAGGAACAGTTTAATATTATTGTTAATACAACTACTTCACAAAAACCTATGTAAATTAAAACTTGTGATAAACCTTGTTAAAATGTGTACGAAACTGGTAATATCTCAGTATATTATAAATGTGCCATGTTAAATGCTAAATTTAGAATTATCCACTCCCCCCTGAATTATAACCGTCGTTTTATCACCCTGGTAACATGAAGCCACGCTAAAGGAGAAACCATTCCCTCCTGGTGGTTAGGGAAGCGCATTATTTATATAATTGTCTTTTATTTGCCAAAATAAATAGACTCTTAGCAAAAAAAAACATAAATATTAGGAATGTTAATTCGAAATATATTTTTAGGGAGAAAAACACAAGCGAGTGATAAATTTTGTTTGATAATATTATACCTATACTCCCCTGTTTATAGTGGTGAAGTATATGCCGAAACAAACATGGCAGATGGATACATTGAAAAATGAACGAAGGTACTGTAAAATATCGGTGATATCTGATGAATTAACTTAAACGATAAAGCTTTTTTATTTTTTTATTTTAACATGTTAAATAATGACACTTGCAAGTGTTGCTGAAATGAAAATGTATTCCTTATTTGATTAAAATTCAGAATATATTTTCACGTCCTTGTTAATGTTTTAATTTTAGTTCCTAATATTTAAAGTATTATGTTATTTTTTTATTAACAGCATGGCTCGGGACCACTGCATATGTTTTTTATAATTTGATTGGAAATTAAAAACAACCGATACCATAAATGCAATTGCAGTACAAGTGTGCTCTGTCCGGACTCATTCGCAGATAGGCTGCAGTTAAAATTCTGGTGCTGTACAACAATGTACTGTAAGTGCTGCATATACCACTAGTGAGTGTATTGCAAATTACAATTGCACTATAATAATGAACCCGTATTATACAAGCGCTTTGACTGCATTTAAACTATATTCTTATATATTACATATCTGACCTAACTAAGTGATTGCTACTGGCCAGTGTGTTTAAAGGTTAACAATATTAAGAAGCTATAATTTAACAGAAATTCAGATGGTTTCCAAATTTTGATAACTGGAATATTACATGCTAATCTATAAATCTATCAATCAATCAACTTAATTTATATATAGCGCCTTTCCTGTAAAACATCTCAAAGTGCTGTACATAGCGTTACATTAAAATTACATTAAAACAAATATCTATGTGAGTATAATTTAATAATCATATCCATAATGGAACTATTATGATTATTATAAATACTACTACTACTACAACTGCAACTACTAATAATTAGTAATTTAGCAGACGCTTTTATCCAAAGCGACTTACAGAGACAAGGACCTCGGTTTTACCTCTCATCTGAAGGACGGAGCACAAGGAGATTAAGTGACTTGCTCAGGGACACACACATACAGTGAGTCAGTGGCTGAGCTGGGATTGAACTGGGAACCTCCTGGTAATTTATTCATTTTAGTAGACTCCAAATACAAACAATTTAGCCACCTTTCTGTGAAAACAGTGCTTGTAGATCAAGTAAATGTGTTAAACTTTTTTTGCAATTTATATCAAATATTTCTTCTCCAAGAGGATGGTGCACAGTAAAATCTGTGCCATGGTGATGTGCCAAGTTTTTCTTTTTTTCTCTCAACTAAGGTATCTGCTTGAGTTCTGGTGGATACGGCCCTTGCACAATGCCAGAGTGGCAGAGCGTTTTTGAGAAACATGTGGGAATCCCACCTCACATTCAGAGATGCAGGCTGACCCAAGAGAGATCAGAAGGGTTCCAGCTTGTCCTGAAAAACCTGGAAGGTACGCCAATCAGACAGGTGAGAGGGAGTGAACTACTTGCCATGTGCTTACATGTCTTTTCAATTGCACCAGTCCAGTAGTACAATATTAGCTTATAGATGCATCCACTGCAGTAAGTGATCTTTCTGAAAGGTGGTATGCTTTCCTACCTGTTCTGCAGCACGTGACACATTGAATGGGGAGCATGTATTGGTCTGTTTCCTTTGCAGAATGCATTGGGGCCCGTCCAGTTATGTTTTTGGGTGTGCTTATGGTTACATGAGCTTTGTGTCTGACCTGTGAGGTACAGAGTTGTGTCGTATCCTGTCTCTCAGCAAACACTCCCCTAGCAACACAAAAGAATAAACACTGAGCCCATGAACCTCCCTTACAGAAGTTTTCTTTTCCCCTAGCAAGCATCATATTGAGAGTTTATCAGACAGAATCTTTCCTGCTGCTGCTTTCTTGTTTCGGGGAGCACAATTGCATGAAGATGTGTCCGAATTGTATATGTCCGTTTTATGAACATTGGATTGTGGTGGTTATTCCACAGTCACCTTAGGGAAGCTGAAAATCACATTGGAGACATTTCAGAAACAATATCAGCAGTTGAAGACAAATTCAACCAGTCTGCTCGTCTCTCTTTATATATTAAGCACAATGGTTTGGTATTCCACCTCGTGTTTAAAGTTATATAAACTGTACCTGACAAAACTGATTCAGCTGAAAAAAAGATCTGACAGGGGTTAAGGATTTGCTGTCAGAATATTTGATAAAAAGGGGGAGGATATGAGCACAAATTGTGGTTTATTGCTTCAACATTTTTTCATAGCCGACCTCTAAATAGACATTTTTCTGCTACTGAAGACAGCATAGGAGG